>NC_136537.1:22635970-23247845 GCF_910591455.1 Pholis gunnellus
GAAATACATTATATATACATATATATATATATATATATATATATATATATATATATATATATATATATATATATATATGTTTTGCCCAGACAGTTTCGTGTCTTCCAAAAAATATGAATATGAATGTGAGCTTACATTGTGTGTTTCTGCTCTCGGTGCCCGGCGGCTCACTTTCACATATCACTGTATCTGGGTATTAATAACAACTTATCTCCTGCATCATAAAATATCTATGAATCCTGTCTATTTTGTCAGCCATGGGTAAACAGAAGATCGATAACTGTAATGAGATCGTTTTTGGCCATAGATCCACTCCCCAGCCACATTCTCAATTTTGGAGGCAGAATGGAAATCAAGGAACAGGAAAAAACAGGAGTTTTTGTCTCTCTATGTGTCTCTGTGTCATTCCTCCCCAGCAAGCTGTTTCCCCTCCTGTCTAACAGGGTGTTTATTTGTTTTTGTTTTGTCAGAAAAGCTCACCAGAAGCCAAAATGAATATGAAAAACATCTGCATAGGTGTCCCCCGAGGGGCCACGAGCTGCCGCTCTCAGAGCTCCAGCGACCTGAAAAATTCATTTGTCACACAGACGACGACAATCTGACAGTAAAATGGAACATCGTCCCCTGATGGTGCTGAACACGAGTGGCAAATTGAGGCGTGCGCAAGCAAATGATATGTAAAAATAAAGATGGATAGCTGCAATGTGCTGTTACAGGAGGTCACATTAAGTTAACATTACCTGAGTGTATATTAGCAATGCAGATTTAGTGCTTGAAATGAGAACTCACTACCTTTTATTGTGTTTTGCTCTGGATTTATAGTGTCTGCGTCTTCTTTTTCTTCCTCTCATTATTATCTTTAATCTCCTATGGTAATATTCCTATATATCATTGTCGGGTTCCACATCATGTGCTGCTCTGGTGCTCAATAATAGTAAAACTGGTAATGCTATCCCTCTGATATTCCTTTCGGGACTTAGACAGGCATCTGTGGTATTTAATCATGAGTTTATAGTGACAAAATTCCCATGATGTCTCTGATATTTAGGTGCTCACAGCAGACTTTGGCCCTTTATTCTGACTTTATGGTGACTTTATTGCACTTCATGGTATGTTTTTGAAACCTCTTATGATGTCTTGTTCCTGTGTGACTTTTCCATGATGTACCTTATATATATATATATATATATATATATATATATATATATATATATATATATACATTTGTAATTAGTCCTCTTTGGTTGGCGTCTTGTTGCCCCATGTGCAGCCTTACGGGTCACATGCTGAGAGAGAACAGGCCTGTTGTTGCTCCCAGCGGCAGCTCTGGCTAAATGATACTGCATTAGGCTATTTCAGGCCATCTGTGGGCTAACTAATGGACCAGGCACATACGAGCACGTTCAGAAGCAACCCAAGTGGAGCTCAGCGTGCAGAAGGAGCCCTCGGACCTGCCAAAACTATGAAAAAAGCTTGGCCTCACAGCGTGCAGAATGCTGAGAAATATACGATACAGTGATGCTATGGATGCTGCGTTGGTCATGTCTGATGTTTTGACTCAGCCATCCGATATGCATATCAGGTTTAGCCATGCTATTAGTATTATTATTAGGAGTGCAAACTATAAGAAATAATGTAATGTCTTGATTTTAAAACCAACATCAAATTAAGACTCAACTGCATCAGTCCTAATGAAATGATAGAAATGAAACTAACCCATAATGTTCCTGTATTCTTGTATTTATGGCACTCAAATGTGTTCATTGTACCTTTAAATTAAGCCAATTGTTTCTAAAATGTTGGTGTTTTTTAAGGTGAGTTGGAAATGATCTTTCACTGCAGCACTAAAAGTATAAACATGTATATGTCAAAATCTATTTAGAAACTCTCATAATACTGAGATTAATGTCACAATCACACATGAAAAGTCTACATATAAAATATAAATATATCTAATTGTAGCGCATGGATCAAGCCTGTAATTTCCTATAATGTTGCTGGAGAAATTCTAAATCCCACGAGATAAAACGCGATTGTGGTGAAAAATACAAATTGGTACGTCAACATTTTTTTTCTCGCATGTTATAGGATTTTAATCATTTTCATCATGAGAAGAATAATTTATCAGTAACATTATCTTAAACAGCCTGGAAATAACAGTTAAACTGTTGATGCAGCGTTTGATCCAGATAGTAGACGAGCATTACAACTGAACCACATTGGACCATATATTATTATTAAAAAGAGAGAAAATCTTTTATCCCATAAAAAAAAGAAAAAAGAAGAAAAACAAAACGATCTGACTTGTTCTTCCTCTCCCTCAAATGAAAAAGAAAAATGACTGAGAATGCTAAATCTGCTGCCTGTGTAATACGATTTAGCATAAGCATATAGAGAAAATGCTACCACGGAGGATATGTTTCCCCATAATAAAACCACCTATACTTAATAACACTTCCCGGTGACAGCGCCTCCCTTCCCCACTGCGGATATTACCTCTGTAGCAATCTAATAAATATAGCCGTGAAGGATTCTAAAGGGGATATTGAAATATAACATGAACATATATTGCTATTTATTACACTATACGGGACAAAAGGCAGGGACACTGTCTTCTGTCACACCGAGAATCAGAGCAGCGTGCAAACACGAGGAAATAAAATCGGATTTCTTGTCCTGCTCTGCCGTTAACACACATGAGAGATTTATTGGAGAGAAAACGTGTTTAATTATGTTTCATATCGGTGCTAGTGGCTCTAGTGTGGCTCTGTTTATTGTCAATATGCCCAAATGGTCTACTTTATTTATTATTATTTATATTATTATTGTTATTATTATATGTTGTTATTATTAGTATTATTATTATTGGTATTATTACAGTGCTCTTTTCTTTTTTATTTAATGTATTAGTGTTTGTCCATCGTATAGGTTTGATGATCATTTGTATGAATTGAAACTTTCCACATTATGTGAAAACACATTTTAAAAATGTGTTAGAATGACTAACAAGTTGATTTTTATTAGATAATTATTATATAATATATATATATATATATATATATATATATATATATATATATATATATATATATATTTGCAACAGCTGAGCCACTACTTAATTTCTTCTGTTTTACGTTTTCTTGTTTTACATATTTTTTGTTGGTTTTGTGTTTTTTCTGTAATCACAATCATTGCCGAGCATCGAGCAGGTTTATATAAAATAAATATGAAATCAAGAAAAATTAAGTTACCTTTTTTAAGCAGAATGACACAGAGAAATAACGCTGATGTCGCCAAAATCTACCACTACTGCTGCTGCTGCTGCTATTACTATAGGCTATAATAATAAGGATAATAATAATCACACATTTGCGGAGAAATTTGGAATGGGATAATAAAAAGAATAATGTAAATATAATTAATTTGCCCATAAGCCAAATACACAGAGGAGCTGGTGATCAACATAAACCACTAGTGAATAAACAAGTATTAGTTTCATTCAGAGATGGATTAAATGATTTATATAACGCCCTGAAGCTTAAATCCGTTGTGTCAGTCCGATACAACTTCTCGTGATTTATAACGTGAATTTAGGCCACAAGGACGCGCGCCAGAGTGAAGAACGAGAGAAGCCTATTGTGCAATTTAACAGGTTTCGTTTACATCCCTTCAAAATAAAAAAATAAAAAAGACTCCCATGGCTACTGAGCTGGAAGCCTTTGGCTAAATGTTTAGCTGTTTAAAGCAGCACGAGGCCGTTTTTTCTCCTCCGGTTTCAACAAGAAAGGTAAAAACAACAACAACGGAGAGAGAGAGAGCGAGAGAGACATTTAAAATGGTGCTCTGCCCATCAGGATAGATGATAGTCCATTTGATTTACGGCCTTCTATAGGAAACAGAGCAGGCTGGATAGTGAGTGGGCTACGTGTGTGTGTGTGTGTGTGTGTGTGTGTGTGTGTGTGTGTGTGTGTGTGTGTGTGTGTGTGTGTGTGTGTGTGTGTGTGTAGGTGTGTGTGTGTGTGTGTGTGTGTGTGTGTGTGTGTGTGTGTGTGTGCGTGTGTGTGTGTGTGTGTATGTGTGTGTGTGTGTTTGTTTGTGTGTGTCGCTACTGTAGCATGCTGCTGATCCTTGGCTGATCAATACAGTGGAAAGATATAAGCTGCGAAATAATTACAGCGACACAAAGCTGGGAGAAATTAAACGAGAGGCCCTCGGTGACTATGAGCAGAATTGATAAGCCTATTTACACTGTATCTTTTTGCAGTTGACATATCGTCCCCCAGTATTTAATAATTAATCAGCTATAAGAACGGAATAGTGAATATTTAATGCGTGGAGTGGTGGGGGGAGATGGGGGAATCTATGATGCTCTTCATTTTCATCTTCATAAGGATGAGGTCATGAGAAACAGACCAGTGGCACCATCCCCTCCCAAAACTAAATGAATAAAGAGAATAAAACACAAGACATGATGCTTCACTCGAGAACTCAGAGGAATAGTTGTTTTATGCTGAAGGGAGGATGGCTAATCTAACGTCTGCCGAAGGGAAACACAGCCTTTTGGCTAACACTGCCACATTAATATTGCTGTTGATCAATGGCCATTGTCTCTGTCAAAATAAATAAGTTCATTTAAAAATGGAAGCTATATAAACGTCTCAAGACCACGTGATATAAACGCCTGGTAATAATAAGAGTGCATGACAATTCGGTAAGTGTCTGAGTGTATTTGAAGCTGAAATTAAATGTAACAAAAAGACAGAAATAAATCCTATCATATTACTTTTTTATTTTAGAGAAGCAGTTATTTGTTTTGCTTGTTTTCTTCTTTATTGTCTTTTTCAAAAAAAGAGTAGCGTAAATGCTAAAGGTTATTCATTTAAAAATAAAGTCTGCTACGTTGTATTATTACTGCACTATGAGTATTAATAACACCAGGGCAAACAATAAAAGAAACCAGAACCAAATGAGTGTGAAGAGTTTACTATAATGTGAATTATGCAGATTTAATTTTGAGAACATAATTGAGGCATTGCTTTTAGATAATATATATCTTTAAATTAGAACAACATTGCCACATTACTCTTAGTGGCAAATATTGTGAATGTATATTAATAATAAAAATAACAACAATAATAATAACCCACTGTTACATACATTTTAACCTGCCACGTGTAATCACTATTATGACTCATCTTCCTGCTTTCTCAATTGGCTCGCAGACGAAAAAAAAAAATATCATTCATCCTCATGAAAAGCCGGGGAACGTCGTTATCCGTCATCCGCTGTAAATGGAGAGTGATGGTCCAATACTGATTCATCAGCACGTCCATGTCAATTTCTCCACTCGTTTATCAGACTGCTCTTCCAGCGTAATAAAAGTGACTCTGCGTGCGCGCATATACGATTCGTTATAGATTACAACCTAAAGATGAAACCAGCTATTAGGCCCAGTTCATCCTGCACACATTAATATAACAAAATCCCAGCTCACACATGTAAGGCCACGAGGATACTATACTATAATGCTACTCTTCTTTTGGGCTCGTTTATAAAGGTGTGGAATGCAGGTGAAGGTAAATTATATCTGTTTTAAAGTGAAACACATATCAGACTTCAGGGTGTTGCAGGGTCACGAGCACACTCTTTACCTGTTAGTCTGTCCTTGGCAAACCTCCTACTGCTCTCCATCCACGGGAAGGTGAAGTTTGACGCGTTCCCCATCCCCATGCCGGGCATCGAGGCGATGCCGGGTCCGATGCACGCCGGATGCGCGGAAGGGGGCGGATGCGGCGCAGCGGCGGCGGGCGGCGGCGGAGGCGGCATGGGTCTGTGCGCCGGCACCCGGATCACCCCTCCGGCGCCGCCCGAGTTCACGTTGACGTTCATGTTCATGTTCATGCTGACGTTCATGTTCATGTTGACGTTGTAGGAGCCGGCCAGACCCGCCGCCATGGAGCAGGCCGGGTTGTAGACGCTGTTGTACCCGTTGCTGTAAACGTTGGGGGCCAGCGCGTAATCCGGGTCGCCGGTCCGGTTGGGCAGCATGCAGCCGCTGGACTGGTCCGAGCTGTTGAGGATCTGGTCGATCCCGAAGCTGATGGGCTCATGCTGCTGCTGCTGCGTCTGGTTCACCTCCTCGATCCCGGTGTGCTCCATAGTTTTTATTTTGCCGGTGGTGTGTTTGTCAGATTTTATCAGCTCGGATGTATTTCTGTCATATGGCAATTCAATGAAATGTTTGTATGTGCGCTGCAGTATCGGACAGTGTTTTTTGGATTTCAAGCATCGACACAGGCCGGATCTACTCCCAGGAAACCAACAACGTGTCCAGCGCTTTCCAAAATCTTGCCATTATTTTAGTCCAGCATCGGGATCAGGTGTTCCCTAAATTAAATGCCTATCCATCGGACTAAGTAAAGCGTATCCATCTTTAACAGCGCGTTCTTTCCCAGAGAACTATACACATACAAGGAAGCAACAAGAAAAAAAATCACACCCAAAGATGCCAAATGGTTATCCTGAGTACTTACAGAAGACAACAACAAAATCCGTGATTCAGTTCTCTGGAGAGGTTTGATGCGCTTTGTTCGCCGACTCTGGCAGGGACGGTCCATACGCTGAGGGCACAGCAGGATACCCAAGCTCGTCGCATCAAAATAAAGCCACAGACGAAACAAAACGAACCCAAAGAGGCGACGGGGCGCAGCGCTGACCTCGCCGGCGTGGATATTAATTGGAGGTGAGAGCGAACGGAGGGCTCTGTTGTGCTGAATGGTGAAGAAGTGCGTTTCAGCAGGTGAGACAACCCTCTGCGTAAAAGCTGCCATTCGGTCATCCAGCCAAACCTCGCCTCCCTCACTCTCTCTCTCTCCCTCCCACCCTCCCTCCCTCCTCCTCTTCGGTAGGGCAGTTTGTTTTTGCTCGGATTTCTTAAAGAAGCCGCAGCTTTTCTTTTTTTGGCAGCTTTTCTGGCATTACACCGGGAGGTTGTGTGTCTTTTAGTGGTGCTGAAGGTCCGGGTCACAAACATTTGCGCGTCTACATTACATGGCAGAAATACTGAAAAGGGGTCAATATATAGGAGTTTAGTGTAATGTTCAATTGCATATTTTAATTTTCAGTTTACCTTTAACGATAAATATTTCTCTCCTGTTGTCAGAAAGGATACCTTTTAACTGGATAATTTATCCAGTTAAAATGTAAAATGTAAAGGATGTATACATATATATATATACACATATATATATACATACATTTGTTTTATGTATTCATTGTTGAATCTTTATGTTGTTTATTTATGAGTCTGTTACATGTAAATGCTCAGTTAATTTAGATATGTGTCCATCTTACTTTTGTAGATATTTGTTTAAAAAAATCTTAAACGTAATCTCAAAGTGATGTAATGGATCATCGCCTTTACATTCAAGCCTCTGGAGAATCTTTGATGATGATAATGTTTGGGAAGCCTCATCTCTACCACCCTGTTTTGACATGATTTGGCACAAAACGTGACAGCAGGTGCGCACTTTTGTTATTCAATGAAATATGGGTGTATATGTGTGTGTGTGTGTGTGTGTGTGTGTGTGTGTGCGTGCGCGTGCGTGCGTGCGTGTGTCTGTGTGGGTGTGTGTCTGTGTGTGTGTCTAAGGACCCCTAGAGTTTCCCGGTACACCACTTTAGGATCCACCAATATTCGGATCAATGAACACTGAGCGAATATAAAACGAAATGGCAAGCAGCAGATGATGCTGGAGAATGGGCCTGAATGGGATCCCCTTATTGTTAATGGCAGGTTACATCAGTACACTGTGTCCTACAAGATACAACAACTAGTGCACCAGATTTATATGTGTGTGTGTGTGTGTGTGTGTGTGTGTGTGTGTGTGAGAGAGAGAGAGCGAGCCGCTGAAGCAATAATCTGTTGCACACAATGAAGCCATAAATCCAGTGATATTGACGGGAAGTGTGCAGACTACAGGCCTGATTTAAAGCCACTGATAGGCCCATTCCAAACAAAGTAATGAAATGTAAAGCAACCGTAAGCGATATTTAGCCTGTAGGAGGAAACAACATGTAGACCCAGGAGTGATATAAAGGTTTTACATCTCCAAATGAAGAGGCAAGAATAGATAGATAGATAGATAGATAGATAGATAGATAGATAGATAGATAGATAGATAGATAGATAGATAGATAGATAGATAGATAGATAGATAGATAGATAGATAGATAGATAGATAGATAGATAGATAATTAAACAAATAAATAGCAGCTGGAGTCCCATCGTGGAGCCAAACGCGTTGCTGATTTGCACAAATTATTTAACCTTTCTCGGCCCGGAGCAACGACGTGGATCGCCGGGGTCTCCATTCAATAAAATTGAAAAATGTCTCACAATAAAAGCGCGACACGGGGAAAAAAACCGGATTTAATATATCACCGTTTTATTACGCACTTATTTCACTTTCCGTGCGAATAAAGATATCTCTCAACTGCACAAGGTGGCTAGGGGGAAGCATAAAAATCAATTGTGTGAATTCAGGGGCCATATCAATAACGTGCGGGGGACGAGAGCGGCGCGAGTGTGGCTGCTATTAGGCCTGTTTATATTTGCGCGTTACAATCAAATGAATAGGGACGAGAGGACGCGCTGGGCCGCAGATCAGTTTACTGACAAGGCAATTGGCCGTTTATGCAAAACCAGAGAGATCTATGGGCCTGAAACCGGAAACATAATGTTTGGAAGCACCTCTACAGTAACACATCTCTCCTTGTTGTTGGCGATGGTGACGTCTGACTGTGTGCGACACAACCCGAGTTGTTTACACCAACACAGGGGTTCCCAAACTTCTGTCTGTCTGTTGTCAGTAGTTCACGAGAGTTGGCACAGTTTTCTGTTGTATATTTGAATACATTTTGTTCAGGTTGACTTGTTAAAAGTCATGCATTGTCTTAATTTTACTCTTTTCTTGGTTCATCGTGCATCGAACTGTTATGACATGAAGTTTAAGCCTATTTCCTGATATGGACATTTATTATATTATATTCTACTTTAGGCGGAGGCAGTGGGGGATTCCCCAAACCGTTTCCATATCATAACACCCACAAGAGGTCACATGTTAGGCCATTTTAGATTCAGATGTGGATCCATATTATTATCCAACATCGGTAAATTCGTTTACCGATATGAGGACACGATAAAAACAATGGTACAACAGATACAATCAGACGATAACACATACGGTATATCCTAAAACACATTAGATCACATCGAGACTGAGACAGAATATACAATATACAACAGTCAATCCACTTTAATCCAATTCAAGATCAAATATGACAAATATATATTATTTTGTATTATTAATTTCAGCCAGACAGCACTCATAACTCTTCCATACATTTCTTTAACTGTGCCAACATATAAGAACAGTGAACGGGGTAATTAACGTCACATTCTTCAGAAGGTGCCCTCTTTGTTGTGTTGGTATATGATTCTCATTTGTAACTGTGACAGCAGTCAAAGTTATATATCTGCCCTGTGCCAACTCTATTTAAACGTGAGACCCCACATTTATCAACTTAAGGACAAACAATTTATTTATTTATTTGATACACTTGGTTGTTAACTTAATGATTTTTTTTTTTAACAGATACTCTGCTATTTGGTAGAAAGTAAAAAACAAATAATCATAACTCGAGTATCGTGAAGCAAGACATTTCACTGAATTCTAATCCTAAAACCTTCCCATTACCTCGTTTCATTACGTCCTGTTCATGTGAGGCTATTTGCCAACATGTTGAGCACTTTGGTAAAACTGTAAACCTCTAATCATCAGGACCAATATCACAGTTCTCTTTATTGAGCCTGACAACCAGAGCTCACACTCAACAACACACCAAGTGTCTGGTTTCATTATTCCCAACAATTTAGGCCATTCACTGTGATTAGTTCCCACGAGCTGCTGTTATAATGAAGCATAAGGGAATTAAAATGATTTTTTAAAGTTATCTGATTTCTAATGTGCAGTTTGGGACTCTTCAGACTGATATGTCACATTTAACTCCATGAAATGTCTCATCAGATGATCTGTTTGTATTATGGACTTATACACATCAGAACAAAACAAAATCATTACTAAATGATTCTGTGTTTTTATTGAAACTACAACTACTACACAGGTTTTTAAAATTAAAGCCATGAAAGCCTTTTTTACATTTAAAGGTGATGTTTTGATCAGAGCTCAATAAGAGCATGCAGTGACATAATGCTCAGCCTAAATGTATTTAAACACCTTTGGCACCAACCTGTCCACATAGTTAGACATCATTCTGCAAAGGGAACCTGCACTGTTTGTGGATTTAATGAGGTTATTTAGCATGAACTGCTCATGCTCCCCGTTTTCTCTAAACGCTTTGTGGAAGTATCTTCATTTTGCTCCATCTCTCTCTCTCTCTGCTGCATGACCAATGTTTCCCATCAGGATCATTAAAATTCCATCTAATAAGCTATAGCTGCAAAACATGAGGGACATTAAATGATTATTATTATTTAAATAGAGATCCCTGACTTATTATGGGCTGCCACATCAAAACTAGTTATGAAATAAGAGGTCTACCTATATAGCTTTTAAATGCAAACGTGACATTATATTGTGCTGGATTGTAATCAGCAATTTTACTAATGCAATGAGGCCCCATTGACAATTAAGGTACACCCTCCTTTCACAAACACACGTGCACACACACACACACACACACAAACACACCCGCGCACACCCTCTCTCCCTCTCCCTCTCCCTCTCTCAATATGAAACCCCCTCGCTGACTTTGCCCAAAGGCGTTGTCTATGGTTGCCGGCTGTGCGTGATGAATCGTTATCTCCAGGCCATGCTGCTCGTCTGGGTAATAAAGTACCAGCAAAGCGGAGACAAAAGGAATTTGTCACAGTTGCCTCCCCGATATATTAGCGACCTACCGGTCGGTTTAGCTTGCGTTTGGGGGACCAGGGGCCTGCAAACCAAATTAAAACGAAGAGAGAAAAAAGAGGAAAGCGTCTCTCGAAATGTTGCAGAGCAGAAGGAGCATCAGATGGAAACAATATCTGAATATTACTTGAGTAAATGTGCAAGTGTTATAATTATGAAGATGATTACGCCTGTTACTGATGTTAATTTTGTTAGACGTTGTTGTGTCATTAGTTTGTGTTTGTTATTGGTCATTGTTCACTGTTCATCATGGAAAATGCTTCCTTGGACTTTGGTGTTCACTAATTGTTTCTGTAAAGAGAAATAATGAGGGGGAACACACGTATTGGTGCGGGCAATGATGTGACGATGCGGCAACGCAGGTCTTCGTGCAATTGTTGTTATTCTCGAATTTGTCACTTCTGCTTAAATAACTATTTTGTTGCAACATATTTGGCTCACTCAGTAGAACGAACTGACATTTAATACAAAAAATATGGATGTGTGTATCAACAAAAAATGGACGTGCATGGTTAAACTCCTTTACATGCTGTCAGCTGGTTGTTTGTGGAGTCTTTTCCAAATTGTGCGTAAAAAAAAAAAAAAAAATGGCAAAGGGGCCCTCCAGACAGTAGGGGCGTCCGATAATGGATGTCTAGCCGCTAAGTTGTCCGATAACGGACACATTTTAATTGACAGCTGAAATGATCCCAGACCTGAGGAAGGCTGAGAGAAAAAAAAGAGAAGAAAACTGCCTCTGCAATCAAGGATGTCACAGATTAGTTTGACAAAGCCTGTCATCCTCCCTCCCTCCCTCCTGTTTGGCTCTCTGTCGCCATTAGGTTGAGCTTCAGAATTTACACCCAGAAAACAAACAGTTCAGTGGTCGAGGAAGGAGCTCGTTGAACAAATGGGGTTCTCAGATACTCATTTTTGCTGCTTGTAATTAATGTATTGATCCTTCAGCATTCTGTTGTAGCCTGTTAGCCTTTAGAAATACTGAGATCAAGAAGCCACACTGATCCCCAACCCTTCACATACATCTCATTGAAGTGGCAATCCTTATGAGTCCGTCCTGGATGATTTAGAATTTCTATTGTAGTGGAAACAATGGATTTGTGCTCACGGTTTAGCAGTCTGGAGTCTTTGGCAGCATCTGAAATCCCACACTATCGTTCTTTTTTTCAGAATTGTGTCCACATTCCATTGTGTGTGTGTATACAGTAAAACTGTAATACAGCATTATTTTTCCGGGAATGTCTCCACAGATACCCAGTTCCTAATACTGCATGTATGAATATCGCTATGCTTTTATCAGTGGACCATATGCTGAATCACCATTATGTTCATTCAGCAGGCAGTGACTTAAGAGACTTTTATTGAAACAAAAATCTTTGCAACTGCCATTTTAACTGTTAAATGAATGCCACATGTATGTCTTCTGTAAGCTTTATCGTCCAACCAATCTCTAAATGCTCGTTCAAAACCTTCAGGAAAATGATTGTGAATGAGAAATACAGTCTTATTTATTATTGTTGAGATATTAATGAGTCTAAAGATAGTGAACCTCAGCCTAATAAATTCCCCCATGTGTTACATCAGTGTCATGCAATAGGAACTAGTTTTTGTCACTAACATTTACAAAGAAATAAACTGACCTGTATTACCAGGGCCATGCTTTAAATAATACCTGATTAAAAACCAGCAGGTCAAATCATTTAATGCCGCTTTCATTGTAAAGTGAACATGTATCGTTGCTGCAGATTATAATGTCTTCTGCTCTGTGCAGCAGCCCAAAGAGTCACTGTGGGATTGTGTTGTCTTGATGAGAGTTTCCATTAAAGGAACAATCACTAAGGTTCTCCGTGGAACCAGTACAGTGAGGTTCTACAGAGTTAAATCAGTGAGCAATGCCAACTCTATTCTTGCTGCGATGCAAGAACCATTTACTGGTTCTACCAACATTTGTACTGAGAGTGGACTCTGAGGTGTCCTAACAATCATTGTAAAAAAAGAAAATCTGTTGTTGCAACATTTAAGGAAGTAAACAATAGGAGAGAAGACTTCTGTCCACTTTATTGGTATTTCATCGGAACCATTTGGTTGTTCTGAAACCTTGAGATGAACATTTAAGGAATCGCACAAAAATCTGTACAAATTATTTGAACAAAAACACGCTACATGTTATGTTTGTCAGTTTGAATGTTTGTAAAGGAGCACGGACTCTGAGATTTCAGAAGTTTGACCAAAAACCGTCACCAAAACCTTCCCAACCTCCAAAGTAGTTCAACTTGATATTGATGCCAAACAAGTGAGACAACCAGAAAACAGGCGAGCTGGCATTTCAGAAACGAATACCAGTCTTTTAGTTATTTATTCCTTCATTTATTTAATTATTTAATTGATGTTGTAGTGTATGATATAACATTTTGTTACAACCTGGGTCTTATTATTGAGCTATGCAACTAAACCAGCTGGTTAGAAGTGAAAAACACAGATTTTAACAATAACATTCAACATTTAAGTGTCACCCAAACTCATCTTTGTAGAGCTTTAACAACCTTGACTCCATTCACTTACTGTAGTTTTTCGAAGGTGCTTTTATGATAGTTTAGAATATGTTGTAGTTTATTTATGTACCATTATTATTCATGCAGCCTGTGAAACCTCTTTTCTTCAGAGTGTACAACAACCAGAGCTCTGTGATAGAAGACGCGCCATCTTTCTCTACCCTTCAGGATCTCTTTTCCTCGCAGTGTCAGCAGCTACGAACCCGTAAAGAACCGTTCTGCACCGTGGAACCCTTTTTACTGAGAGTGTAGAATTACATTATTCTGCATTTGGAGGGTTCAGTCCTTGACTCTTCGCCTCCCTCAGGGGAAAACCTGGCGCCTCCTGCCCGGATCAGACGACTCGAAACTGGACGGAGTGGAAAGGAGGAGAGGGGTAGAGAGGAGGAGGGGGGGGGGGGGGGGGGAGGAGGAGGAGGGGGAGGAGGAGGGAGGGAGGGAGGGAGGGAAAACAGTAAAAAAAAGAGTAGAAATCGCTGAAATGCAGGCTTGGGGCTGGAAGGATGGAGGGATGTCATGTCGCAGCACCGAGCGTTACAGGCCGCATGAGCTGCAAGAAAAACAGGTATTTCTCTGTGTAAATATTGATCTAATTGTTACTATTATTATCATTATTATTATAATTATTATTACAATTATTATTACAATTATTATCATTGTTGTTGCTGTTCAGAGTTAATCTTTATTGATAAAGAAAGTGTAACTTTTCCTCTTGTGATTTCAGTTTATTTGGGAAAAATAAAATCAACAGAAAAGGTGAAATAAAAGCCGTCATTTCATTACTCAACGTCAGATTTCTCCACTTTATATTTTCCACTTTTCCTTTTGAATGCAAACCGATTCATTTTGCTCTTCAGCTGTTTGCCTCAGATAAACCTATCGATTAGACATCAGTTAGATTCCTAGCCAGGGCTTTATTGAGTAAGTTGGTGAACCTTAAAGTGAATTACAGGAACTGCTCTGCCCCTCCGGTGAACTATTTAGTTGAATCTAATTTACTTTGATAAACACCATCTATTTTATTCACTCTGATCGCCATTTTCATCGGGGGTTTATTGTGAGGCTGCGAGGGCAGAGTTTGTGCAGGATTTTTGGAGAGGAATTAGAGAGATTGAGATCATGGATGTAGCTTCGTTTTCAGAATTAAACTAAACACTGTCTCTGTAATCTGTCATAATACATAGAAAATCACACCAATTTATGTTATTATTATTATTATTATATGTATTATTATTATTATTCCTAAAAGTAGTATCGTCTGAATATTTACCATCATTTTGCAACAGATGCTGAGTCAATTATGTCTGCAAA
Source organism: Pholis gunnellus (assembly GCF_910591455.1). NCBI lineage: Eukaryota > Metazoa > Chordata > Actinopteri > Perciformes > Pholidae > Pholis > Pholis gunnellus. Next base: position 22,650,822 of record NC_136537.1, read on the forward strand.
AGCCATTCATATTTTCTAAATACATTTTCAATCAATACATTCTACAATTCATTCACCTTCATTGTAATATGCTTTTCTCTTTTGTCTGCAGGAGTCACGACAGTGCTGCACAACTGCTGCAAGATGCACCAGTGAAGGGAATGCTGATTATTTTGGGGGTCTATCAGGACCGTCAGTCTGCATCCTGCTTTGTAGGTCGACTATTGGTGGGGTTTTCTGGAGATCATTGATTAATCATTTAAAATGTATATTTCATGGGGTAATGCATATTTTTGGGATGCATATTTTTTTACATAGCTTACAGTTTAAACCTTTGATTTCTCCTAATGCAGTTACTGAAGGCAAAACATTAGGTCATCATATCATTATATTTATATTCACAACCTCTTTTTCTCTCTCAATGCAGCTGCAATTTCGTGCAAACTGCTGTCAATTTAAATAAATAAAAATGATTATAAAACGGTGACGAATCTCTCCGACACAAATAAAAACAAAAGAAATGTCTGTGCAGTCTGTTTATGCTCCTCTCCAACCCTGATTCCGCAGTCCGCTCTGAGAGCCTGTTGTACACATGCGTCGTATTTAAGCGTAATTGGCCGTATCATTGGCTTTTGTCTTGTTTACAAAGCGGGCAACAGGAGCGGTAATTTAATTTCCTCTGCCGCATTGAAGAGCCACCAGCCGCCTGTCAGCCCGAGATCGGCCTCTGCAACCCCGGGCAGCGGGCAGGAGACTGGCCCGGGGCGATTCTGGAGAGAGAGGAAGGGGGGAGGAGGGGGGAGGAGGAGGGTGACATCTGCCTGCAAACAAAAGTGTATATGAACGAACCCCTGGTACGTCATGGAGGATAAAGCCACTCAGTGTCTGGTGACATAAATCCATAACCATTTATTCATAATCATCAATAAAGGGGCACAAGAAAGAGGGCTTAAGTATGTTTTGTTCTTAATCTATGTCAGTGTGTTTAGTTGTATCCCTCATCCTCATAGTCATTTTGTTTGTATTACTTCCATTAACACATATTAATATATTTAGTTGTATTATGTTTACATGTACTGACACAATTTGATATTAATTTCCCCTTTTTTTGGACCACTTCTATTTTTTACTGCCTCTGCTACTGCTTGACTCATGTTTATTTATTTTTTTGTGTTTCCCGACAAAACATTTTAATTTGTTGCTGCAACAATCTCAATTCTCCATGGGGCTCAATAGGAGAGCGAAAACCCAAATAAATGATTTTCCAAAAATTGCTTTGGTGTATCGCTGTTATTTAGGTGATGATGATGAGCTGCTACATTTTAATCTCCTTTAAGGGACGAACATTCACAGATCACATTCATGTAGACACATTATGGGTTATCAAATCATCACAGGGATATGGAGTCTGTGAAGACTCTGTGAGAAATACTGCTGATTTTCTAAAATACAGGAAATTAGGATTCTGTTTTTAATGATGATCACCAGAGTTTATCTCCCTTTTCATTAACACCAAAGACGGTAATGGAAATGCATTATTTCCAGAGGAGAGACTGGAAGAGAGTTGCCCCGTCTGAGGAGCTGACGTACAACAGCGAAAGACTAAATGACAGCAGCCCTTTTAAACTGAAGTCCCATCAACATGAGAGCAACGCTGACGGTGTGTTTACACATGGCTCATTTATTCTTTAGGAAATGAAACACACTAGATTCAGTCACTTGATGCGATGGGAAATGTGCAATGTGGGCAGCGGGGCTGTAATGGTGTGACCTGAAGTTAGTGATTATTAAAGACAAATGTACAATATGATATAATAAGACAATATTAATCTGTACTTCCCCCCTACACAATAGCTAACCCTGATTATGTCCAAAATCTATTAATGTGATCTTATTTAATTATTTCATTAAACAAAAACCCTTTAATTCACTGGATCCTTGTATATATTCCTGAAATTAAATAATATACGTTTAAATGTATTGAAAGAAAAATGAACTCTTTGTTGACATCATACATGTCTGAGGAAGAATGAAACATGCACTGTGCTGTGTGTTTACTATCAGAGCATGGAGAGAGAGAGAGAGAGAGAGAGAGAGAGAGAGAGAGAGAGAGAGAGAGAGAGAGAGAGAGAGAGAGAGAGAGAGAAATGGCACATTAGGCCTGAGGGTGCATCATTATTAGAGTGCCTGGCTTCCCTCCCTCTTTCTCTCTCTCTCTCTCTCTCTCTCTCTCTCTCCAATCACAGGGGCGGTTCGAAGGACAAACAGCAGAGTCGAGCCCGTCGTGCAGCAGCTTCCGTCCGGGGCGGCGCAGTTCCTGCTCTCTAATTACGCCATGATACAATGCAATATTCCTCTGCAAATATTCCCACATAAATTCATTTTGCAGCCCATTAAAGATACAGCGGGTGAGATCATTTATATCACCGTGTCCCAGTACAATACAGCGCGATTTCGCTGGCGTTTACGCCGCCGCCAAATGTGCCAGGTCCCCCCGGTTGAACGGCAACCTGGTAGGCATTAACTCAACATAATGTCTCACAAATTAAAGTATTGCTGGGGCTACCACCGTGGCGTCAGATAAATGTGCTCTATTAGGAGGCCTCAAGCTGTGCGCAAAACAATTGATTGCTTGTTTGTGTTTTCATATGGCGTCCGCGAACACGCAGAGTGATGGATGAGGGCCCGCCATCTCCAGTTGCTGTTAGTCGATTGCTGTTGGTGTTTTTCTTCCCTTCCTCTAATAGGAGAGTTGGTCAGTCCACACACACACACACACACACACACACTCACACACACTCACACACACACACACGCTTAATATTTTCTTTATTGAGGCTGTAGGAAGGCTGAGCGGGAGAGACGTGCAGAGGGGGCTGATGGGAGTTGAACCAGGGCCAATAAGGGCAGATGTGATTGCAGAGACAGCAAGGTGTTGACTGCAGTAATGTTCACACTGCAGGACTTCATGTTCAGTTTCTACTCGCTGCTTGTGTCAGATTATATTTTGTTGTTTGTTCATACCTTTTTACTGATTCCTGGCAAGGTCAAAAAGTAACAACAAAGTTAAGGTGTCACTTCTGTTTTTCTATCAAACACATTTCATTCACTTTATACTGATAGTACGAGCCAGTGGGACCAAACCGATCTCCCTGAATCACTGAAGATAAAGCTATTTAGTTTTCTTTGTATTGTCTCACTGTCCAACATGCTAACACAGGCTCCGTGAAGCTACTGTGAGAGCAGAAGTAGAGACTCTGGTGTCTCTGGTGAGGAACTACATTTATATTTTGTTACATTCTAACTTATATATATATATATTCATGACTCTGAAGCTTTCTGCCGTTCACCAATACTGAACATCAGTGTCGCAACATTTTCAGACTCGTTTGAAGGAACATGACCTGTTCAACTGCAGTTTACCCAAACGGCAAGAACAGCAGTCAGATTACAGTAAAACAAAACTCTTGAACAAAGGACCTGGAGCAGTACGTGTAGCGAACTACTGATGGGGTAGTGAGAACAGGTGAGCAGGAGGTCTGGTGAGTGGGGTGCTAACAAGGGACAGGTGAAATAATCAGGGGGGGGGGGGGCAGAGAATCAAAACTGGCAGGAAAACACACACAAAGGCAGGAAGTGAAGTGATCTGAAATGAGAGAGAGAGAGGTGCGTAGGTGAGTATGTGAGTATAAAACAGAAAACACAAAACATTAAAAAGATATGAATAAACACACACACACACACACACACACACACACACACATATTGTTGGTTGTTGGCACCCTTCCAGTCCCACCCAAATGTCCCACATTAATACAAAAAAACTAACAGGTCATGGCAGCAGTAGACCTGCAACTTCCATGTTCTCCAAGCTAAAACTAGAGTTTCTGTGAAAGGAGCCTTGTGGCTTTGAAGAGAACGATATAACAGCTTCACTTCCCCGTCGGAGGTGAAAATATTCTAAATATCTAAATATAGTGTACACTTAAAAGGATATGACTATTTGTGTTGTCTAGAATACATTCTTCTGCTGCTCCCATCCACAGCCGCTTTATCTTGCTGTCAGATAGCCTTTTTGACTTGGAGCTGAAGCTTCATCACTTCATTGACAAAAAAAGTAATTTGACCTTGTAGTGTGCAGGACTAAGGGGCCACACAACCCCACATCAAAACATCCAAACTAGCCTGTTCAGTTATTTCCAAACTTCACACAGCTTACGTTGACTTAGACAGTGCCAGCGTTTACATCATTCATATATTTATTGGTTGAATTACTTTGGTGACCTACGTCACTGCTTTTTGATAACAACTGAGTGGACGTTTCCATTTAAAAAACATTGGCATTTAATGTAATCCAGGGTTTTGCAGAATCATCATGTGTCGACGTTCTTGTCTTCCAAAACAGCCCATATGAGTGTTTTCTGATTGGAAGTCCTCATACCTATATGATCTGACCGATGTATGAAAACAATACATGAAGCGGCTGTTGTTTAGCTACATTAAGGCAAGTAGAATCACTTGGTCAAGGTTAGGAAAAGATTGTGGTCATGGTGAAATTAAAATCCTTTGTACGATGTTTTAAGCTTTTGAAAATCAACCAAATTCTGCGACTTTGGTGGTGAAGACAATCTTACAAAAGATTGAATCTAATATGTGACCTTTCAGGTCCAGGACAGTCTCTGCTCTTGTGGACTGAAATCATGAGAATGATCTGCGTCGTTACTTTCAATCTGTGAACTATAATGAATACCTACTTCAAACTGTAATCATCCACTTAAACCATTTGGATTCACCAACTCAAACATGTAATCTCATTATGCTCATTTTCCACTGGACTGCAACTAGCTTAGTTTGAAGATAATTTCGTAAATGCAGTAAATTATCTGACCATTGTTATTGTTATCAACTACAGCAATGATTTCAATCTCAGAGGATTGTTCAAAAAATGTAAAGTTTAAAAACAAAAAACAATAACCCAAAGCCCATTTGTTTAGGTTGCATTCACGATCTTTGGTGGTTAATGCCGTTGCGTTTCTGGACGAGCTATTGCACTCAGCCAGACTTCCTGTTGCCAAACTGCATGCGCAAACTTATACAAGTCATCTATCATTACAAACTGTAAAAGGGTCTATAAACAAAGACGTAAACAAACCAAAGACGTCTTGTTTTAGTACTCGTTTTCCTGAACATATTTCCAGTACAACACACCAGAAGATAGATGTATTCCCCCCCCCACGATTGCAGATTTGCATCATGCTGCTCAGTAAATTAAATCCGTTCTCACATCCACTCCGGATTAATAGAAAACGCTAAATCTAAACACCGTCTTCCATGAGCGTCTCCTGATTGAACACGGTCATTACTGGAATCAGAAGGCTGCTGCAGTGAGTCCAGGTGAGAGCGAGCCGGGTCTCCGTGAGGATATCACGGCATTAATTGATGTTTAGCTCGATCCGTCTCATAGGTGCTGATTGCAGGTGCAGCGGCAGAATTGATGAGAATGCCCTCCCACAGCTCTTTGCCATTACTCACTTCCACCACCACTATCGCCCTCCTCCGGCCCTCCGGCCGCCCATCACACACCTCTGCCCGGTGATAAACACAAATACATTGGCAAACTATGACCCCCAGTGTGTGGTCACCATTAGGCACACAACTATGTGTTTATGTGTTGTACTCCCTTAGCAGGGAACTTCATTAAAACAAATCGGCAGACTTCCTCTAGAAAGAGGAAGAGAAAGAATTCATATCATGAAGGTACATATCAGCTTAAATCCAATTTTGCAACATTTACAACATCCTGATCACAGAAAAGCATGTTGGGAAAACAGAAAGAAAGGGATGATGTGTAACCGGCTGCAGCATTTCATGCACTCTAGATGCTGAGTCTCCCGCTGTAAACTGGGTGTTTTATCTTGGGGATGTGAGCGGCCAAGAGGAGGCCTGGCTTGCAACGCCAGCCAAGGAAGCTAATTACATTTTCCATCTCGACAAGAATGGAGGATTCCTTCCTATGTTATTAATCATAATGAGTGGAATATAATAAGCTACCATACATCATGCTGTTGACAGTCGTAGTTTACCATTTGCAAGCCCAAGCATTCTTCTTCTTTTAATGGCTGTAAACTGAATTAATGCACACCGTGTTCGATGGCCTTAATCAACTGTGGATGGACTTTTAGCCTGACCCGCCGAGATTCTGGTCGGGTATCAAGACTGTGACCGTCCAGGAATTAACTATATGTTTGTATGTTGTGCATGCATCAGTGCGTCTATGTGACAAATACAACTGTTTTGTATACAGTGAATACATTTTGGGTGAAACAAGATGCTGCCAGAAACCTTTGCGTTATCAACAAAATAATCATATTAAACACGTTTTTCAAAATGCATGTCATACTGTGCATGGAAAAGGTTGTATTTGCTAAATGATCACTGCCAATGTTTTTAATTTCCCTACATGGCAACCAAAACATGATCGGGGTATTTATGATTAATAGAAGAGCATTGATTTTCTATTTTTCTTATTTACATTGTAACAAATAACATGAGGAAAGTTGAACATATATGTAGTTCATAAGTTCTGGTGTTATTTGCTTATGATGCCAGGCCACTGCCCGTCAAATCTGATTAAACCGCACCCACACGTGTTGCACTAATAAATTACTTTATATATATATAATATTAGGTTGACATTTTGGGAAATATGCTAATGAGCTTTCGATCAGCTAAATCTCTCTGACAGAAAGCAATGAAGAATGTTTCTCAAAATGTCAAGCTATTCCTTTAAATGCTAATTATTTAGTCACAGTCTGATGTTATAGATAAACACTCACTTTACACTCGCACTCTCACTTTTTCTCTCTGCACTATATAACTGTACTTCCTGGATTGTCTCTAAATGTTGCCCATAAGCATAAGTCACTATTACAAATGTGTAGATGTCTGTGTGCATGCATGTGCAGGTGTCCACTTGTTTCTGCAAGTGTTTTTGTCCCAGATATGATGTTGAAGGTGACAGTGAACCGCAAACAGAAAGCCATGTTTCTTCTTTTGTAGTCAACCCTGACATTTCTGAATCAACTAGGGGAGGTCGATTCTATCACTGTGTTTAATAACGGCACGAAAAATGAAAAGATCCTGAAGGTAGCTATACCTCCTGAACGGCTATCTGGAGAGAGAAACAGCACTGCAATGTAATTTATCGTGACTGAGCTCACAGCCCCCGGGCTTCTCCTTCGAAAGGAAAAAAAAACCTTAAAAACTAACAAATAGGAAATAAAGGCATTTCTCCTCTTAATCCCCCTCACCTCAAGGGTGAAAGACACAGGTTAAAGACTTCACAGCCGCGCACAAGCGAGATACGGTCTGAGTCAGTTTGGTCAGTATTTCGATAACTTCATCAATCGTGGAAAATGCAATCAGATACAGTCCAACTCTTCGCTGCTGTTGCCCTCTGGGAGGCTGAGAGAGACATTCATTTTGGCGAGGAGGGCACACAATCTCCCTTTTGTAATTAAGAGTACCCAAATAAACTGTGTGTGTTACCCCTGAAGTGGAACAGTTAGAAACAAATAAAAGGCTAATGAAGAAATGATTGCTCTCTTACAGGAAGAGGGAAGAGAAGGAATCTTAAGGCAGAGAGCTGCTTGTGTGCAGCACTCCGAACTAGCTTTGCTCGCGGTTGAAATCAGTTGAAAATGAGGATGTACATGTGCATGTAACGTAGTTATATTTAAGAGCCGAGTTAACGTAACTCTGATGATCAGCATACATCTATACGTCTGTTGTAATGGAAAGGTAAGTAGCATGTATAGGTAGTCGGTCAGTGGATCCTATATCAACTGTTGCTCAAATGACGAATGATTGCAGATCCGACATCCCTACGGAGAACTCGACAGTTCAGGCAACAAGAGCTTTAGCATTATGTTAAAAGATTAACTGGGTTTAATCGCTCCAAAGCCGTTGATGGAAACGTGTGTAATCGGGCTGGTCTCATCCAGCATTTGTAGCTAATACCTAAAAACAATTCGCCGTAAAATGTAGGTATCCCACAAAATAATTGTGTAATCCACGTCAGCATGAACGAGGAAGTATAAAGAACACAGAAGCCCACGCTAGGCGAGCGGGAGGATGATGGGTCCAACAACCAGCGATCTTTCAGCCAGTAGACCGCTGTTTGGTTCCCCATGTGAAATGAGAAGTTGATTTAATTGTCACGTAACTTGCGTAATGTAGTTACAGTACTTCCGTTAGTTATTTTAGCCCAAGTGACGATCTTTTCCTAAACCTCACTAAGTAGGTTTGTTACTTAAACCTAACTACTTTCTTTCTTGTGATGACGGAAGTTGTACGAGGATGCGTTGGTCTAATTGACCCTTGACCCTCAGCCCCACCGCGCTGCTACTCCGTCAAGCTGTCAGAGCTACCACGGAGCCCACACTGTCACTCACTGCACTCCCTGAAACAATATCATCTAATTTAAGAAAACAGACAGAATCTACAATATGCGTTTGAACGATATACCCAGCATGTCAAACTGATTCAGCAATCAAAACACAGTTAAAAAGAAAAAAGATAGAAGCCGACGCTACGCTGTGATTGGCCAGTTTGTGTTTGAGTGGCGGGACTTAGCAAAGGGTCAATTTGCACATATTTTTTTGCAACATTTCAAATGTTTGCTTAAAAATAACTTGACAATTGAATAGAAACACGGCTACAGATGACTGACAGTAGACAGGACGCAAACTTGTCATGACCGTGCCTCGGTCTCTCCCTTGTGTTCCTCACTCCTCATACTTCTATGTCCCTGGCTAGTTTATGTGTGCGTGTGTGTGTGTGTGTGTGTGTGTGTGTGTGTGTATAGGCGTGTGTTTGAGTCTCTTCCTGTCTTGCTGTCAACCTGGGCCCAGCCTACCCTTCACACCTGCCTGCGATCGGCTCATCACCTCCCTCAGCTCACACATCTGCCATTCATCAGCTCATCAGCTCTGCAGCATATCTACTTCGGCTCTTCACCCACTCACCGCCAGATCGTTGTTTCAGCTCCTTTGGTAGAATCACGTCTCAGGCTTCTCTTTAGTTTATTACCGTGAGAAAATATTATCTTATACTCAACTGCCTTCCAGTCTGTCAACCACCTTCCTCGCCCCGAGTCCAGCCACGCCCCGGCGTTCCTCCATTCATCGTCATTCCCTCCTGCAACCTCCGGACATCAGACCCGTGTTTCAAACTTCTACCTCAGCAATAAATCACACTTCATTTAAAACCTCACTCCCAGTGTTTGTGCCTGTGTTCGGGACCTGACTCACTGATTGTAACAAAACTGCGATAGTTGATGTCCATGTTGAGCTCATTGTTGGGCTTGACCTCCTCCAAAGGGGTTTTGTGAAAACAATGTCACGTTGCGAGACATCTTTGGTGAAAGCTTCAAAAAGCTCAACCTTTGAGCTGAGATTATTTTGCATTCTGTTCCCAAAGGTCATAAACGTTTATACTTCAAATGTATCTTTTCAAACGTTTCAGCAAATAACACGATCACAGAGAACAGTTCAATGCATTGAGCATAACTTTGTTTATTTAATATGTGGTTTATTTTCTTATGACCGTATCAGAGAACATTCAGATTTCAGAACAGCGCTTATACTTTTGCTTTTCATACTTGAATAAGTTTTCTTGATAATACATAATGACCTGAAACACCTGACTTTTTGTATCTGTATTTTCTTTTCTTTTTTGAAAGGATCTGAATACTTCTTCTGTCTGCGTCCACTCACGGGTGGAGCTGTGAATCACTCGAGCACGTTAAGCATCCAGGAGCTTTTCCCATAATTAAAATGTTTCTCAGTGTCTCTGTTACCTTATATTTCTCTAAGTGTGAGCAGTGTTTACGTTTCTCGGCAGATAACTGACGGCAGAGCAAGACGCTGAGCCACTTGCGATGAAAGGTTTCGACTGCAGAGATGAAAGTTTGCGAATTCCAAAGTACAACTACGTCTCCGGTTACAAAGCGAGGTCAATCCACTTGCGGTGACAAGATTTTAGTGGTGAGGGCGCCATAGGTGGATGAAAACACACAGCCACAGCAGACATGTCAGCTATTTCAAGATTTCAGCTGTCTCGCCATGTCGACACATTTAAATAACCTTTTTTTTGGGTGGTGGGGGGGGGGGGGGGGGGAGGCCCTGAGAAGAATGAAATTTGCCAATGTGTCATCAAAAACTTGATCGCCCGTGGAAAGCGTGGCACATACCTTTACACAGAGCTGTTGCAGAGGCTTGTTGGGGATATTGGCGTATCAGCGCTCATCTGAAATGTGATCTTTCACATCTGCGCCGTTTCCACCGCGGCCAAATTCCTGTGCTACTGTAACTAAGGGGATTGTTGTGTTCCACGGCAGTGCAACTTCGCCTCTCCTTTGACTGTCCACACATAAAAGTGTCAACATCGAAATGTCTGGATTAAGAATGAGTGAAGCGGCTGCCCATTTTCAACAGCTTGTGTGAAGCGCCTCTGTCGTCGGCAGCACGGCCGTCCAGCAGGAGGAAAATGCATTAGTCCCAACGGAGCGTAGTCCTCCGGAAACCAGATATGGTGCTTTTATTAAGAAGGACACAAGTTAATTTATGTCAGAGCTTAAAACGGACCCGTTGCTGCCTCTTACGTTAATGATGAAGCAGGTGTTTTGGGGTTTAACCTCAGAACAAACAACTGGCTCTGTCTCAAGGTCTGAATCCAAGTGTTTTCATTTCCAAAGATTATTAGCGGTTTGAAGGTTTATATCACTCATGTTTTATTGGAACAAACCCTGAGGGAGCTTTAGAAAAATAAATACAAGAACATGCAGGTACAAGTGTTGACCTCTTGCGAGAAGTCCCGAGAAAGGAAAACATACGCAAGCGTCACACAAGCAGCAGAGTCAGAGAAGGAGCGTGACTCTGTTGAACTTTGCGCGGCGTGTCCGTGCACGCAGAGGGCCTCCGCTTATATCGACACATTCCCATCTGCCATTGTCTTGGCAGAGCAGGAGCTTGAAGATCACAGCTTGGAAAGAAAGAAAAAAAACAGCAGCCCAACATCTCCCCCACTCCCTCCCTCCCTCCCTCCCTCCCTCTCCCTCACTCACAAGCAATGATCGACACAATGACTCAAGGAATGAGCACTTCAACTAATGCTGAAAAGAGGCATCTGGATAGCATCTCTTGTCTGGATCCTCTGAACTCTCCAGCCTCTTGAAACGTTTTGTCGCCATGCTGTCCAGGCTGTGCCATTTTCATTCCAGTGCAGCCGCTCTGCTCTTCCACCTGTCATCTGCACTCTGAGCTCCCTGCGGCCGACCTGCTGACAGCCTCCTGAACGTGAGGGGAGTCACAACAACAGCGCCAGGGGAGCAGTGCGTTGATGCAGCCTACATACTGTATTTAGCTGTCACTATATGTTCCTCTGCTGATGGAGGACTCAATATTCTCGCACAATTAAAACTAACCTTTTGTGGGGACTAATCGTTCCGCAAGTTACTGAAGGGAACAGAATTTTATTAAGTAGAATATCAATAATAGTTAAGAGCTTAAGCCCCTGATGTCAGCGAGAGGTAACAGCTCGGATAAATTAGAGGCTTAATCATCAGAAATAATACAGTCTGGAGCACTGCAGCAAATCCTTTGCCTTTGTTTGTGGTCCGTTTTTGCTACATAGTGCATTTATTGTACGCCCTTCTATTTGAGTGGGAGGAGTAGTAAGTGTAAAAAAGTGTAAAATGTCATAACATTACACTATTAAATTCAACAATAAACGTAAATGTTGGCTTATTTAGCAATGTATGTTATACATACAACCCGACTTTCACCCAGGAGGCCGCTGTTCGTGTCCCATGTGTGTCCTAGAAGTCAAAACTTTTGCCAGGTAACTTCAGTAGTTATTTTAACCCAAACGTAGAGTTATTATAACTCTCATACTTACATAAAAAATATTTAGCAAGAGCACCTCCCTCGACCACCTCGATATAGTTCAGAGCACGTTGTTGATCAATTGGAGGGTTCAATCCCCGTCTCCCTTCATCCATGTCAATCCTAAATTCCTCTCAGTATGTAAGGAAATAAATGTAAGTTGCCTTGGAAAGCGCTGTCCAAAATAATGTAATATACAAATATATGAGTTAATAAATTTCACAACATCCCAAGATGTTTTTTTTTTTTGTTTTTTTGTAACACATACCAGATTTCCCAGGGCCCGGTCTTGTGGGCACTATGAGCACTCATGCACTGCTGGAGACAGTTTGTATTTCACTCTTAAATTTCAATTTGTATCTTGCTGTTTCCTCAAGTGCCAGTACTTGATGCTATAATTACATTTGGGCAACGGGGTCTACGGTATTTCAATTAGGAAGAATGGGGCCCGTTTCACTGTTGCAGCCCCACTTTGTGTTTCAGGCTGACGTGAATGCAGCGATGTCATGTGATCATATGATAAAGGCCAGCCGAGCAGGACACCCACCTGGGTGTAATTTTACAGCAAAAATATTGCCTAGTTAAAGCACTACAGCAGCGAAATTTACCTTGGTGCAAAACTTTAGTAATGAAGAAACTGCATTACATGGCAGTCTTATTCCAAATGTTCCATGTAGGAATAATTAGAAATAGAATAAGCAAAAAATTAATGTCTGTCTCTCTGCAGGTGACAGTAGATTATCTTTGCCGTGGTTCCTCGGTGAAAACACAACATATAAAAGAGGAACAATTACACACAAAACAAATACATAAAACATCTGTTTAAGCCCTCTCAGAATCATCACACTCAGCATGTAAACCTGCAGGGGTCAAACATAAATTTCAGAATCTCATAAGAGTATACATCCTACAACACCATGAACAGGACAAGATGTGCAGTCATTAACGTTCGCCTCGATCAACAGGGAAATAAGTTTGACCGGTTGCAGTTCCGTTACTGTTATAGAGCCTCGATACTGATCTCTTGGTTTTCACAGGATGTCTCCCTCACAGCGTGTGAGAACGCCCTCAGCCACCATCGGCGAAGACGTGATATGTGTGCGGCTCAAACCATTGATGTCGGCCCATAATAACCCCCGAGACAAAGCTGAGGGTGTTTGGAGAAACACACATACTACCACCATGGCTTTACTTTCAATAAACGCCGGCCCGGATTCATTCAGCACAGCTCTATCTCTGATCTCCTGCTTGAGTTGCATTCCCCTCACCTAGACGGAGGCTGAGGGGAGATCAGGTTAATGGCCAATAACGGTGAAGATGGTAATACCGGTGAAACCTCTGATCTTCTCTTGATAAGGCTGAGGACTGTTGCTCCAGCGTATCTTGTTGACGACAGTGTAACCGTTGTGTTTCATGGGGCGGAAATCAGACATTTAGTTTTTCACAGTCAACATGTTTACAGGATGGAAAGAGTAATCATGAAGTATTATAAGACGTAGTGCTGTTTCTTTACTAATATTGAGTGTTATTGCAACATGTCTGAGCTTGCACACCGCGAATAAATCAACCGTAAGACTGTTGACTACTTTCACCTTACTTTACTAATTTGCATATTTAACTAATGCCACGTATGTAAGACCTTTTACTAAACTAAATCACGTAGTTCCCTGAACAGGAGAATGCACACAAATATGAAAAATATCTATAAGATATCTTATGATACGGTTATTTTAGCCCTTATTTTGTTAGATTGATGAAAAATAGGATATGTTAAAGTAACTTTCTATCGGTTTCTGGGTCAATGTATAGCCTAATTTTCAACATGTTTACAAAACATTAATAAACTGTAACCTAGCTGGTAGTTAAAGTACATTGACATAAGTCGGTTTAGTCTGTAGTCTGACACTCTCCCCTCTTAACATGTTGTTATAGTCTAGATTGGCTAATCTGAAGAATCTAGATAAGAGCAAAAAGCAATACTTAGGGAGGAAGTACCCTTATGAGACCAGCGAGCAGAGCAGCCAGCATCCTCCCACTCTCACATCTCCAACCGCTGCAGATCTACAAACTGAGAGGAGATAGGGGCCAGAGGAAGGCATGTCCAATTGCACATTTGACTTATGACTCGCCCTAATCGTGCAATCTACTTTGTGAAGGATGGTGGTTAATGGGGTGTGGATGGTAGTTTCTCACTAAGTGCCATCATTCATACGTTTCAAGCCTCAGTAGCTTCGCTTCAACTGTCGGAAATGAAATGCTTAATTGTAAAGAAAAAGCAACACGACGAAGGACGACGGTCCACATTCAAGTTCTTAATCCCTGTAGAGGAGCACATTGTTTTACTTTAGAAATTGTGCAATGCACCAGTGACAAGTGGTGAGCTCAGAACCTAAGCTTTTAGGAATCCATGTTTCAGTTAGACGGCTGAATGGTTGACAGTCAAAATGGCTTCTCCCCGTTGCTAAAAGTAAGAATGCATAGTCAGCAAAGGAGAAAGCAAACATGATTTTGTTCATCCATATTCCTCATATTGTATTTTTCTATATCTTAGCCGTTGCTGTCAAAACATGTAGCTTCAGCTATAAAGTGTGTTGTTGGCCTTTTGTTGAAGGAATGAATAATTCAACAGAAGAGTACAGAGCACAGAGTCCAGTACAAAATGGATTAAAGTGACAAACAATAATACAGAATTTCAAGTCATGCACACAATCATCTAAAAATAATAATGAAAGCGGCAAAACTAATTCTACAACGTATTAGAAAAAAAACCTGTAATCTGCTTAAAAATTGTTGTTGTGTAACTATAAAAAAAACACAAACACATGATCGTCACGAGGAACACAACTATTCATTTGAGGTGTTTGCCCGGCAGCAACAGTAAGGCTGAAACCTGTGTGATACATGATTATCTTCCATACAACCAGATTCTCATAACAGGATAAGTAAAAGCAGCCGTCTCCTCCCTCGGTTACCTCCCCGCTCCCATCCCTCCACTAATTGAAACAACAACCAAGCTAACTTTTTTTTTTTGTCAATGTCAGCAACATGAGTGCCAAACCAATTGCATCCAATCACTTTAATTCGCATTGGGCTGTGGTGGCGGACTCACGCTGATAGTGGCCTATTGTTTGAAATGAGTCTCTGAATCTCTGCCCTTCCTCCTCTTCCTCTCCTCCTGCTCAAGCCGGAGAGCTCTGCTACTGAAGAGATGCACTGCAAGAAATGGGTCTCAACAAACAGTGTCAATCTTCTCTTCTCTCTTGCAAGATTAATATTGTTTAAATGTGTAATAAGACAAGGTGTTGGACAATTTTGTTTAATTGGCAAAGAAATTTGTCTTTTTTTTTATTTACACTTTACACAAACTATGATGATATCTTAGAATAAAGCACCAGCTGATCATGTCATCGCCTTACCTCACCTTAATGGCAGAGTATTTGGCCCCAGAAAAATAGGAAACACTGATTAAATGACTTCAAATTCATATAATTCAAAAGCAAAAATGTGAACATGCTTCAGGGACTTTTCATTTTTACAGATAATGTGCGTTAATCGTCGGTATCTATTTCCACAAAGGAAAGGTTGCATTTTTGAAACAAGCTTCTTATTTTTTTTGCAGCGTGTTCGATGCCGCACAGTTGCTGCCTAAGCAGGCGGATCCTCTAATGAACCAGCGGGTATCAGCAGATGTGGGTCTATAACTTAATTTCCCCCCTCAGCTATAGAGCAGATCCTATGGCGTGTAAGTGGTCTTGATGGATGAGCACTACAGCTCATCATACCCCCACCATCAGCACCCACCCCCAGCATCCAGCACCCTTCAGCCCTGTCTTTACTGTCCCACAATATCCACGTTACTGCACATTTTAAATGTTTTCTTACTCACTTTTTAAAGGGGCCTTGATTTGATTCAAGATAGTTTATTTGCATTCTTGTAAAATGGAGGACAAAATAGTGTTAACTGCATTAACACAAGCCCACATAAAGAAAAGAAATGAGGTGCCAACCCACCTCATCAATGCTGGGAACATCAGAGCATCATCACTGTCAAAAGATCCATGACGGGTAAGCAAACACCATCTGTGGATAGAAAAAAAGCCGTTGAAAGCTCCAGAAACAGTAAGGAAACCTTGTGTCTGAGCCAAGGCCAAGAATGAACTTTCAAGCTTAACTTACAGCATAAAGCTCTACTCGCAGGACACTAGTATTACCAGGAGACCTCATGTGATTTAGAAATTAGCCCCCACGTACGTCTGTGCTTCATGCAGCGCATTCTCACGGGATAAGTGAAGTCTGTATTTCACTCAAATTCACTGGCATTATGCCCAGGATATGATGTCAATGTTCTGTGTAACATCTGTTTATGTTATATACACTATATGATATTTATATTTGACATGATAAATATTATTAGATTATGCCTTTTATATGTATATAATACTCACTAAGACCTCTAGCTCTGGTGCGAATGAGTCGCCATGCTGTGTAGTGAGATGAGCCTCCTCAATTTGCACCCAAAATGCCGTAAAAGCTTTGATTTATAATCGCCAACGCAGCCTCCATTACTGTGAGGCAAAATAACATGCAGAGAAAAAAACCAAAGTCCCCCAAATCACAGAAATGCTGACTTCCACCGGACTAAAATGATCAAATGACAATATATGGTAGGTAATTTTGGGTGGAATTTATACATAACAAATTCTAAACATGGCGGATTTGCACGTGATTAAAATCACAGATTACTAGAAGTCCCCAAGTAATACTAGTCCCCTGCAAATAGGGCTTAAAGCAACATGAAAAAGACTCAACACAATCATAACAGAACCATTGTTGCCAAAAAAAACAGGCAAATTAGGCAAGTTTCAGTAAACTGGTTTGGAGAAAATAAACTGTGAATGGCTGTAATCTAGCAGAGTAGAAGAACTAGAGGTTGTGAACTCGAAACAAAACAAGTCGCCCTCGACATCTAACCCACCTACGAAGAGACGTATTCAGGAATTTGTGTCAGCCATGTTTCATGCTGTCCGGAGACAAATGAATGCAACGATAAATGCACAGGAATATCTGGGAACACAGTAACAGCAGAGACGGCCAATCAGTCATATTCCAACCAAGGTAACGTTTCCAGCTGCTCAGATCTGCAGATCAACCAGAAAACTTGTGCTTCATTGAATTTAACAGATACATTGAAATATCCCGTAGAATCTGATTGGAAAGAGCCCAACCACAAGTCACTCTTGTTGCTGCTTGTCAGAATACGGTTGGAAGGAATAACTCATCTTTCGTGTGGACACATCATCACCTCAGAGAGGCCCGTCTGTAGTTGGGTCACTGACTCAGTTTGTCTTCTTTAACACTTTTATAAAAACCATCTCTTCCACTATCTTCCACCAAACAGAAGACGGACAAAGTTAACACCTAGCGGGTGAACATAGTGGAGATGTTTGCCTCAGGAGTTGGAGGAGACCAAAACAAAGCTAAAAGAAGAGTAAATATTAGACTTGATATTGTGTTTGCTCTGTCTGCTGTATGTATAAAGAGGGTTTGCCAACATCACCAAATCAACTTTGTAAGGATGAAGGCTTAACTCTTGGCTAAATAATGATTTAGGGGATGTTAAAGGACCCATGTAATGTTATCTTTACTTCCTTAATATGAGGTGGGGCAAAAGTTTGGTTGGAGTTTTGTACAGAAAGAGGTCATCATCAAGAATCTCTGTTTTCCAGGAACTTTAAGTGTGCATTTCATGGTGTCTGTTAAGTTTCTAAACCACGCCCACTGCTGGATGTGTCCTCCTGTGATGCATTTGGTCACACCGATATTTTTACCAGTCAAACCTTAAACAGATAAAGTCATTCAAATGTGTAATCTAGCATGACGGCCCGCAGTGTGAACGAAGCCTGAGAGGTTGCAGAGAGGCCAACTAAACACACACAAATCTAAACCCACATACATTACACACAGCACACACAAACACACACACACACACACACACAACGTCTTCTCAACATATCCTCTGTCCCTCTCAAGGGCAGCGAGCTGTGGTTGCTGCTGGAGGGCCGAGGGGACCATGTGGCGAGGCGTCCATATGGGGTAACCCGAGTAAACGCAGGGTAAGCCCACCGTGCGTCGGTGCACTCTGTTGACTGTTTCAACAGACATGTTTTCCCAAAGCAAGAAAAAAGTACACTAAGAGGGGTGCCTTAAGTCACGGCTCAGTTCACTGAGCTATCTCGCTTCAGGAATCTGATCTCACTCACTTAAAGACTGTGGCTTCCCTCAGCTGGACTGCTTCAACCGGCTCCCCTGCTATCGATTTTAACCTTAACTTTAAATGTTAAATTAAGAAATAGGTTGTGCAAACAGAGAGGAGGAAGTTTACTGATTTGCACGAATGTCTTTTCTTATAGAAAAAGAAACATTTCCTCCGCCGCTGCACGCTTCTACAATGTGTAAATGAAGTTTGGCTTCCTGTGTTCTTTTATCTTTCCCTCCCTTCAATTCACCTGCGGATGCAGTTGCAATCAAAAATGCTAATTACCCAAGTGGCTTAATCAACATTAGAATAATTACGCCATTAGAATACAAGCAAGCTGTGATGAATATGGGTTGGTAAACTCGTGTAAAACATGTGCTGTTTATTTGATTAACATCAGGATGCAAAGATGGCTCCCCAACCAACAAAACAGGTGATTGATTGAGACTGAAAAAAATAAATACTGGAGTAGCAAAGCAGAGGCTGGATTCCTTTAGTGCGAAGCAACAAATAATATACTTCATACGTTTGCTACATTCCCTTTATCTGGTGTTGCTCTTTTCTGCTCCCAAATTTACATCTATTTCTTACCTGGACAAGCCGAAAACATCGCTGTACTGTAAGTGTTGAATGTAGTAAATGTCATTGTGTGTCTGCTGCCGCACACAAGTCGTAAACAGACAGAAACCCAGTTCGGAGCAGGTTAAGTCGGCATCATACCACTAATTGAATTCATCTTCATACTTTTAATTGAAAGTTTGGTCTTCATTGTTGTAATCTCTAAGGTAGTCACATTAATTTACAGCAACAGTTTTTGGGACCTGAGTTCTAAACTACAATACCCATGACTTACAATTAGCGCCTATCAGCCATTGGCGGTGCCGAAATGCATCCTGGGAGTTGCAGTTAGCTTCACTCGAGATTTTATGAACACAGGCTCGTACCCTTGATGTTTTAGCGATGAACTAGATATAATCTAATGCAATTGTTAATCATTTGGACTCGTTAAATCAGGAGAGTTTCATGGCGGGAAAGCCGGGAAAGTAACTGTAATATTGTCCATGGGAAAAATAAACGGGACTTTTACCTCCAGAACAAGGGGTGCATGAAAGAGTTCACTGCGGAAACACAACTTTAATTTTTTTTAAATCCTTTGGCCATAAATGCATGAAAGTAAACTCAAAATATTAATATCTTGGACATAAAACCATCTAAAAAAAGACGAAGCTTTTCAGTTAAAAACTGAAAATCACCTCCATTTTACAAAATGAATGAGTAGCCCTACTTCCCTACTTCTCTTTTTTTACTAAAATAATTGATTTCCAATTGAATGGGAACTAAGCTGAGCCACTCGGGTCATCATGAATATTTAAGTGAGCGGTGAATAAGTGGGATTTAAGCACTGTTTTGCTGACGTTTTGACCTTAAGTGTCTCATTTTGGAGACAAGGAGGGGAGCGTTTTGAGGGGGGGAGGGGCACGTCAATATTGAGACACACACACAAGTCAATTAATGCCGTAAAGTGTCTTTTTCTCCTCTTTCTCTGTTCTTCCTGAGTGACAGGCTGAACTCTGAACACCATCTGCTAAGAAATCTCCCTAAACTTGACCCCAACGCCCCGAGGGGGTGGCCGACCTCTGCCGCCAGGTCCTGCTCGCCGGACCATCCAGCAAACAGAAACCTGGACTTGTGTCAACTTGACGTGGAGTGAGAGTTCAATGATTTATCGCGTCTCGGCCTGGAGAATCACAACCTGCATTCAGCAAAAGAAAAGCAGCAGGAATACAGCGGGTGAAAGGGGGGGGGGAGGACATTAACAGCCCATAAATCTACCAGAGAGGTCCACAAGTGTTCTGTCTCTGCTGCTATTTAAGATGACGGACATGAGGGCTAGACAGCACGTTACCCAGAATGCATTCCACACAGGCGTCTGAGGAAGGTGCACTTGCACTGACTCGCAGTTGATTATGCAGGATCTGTTTTTCATCTTTTCTCACAGTTTGAGACGATGTCTGAGACGCCCACGGGCTGCAGACCAGCTTTTAATTATATAGGGAAATGTTTTACTTTTCTTTATTCAAAACAGGAAAGTAATTCATTGTGTCTTCCGTATTGTTTTAGAAAAGGCGAGGATGACACGATACTCATTAAATGTAGTTATTTGCATTTTTCTCTCCTCTGGGGGCATGTGGGGGCAATAGCTTTCATATAAACATTGATATACAATTCTTTTTATTACTTCTGTTGATGAAAAATGAGGGTTAAAATGCATTTCACACAAAATCTTTGTTTACTGAGATTGCCCTCATGAAGTTTGAATAAAGTTTGAATCTCTTTAAAAGTTCAGAGAGCCGGGAACATTTGTTGTTTGACAAATAAACCACATATCATTTGAAATCTTCTGAAGGGTTTCACATTTGTGGGCAATTTTCTAACAACAGTGGCAAAATGTTTTCTGTTAATGAATTTGGTAGTTATGATTGAGGACTGAGGTTGGTTAAAGGATTTAACTAAAAGTGGAATATTATATTAACATACAGTATAATCATTTCTTTCTTTAGACTTCTTTAGAGAAAATGTTTTATTCAGAGTTAACCCCTTGTTCTTTTTATCTAAAATCACCAAAAACATACTTTGTTGTGGTTACATTTGACTGCAGTAAGAGATCTACTCCAGATCTGTCACAGATGAGTTAGGGATCTATCTGGACCTGCAGGACTCTGTGCTGGACAATAGATAACATGCTGCAGCTATTGATCTCTGCTGGTATTTTAAGTTTTGGGTGAGGGGCGCTCTATCGGGTTTCCAGACACAACTGCTCAGTCTACCCGCTAGCTGCCCCATCTTTAGAGCCCCCTTATGTTCCCAGAGCTGGTCAGCGGAGGGGCCTCCTGGGGTAGCAGGTTAACGCTGACGAGAGTAAAGATAGATGCACAAAACCCAAAGTTCAATCAGAAATAGCCATGCCCTTAACAGTCTGGAGGGATCAAATTAACTTGTTTGCATTTGCCGACAGTGTCGCCAAATCAGATCTTTGTGTCCTGTCCAATCACAACTTAAAAAGCGTCCAGTTAAATAAAAAACAGCCCAAATTATAACCTTGTCAGAAACCTGTGTAAAACCGTACCATTACATGCGCAATAGAAAACATATAAACATACAGAGCTTCATATCTGCATCAAATAACCAAAGATAAAATGGAAGATATAAAGGCCATCGCAACCCACAAAGAGTGCAATCAGAGAACCAAATACAGAATTCCCATGTCATTGTCAATGATGATGACGTCAACAGCTTGTTTGGTAAAGTTGTTTTCACAATATTTTCAGAAACCCAGCCGAATGATGCGAAAATTTTATGCAGCCCAAATTTCATCCACCAGTCCAACGCGGCCCAACTTAATCAAAAGTAGCCCAATTGGGCAGAAAACAGCCCGATTTGGCAACACTGTTTGTCAATCGTCCAGTTGTTGGCAAATTCTACATCTCAAGATCTGTCTTACAATTTTCAAATCTCACTTAGAGTTATTTCTATCCTCTATCCTCTGCCTTCTATGAACAACAGATATATTCTCACAAATATCTAGAATAATCAACTTTTGTCACAGCTCAAGATTCTGTGTAAATTGTTAAACTGATTGCGTTTTAACCAATAACTGCATTGTGTCCTGCACTGAAATCCAGATCCAGACACAAACACATTCAAAACAATGGGAAGAATAGATGCTCTGGCTAATTTGAACCCACCACATCAGCCACCATTATCACAGTAAGAGACAGAGACCCTGGCAGAGGATCTGATTACAAATACTCCGGTGTTATTTAAGAAATTGCTCATTTGGCAAATGTTCGTGTCATCTGAAACCTAAATGTTCATTTTCATCGATGTGTTCCATGGGATTTGTTTTTAATTTAAACAGACAAAAGAGAACCAAAAAAAAAGACATATAGTGGGACACATAATCATTGATGCATAACCATTCGACAGTACAGTTGAGCCTCACATCCAACCTTGATAGACACATCCCTCAAAACAAAAACATACGACTCACAAGGGAAATAAGCAACAGTGAGCCTAATGATGGAAACAACTTAATGTGGCAGCAACATCGCCCAGACTCCTCCCCGGCAGCGCAGTTTGGCACCGTGTGCATGCGTAATGTCCATTTGGGACGGGCAAGCTAATTTAGCGCGAACAAAACCGTGCGCCCTAATGATCACCGAGCCGCCGGAGCCCGCTCCTATCACAATCATTCTGTGGTCCAGTCGCAGCGCAGGCATTGCTGCAAAGGTGGGACTCGTTTGAGAAGTGAAGCCGACATTTGGAAAAATGACCTTTCCCCATTAGACAAGCTGACAGGAAATATGTGGACGATGAAGTGCACTGACGTTAATGAGGCACCTTGCAGCTGTGGGGCGAATCAAAACTCTCTGGGTCCTAATTTATTGCCCTGATATTCCCTTTCTTTCTCTCTCAATCCCTCAGTCTGTCTTTGACTCAGTCTTTCACACATGCACAGGAGCACATGCATACCCACAACTCGGACTCCTTAAAAACCCTGCAACTAAAAAAAAAGACAAAGCTGTGGGTGAGGATACTCGTTGTCACGTCAATTGAGCCACATGAGAGGATATTGATAGACAAACTGCGACTCCTCCAAAACCAGCACTTTGCTAAGGTGCTGTAACTGATCGTGTGAACGATGAACCCCCGGACTGGAGTTTCGGCTGGCGGCGGTGGTGTGTCTCCAAAAGTCTTCCCCAGGGAAACATCTTCTCCACCTCGTGCCACTGGCCTTCTCTGTAATGCTATATCCACATCAGAGAGGCTGGCCCCATTGATTTAGCACTTAGCTCCATCGTCCCATATGAACAGTTATCATTTTTGGCCGGGGGCCAGGGTCCAGGCGTCAAAGTTACTGATCAATGATCCGAACTTTGGAAATGGGGGCGGCAGAGTTTTGGATGAGGTGTAGATTACAGGAAATATGGTATCGTACTGACCTGGCTCACCGGACATATAAGGAGGCAATATGGACGATTAGTCACATCGATGTTGTTTAGAACAGAAAACATATATTTTTAAAATCCTTAAAAGGTTTTCAGGTGGGGGAGAAGATGGAAAGAGTGCTTCAAATAATTAAGTTAGAAGATTTGACAACAACTGGTGAAGTGTGAAAGTGTTATGTGAGTATGTTACTCTATTCAAATTCTAGCAAGGGTGTGATTGAGTTCAACACGCAAACCGTTTCAGACGATGATAGCAGACGTTGAGAGAAAGGTACATTTTCATTTTACGGGTCATAAATTGCATCCCAAGTATGTCATTCCGTTTGGAAGATTAAATCAATCAAAATGTCTCGTATTTTTACTTTGAGTGATTTATTTTGACGTCATGTCACAGAGTCACATGACGTTACGTCAGAAGCTTACGTTCATTTTCAAGCGTAGATATTTTAAGCCAAAGAAATTATGTTTTTTCCAACCCTAACTAAGTACCTTTGTTACTTCAACCCAACCGCCACTGCTTCACAACGTTAACGAGTTGTTATAACGTTAACCAGGATCGTTTCACAACATTAATGACGTTAATGACTTCAAGGTAATATGTTACGAGTAGGGATGAGATCACGTTGTATTTTTTCACTGTGTGTGTTGGCCATGTGGACTTTTCTCAACCTGATTGCTGGACAACAATGCCAATATTGGACAATAACGACAAACTATCAACAATATCTGTGTTTCATTTGTTGAAATGAAAGATTGCGTGAGAGCAATGAGCATGCAGCCGTATTAACCTGTTTGCCAACTAAAATGCTTGGTTAAGTTTGGGAAAGATCACAGTAATGGTTGAAACTTCTGTAGTTCGTATACGTCCCTCCACCACTTCTACACTCTTACTTTCCACCGACCTACATAAAGGATGCACTACTTCCTGCTCCAGCGCTGAATGTTGGCACTGGACGTAAATCATGAGGAATTGCAGACTTGGCTAAAATGGACTCTCTTCTGGCCTGTTTTTTCTCCAGGTGAAAAGTAAAGAGGTACAAATCAGTAGCTATCATCTGTAGACTTGTATGGTATCTTAAACCTACTTTACTACATGTGAACAACACTTTGGCAACACCAACTTACTCACTATAGAGTCTGAACTTAATTCAACAAATGTGTTTCTTTGTCTTCATCAAGGTGTATTTCAAGGACTAAAAGAAATGTAAAGTTAAGACGTACAGTTATTCTTCATGTTTAAGTTGAGCACCTTGTTGATTGGTGAAGTAGTGACAGTTCACTCTTTGTGAAAGCATGCACAATCATGCAGAAAGCCCTGTTTTTATTCATTGAGACTTTCTTGTCATGGCAACAGTTGAGAAACTGCTGGACAACTTTCTCCTTTCCACCAAGAGAGTTTTAGTTGCTCTTCCTAATTTCTGGACAGTCTGTTTAAGCGCTCTCTTGGGGCCGCGGGGCAGCATGGCAGAGCAGATGGGAAGTTTTGCTCAGAGATCATCTGCATGAGATGTGAGATCTGACCCCTTTCACAGGGGCCACCGTTTGTCTTCATGTTTTCATGTCTGACTTACTGAGTCGGTTTGTGTGAGCTCTGAGATTTCACTGACCAAGGATATTTGTTACATCCTTCAACAAAACCTGCTCCGAACAATTAATTAATTTGATCAAATTGGTTTAATTAAAGGCAATTGTAATGTTGTACCAGGCCAGGCTGAACTCATCCAGCATTCATGGCTATATACCTATCATGAACGAGGAAGACCACAAAATCACACAAAGGCGGGTGAGAGGGTCAGAGGACGGGTCCAACAAACACAGATCTTTCAGCCAGGAAACCGCTGTTGGTTCCCCGAGTAAAACAAGACTTCAACATTGATTTATTTGTCACGTAACTTGCATATGTTTGTGACGGCACTTCGTAGATATTTAACCCGAACGATGATCTATTTCTAAACCTAACCAAGTACTTGTGTTGCCTAACGCTAACTAAGTTGTTTCCTGTGAAGAGAGAAGTTTATTTTGAAAAGAACGTATGGATGTAACGAGTGGATTTGTTGCTGGACTTTCCTAGGAAAACATACAAAAAAATGTTTTCGTACGATATCGTATGAACCATTATGAGGATACATTGTCCAGGCAGCTCCACAGTTGAGCCCAGTATCCCAGGATTTCCTTTCATAATGGATGATTCTGCAGCACACAACATTCAGTGCCAAAGCAGGGAGCGGGGGACCCTTTATTTAGGGATGTCCAGAGTGTGTGTCCCTCTACAGATCAACAATTATTAATTGGTTTTATTGTTCCGACAATCTTTATCTAACCTGAAACAAGTCTTAACCCTAACCATCCAGCAGCTCTGGAGTTTGGTGTTTGTTGGCAGCCCTAAGTGGAATCAGGAGATAACTTTTAAGTGGTTCATTACAGTGAAATCTGCGATGTGTCATTAGTTAAATCTATATTTGCTCTATTAATTAACCAGGGAAGGGAGTGATTAAAAAGATGCAGCAGCAGGTTCAAGGATTGGTTGATTATCAGGCTTCCTTGCATGGAGCACTCGATTCCTGAGTAGAAGGTTGTGTATTTCCAGTCTGTCACAGATTGTCACGTTTACTTAAGTTTCTTAAGTCTCAAAGGATAGGTACATTTCTGCATTAAAATGTCTCTATTTGCTGCTGTCAAAATGCAAATCTAGTCCAAATAGATGTGCCACAGGCCTATTTTAAAGAAAGTCATCATTGTACAAATATAACAACCTGCTAAGTATCATTAGAGACTTTTAACTTCATGGAAAGCAGAGAGAAGTGCAAACAGTAGGTGTTAAACCGGGCTCTGCAGACTGCAGTTGAATGTTCCACATCATTTGAAGCACAGTACATTCAGTCGATTTGTCTCTTCCTTGCGGCGCATTTATAATTCAAATGGTTTGCATTTGAAAGCATAAAATTATAGTTCAGGCATTGTGTATTTCCACTGAATTCATGATTTAAAAGCGGTGACTCAATATTCATGTGAAAAATATGGCTATTTTGTTCTCAGGTTTTCCATCTTGGATAAATATCCCTCGGTATTCAGTTTAAAAATAAACACATTTCTCAACCTAATATTTTTCTCCCCAAAGGAAGCTGGTTAATCAAACGTTATTACCCGTTATTGGAAACGTTAATAACGAAGGGGCGCTTTCTGAGCGCAGTAATTAGCATCTTCTTCCCACGTTGTCTGAAATTGAGTAAATTATGTTATCATCGCCTTGTTAATTCATCTAATACTTTTTCATTTATTTAGATGATGAGATCTTTAACTCAGCTCACCCAGCTAATAGTCTACCTGTGGCTTAAACAAATAACATGCTTGGCAATACAATACTGCAGAAGCCTTTTTATTTTGAATGGTAGCTTGCAACATCTATATCTTCTCAGCAACTCAGAGATGGTTAAGAAATTCATATATAAGGATTTAAATATTAATTATGTGCTTTTTCCTCCCACTGTTCATCTAAAGATGTGTGTGTATTCAGCCTCACCTATAGCTGCCTTGCATGAACAAAAGGATCCGACTCACTCACCCTGCAGCTGCCTCGCCTTTACATTGTGTTTGCAGTTATATTTAAATACAACTGCACAATATGAACGACAAACTAAATGTAAACCTTCCAGCAAACAATGTTCAAGTAACTGAACTGAATAAAAAGTGGTTCATTGTCACATTCAGAGCAGAATGTGTGATAGTTTCCATAAGTTTGATTTAAGATGATTGTGGAGGTTGAGGTGGTGGATGGTTGGAGAGAGTTTGACTTTGGTGGCTATTTTCCTGTTCCACCTCCAGCTTTTAGCCATTGTTGACACACTGTTTAACCGTTAACTACCGTCTTTATGTAAACCTCATGTCTATTCATACTTTTGCATTGGGGTTAAGTTAGGTACTTCTGTATTTACAGTATGGCACGACACCAAAGATCTGCTCACAAGCTACAAGCTCACTTCGCTGAACAAACAGTGAGTACTGCCAATATAATTAGCGGTCCGAGTCACAACGGCTGTTTTGGTTTCTACTTCGAAGCACGATGACAGAGCTTTCCTTTGAAGAGTCACCTCGGTAAATATGACTAATAGGGCTCCTAAAGTTTTTGTTTAACAGCCTGCAGGCTGATTCAAATAATGCTCATTGTTAGCTTCCACCAGCTAGCAGGGACGGGACCAAGTCATTGTTTGTGCGAGACTCAAATCTTTGCACTCAAGTGAAGTCAATTCAAGACAGTCAAGTCCTGAATCAGACATGGCGACTGTGGCTGAGTGGAGAGCAGGGCTGTCTTTCAATCAGAGGATTGGCGATTCAAACCCCGGCTCCGGCACCACTGGTTGCATGTTGATGTGTCCTTGAGCAAGACACTTAACCCCAAAAATTGCTTCCGTAGCTGTGCCTATGGTATCATAGCATCTGAATGTAAGTCGTTTTGGATAAAAGCGTCAGCTAAATGACTGTAATCAAGTCCCAAGCTCATGAATGAGGGAAATGAATTGATGGTGGCACAGTGTTTAAATAACATACGTCTATGGGCTTGTGGGGAAGGTATCAAGTATTTTCTAGTCAAAAAGCTCGGTGTGTGTGTTTGTGTGAGTCTGACTCATCTGAAACTTACCAGCAACTCCATTTTTTTCCTCCACTTTCCTGCCATTTTCCTAAAGTCTCATTGCATTCACAAAGTGGAGAAGAGCTTCAGGACCTTCATGAATCTTTCACTCAAGCGAAACATTTTCAACTCAAACAGACATATTTTCACCTTTGATCCAGCCTCCACTCGTGTCTTTTCATTAACTTTGCATGCAATCATTCCATTTACAACATAAACTTAATAAGCTGTTGAACAATTGACCAATATTGTCTTTTTTTCTGGTGTGCACTCAATTTACCAATGAGACCTTGCAGCTTGCATTGAGATAAGCGACAAATTCCTCTTTGCACACATCCCACTCCATCATGCAGTTACTAAATAAAATACTTGCCATTTAATATGAAACAAGTAATATTATCAGTGTGAGGCAGCCAGGAGGGAAGCGGCATCATACAGCACTCCTTAACTCGGGCTGTACGTCTCCGTTTAAGAGGCCTCGTAAAGATTCGCAGAGTTTTGTGCTATAAGCCAGGAGAAAATTGGGTGCCATTGCAACAAATGAATACCACGGTGTCTTGGAGGCAAATGAAAACCCTTCACTCTGAGTGGATCTGAGCAGCCAGGAGTCATCGTCGGCTCTCCCTGGTGTCACCTCTAGCCTATTAGTCTCTATAAAGGATGATGAATTAGAGACAGAGGGGGAGGAAAGCCTCAGTACCGATGCCGAAGATGGGGGTCATAAGAATGATAAAGTGAACAGCATGAGCACTTTAATGGGCGACGCCAGCAGAGAGGGCGGAAAGAATGAGGAACATGAAATCTTAAAGAGGGGGATTTCCATGTCGTTCTCTCTCTCTCTCTGGTCCGGAGGCCAATAGGAATACGTGAGCATTTCATTTTCTCAGGCAGGACAAGTACTATTTTGTTTGCCCAAGTTGTCATTGTTGTTGAAGGACGACTGACAGGCTGAATATAAATACAAGTTATTACAAAGACAAAGAATGACAGGAGCCATCTGTCTTAGACCAGATCAAATAAACAGATCTGCAAAATCAAACATACCGTTCTGCCGTTTCACTGTGAAGACACATTGACATTTAGATGAAGAGATGACAAAATATCTAAAAGGTTGATTGAGGTTGTTTTTTTTTGGTTTAATGTCATTAAAACACAGAAAAGATTACGTTACAGTCCGCCATTAAGATTGCTTACCTTCACACAAGGAATTCACACATGGATGCAAGTAATCCAGTGGTGCTGGCTGTCATTTTATCTCAGTCATAGTAGCCTTAATGTTTTAAGTTCACTTTCTTACACTTGTATCATGCAAACCGACCATTTTGTTCAATACAGCCAAGTGGCAAAACATGGGTCGGCTTTTATTGTGAAGCAGTCACAGGAAATGCAGTGTCACAGAGGTCAGCGCTGACTGCAATCATTCATCAAAAATGTGGCTACGAAACAAAGACCATCTTCAATATCTTTTGACAGGGGATCGGTTTTAAATATTACAATATTACATATTGGAGCAAAAAAGGGACAGGACACACAGCTCCAACTCATCATGAGGTATCCAACTCAAAGTGGCTGCTCAACGAGGGTTTGCAGTAGTATTAAACCATACTTACTGTTACCACCACTAACTACAGATGTTGGCAAATGTGATTGAACATTTTAAGTGGCCACACTCCTTCGAGTTTCCAAGTGGTATTATTGTTGGTACTGCTGTCGCAAAGACCTTCGGATTGCTTTCCGTGTCCCACAGAGACTACCACGAGCTACAAATTTAGCAACTTATTCTGACCATCATGGAAAAGGCAGGAAATGTATTCAAAGATATTATTTCATTCCCAATGCTGCTCACAGTAATCACAGTCCAAGGCTCTCCTTACAACAGCTATATGGGTCTCTGCCTCGCTGCAACCAGGCGGCAACTTCCGGGTCTGAAAAGTAAAGCCAATGGTGCCTTAAACCTACATTTCTTTCATTGACCAGCAGGGGGCGACTCCTCTGGATGCAAAAATAAATACTAAATTATTGCGCTATTACGTCGCCAATATGCAGATGAGCATATGACAGCTAGTGCTAGCTACTTTCATTGGAAAAGAGTTACCAACACTACACAGGAGACACTGTGTTTTGTCTTTTTCTCGTCAGTCTTCATTTTCTCGAGAGATTGTACCTGGCGGCAGAAGCAACTGTAGTGAAAGAGAGGCGAACAGGGAACCTGGAATCCAAACCGATGGTGTCATTATTCTATAGCCATTACATTGTGGAATCAATAATTACTTCATAATGATACATTAAAGCAGCAAAAACTTGTATATGAAAGAATTATAACTTAAAACAATCCTATCAAACACAAACAATAAATATGTAAAAAAGAATACTTCATCTTGATAGATCACTTATGGTCTCAGCCGAGGATGTGACAATGCACTAAACTAGAATTACAGAGAGGATTTCCTCTTTGTGTGCTTTATATGATGGGATTTCAAATAAAAGAAGCTTTTATTCTTTTGAGATTATAAACGAGTTTTAGTATGTTGCTGCTAATTTGAAAACAGAAAAAAAGGTTTACTGGGCAATAATATTATCCTAAATGTTGGTCTTGGGATACTCTTAAGAATATGTACTTTTGCAGAATGAAAGTCCATTTAATATACCAAATATATTGTGTGTTTGGGGTTTGGTGATGGAGAGATTGGCATGCCTTCATGGGTCATTACATTAACAACTGATGCTGGCAGATCAGTCCGGCCTCGGAAATAAACCTTTTTGCCTCCTGAGATGAGAGTCAATCATGTCTTTACTACGTGAGACAGTGAAAACAAATGGCGATCATATAATATTCCGAAAGAAGAAACACTTAGTCTGAGCTCTTAATGGGTCTTTGTCTTGCGAAACCTTTCTTCTGACATTGACAAACGACGCACAGTCCTACCTGGAAAAACAGCTTATGCATTACTTCAATGATAATGGCTGGACTGAATGAGGTCATGTGGTTTTTT
The DNA here is from genome assembly GCF_910591455.1 of Pholis gunnellus. Lineage (NCBI taxonomy): Eukaryota > Metazoa > Chordata > Actinopteri > Perciformes > Pholidae > Pholis > Pholis gunnellus. The sequence goes on from NC_136537.1 coordinate 22,681,631, forward strand.
TTCCCCTCATTCACAATGCTGCACTGCTCCTCTGCTCCAAGGCAATATTATCATGCAAAATAATTAAGAGCCAACTACATTGTTTTGTACTTATGTTCAGTTTGGAAAATCTGCAATCCATCGTCTTCTAATTATATAAAAATACCAGCAGGTCAATAGATTGTGCATCATAACTCTGCAGCTGTAGTCAATATATTTAAATATTCAAAACAAAGAGGAAAGACAGTCTGTCGTTTTAATGAATGCTTCAAAAGGATTTGCCATTTTTCATCTGACAGCTGACATTTGTTTTGCTTTTCAACAAAAACCCATCAATAACAATTACGTTTTGCTGTTATTATAGGTAATCTATCATCGTCGCTAATCCGCAATTCTGTGAGTGTGCATTGTCAGTATTTCGGGGTAATATTTGCTCTTACTGACACACCGTCTAGGCTGCGAGGGAAAGTAACTCAAATAGACACTCTGTCATAAAAACAGATGTGTTGAAAGTGACACATCCTCTCTGCGAGTGTATTAACCTCTGCTTCGCGCTCCTCTGCCATGTGAACCTGCGGTATCCTCTTCCTCGCATGGATCGCTGACAGCTGAGAAGCTAAGTATTGTGTAATTGCAGGAGCCGCGGCAGCATGCTGTGCAATAATACGCTAAGTGACTATTAATCATTTTGGTGACAAATAACAAAATAAAGGTGAGACGTGGGAAGAGGCTTGGATTTGATTGATGTTCTGCAGGAAAAGTTCTCTGTCGCCTAATTGCTGATGAGGCATTTGTCTTTTTTGAAGTGTGTGTTCTTTGCAAATCCACTACTTGAAAACATGTGGCACCAGCTTTGACAATATAATTGCATTCTTTTTTTTTATTATTGAAATTTAAAGAAGCAATTAAAGCCCCACTCTTTTTGTGTGGAACGTGTGGTTCTATCTTCTCTCTTTGGAAACGGTCTCCTGTGAGATCTTAAATGCTTATTTTGAGAGTGATAAGATGTTGAGAGGTTTACGAAAGCTCAGTTGATTCTCTGTGTTCGCTCATCGCTCAATCATTTCTATTTTAACGACTAAGAAGGGGAAATTATCAGACAATTTCACAATCAGAGGACAAGTTTTGGGATCCAAATTATTTTTATGCTACAAGGAAGATAATCCTGGTGAGAATGCTTGACGCACTTGACATAGTGATGATAAAGTATAAACAAAGTGCTTCATCTATTACGCTTCACCTGACGTGCCCTTGAGCAATACAAACAAGAGAAAAAGCCCATAACACAGAGTAACGATAAAAAAAAGGTTCAGGAAAGTTACAGCACAGTAATACTACATTTATTTCTGTCTTTCATTCACTTCAGTTTACTTCAGAAAGTGGTCACCACGACATCAACCGGTTTGTGGACTGCGGTTGTGAAGCCTCCACTATGGACATATTTTGACCGTCGCCATCTTGGATGTATGAGTTACCATCTTGGTTTTTGGCGCCACAAGTGACAGGAGAGGGTGAAGTACAACTGAACGTGGAATAACATTTTTTAGGTGAAAATGTTACGATTAACTTTCATTAACTAAAAACACACTGTGAAAGGGTTAAAGTTGTAGGACATCATCAGCACCGTGGTAGTGACCTGTCAATCACAACGTAGCCCCGCCCTAAATCATATACCCTTATTTATGGTCTATTTGACTCTAAATGGACCATCATTTACTAAATGAACATCGTGCTGTATTGAAGAAGACTTGAAACTAGAGATTGAGACCATAAACTCATGTTTACAATGTTTACTGAGGTAATAAATCAAGTGAGAAGTAGAGTCATTTTCTCATAGACTTCTATACAACCAGAGGAGTCGCCCCCTGGTGGACATTAGAAAGAATGCTGGTTGAATGCACTTCCCCCATTGACTTCACTCTTCAGACTCAGAGGGTGCCGCCTGGTTTTGACGGCAAAATACAAGGATGTGTTTTCTGCTTTGCTGCTATCTGGCAGAGGAACAGGTCAGGTTAAACTTTACCTTGTGAATTAACACACTGGCTGACCGAGCCAACGTGATCTGACGGGTTTTTAAATTGAAAAGTCGTAAATGTTGTGCAGCATTGCTCCTTTTATGACACTTCCAGTGCATGGTTGCTCTGCTCCGCGTTTATTTACTGCCCACATTGGAACCATGATGTCACATCCTCTTTTGGGGGGGTGTGGGCTGATTGTGCAGCAATTTTATTGAACGGAGGGCTAATGTGAGCGTACCTGAAGACTTCACATGTTGAGATGATATTAGTCCTGTGAGATGAGGGCTTAACTGTATGAACAGGGATGCAGAGACAGATCATCTCTGCTCCACAAACCCTCCCTGGATAAATAAGGCTTGAGAAGAAAGTGGCTCACGGTAGACGACAGAATTGCTTTTGTTGTGCAACAGACACACGTCTGTCATCCAGAACTCTCTCCTCCTCCATCCTGCACGTTCTCCATCACTGGGTGATTAGGGCTCAGGGATGATGGATGGGGCAGAGAGGAGCTCTTCCTCGATGCTTCTTCTCAGGCCCGCATGTCACAGACACGCTCCCCAGCGGCCATCAATCTGGCACCACGGCCTCTCAAACCCGCGTCCAATAATGCGACGGCACTTCAGACTAAAGAAGAAATAAGAAGCGTGACGGGGAGAGGGAGCAAGAGAGGGAATCAGAGGGAGGGAAGGAAAACAAGCTGTTCCTGCTGACATCAAATGTACCTCAGAGGGTCGTCAAGAGGAAGCGCTGAGCGAGCGGCGTCCCGGTATGAGCGCCTACAGACGGGAAGTGAGCGCCAGGCGGGGAGAGTCTGCGAGGGGAGGATGAGCTAATGCAGGGAGGGGGGAGGTGGGGGGTGTGGGGGTGGGGTGGAAGGAGAGAACCTCTTCCTCCTCTTGATTCGACTTGATTTATGTGACAACTTTAAAAACATTAGGCACAAATAAAATCGCTGAGGATCATTTTGGTAGTAAATCAAAGACTTGTTACCGTGATCCACATGATGTTGGAGATGGCAAGGAAGCGCTTCGTGAAACGCGTAGTAATGATGTGAGGCTGCGCGGAGATGGAGATCGAGTAGATTCATTATCAGAACACATAAGTGCATCAGCGTTTACAACCTGATACCAGTGAACATGTTGAGTGAAGAGGCGTTCAGGTCACCGAAACAGAACGTAGACCTTCACGTGACGCTCTCATTTCTAATATTTTAGCTCAAGTTCCTAAATTGAATGTGTCAATATGTTGATATTTAGGCAGCCGTTGGCATCCATTCATTTCTCTACTTACAGTATAGCAAAAATATCATCAGTAGACTCTCAAACGTGCTGGAGTTGTGTAATCCATCAGCGTGAACATGAAGTTTGCATCAATTCTGTCAATGTTGCATTATCATTGTGTGCTAATGCAGTTTAAGAGCAGAGTGATTTGATTTGAAACATCTGCACGGCATTACCTCATGCTGATTATGTAACTTTGACAAAAATGAAGGCCGACTTGATGCTCACTGTGATGGACGACACGACTCAGACGAGCTTTAATAGCTTCATACCGAAGAGAAACCGATGAGTGCTCGGAGCGATGGCAAAAGCACAAGTAGATTTCTAAAACACGGCAGCTTGGATCGGTAAATGGTGAGCTTTGATGTAAAATATGCATAGTTCAAACATGCAAATCCATTGGTGTAATCCTTTAAATCTGGAGGTCAGCTCTTAAAGCCCATAGTCATTGTTGTATGTGTTAGTAGTACAGAGCCAAAACAATAGAAAGTGTGCCACCGTCTTCATTCTGAACTGTAATTATGCCACCATTCCCTTTTGCTTCCCTAAATCAGAACAGGGACTTTAGATGTATTGATTTATTGACTCTCCTTCAAAGCTTTTTTATAACTTAATTTCATGACACCAAAAGGCAACAGAGGAGAGACTTGTGACAGCTTGACTGGCAGCGATGTCATTAATGCCCTTATGGCAACTGTCATGGACGTGACTGTCACATCCTCTCAGCCTGAAGACACTGTATTTAATTGAACTGTCATCTTTAGGTCAAAGTAAAACCGTTCCAAATGGCAAGACGCTGACTAAGATCACCTCTGACAGCAATTACGAACGAATCCGGCTCCACATCAGTTACATCGCTGATGTCTCCCGTATCAGATTGATTGTCCCGTATCAATCAAAATGCCATTCGTAAGAAGACGCTAATATGATGAATGGTCAGACGGTGAAGTAATAATTCACATTTTCAAATGGATAAATGATGATTTTCATCTCGACTGTTGACTGACACAAAACAGCAGTAATTCAAACTCTGCTTTTACATTTGTTTTTACAAAAAAAAGATAAGAAAAAGTCTCAGCCTTTTACATTTCGAATGGCAGAAACATTTATTTGGAATTAGAGGGAAGTTAGCATTAGCAACAATAGCTTCAATGGTTGAACGGGGGGGAAAAATACCCCAACGAGTATTTATGAAAACAAAAATCAAAGTGCAAATTAAACTCTGAGAAGCACCAAAGTCTTGGGAGCAACACAATCAAAATCTAAAATCGCAAACCATTTAGGACCCGCACTTTTTACATCCAACCCACATGGTTGACTAATAGAGTATTAACTCATTAGATTGATTTAACACCTCTCCGGTGATGCCGGATCATTGAACCAGGCGGCAGTGACAATAGCTATAACACCCAAAGTGTTGGTGGAGTTGATTGGGCTTCAGTAATTGATGCTTGGATGTGTTTTCCCACCGATAATGTGTCTTTGCTGTCATGGGGTTGCTGCTTTCCTTCCTCTCGCTCCGTCAGAGCCCTCACTGTCAAAACAGCACATGTGTCTCCCCAATGAAGATGGATGACTCACTGTCGGGTGGATACTGAGGGATGCAGAGGAGAAGAGGGGGGAGGGAGGGAGGGAGAGGGGTATTCCCAAAAAAAGAGAGACAGAGCCCAAACAGAGGTGGTGAAGGAGAGGCAGCAAAGGAAAAGATAAAGACAGGAAGAGAGGGAGAGGGAGAGAAAGGGGAGACTAAGAGGAGAGGGGAGGAGAGAAAAAGGTAGGGAGACAGAAGAAAGAGATAAAAAGAGAGAGAGAGAGAGAGATGGAGGAGGTTGGCGTTTCCTATGTAGACTGAGCGTTCATCATGATGTGTTTCCTGTGTGGGCGCGTTGGCCTTGGACCAAAACCAAAGAATGGGAACTTTTATTTTGATAGTCTCCCAAAACACAAGGCACCAAGACACACAACTGTCAGCATTTTTCATTCAAAGATAATAAATCTGTTTTGCTTCCCGTTTTCATTTATTTTTATTTCAGGGATACAGAGGCACAAAACACAAATTCCACAAAAGCATAGAAATTAAAAGTTCAAACAAATTTTTGCAACACTTAATTATATTTTTGCACTTTATTTAAAGCAAACAAGAGTAATTTATAATCCCATTATAATGCATTATAGCAATGAGTATAATGCATTATGAAAGGATCATAATGTATTGCAATTATGGGAATTATAATCCACCGATCCTGGAAAAAAAGATATTCAGTGAGTGACAAGCAATAATATATTATGATACTTGATGTTATGAGTGTAGAATAAATTAAAGACAGAAAACAGAAATATTCAATTGCATTTCATAACACAACACAAAACCTGCTTTTCACATTCATCATATCTTTATTTCTTTAGCAAAACACTGAAACGTGTCTGTACAGTCCTGGATTGTAGTCCATGGTGTACGTGACCTGAGCTAGGATCCTAAAAGTCCCATCGAACTACTTTCACATTACAAAGTACCACAGTGGCATTTCTTATAAGATGCTGTACATCAAAATAACTGCGACATGACAGGAAACTCCCACAGTCTTTATGAGAGTTTGCAGCACAAACACACACACACTCACACCCTGACATAAAGCTGCTTCCCGTGGTGCACCATCCATTAGCGTTGACCTCTGACCCGACCAGTTGTGATCATGTGATTGTGCAACACAGGGGTCACGCTGGCTTGTCAAAACAGCAGTGCTGATGCGTGACAATGTGATAACCTACGTGCCAATCTGTTTGAGGAGATGCTACTGACTCACTCACTCCATCACTACTTCCATGGCTCTTAGTGGGTTTTTGGCAGACTGAGAAACATGGAGGGAGTGATGGCGCAGTACTTTAACATCAGAGAGTCTGTCACTATGAAAAACATGGTAATTTATTATGCATCTATGGAACATTTTGAATGGTTCTGAATCATTTATAATGCTTAATCCTGTCGTGTGATTTAGGAGACTGTCAGCTTATTTTTATTAATTTGTTCATTGTTTTCTGCGGTTTATCTCCATGCAGCGTTAGACAACATGTGATTTATAAATACACTGTTTCTGTAAGAATTATCATTCTCAAGGAGCATTGGAATCTGTGTATTTATTTACAACACGCTGTCACTCCCAAAGATCTTAGGAAAAGATCGTGGGTTGACGTTAACTTCACTGACTGATGTGATAAACGAATGATGGGACAACGCACGTAAACGTTGACTTTTAGTTTGAGACGGGAAACAAACAGCGGACTCCTGGGTGTACAGTAAGTCCTGTGTTTGTTTGTCCAATCCACCACCACTCCCACCTAAGTGGACTTCTCGCTCTTTAATACTACATCTGTTCCTCTGAGCGTCTGTTAATGATGCAGATGGGTTTACATTGGGAGTTCTAGTTGAAAGCCTGCTACACGGCATCCGCATTTTGTGTTACAACTAAGAGCGTTTAGAGATGCTCACTTAAGTATTCGGTTGGAGGGTGAGGAGGTGGATTATGTCGCAGTTTAAGAAGTTTGAAAGGATGTTTTGATACTTTTTCCTAAAAAAAAAGAAAAAATGCTGTTGGAGAACACTGAAACTGATGTGAATGCAACCTGCAAAACGAGCCAACTACAAACTTTTGACAGGACTGTACACTCAGCTGGCCTAAACTAGCTAACATACAACGTGACGTCTCGTCTGACTTGATCAGAGACTTGAAATTGGACAACATCAACATTCATTACCCTGCGATCATCATCGCAAAAGACAATAGAAAACATTTCATTTCATTGTTTTCATAGTTTATCTTTATAGTTAAAGTAGAATAGGCATTTTGTCATAAATTGTTACCAACTATTTTATCAAAAGAACCATGATGGAGATGGGTTTGCTTTTTCAAGGGAAAATATAGAGCAAAAGGAATCATTGTAGGTAAACATACTTGTTGTTTTTTAACACAGGCGTATTACCAATGTGGCAATCTCAATCAGCCCAACACATTGTTGGAGGGCCTGCTCTCTATGGGCCCCCCCTCACCCCCAGGGGACCCAATTCAACCGCACTTCCTACACAGTCTACATTTACGCTCCTGCTACAGGGAGCGGGTGTCACGTGGGCGTCACGTTACTTTAAATCATCTGGAGTATATATATTTTCTACCGCTGCCCATCCACCTCTAACTTCTCTTTTAAACCATATAGCCTAAAAGTCACACAACTAAACTACGTAATGCATGTGAGCAAGCAGGTGTGTGAAAGCAGAGAACCACCAGAAATACTAAGCAGGGAGGTGATATGTCAAACTGGAAAACACGTCAATCGTATCGGAAATGTGTGTATTTATTATTTTGGCTAGAGAAGAATACTTTTAAAAGCATTTGTGTCTTAAATGCAGCACTATCCTCCATCAAGGAGCAGCTGACAGTGGAGGAGAGAATGGGGGGATTGTGGTGTCATGACGCCCAGTGGATGTGGGGTGAAATGGACAGGAAATTGAGCAGCAATCGCATTCAAGTAAGTATTCATCAAGTATGCGGTCAACAACCCTCTGAATGATCTGCATGAGCATTTTCGTTGTTCCAAATCCATAAAGTCCCTCTCTCTGTCGAGTGTACAGTCAGTCGTCTGTCATTGGACCGGAGCGTGTGTTGTTTACCTTGTCAGCCGTGAAGGACAACAGGATTTGTTTGCGCACCAGCCGCGGTGATTCAGGTAGCGTATTAGTTCGAGGAGATTGGAGGCAGGGAATATTCCCTGACACTAATGAATATCAGTTTTATTAGGATATGATTGCGGCCATCAAAAAGGTTATTGCTTTCATAACATTGTATATTAAAAACAATTTAATCTCATCCTTGTAAACAGTAATTCAATCTCTTTCAAGCTGCATCTCATGTGATTGATAGCAAAAGCGTAAGTATATCATCCATACGATGTCACCGGGAGACGACTGCCTTATTTCAAGACACTGTTTTGACAAGTGAAACAGTGTCGGAAAGGAGAGGTTCCCTTCTGTATTTCTGCTGTGCATTGACAAAAACAATAATATGGGGAAATAACTTTGAGGTAAAAGTACTCATAAGAAATATAAGAATTCATATATTCTAACCTAAAGGTCAAAGATACCAGCTTAATGCAACAAATACAAGCCGTGTGAGGTCACGCACACCCTCAACACGACGTTTGATGGAGTGTAATGACTCCTCAGATGATTAGAAAAAGGACGTTGACCTCAGTTGTCCTCATTTCGGCCACCGCCATTGATCACGGTACCTCCTTCCCCTGGTGGCATTAAAAACTCTCATGGTAGGAGTTTTATCATTGCAACTGTGTCCCAATTTGACCAGAAACAAGAGAGAAGAAAGAGGCGGCAAGAAAGAGAGAGATTAAGAGGAAAAGAGAAGGAGTGAGAGACAGGGAGAGAGAGAGAGAGAGGCTTTTAAAAGGATTTTGTCGGTTATTGACTGGTTGCACTCTTCAGCTAATAGCCATTTAAAGATTATGGGCCTGCTGGTGGAAATCAAGGCCTCCATTGTTTGCCTTATTGCATTCTGGCAGATGGGGGCTGACACAACAACACGCAGCATCCCTCCGGGCACGCTCGCCGAGCACCGACCCTCCATCAGCAGATCTCCTATTGAACTGGCCCTAATAACTGGCCATGAATTATTAATCCACGTACCATATTGAAGACAGAGAGGGAAGAGGAAAAAACAAGGGAGGATTGTGGGCCGGCTGCACTGAGTGTGATTGGCGTACAGGTGCCAGTCAGAGGAAAAAAGGTCCGTTCAAAAGAGTCCCAGGGCGACTATTTCTCGGAACGGGGAGGACATTCCGATAACTGGCACGAGAAGATAAAATATATATTCATTAAATGTCAGATTGCTGATGAAATGGGTCCGATCCATTAGTGGGTAGCGGAGCGGCCGGTTAATGTTTCCCGGTTGCTCTTGGGTTGGGTGGCTTTTAGTGTTGCTCTGGGTTGCTGCTGGAAACAGGATCACTTGATCTGGAAAAAAAAACAAAAGTTTCCAAGAGTAAGAGCAGGTGTTGCTCAAAATAAAAAGGAAACGCTTTGGAAATATGAGTCAAATGCACCTGTTGGTGAAACCCAGTAACTTTGCTGTTTCAAGTCAAGTGAACCCGATCGCTGATTTGCAGTTTATTCGTCTTCTCTCCTCCGGTCAGGTGATTTATTTTGGGGATTGATTGCTAACTTTGGCTAGACTCACTTCTCTTTTCTTAAGCTGCCACATAAAGTGCTGGCAGGCAGATTTTTTAAATTTTTGTTTATTTTGATTCCAAAACTCATGATTTAGTGAACTGTTTTGTGGCTTTTTATGGAAAACATCATTGTAAACAAGCTCAAGCTCATTAGATTGATAGTATATCATCCATGCAAGGTCAATGGAAAACAACTGCCTTATGTCAAGACACTGATACTTGAACAGGATTATTTTTGACAATTGAAATTGGTGCAAAAAAGACAAATGACCTCCTTCCCATTGCATAATCCTGTACTTGTGGTGAAAAAATAAGTCGGGAGAAAGTTTTAAAGGTAAAAAAAACAATCATAGGAATATTTAGGATCAACAACTTCTCGTGGAAAGGTTAAATGGTTTGAAGCCTCGAGTTTGTCATTCTGCCCATTGCCATCTTGGTTTTTTGGCCGTCGGCAAAGTACAACTGAACTCTGAAAAAAAGGAAACTAAAATTGTTTGCAATTAACTGTCTGGAACTGTAAACACATTGTCTACGGGATAAAGTTGTAAGACGAAAACATGGACAACTCCCAGACTGAATAACATCGTGGTAGCGACCTGTCAATCACAAGGTAGCCACGCCTCTAAAGTATACTCCATAATTTACTAAATGAACATCATGCTGTATTGAAGAATAATTAAACTAGCGATTGAGACCATAAACTCATGTTTACAATGGGAATAAATCAAAAGAGAAGTAAAGTCATTTTCTCATAGACTTCTATACAATCAGAGGAGTCGCCCCCTGATGGCCATTAGAGAGAATGCAAGGTAAAGGCACTTCGGCATTGTCTTCACTTTTCAGAACCGGATGTTTCCGCCTTGACAAATAGAATCAAATAGGCCTACATGTCATACGAGGTCACATATCCTCAACATGAGGTTGCGGTTTCTAGATTAGAAAATGTCCTGTCCTGTCCTGTCCGTCCACTTGTGACATTAGAAACTCTCATTGTGTTTTATCATTGCAACTGTTTCCCAATTTGACCTTTTATTCTACTTAGTAGTTGGCTACAGTTTGCAGATACTGTTTGCCTGGGGTCTGTTGGCAACACTTACTCATGATGAGGTGCCAAGAAAGAGACATGTCAAAACATGTCAAATAAACGGTGTTACACAATATGTATGGATTGTAATGCAAACCATACCTACACAGACTTCTTATTTGATCTTTATTTTGACTTACAGAAGTCTTTACAATAGTATTAACTGAGTTGAATGAGACAAACGGTGTCAAGTCTTTCTCTGAAGCTTCTAGGTGGTTTTCTGTGAGCTACCAAAGAACATTAGCAGCAATCCCAGCAAAGATTTTTATCATAAGTACAAACCCACATACAACTGGTTAACATTTGGAGTGCTTCCATGTTTTATTTCTTCCTTTTTTTTTTCTTGAGTGTGTCAGCCGCAAGCTCCCAGTGAATTAAAAAGCCTTCGGCCGGGCTGTTCTCACTTCCCGTTGATTCGAAATGAAGTCTACGCAGCGCCTGATGAATTGAATTTCCTGTGTCAAAAGCCTGCGATTTCAAAGAAAATAATGAACAACGCCCGAAGAATCCCCTTTCAGATTTCATTATGAGGGAGAGGTTCTAATTGCGAGGAAATTAAATTTCCATTGCTCTCTCTTTTCTCAGAGTCACTCGGCTGCCGCTGACGATGTGGTGAGGTTTGTTTCAGTTTGACGCTTTGTGTCCTTTCAAAAAGCCTTTCAATCGCCTCATGCTGACCAAAACCACAACAGGAATAACACAAGCAGAAGGTTAACGCGTCATTCTACGGCTGCTGACCGGTCAGCCGGTGGACGATGAAAAGCCGCTGCTGGTTCACAAACATCAAAGACACGTTGAGATGAGTCTTCCCTCATCTTTCTGCCTGAAAGCTGCTACTTGGATGAGTGCCCTCATTTCATCAGATGCGCAGACATCAAGAGCATGGAGGAAAACTGCAATAAGCACCTGAAAGAGAGCCAAGACTGAAGACAAATAGACTTGGATCTCTTCCAGTGCAACTGCCTCGTTGCTTGCCGTGATACTTACTCACATCCAGTTGAACCAGTCGAGGAAAATATGATCTTTATACAGCATGTGTCACTTTTTTGCAAATGTCGCTGAAGTATGAATGCGAGTTGCCAATACGGAATATATTAAAAGCACGTTATGAGTTCATCAAAGTACACTTAAAATGTAACCTATGTGATGCTAATGTTTTTTTTTTTTCTGTTTACACCATTACACAATACAAGAGCATGTTGCTGCTGTGCAAAAAAACATTAGATGTTTCATTTCCTGTGTGGGTTTTCCCCTCGAAAGACCGACTTGACAAACAACAAATGTAAAACTCTGTTTGGAGGTTCAGTGACTTGTGTTTTTCATTAGTCAGCAGCAGAGATGAGCTAACTGGACCTTTATTTTGCACAAAATGTTGCCACTGTCGCAGTACGACGTTGGACTACAACATGTAGTTCAATAGATCATTTGTAGAATCTGTGTTGACATACAGTCATTTTAAATGGACATTTTTTGCTTATAAGCCGTTTAGTGCAAACTCTTCAGCAGTAAATATAATGTTATTTACTTAAAATTAATCTTAAATTGTTACCTTTTAACTTGTGTTTTATAAATTATGTGTTTTTATTTAAAGTTGCTGTTAACTAAGCTGTAAAGCATGTTTATTTAAAAAGAGCCTATGATTGTGTTATAGGCGGTTAACTTAGGTAATGTTTGATGTTTTCACGGCAGTCATCGGTTTGTTCAAGTGATTATGGTATTAATGGCATTTATGTATTGAAATTAATAATTACTTGTAAGACAATATCTGTCATTGTTCGCCTCTGAACTGTCCTCAATGCATCTGCCTGTTTAAATAAAGCTTAAATACGACAACAACTAAATGAGATGTTTGGTTTGTGTGCTATAAGGCCCGAGCAACTGTTGATCACCTCATTGAATATTCACCACAAGAACATGCGAAGTGTACTTTTGACTTTCAGACTGGATTATAATGGCAAGGCAAATAAATCATCATGCACGCAGAAGTGAAAGGCCACGAAAATGAGCGCCGTGAGACAATTATATGGGTGAACACAGTGTGTGAGAGCGAAGAGAAAGAGGGAAGGAAAACGCCTGCAGGCAGAGAATGAATGGGACGTGGAAATGGGGAGGAGGGGGGGGGGGGGGCAGCAAACACAGAGCAGGTCAAAATGAACACCATCTGGGTACATGAAAGAGAGACGAAGAGGGGGGGGGGGGGGGGGGGACAAAACAAAAGCACCAGTGCTGCCAGCATGTAGCCAGCGACGCCACAACACAGCCACCTTCAACGTTATAACCCCCCCCCCTGACAATCAGGTGGAAGAGGAGTAGAGGGGCTCACCATCACTCATGCAGACCCTCCACCTCCCCCCCCACCCCCCCTCTTCTCTTATCCCCCTGTGGGTTCAGATCATTGCCAAAGGAGCCACAGGCCACTTGCAGGCTGACAGTCAGCTCCTCTAATGGGCCTGGCTGTTTATTTTGTACCGCTTGGAAGTGGATTAGCTGGAGGTAATTATGGTTAATGATCTGCCCGTCTCACCCCGCTGATCTGTAGTCACCCGTTTGCTTGGCTAGCAGCAGCGCATAGCCACCGGCGCCATTAATACGGGATAATGTTACCTATTAGAGCAACAAAAGGGAAAGGGGAGGTGGAGATTTGTCAGATGGATCAGAGTGTGAAGGGGCTTCAGAGCGGAATGACACGGATCCATTTTGGAGCGAAAGTGATGTTCTATGAGGTTCAAGGAGCTTTTTCAAATTACTGTTTGATTACGTCCTCTGACATGTTGTTTCGTAAGGAAAGGCCTCAGAGCAAACGCTATTAACTTCGTGATTAACTTTGGCTGTTACACAGAGGGATTTTCAGTTCGAAAGCAGCATTCATTTTGTGAGATTTCAGGATTTTAGGTGTCAGATATCTCACTTCAGACTGGGTTTGAACATTTGCTCAGATTAATATATTTTGGACTTTTGATGGCATTTACATGAGGCCAACGACTGTTGTGTTTCAGTTGGATTTAAATGTGTCAGTCAGTGGGATGTGTACACTTACTTAACTTACCATCCCCCAATTTTACTTAAATTCAGACACACGTGTTGATATTCTGCATATCTTGGATCTGAAGCTGAACCACCAGTTTGTAAGTCGTTTTCCTGTTATGTATATTACTTAGTTTACATATACTTAAATTGAATTAAGCCCATGATGTTTCTCCTAAACCTAAAAGTGGTTTTGTTGCTAAACCGAACCGCGGCCGTTTCACAATAGCAACGTGGTATTAAATGACACTTGAAAGGCCTGAAATGCGTAATAAAGACACAGAGAAATGTCGCGCACCTCTGCCTTGATGTCGGGTTGGAGCCACACTTCACTCTTTGTCGAGGCCAACACAGCTTTGTGCTCTTACTTGTGGTTTTCAGATCAACGTTTTTATGATCACATTTTATGCAGCCAGGAATATTTTCACTATTGTCAACTATCCAAATTCAATCTGTCTATTGTGTTACACTCAGTTATCTGCAACTCTGCATTTGCAAGGATCACCAAAGAACAGAAGTAAAACTGCTGTCTATAAACTCACTGTATCTCCAAAACAACAACTTCTCATGGGCTGAGAGTAAAACAGCTTTTCAGCTTTGAAACAATGCATTTTTTAAATATCCCAAAGTTTATTTAGTTTAAGAATTACAGGGTTTATAGACATATAATAGTCTACTTACTTAACAAAAATGTAACAATCGTAAGGAGAGCGACATCTTTGTGCTGGTTGAACTCCTGTGATGTTGAAATAAGGTCAAAGTACAAGAAAAATAGGTGAAATAAAACTCTTCAAAACTCTTTTGATACACCCATTCCTACGGCAGGCCAGAAAGCACATGCATGCCATGTTTTGTTGATCATGGTCACAAAATAATTTAAAACAATGAATATATATTTTGTACATGTTGTATTGAGATATAACTTTCACTTTACTGAAGAATATAACATTTTAAAATAAAAAAACTCTTTACCTTTACTGTACTTCTGGAATGGGATAAAGGTCCTTCGTGTCACACTCAGATTTCACACTACAAATGTTGGTATTCAACTTTAACCACAAACAGGAGCTCTTCTTTTATTTTGGCATGTTTTTACTTGGAATTTGTTTGTTAAATTTGACATGCAGGACTTAAGCTAACTGGTTGACCAGGATATCCTTTAAATCTTTTTATACTACATTTTTAAGGATGGATTTGGTGCATATTGTTAAAGACTCAAACCAAGGATATCAGAAATATATTAGAAAATTCATAAATAAATATTACCCAAAGTGTTTTTATTTTTTATTTTGGTTCTCATAATAATAACCTAATAAATTGCGATAGAATTTTAACAAATGAATACGGGTTTGAGTTAATAATGACGTACGGTCACAAGGGGAGAGGAGATGTTTTTTTAACCCTAATTCTAAAGCGGATGTTGTTAACTGGTACATTTAAGAGTAAAATGAAATCAGGAAATGTCCCTCACTTATGGTCAATTCATGGTCATCCTAAACACTTTTGTCTCATATTGCAGCATTATGTTTTATGGGAATGTGAGACTCTCTCCTTTAAAACAAGACATGCACGTACACACACACACACACACACACACACACACACACACACACACACACATATAGACCGTCAGTCAAGTAAACCAGCTGAGAGTGACATAAAAAAAATGAGGTCTTGTGCAGCCAATGTTTTTTTTTTCTCGCATTCATCCATCTTGAGCAGTAATAGCAACAAAGTGGTTTTTCCCCTCAAAATGAAGTTTTACTTTATCAAATCAAGGGTCAGAGAAACATATATTCGCGTGAAAAGGACAGGACACATCAGGGTTAAACCGATTACGTCCTGTTAAACAGGCATTTTCAGAGTCTCCATCTCAGACACATTTTCCTGCCTTTTCCAGTAATTTTTGAAAGCCTTCAAGCTGTAATAAAATATCACTTTTTGTGCATTTGTGCATTAAACACTCTTGGTCTCATTGCATTTTTCTGATGATAATCACATTTAACCCGAACCCTCCCCCTGGTCTATTCCCATCTCCCCTTTTAAAGCACTTTGCTCCTGTTTCAGTGAAGATGACACTGGCTCGGGGTGAGGGGGGGAGGGGAGGGGAGGGGAGGGTGCAGGAGGCTTTGGCTAACGGTTCCAAATGGAAAGCTTTAGCTGGGGCCTCGTTCTGCAGGTTACGTGGCGTCACGTCTCATTTTGACTGAGCTGCAGAAGAGCCCCCACCACCACCACCACCACCACCAACGCCCTCTCAGGGACCCTCGTAAAGTGCTCTGATGCTTCATAATGCAGATCATTACCCAGAATGCCGTGGAAGACCCCAAGTCCCCACTTAGATGCGGAGCCTCCCAGAGCCCCCGCCGTGTTATGTATCCCTGCAGATCCCCTGCAGACGCTTTGATTGTCCATTTTCTGCCCGCCGTCGCCTTGCCGGCAGCAGGGTTTATTGACACTAAGTTGCCCCCACAAGGCGGTGTTAATACGAAGGACAAAGACGTTCCCTTCCCTCTGTGTCAACCTGAAGGTGCTTACAAGCCGGAGGTTATTGAAACATGGAGCCATAAAGCTAACGGTGATATGACTTCAGATGCATTTGCACCAGGTGACCGACGTGTGAGTGCAATCAAGTCGTGGGCAATGATTTCACAACGAGAACAAGGTGCTCGCGAAGCGGGCAGAGAGGCAAAGGCCTCAGAGGCTCCCGACTGATGCAGACGGTAGGGGAGAGCTGACCGGACGTCAACACAGTCTCAGGTTTGAAAACACATCTGCTGTGTTGGACTCAGTCTCAGTCTCATAGACTGTAAATAAGAAGGGGACCTGGTCATCGTGACGTCACCCATTGGTTTGTGGACTGCCGCTACGAAGCCTCGAGTTCTTCGAGTTCGTTGATTTCGCCGTCGCTAGCTTTGAATTGAAAGTTACCATATTTAGATTGCGGAGAAGTGACGTAGAGACGCCGTATAAAGCTCTGGTAGCAGCAGCGACCTGTCAATCACTGTGTAGCCCCGCCCTAAAGCATACCCTGCTTTATGGTCTGTTTGACTCTAAATGGACCATCATTTACTAAATGAACATCATGCTGTATTGAAGAAGACTTGAAACTAGAGATTGAGACCATAAACTCATGTTTACAACGTTTACTGAGGTAATAAATCAAGAGAGAAGTAGAGTCATTTTCTCATAGACTTCTATACAAACAGATTTATTTTCGCAACCTGGTCAATAGAGAGAATGCAAGTTTAAGACACACTTCCCGCATCGGCTTCACTCAGCAGAACCGGAGATGCCGCCCGCTCAATCTTAAACCGAGTTAGTCTCAGATGTGTTGACTTTTTCTTGCATTTTTTGAATTTCTTTCCAAAATGCACTTTCCTCCAGCAAGAAGAGACCTTTGGAGTCCGTCTTTTTCATTTTTCTTTTTTCCCAAAGTTTACAAAAAGCTTGTACATGACCAGCAATGGTACACGTAATCATGCAAAATCCTGTGACAATCCGGTGAAAATCACAGTCAGTAACGTGATTATGTGATATGATGTTGAACTATGTGGAGCCCAGAAGTAACATTTGATCCGAAGCGTCAGAAGCCGGAATGTCTCCTGAAGATATCAGATATTTTTGAGGCCACAATTATCTGGGCCTCCATCTAAATGAGTATTCACGCTGTCCTCAAGCGATCATTTATTCATCCGCACAATTAGAAACAACACGGCCGCTGCTTTATTAACTCTTTCCCTACCTGGCCACTGTTGAGCGAGCACAAAGAGGGCTTCAGGTGTTGTGAGAGAGAGAGAGAGAGAGAGAGGGAGAGAGAGACAGCGAGACAGAGAGAGAGGGGAGGAGTGGATTTAATGAAAGCTCTGGCATCTGTATCTGATTCATCTTGTCAGCGTTGCACCACCATCTCTGCCCCAAACCAAACCCCCAGCATGCCTTGCCAGCCACTTTAATTACTTTTCCTTTTTGCGTGGAAATGGCGGACCCGCAGAATTGACAGACAGGTGCAGCGATCCTGATTAATTAAAATAATAAAGACCGGGAGAGGATGAGGAGGGGGAATATCAATGTGTGGACAACTTCTCTTGATGGGCAAGCAGTGAGGGGGACGTCAGACCGGGGTGGGAACATTGATTTACTTCGTGACAACGGGGTTGGCCTTCGAGCTTGACAGGGCTATATGGAAGAAAGGACCGAGAGTATAGGGGGAGGACGGGGAGGGGGGGGGGAGGAGGTGAGGTCCCATTCACATCCTCAGGGCCTCAGTTTAGCTCCCAGTGTGAGGACATGAAGCCCCTCGGTGCCTCGGCAGCTGCAGTGTCCCCACTCCACTGAAAACACTGGTGCCATCACACCTATCAGCATGAGACGGAGTTAATAAAAGCGTCCTCACGGGATTCATCAGCTTTAATAGCCATATATTATTTCAGCAGACAAAGGAAACATCTTTTTGAATGATAAGCCCTAGGAGAGTATATACTTATTGTCCTATCACTTCCTCTTTACATATTGATATCACATAATGTTTGTGGACGGTATAGAGGACTCGAGTCGGGAAGACTAAAAAAAGATAAAAGCATGATTGTTAATGCATGAATGTATGGCCTCACAATAGATTTTATTACCTTGCAAATTGCATTTGTTGGTTTCGTCTCAGAATGACTAAAATATTTAAAGACATTACTGGACGACTGACAAAGTTATTAACTACAAAGTAGTTTTAAATTTAAATCACAAATACCATTTAAAGGACATACTCTCTCTTAAAAGGCAAATAAATCAATTGACCAGCGTATCACATTCTGTGATCGCAATATTTTCCCAACAGCATCACTTTTTCCTCCGAGAACCCAGTTCAGTTTATAGAGTACGTCAGCGTTTAAATCCGGGGCCGGCGAGGGGACACTCGCAGTAACATCCACCCATATTGTGGGCTGAAACGTGAGAAGCGTTAAGTTTGTGTCTGTGAAAGCTGACCTGCAGTGCCCACATCCTCGAGACTGACACTTTAGAGCTGCTGTGTCTCAGCTGAGCGTGTCAGAACAACAGAGATGTGGAAAAGACCGGCATGTTTACCACCTCTCTGTGAAATCAAATACAAGCTGCTCGCAGACGCCGCGGCCTTGTGAAGGCAACAGATTGAGTCACCGCTCAGCTTCAAAGTTGCTCCGGTACACACTGCGGAACTGTGCAGCCTCCGAAATGCCTTAATGGTTTGCTTTCACAGGTTAATGTGGATATTGGTTTTTAGCAGTAATGGATTGAGACAAACACATTTTAATTCTCCATCAGCAGCATACAGCTATACATTAAAATACATATACCACAATTAGCTTGCACAATTTGGCTGTTTTGAGCTGGTACAGTACTGACTGCTCTCAGGGGTTTCTGACACAAAAAAGTATGGAATTCAAATGCTGTAAAGCTCTTTTTTTGCGGTGGTAGGTAAAAAAGTATGCCTTTATACTAACGTAGAAATATAATGTATTGAACTCAATTTAACATTTTCTTAAATACTCTACTAAAGTAAACCTTTGGAGTATTTGTGCTATACTTCGGTATTTCCATTTAAAGCTAAGTTGCACTTCTACTCCACTCATAGGAAAGTATATTAACTCCACAAACGTATTTGTCAGCGTCAGTTACTTTACATATTACGATTTTACACACAAAACATGTGAGTTTATAAAATCGAGGCACTATTAAAGATTAAACTTCCCAACAGTGTGTAAAGTTGTTCAAAACAGAGAAATGCTACTTACACATTAATGCATCAGTAATAACAATCCAATAACATACTGTAGTACACACAGGTTTACTCATGGAGGGCATTTGCATTATGAGTACTTTCACTTGAACGTACATTTTGCTAATGATCAATTTTACTTAAGTGACGCTTTCAATGCAGGACATTTACTTCTTATAGAGTTTTTATTATTGTGCAGTATACTGCTACTTTTACTTGAGTAACTTATCTGAATAAACCACCAACACTTCTTAGTCACTGCATTTTACACTTTTCTTCTTAAAATGAAGATGTAAGATGTAATTTAAGATGTAAAACATATGATCAGTCTTTAAAATGAATGCATCAACTACTCATAAATATATATATATGTAACTTTGTGACCTGTAATTTTCCGATGCTATTTATCATGGAAGTATTTGTAAATGTAGGTCCACTTTGACCTTTACATCAACTTAAATTCTAAATAAACTTCTCTTGATAATCCTCCTGTTCTTTTAAAAACTGAACGTATAGGCCCTGTAATACTATACACTACGTGTACATTGTGGTAGTGCCACTACTTCAGAGGAGGATCTAAATACTTCTACCACCACTGGTCCTTTGGGTGACTGTGTGTCCACCAGATGGTATTTTTGTGTGGCAGGTTTGCCGCTCACGCTGACTGGTGTCTTCACAGCAGAAATCCGAACGTCAGTGTGGTTTGGCAACTGAGAGCGTGATACGCCACCCTATGGACAAATGATGCTTAGCAGGGTGATGCCACTCATGTTCACTGAGCTGAGCAGCTGTACAGGATCACCATGACTGATGGCAGCCAGTGACTGCTGTGGAATAAATGTTGTTTTTTTTCTCACACCGTGAGCCTTTTTTCTGCTTAAGTCACTTTTTCTTCTTCTCTCAATCCAGACATGATTCTTACTTTTTGGCTACTTTAACGGGGTCTGTTACACACGATCATACACTAATAAATGTCAAAATCTTGTGACTTTTCAGGATATGACGTGTAAAAAACAATACCTTCACAGTGAAAAGTAGGTATTATGATTAAGTGTGTTCTTATCCTGCAGAAGCTGATGTTCTTTTAAAAATCTCAATGAAACACAAGACCATAAGTATCACTAAATTAGGTTTTTAATAATCCAATTCTTTAGCAAAGGGATAATGCTATGCTGTAGAGGAGAAGAAATTGATTTTCACTGTGCCTATTAATGCAACAAAGTCAAAAGCTCTCAAAGTAGCTGACTATTTGATATATTCATAATCAACTGCTCTGATGTACTGTGTAACGGCCTTAAACGGCGATGGATCTGGCAGGAAATGAAACAAATTCGATTGGCTTTGTGCTTCGTGTCTGAAGATTGGCTGCTTTGTTTCCCTTTGATTGGTCAATTAAAAGTGCGCTTCCACTTTCGAAGCCCGGGCCCATTACAGAAAGTAATTTCAAGAGCCAAGCTGTTTGCCCTGCACTGTCTGCTATACGAGGAATTCCCTCTTCACTTTGGCGAAGTCAGGCTGAGGGAGAGCGAGTTGGTAATATTAGCTCCCGTTTTATTGAGAGATCCATTAATCGTAGCCTTCTGCCGCTGACCCTTTGGCCCCCGCTGACCTCCGGACATCATGTTACTAGCCGGGCAAACTAGAGTTAAAGCCAGCGGGGCAGACGCAGCTCCCCCCAAAAAACAAATAACAATGTTCAGCTCCCTGGTTTGTATCCTCGGGTTTTTATTTGTCCAACTTCTCACGGCAGTTATTATCCGGGAAACATGGCATCTGAACTTGGGGTGTCGCATTATACCAGTATAGATAACCGTGATATTTAAAAAATCATATATAATATATATATACAAAGGGTCAAGAAACTTGACCAGTGAAAATTAATAAATGTTAATTGTTAAAGATAAATATATTGTCCGTGTTGTGTGAATAAGTCTTCTTAGGTTTTTATAATGCCAATAAGAAATATTTGTAGATCATTTTCCTGTTTTTTTATTACCTGAAGATCCCTCATACCACACCTTTTCCTTGAGGGAAAATTAAATGACAGAAGAAGAGTTCAATCTGAAAAAACGAAAAAGCTTTTGACAGCTCTATTGTGTCGATGTGTGTTATTATTTTATCGGGGCCCAAAAATATGCTTCTTAAAACAGGGAAGCATCACAGGAAGAAATAAAACACTGTGTGAACTTTTTAGAATCATACAGAAAGTTTTGATATCCAACATGTCAGGAAAATGTCATCCTGTGTTGTGTCCATTTCTGTTTTAATGAAGACACAGAGGGTGTCATCGGTCTGAAAGATGACAAATCTGCTTCCAGAGAGCTGCTCGAGAGCAGAAAACATTAAGGCAGCACGAGAGCACATGCATTAGTCGATGGAAAAAACATCCAGCCAGGTGGGGTGGGGCTATTTACAGTAATATACCCCCATTAAGTATCCTACTCATCTAATGCTACCATTAAGTATGCCACGTCGTGAGCAGGAGCGTAGAATTTCATTGAAATAACCCTGACATGATCGTGAGGACTGTGCAAACACGTGTTGACGATGTGGAACTTTTTATAGAAGAATACGGGCGCTATTTCATTTCCAGCTCCTTGACAAGCTATTTTCCGAGATGATCGCTGGATACATTTATTGCAGCTTCATGATGGGTCATTTAGGAAGTATCATTCCTCCGGTGCTTTACAGAATCTCTTTATCAGCTGTCGAGCGCCCCACAATAGAAGACTTGTGTAACTTTATATACGCCTTTGTCTGATGGCTACATAAACTGCACTCTACCTGTTTTTCGACAGCCGAGGCCTGGGCCCGGGACGGGCGTTGAAAGCAAATACCTGATTGTATTAGTGTCTCCCCTTTAAGCTGTTGTCACCTAGCTGACCGATTATGGGCAATTACCTGCTCTGTCGGAATCCTAGCCGAATAGATTGAATTCAGATTGATTTTTGCCCAGGAAAGAGGAGGGAATTTAAAGCCTTTTTTAATTGGGTATTTGGTGTGTGCTGATCTGAACACCGTGGCCTTCCCGAGGGATCCTTTATGGGCCAATAATGGCATTGGAGTGGGGGGGCGCTGCAGTCTCGTCTGCCGACTCCCTCCCAAGGCCATAACCCTGCATTTGCTCTGAGTGCTTTTCTATTATGCATTGATAGTTGAGCATCAATCAATAAGAGGGGAAACAGAAAACCCAGCGAAACCAACTTCTTAAGTGTAAAATGCCTCTTAATACCCGGGGCCTTTCAAACAACTTAACCTGGACGCTTTTTACCCTCGCCCTTCCTCCCTCTGCTCTTTGAGGGACACTTACCGGCGCCTGGCGACACGATGTTTTATTTAGGAGGGCTGGAAATGTGCAGCTCTCAGGTGAAAATGTACCGCAACCCTCTGGTTAAACCTCAGCAATACATCACTGTGTGTGTGCAGACGCAGACACAGACGTACACAAGTAAAATAGATCATTTCCATTATATACACACACTCTGTTTTTCTCCCGCTATGAAAAAACCTTTCTCATAAACGGAAAGAAAATGTAAAAATAGGCAGTTGTCTTTCATTGACTTGGCTTGTTTGATTTTTGCAGCGGCATCAAAAAAAATAACCGTCCTCAAGGTTGATAAGGTCAGCAGAGAGCCAGTAGATCGGATTATAAAACGCATGTCTTGAAATCAAATCCTGCAAAGGATTTAAAGACGATACTAAAAAGATGGCTTCTTTACATGAACTTTTGCAGGAAAAAAATGCAACAGAGTCCCTTTTCACGTGACCACTGCCACAGTTCCCTAAACTGGGACGATTCCGGGAAGGAAAAGGGGGGAGAAACTAAGTCTATCCCGCCAGATAAGAGGAGCGGTGGGGATCAGACCCCCTCAGTGGAAGAGATAAGAGAGAGACAGTCACAGCAACGGCCAGCCACATAATACACAAGCCCACCTCCAGCCGTCTAAATCTCCCATCAGCACCAGTCCCCACCGGCCCTCCTGTCACCACTAATGCACCTTTTCCTATAGGACGAAGCCCCAGATGCAGTAAGGTTATCTGGGGCTTTGCAGGATTTCTCGGAATTGGCAAGTTCACCTTTCCTTTAGTCCAGATGACAGGAGATGATACAGTTGGTGGGGATCGATCGCTGGTCGCAAAATGCGCGTCTTCGTTCGACATCTTCGATCTTCATCAACCGCTGATTACTGCTACTGTTAGAATGCAGACTGTTTATACTAACAAAAAGATAGTTTCTACGTTCCAATGATCATTAGCATCAACGTGATACAATGGTGTGAGGGGGAAATTATTTCACAAACCAACCCTGTCTGCTGCTGAATTACATTCCCAACAAAACTGCACTTTCAATTAGGTTTTGAGGGAAACATATTGTCTCCCTGCCGCAGTTAGAAAATGTTTGAAACAAGTGGTGAATGTTGTAAATTGAAACAAAACCCAAATCGGTACAAAATTATTTTATAGGTTTAGTACAAAACATCACGATGCGGCTTAAAATGAGACCACTACAGAAACAGCAACAAAATCTATTTGGTTGTATTAAGGCAACAGAAGTAGGTGAAAGTGCTTTTTTGACCGATCCACCACCTCAACCTCCTCCACGTGGACTTCTGCGGACTCATTTGAAAGTTATTTGTGATAAAGCGTCAAAAGCAAAACGTAATCCACGACAAAATACGTAATTCACAAAACAGTTTTTTGTTGTATGGGAACACTTTTTAGGAGACAGTGCTGCCCAGAAAGCATTCTACTCCTCCCTGGTCCTTGGTGACATCCCAGACAAAAGTACACAAAACATTTCTGTGTGATTGATTATCCCTATAGAAAAAGCCACATTCTAACGAACAAATTATTTTGTAATCAGCATATTAAAAGGCGTCATTGTCTGGAATTCTGGAAATGCCCCCATCACCGCTATTGCAAGACACAAATACGAAGCTGGTTGGGGGGGGGAAGGTGTAGGGGGCACAGAGAGGATGCCCCCAAACTACTTTGGTTACACAAACTTTGTTTTCGGCCTCGATGCATCAGAGCCCTCTCCCTCCGTCTGCCATCTGCTGCTGAAGAATCTGTTTCACTCGATGAGCCAAGCCCAGCCTTTATTGGTCCTAATGGCACTATCAGCTGAGCCGCCAAACCCAATTACCTTTTAAAAAGGGAGGCCACCCCAGCTAATCATAGCTGCCTAACCTGATTTGCCTGTGATGAAGAGACGGGATAAAGAGCAGTTAATGGAGGGAGAATGATCTCACAAATACAAAAAACTCAATTCATTTCTCCGGGAGAGCAATCTGTCCGATTCAGCGGTAATGGAGTGGAGATTCATTAGTCCTCGGGCCTTAGTAGCAGCACCGTTCCCTTATCAACTGAATGACAAAAGAACATTCAGGGTGCTCCTCTTATAGACTTCATGTTGTTGGGAGGGCACATGGGACGGTGCCAGACTGGCTACTGAGAATGGACATCAAAATGGGGTGGTGTTGAAGACTTCAATTCATTGTAATTCATTTCAAATGCAAGTAGTGCTAGATTTCCTATTTGTCTTTTTTTAGGCGAAAACGCTGCAAATGGTCTGGAAAATGCATTTTTGATAGACTTTTTGATAGACTGTTTCCCAAACATTTTGGTAACATTATATCACTCGTAATGTAATTACAAGTTTTATTACGTTGAACCAGGATTTTAGGCAAAGTAGATACCATGAGTGAATTGTATCCAGCCACGGGAGATTACTGCCTCTGCAACGAAACATGGATGTCTCGTGTCTGTTTGCCAAGTTTGATTGATGTCCACACTGTCTCCAAAAAAAAAAATCAGAGCTCTCAAAGGTCTCATCATTCAGCATTCAGGCCTAAACTGGAGCTACATGTCACCCCAGAAAGACATCCAACATCCGCTCTGTGCTCCAGCTCCAGCTCCAGCGGTCTCATTCACACGCATGTTCCCTTGATGATGTAAGTGACACACATGAATGACCAATTGATGCCAAGAATGTCGTGCAAGGGATGAGTCATCCGAGAGCATGAGGCAAAGGACAAGGATGACCCCGACCCCCCCCCCCCCCCCCCCCCCCCCCCCCCAACCCAGCCGAATCCATACACCACGGCGGCTTCGGCTCGGCCTGGCCCAGATATGATCCAGAGGACGTCGGCTAGATGGGGCATAGGGCCACAGCCAGGGTTTGCAGACGGACATTAGGCCAAAGCCAGAGTTAAAATCCTATTAGTTTGAGTTGGGAATCGGATTATCGTCGTCGAGAATCACTCGTCTGGCAACTAGTGTCTAATTTACGCCAATCAACGGCAATTATTGAGGGGAAGGGAGCCCCTATTAGAGAGCCTCATCCACTTAGTCTAATGAATGGGGAAGATTCAATCTTGGCTGTGG
Source organism: Pholis gunnellus (assembly GCF_910591455.1). Lineage (NCBI taxonomy): Eukaryota > Metazoa > Chordata > Actinopteri > Perciformes > Pholidae > Pholis > Pholis gunnellus. The sequence continues at coordinate 22,707,383 of NC_136537.1, forward strand.
AGACGCATTGGAGAGCTGCAGCTGAATGCGACTGCACCAGCAGGCTAAAGAAGAGCTGCTGTTATTTATCAATGGCGGGGTGCTGTCAGAGCAAACGTGAGTTAGCCATGGGGCGCTAGGCTCTGGTTTCTGATGGTCTGGGGGCACTCTGTCCAGTAAAGCGGTTAGTGTAGCTCTCTGCAGCCCATTATGTGTAGCCCACATCATACGGGGAAACAGTGTTCTATAAGGTATAGTTGTGACGGGCCCGAGGCTCGCACATGTGCTCAGCTGGTCAGTTTGGACAGATATTGCGACCTGAACGAGCTAAAGTGTATCATAACGTCCTGTCACATAATCCAATAGAGCTTTGATTTTGGATACAATCAACATATTACCCAGCAATCATCAGTGCATATCTTTATATGGCAAGAATACCTAATAAAGTACGAAATATTTAATTTAATTTAAAAGTTTTTTAGAGGTTAATTGCATTTTGTATAGTTTGTGTAGAATTAGCATATCATTTTGTGATAGATTTAAAAGAAAGAAAATCGTGACAGAGATAGGTCTGCATTTTCTAGAGAAAATACAGCTTTTGATACCACTTTGATATCTTTTTCAACATTTCCACACCCTAATTCACCATCAAGGTCTTGATCCTATCACTTTGTTGGAAGGCCTGCTTTTCTATGACACCCCCACCCGACAGGCCCCAGTGCGACCACGCCGTTTGCACTGCCTGTATTTACTTGGAAAGAAGTGCCTATGTGTGCATCTTGTGACGAGCCCTGAGAGGGGGATATTTTATTCCTCATCATAAATCAGAAACTTGGAAGTCTTTAATGTTAACTTTCTGAGCAAATTTGCTGTCTGAGGGTCCACAAAACACTGTGAATGGCATTAAATAAAGCTGAAATGATTATGTTTTCCTTATAGATTCTGCTATGAGCACAAAAACAAATGAGTTTAAATAAATGTACCTTTGCAATCTCATTGTGTTATTTTATTTATCTGATTTGGATAAACCTTTGTAATATGTGGCAATCTTTGATGAGGTCAAAACCGCTCTACCTCATCATTGTAAAGTCACCTACCCGACCTTTGTGACTCATTATCTTCATCACTGACGTCTGCCATCATCACTCCTCACCACAGTATAGAGTATTTCACAGTGAAAACCTCGTTTTTTTACATGAATCACATGAAGTGTGTAACCTTCAGTTTGTGGCTTTGACTTCAGTTTTATCTCCATTCTTACACTGCCCTCTACTGTTAAAGCTAAATAACGTGATGTGAATATCGGTGGTGGTTGAATGATACAAACACATGGATCATTAAGTGACATACTGTATTTTAATAACATCCACATGTAAATGATTTTAATACAACTTAAACAGTGTTAAATGTCAGTTAAGAAAGCCTGTTATTGGTATATTGATCAGAATTGCTACCGTGGGTGGAAGCAAAGATAAGACTGCAACCATTGAAGATTGATTTCTAAATATACATCATGCATGTGCAAGTGTTTGTTGGTATCTCCAAATTGCATCAGATCCTGTGTGTCATGAACTCATGCATTCGTCTTGCTCTGGTCCGTTGCCTCTGTATCCTTTTTTTGCAAAATGCCTGTTTAATAAGAAAAAATAACAAAAGGTTTCTGTCTGAGTTTGAGTCCTGAAAATCTCACCCATTGGGGGAAATTCCCCTGCCTTTAATGGCTTTCTGTTGGGGTTTAGGTTTTCCAAATTGGTAAGGGGGAGCAGATATGCACCAAGTTAATAACAGCAAATATTTCCAGAGTTGAGGGTTTCATTTCCGATTGAGGCCGTTGTGATCTTTCCGTGCTGAGCAACCCCACAGTAGATTGATGCACTTTTCAACCTTTTTCTCTTGAGCAATTACGCCTTCATCATTTTACGTATACACACATGCGGCACAAGGACTGTGCTGTGGAAACATGAATTACATTTTACACTTACCTTTTGTTTTACTCGACTATAAAAGTCTGGAAGCGAAATGCCCAAAAAAGGATTTAAAATGTTTAAAATACAAATTATTTCTGCAAACATGTAAACCTTGAGCTAAATTGCATTCTCCCCCCACAAAGAAGACAAACAAAGAGCAACAGTTTCTCCTCCAGCTTCATTAATGGGAACACTGGGTCGAGTGACTCAACTTTTTCCTTTGTCTTGGCTGCTTATGGGGAGATTAACAGAAGGATGGAGCGTGCAAACTCATTTCAGACCTGCGTCCTTTCCCTTTTCAAGTGTGACTGATGACAAGAGTCAATTCAAAATCCGTCCCTACAATCTGCGGGGGTGTAAAACCATATTTGTTCCTGTGGTGACCTTCACTGCTCGCTGGCTGTGGGCTGCTTGTTCCACTTAACTTATACGCTCTCATAATAACCGTTCCCCCTAGTGAAGGTATTTCACGGTTCGAGGGGGGGGGGGGTTGAAAACACTGACGCCAGTCAATTCTTTTATAACAACCCCTAACATACAAAAGTTTCATTTCTGGCCACAAGGACTGTCAAGCCCCTAACCACAGCCAGCCAGCCACCCCCTCACGTCCACTGCACGGAGCCCACTCAGCAATAAGGCTGGAAAATACATATAGTACAATGAAATATCAAGCACCATAAAGCTCTTCTACACACTGAACTAACCTTAAAGCAGTGGCTCTCTTACTTTTTCTATCATGCCTCCATTCAAAAGTTGAAAAAAAAAGGTAGCTCAGGTTACATTAGTGACCACTTTCCACTGTCTCCTCAGGTTGAGACAAGAAACGAAATTCTGGCCCTCCTCCGCTATACCCTCATCAGCGTATGATGCTGAATGAAATGCCAGGTGAATGGGAAAACGTGACTAAGAGGGCACCAGATTTGTCAGTGAGAATAAGGACACGAACAATTGATTTGAGTAATTTCATTTTGGTGAAAGGTGCCAATTTAACTCTTCAAATACCAATAATGACAAAAACACAAAATATGAATTCACAGAATCCAACATACAGCGATAAGTCAGTTTCTTAACTTAAAAGATAAAATATATTTAACAGTACAAATGCACAGATGGTACAACAACTTCACGATCAAAGATGCAAATTCGTATTTCGCATTCATCTCGGATTTTGAAACTTAATCTAAGTTATGATGTCAGCAAAGCTAAATGCAGTTATCATCCGCTGATTGCATCGCCTGTGATAATACTAGGCCAAGTGTCCCGTGAGCTGCCTCGTCATTTTACCGTTGTCTATGACGAGACCAGGCCTTTAAATAACAAATTGGGAGAGTGTGAAACCCCCTGTTAGTATCAGTATGAGGTCACAAAATAAGCCAGTGCACACAACTAATTTAAGTGATCCGCCTGTAGGAAAATTCCTAAATTAGTAGTTGTTGGGACTAAAATGAACAGGACTCCACTGAAGGTATTTAATATGAGTTAGTTTTGTCTAAGAGAGGATACATACTGTATAGTTTGCAGGCATCGAGAGAAGGAGTGTGAATGCATGTCTGACAAGAGGAGAAGGAAGCTGCCTCTGTGTACCGCTATACCACAACTGTCATCGTGTCAGCGGGGGGGTGTGGGCGGTGAGAGACGAAGCCCCTTTTCAATCACCTCCCACTTCAATGTTTCATAACTTACACTGAGTTTCATTGGAACAAACCCTAATGCAAACATATCTTGGGCCTAAAAAGTGACCTAAGGTGCTAACAGGTCATGAAATAAATGCTGACACAATCATTCTGTTCCCTTCATGTAGAGATGAAAAGACATACATGTAAGAAACCAAGTCGCTTTCAATAGTCATACTTCTGCCCTAACCTATTTGCTCATATTAGGAGATATTAATATGTCTAAATATGCATGAATATACTGCTGCTATTACTTTCGCTCTCTATATAACTTGATTTAGTGTCACATAAATACATAACAGTTTACCTCCGTATTTATCTAATCCTAAGCATTTAACTCAAGGACACTTAGGACCGCCCTAATTGCACGTTTCATTTGCATGTGTGGAGCTAAATCTGTACAATAAGCGAAAAGCTCCTCTAGTGGAGAATCTGCTGCAACCTGCTATGAATGTAAAAAGTGAGTTAGTGAGTTATGAGACAGTTCTAGAAGTTGATGACAGCCATGAACGCCACTTGAGAGGTTGCACTCAGGCTGATCTGCGCTTTGAGCTGAATGCCAACATCAGCATGTCAACATGTTTAAAATCTAAATCTTCGTTTAGTGTGTTAGCATGCGTTTCTCTTACCAGAGCAGTAAAGAGAGAGTCGCGTCAACGGAAGTTCCAGGAAGTACTTGGCGGGCAATTTGCATGAGTAGAAAATTGGTTCAAACAGAGGGACAGAATTGCATAATGTTTGCTAATTAGTAATCAATAAATTAATTGATTTACATTGTATTCATATAGAGCAACAACAAACATATTTTTTAACAGCAACGTTAAAAAAAATCTTCCATCCAATCATTACAGAGTGATTGACTGACCGACCAACTGACCAATAGATTTACAGCTTGTTCTCGGATTTCAGTTCGACCGACGTGCAACCTGAACTGTAGTTTCGGAAAAAAAAAACTCCGCACAAAACAGCATCGTCAGTTTCCCAAACTAGCAGTTCTCCCTCTCAGTAGAAACGATCTCTGCACCGTCCGGCACACGCGCGTCAGACACGCACATGTTCCTGGACGTCAACGGTGAGACCACATCCACGCAAAATTCAAAACGATACAAACAATTTAAAAAGAAATGCTCGTGCGTTGTTGTTGAATTTGAAGCATTCGCTGTACATATAGTAGCCACTTCCAGCGTGGTGAGTTTGGACATTTTTAGCATAACATGCTTCTAAAATAGAGATTTTGCCTTCAGTACAACGTCACAACTTTTAACGGGAACGTTGCTCTGTAACTGTATTTATTTTTAGTAGCTTATATAAAGTGTGATATTTGGCGTTACAGCGAGTTCCCCTGACAATGCAAAGGTTAATGCGAATGGTAACAATGTAGCTAACTGTTAGCTCACTTCCAGTGTTGTTGAACTCACTTTGCTAGCCAGTTTTAGAACGAGCGGACACTGTAATTGTAGTGATGTACTGCATGTGTTTCTGCAGAGAAGGATACTTCTATTGTTGTATGATATGTTTTAATATGGAATAACTACACCACTGTACATAAGTGGTCACAGCTGGTCAGACTGCATGGATGCCCTTGAACCTTTGGGAGCTAAGATGTCCGTATCCGTCTTTTTTTTTTTTAGTGTTAGTTTCTTGTTAACCGTACAGTTTTGGTGTTCTCTTCTTTCCAGACATCGGGGAAAGCTTCCAGGATGTTTTCGGCCCGTGGATCATGTCGAGGTTCCAGAGGAGCGTCTTTCGCTCAGATCCTCATGAAGAATGCTCCTCTGCAGTCAGGACTGAGCGACTCACACGCGCATCCATCTGCCTTGAGTCGCCCTCGCGAAGACCACTTTGACCAAAAAGTGAAAAGTCCATTTAAACGTGGTGAGTTTGCTTGAATGCTACTCGGAAACATCCATCCCCAGTGATGATGAATCTAGTAATTCATTCAGATAAAACCCGCTTTCTCCCCTATGAGGTCTGGGTTCAACCACAAAGCTTGTATAAGATGTGCATCATATGTATAGGTGCACATTTCTAATCTGCCTTCTCATTCCACCCACTAAGGTTATGCTTTCAAGCCATCAGTTTCACCTCAAACTCTGATTGACAATTACACTCAAGGCGAGACGAACGCCGTGTCCTTGCTCCATCAGCTTGCCAATATTTTGGAGTTCCACCTGGAAATAAAGGAGACGGTGACTACAGGTACATCGGGGCATTCACGTTCACCTCGGAGACCACTACTGTTGTTATTGGTCCACAAGAGCCTGTTGATTGATTTATAAAAGACATTAAAAAAAAGCAGCAGGTCCTCCCAATTGAGAGGCTAGAACAAGGTAACGTTTAGCATGTTAGCATAGCAGATCTTTCAAGTTTTAGACCAGTGGCACTGGACCTCTTCTAGTGTCCAATACACAGCGCAACGGAAATGCACCAGCACAAGTACTTTGCTCAGAAAGATAATTTATTCAGTTTGAACTGTTTCTACAATAAATGTCTCGACTCTTTGTTTCCTCAGGGAACATAACGGGGCTTTATTTTGCCTTCTGTGTGGTGATTGATGGGGTCGAGTACAAGACCGGCATGGGGATAACGAAGAAGGAGGCTCGGCTTAAAGCGGCGCAGCTCGCTCTGCCGGACCTTCTGCCCACCTTGCAAAGTCTGAAGTCTTTCCCCCCGGAAGCGTCAGGTGAGGATGTACTGCTGATCAGAGTGTATATAGTGTGTTTCTGTTCCAGGACACGTCATTATAACGTGGCGAGCCGAAATGATTTTGTTTCTCTCTAAACACTACATTTTACGAGATTACATGAGATGATTTCACAACATAAGTAGATATTAGAAATGAATTATGACCTGTTTACATTAGCTCTGACAAGATTTGTTTGAATCCATAAAAATACAATCTTTTATTTCCTTATCATTTGAATGGTGTGTTTTATACGAACTGTGACTTTTATGATCCGTTGCACCGCTACTGGCGGGTAGCGGAGGACTATTGAAAAAGCAATGACTTTTAAGAACAGTGTCACAGTAAAGTTTAGTATTGTATGAAGTGACTCTCATTTTCATTTCTTTCCATGCCTGTTTAAATCCCTAGATGTCCCTCCACCACTGCCAGTGAAAGAGGAGCCCTCTATCTCTGATATGCATCCCTGCAGAGCCATTCGGGGTAATTCTGGATACTCTATATGACTCTCTCACTCTTGAATCTCCCCATCTGCGAGATGGCAAATATTAGGACAGTGTCACTTCTTTTTGTTCAGTTCGCTCAGTACTCTCGTCTCTCTAAGGTGACATTTGAAGGGGTTGACATCCATATTGGATAAAAATTGTAGGAACTGTAACCTGTTTGGATTGAGCACTCGTATCATTTTTTCATTTGAAATTCTACATTCCAAGGTATAGCCAAAGACTACAGTACAAACAGGTGCTATCGTAGAATGTGCATATCTCCACATATACCTCTCTCATAGTTTCTTTCTTTCTCTTCCTTGCTTTTCAGAAAGGACCAGTCCCGTGAACCTCCAGATTCCACATGCTGTCAGGGATCAGCTCACTAAACTGATGAACAGCCACCCAGAGTTCTCTCCTTGTGCCGGCACCACGGCAGCTTTCATCATCCAGACCTGTAAGTGAGGCTCTCACAAACGCCGGAGGACATCTCGGTCCGAAGGTTGTGTTCGTAAAGATACAAAACCAATATAGCCTGGTATTTTAAGTAGGCTCATTTTAGAGGACAGTGATTGTTGGCACGTTGTTGACAAAATAGCCGGTAAGCTTAGTATTATAATGCTAATCAATACAACGCCACCACAATGTACTGCACAGCCTCAAACACCACCTCTCTGACACGGTCCCTGCAGAAGATGGACTTTACAAGCTTCACAAAAGTAGAATGAACTGCAGTTTGTACAGCTGTTCATGGCACTCTTGTCGACCGTATCCTGTATAATAAATATGATGACATGTATAAAGTAAAAGTCATCCCATGCGTTAACCTGTGTGCAAACTCCTCTCTGTCCAGCCAGCGGATACGAGGTGGTCGCTCTCGGCACGGGGAGCTTGAATACCAACGGGAGTGCCTCGTCAAGTGGACGAATCGTGCACGATTCACATGCATTGGTAAATGCGAGGAGGTCACTCATGAGGTAAGTTGGTGGAAATAGGGGCAGTCACCGGGGGAGAGAACAGCAAAGATTGTTTGGATTATTCATAGGAGAAGACGTCGTGTGTTACTCTGTGTCGGTCTTCACCTGTAGACCCCGTCACTGCACATTGTTCAGATGTCACATCATAGTGAGCAACCGTCCTGCTGTGCTCTCAGGTTTCTGTACCGGCACCTGCTGATGTTCTTCAGCAAAACGGCCAATCTGACCGAGAAGTCCGTCTTCCAGCAGAGCAGCAGCAGCGGCCTCCTCAGCCTGAAGAGCGGCATCACCCTCCACCTCTACGTGAACCAGCTGCCAAAGGGAGCCTCTCAGATCCAGACCAAGCTGTGAGTGTTTGATTATCGGCTTCAGAGGTTTCTCGCTGCGGTTTTCTTATGAAGTAGATCAAGTGATAGTTTCACGGTTGCAAGTAAAGAAAAGGTCATGACAACCAAGCATTGGGAGTTGCTTTTCACGCAACCTCACATGGCTTCGTTTGTTAGCAGTCAGGTCTTTATGGCTACGTTCACAATGCAGGCTAACATTAAAAAGATGTGCATATGTGACTCAGATCTGTTTTTTTTTTTGTGTGAACAGCACAAATCACATGGAATCGGATGTTTTCAATTCTTATTTGGGTCCTAACTTTGACGTCTTCGTCTCTGCATCCACACACTCCTCCATAGAGACGTAGCAGCCATTGCTTCACAAGATGCCATCATGTAAAATGTCTCTCTTTCTCCTCGCTGTCCTCTGCTCTCCCACTGCACATCAACTTTCTGATTCAACTCTTAAACGCGGTGTTCAGTGGCCTTTATTTTGATTTCCGTACCACAGCGCGCTGCATGTGCCGTCTTTGTTATTATATTGCGCACGCGGCCCCATTTCAGACCCGTTCACACTGGAATTTAATATTGACCTCATTCTAAAAAACTAATGTGAACCACCGACCGAAAAGAAATTTGATCCGTGCATTAAATATGGATTGAGTACTAAGGCTTCCAGTATAAACTTAGCCTGTAAGGGCAACACAAATGCCTATTGTGGGTGAAGTAGCAGGAATAATGTTTCCATTAATGCAATGATTTCAGATGCTGTTCCTCAGCTCTGTGCTCTGTTTTAGGCGCCTGAACCCGCACTCCATTTTGGCATGGCAGGTCAACAACGAGATCAGCCTACACCTGTCCGTGGAGGGAAAGGTGTTGTACTGTTACTTTCGCTCATGGAGCGCATGTTGCTTTTCTGATACATGCAACCAGAGTGTATATATTGCATCATGGAGTTTTAATACTGATACCTGCACTATCGCTGCATAACTGCAAGTTGATTAATTTCTTGTTCAAGGTGTTCTCAGTTTTCTCGTCAGCCTTTGATCACTCCGCCTCCACGGTGGTCAGCATGTCGGCCACCGACAAGCTCACTCAGTGGCAGGTGCTCGGGTACCAGGGAGCCCTGCTCAGCCACTTCATTGAGCCCATCTATGTCCAAAGCATCCTCATAGGTAAGTCAACAAGTCATAATAGGACCACTGTCAGGGTTTTTACTAAAAACGGGACAACTTCCGTGCTACATTTTCCAAATTCTGACCTTGTTGGCAATAATGAAGTGTGTATAAGAGAGCATTTGCCTTCAATGCATCACCACGGAGTGCAAATGCAACAGAGGAATCACTCCAGGGGCGTTGGGTCAGACAATGAAATCAGAATGACAGATTCCTCTTTTGTGCTGGTAACTGGATTTGAGAAAAGTAGCTGTTCCAATGTGTTTCCTAGTTCATTGAAGACTTTCACTTATTGTGGTGGTTGTTTGGTCCAAACTGCTTATTTCAAGTTTCATTATTTAAGTTACGCGGTCTCCATCCAAGCACTTGCAGGAGATCATTATGAAACTCAATCGGCACCTTCATAAAGATAGTAGGGGAAGTCTATCTGACAACACGACAGGAAATTGTCTTTGCGGGCGTCGGCTCAGTACCTGCGCTCTGCTCGCAGAGATGTCAAAACACAATGTCAAGAGTTTTAGTTGCTTGAGAATGGGATTGCATTAAAGTGCTGGTGGTATTTCACTGCTACTTTTGTGTATCTGGCGTACATGAGAAAGCTGTAAAAGTAGAAAGACGGCCAGCGTTGTCACATAAGCATTAGAAAGTAGCTAACACACAGTGAAGCTGTCACACAGCCCCACAGCAGTCCATCTAAAAATAGCCCCGAAGATAACGCTCTGTTTGCAGCCATTAGATTTGAAGCTGCTTGCTCATGCACTGATGACGCAAGTCAACAAATTCCCCAACATCAACTTCCTCTGTTTGACTAAGGGACAATATAACAGGTGTGAAAATATCCTACTCAAGTTTCCCCGTCAGGTTTTACAAAAAGACAAGAGTGATGGATATTATTTTCCATTCTTCTCCTCTTTTCATAATCATACTGGCTGTATGACCCACATAATCTATTAGAGAGGGAAATTCCAAAATTCGTTGTATTGTAAATGTTTGAGATGTTGCAGAGAACACCTACACGACTGATTGAATACAATTGTGACTGTGGTCGAGTGCACTGCTAGGTGACACTATTGGGTCAGTTTCAGACGCACGCACAACAAAAGCATTCAAAAAGAGGACAAAATTGGAACATTCACTGTTTGACGTACACGGGTACCTGCCATTCTTTGAACCGTTGAAACCTCGCATCTCATTTCCTGACTTCACTCCTGGCCTGCTGAGAACCCTTTTTCATTTCCACCGTCAGACACAATGATAGTACCCACCTTTTTATTTCTAAGTTTGATGGAATATGGAATGAATGAGTTCTGCATTTTGTTACAGCACAAGATTGGTCCGATGTGATACCACAACGACCTTGTTTGCACTTTGTTTTTGCGTGCGTCTCGGGCGATGAGATGAAGTAACTAGAGGTGTGAACGCTCGGTGGTTCCATCACTCTAACCACTTGCTGCTGGTGGTCGGGGACGCTTTTCACGACTGTAATGTCAACACTGATGCACTGTAGGGCTGCAGCGTTCTGTTATTTTAATAATCAAGTATTCTACAGGTTATTACATCGATTAATTCAGTAATCAGACAATAAATACTTTTGCTTTATCTTTATTATTAAAGAGCAATAGTAAATATACAAAAGAGAAAATAAGACTGGTCTCCTAAAATGAACATACATTTTGTTTCTCTTAATTAAAATAATTAATTGAATTTCATACAATAATATTCAGTCAAAATGTTTAAATGTAACGTTTTCTGCAAAACAAACTAATTAATGAAAAATATATCATTTGAGTAATCGTCTCAGCCCTAGCGTCTTAATACTTCCTGATACAAGGACGTTACTTTTTCTCATCAGTTGGTTCTCAAATCTCGTTAGCTGGCCACAACGTCGGAACATTTGTAAATAGAGATGTTTAAACGGTGCTTCAAATATCTCGGTGACTTAGTTTGTCTGGAACACGCCAAGGAATAGACCCAGCCCATTTCTTCTTCTACTTCTTTTAATCTCGGCAGACTAGTCCCTGGATGTGCATCGTCCCAAACAGCAACGTATTTGGTCTTTGCAAACAGGAATCGTGCACATCTTCATTTACATATAGAGAGGGGAAGGGAGATCCAATGCTAACGTAGGTCACTCGAGACGCATGTGGAGACATTCTAGTGTCAGGTGTGAACAAAGGTCACAGTCAATATTCCACCATCCCCAAGTTGTAGAAAGAGGATCAAGTGATTGAGCTTCACTTGCATTTGTATTTGCTAAAAGATGTTCCCTTTTTACACTCTCATAGGTGACGTTGGCTGCAGTGATATCCACGGCATGAAGACCTCCGTGAGCCAGCGCGTGGAGGGGATCACCCCCCAGCTGCCCATGTTCTACTGCATGATGAGACCCCACATCAGCCTGGTTCCTGCTGTGGCGACCAACACCGCCGACGGATGCCACTTGACCTACGGAATCAACTGGAGCGAAGGAGACAGCTCCCTGGAGGTGGTGGACGGCCTGGAGGGCAAGACCGTAGAGGAGTAAGGATCACTGTATAGGAAGCTGACAGTCGGGTTTCTATCGGTAGCCGCCAGATTTAGCATTAAGTTACATTTGCTGGCAACTAGTTTATTTTAACTTATTTAGATAGGATTGCACTTAAATTGCAACATCCCTTCAGAGTTTACTGTTGATCACAGCCTAATTAATGAGGAATAAGAAATGGATTGCAGCCAGTGTTCCTCAGCTTGATAGGTGCTGCTGTGTCTGCTTCTCTTCACACTGATGTGTATATATTGTTGTAGGTCTCCCTTTAAGAGCGGCCCTGCTCTTGCCAGCCGTCTGTGCAAAGCAGCGATGCTGCACCGCTTCAAGCTGGTGGCCAAAGAGGCCCAGAGGCAGGACCTGCTGGCCACAAGCTCCTACGGAGAAGCCAAGGTAACCTCACCTCTGTGTAATGTTTACTAAAGCGTTAACATCTACAGACATTCACTCTATTTGTAATCAAAACCTTACCTTGCATTTCAAACTTAATGTGGTGTAATCCTCAGTTTTCATTTTGCAAACACGGCTCCAGGCATCACGCCTAATTTCACTCCATCATTTCATATTTAAAGTGGATATTGTGAAGATCGTTGCATATTTGCTTCAGAAAGGTTCTCTGTAGGAACCGGTGTGATTCGTATTGCTTGTGTTGCTGTTTTGTCACTGAAGCGGATGGCGAAGCCGTACCAGGAGGCCAAGAAGGTGCTGCGGGCGTACCTGTTGCAGCAGGGCTACGGTCCCTGGCTGGTCAAGCTTTCTGTTAGTGATCACTTCAACATGTGAATAAAACCCCATGTTCACCGAGGACACAAAAACACAATCAACATTCTGGAAGTTCACATTTTTAAGGTGTAGTTAACTTGTTGCCGTGGGGCTTACCATGCCGGTAATACGTTCCCTAAGGGATTAAAGTCAATCCCTGTTTATTTTAAGGGCTGTGTACCTGGTGATGAGAGCGTGCACTATTTCAATTGTTTTACTGTTTAAAATAGTATCTTTTGCTGTTGTGTCTAATGGAAACCAGCATCTACAATCCGATCATGTTTGTATCCTACTTTTGAACGGGTCAGTTATGATGGTTATAGAAAACACTTGAATTTGATTTCACTAGAGTTACTAGAGAAAAATCCCATTTTTGGTTCATATTCAGTGATTTTGTCCTCACACTTGATTCTGAGCAGTGTGTGATTTGAGCCTCAGTTATCCATAATGCATTGATATAAATCAATAAAATAAATCACTCCAAGCTCAAGATGATGTTCAGGACATGTTTATTTTTTTGCAGAAATGCCAAAATATACCAAAGAAAAAACACTCTTAACGGTCCATAATACGAGATTGGGAGCATTTCTCTCTCCTCTCAAAGGCTCTGAACATGGCTGTGACTCGCTGTGACTCGCTGTGACTGGCTGTGACTCGCTGCTAGCAGGAGAAGCTGCTCAGGGAGACGTTACTCCACGATATCTTTACATAGACGAGCGCTCTCTGTTGCTACGTCAATGCGCTGAATGTCGTATATTGCTCATTTAAATGTCCGAGAGGACCACTTGCGTCGTATCCAAACATCCAGCAAAAACTATAGAAAATTAGATTTTAAAAGAGCTCTCAGAAGCTGCGGTTAGAGGACCACAAAATACGCTGTTAATCCAAATATAACGGGATGATCACAACTAGAGGCATAGTGCTTTATTGTTAAAAACACACTGTTCTTTACCCGACTCGTCACTTTGTTCTGTTTATACTTCTGTCTGTAGTGCCCATCGTACGACAAATAAGTAAGTTATCTGCTGCTGTCTTCATTCATATTGACAGATTTGGTGTATTTTCTGATGTGCTTTTGTGATATGATATACTTTTATTATTCGTCGCTGAATACTGCAACAGATGCGTCTGTCACTCGGAAAACATCCAACAAGTATCGGACATATTTAGAGTTTGATTCAAAATACACCTCTTGAGTTCAATTCGGTGACACATTTTCCGATTCTGAATGTTAGCTGTGATGGACGGGAAATGTGCGAGTTTAACATGTTAAGGCCATGGTTTGTTTTTCTGTTTTGTTTAAAGGGATAGCTCACATTTTTTGAAGTGGGGGTAGTACGAAGCACTTAACATCTGTACGTGGGCTATAACGCGGTTAAGTCAACTGTCACCAGAACAGTGTCACAGACTGACTGTAAGACAACATGAAGCTCATGTATCCTGATGCTCTCTTGTGAAGTGGCCCTTGCTTCGTATCCACACAGAACACAGACGGAGTTTTGCAAAGATCTGACTGCTTGTCACTGGATTCAGACTTGTGGACCCCCCCCCCCCCCCCCCCCCTCCATGTTGATGCAAATTGTTGATTAGTCTGACTTGCAGGAAATGCTTTGGTTTCCTGTGTATGCGACGCAGTGCATCGTTTACTCTTAAAGTGTGCAGAGCTCTTGTGAATGGAGTGGTGTGTTTACTTCCTACTGGTTTGGGCAGCAGATGGAATTACCGGTGCATTCAGGGAACTTGTGTCCAAGGATCAAGGCTTTCAGTTGTACGTCCAGCTCCAGGTTTCGTACTCGTTTGTTTCTAATTGGATCACTTATAACTTTTGACTGGCGATGTTTCTGCTGATGTCGGATGTCTGATCTGGTTTTGGTTCCTCCTGCATTAACTGATGATGCAGTGGAGGAAACCTGCACGCCAGCACATGGACAAAATAGTATACATGTTATACTAAAAGGCCATGTTGTATGAAGGCACTGCATGTAAATCGCCCCTTCCTGCTGCAGCCAGTACATCATTGTAAATAGTTTATGTTGGAAATTGTTTTGGTTGCTTTTCAGTTCTTCGTGAAATTGTCTGCCAACTGCCCATTCTGAAAAACCTAACGCCATGTTGTGTGTACGTGTCTAGCATCAGGCAGCCAACTCACTGTTGGCCTTTCTGTGAAACGACACCAACGCACGTGTTGTGATCTTGGCTGAATCTGAATGTTCTATGTGTAATTAAATCCTCCCTTCTCTTGTAATCTTGTGTTGTGACTTGAATCTATTGTGGCTTGTAGAATATTTCATGTTATCACTAAAAATGTAGTGTTAAAGGTTACTGCTATTAGTTTTAGGTGAGTCAGGGCCTTGTGTTAATGCCACTAGGATCTAGAGAATATGAAAATAATTGAAGTCAGTGATTCTGTTCCAAACAGAAGCGGATTCATGCAGTGTAGAATATGTGCGAGGGCCCACCAGTCACTGAGGTGATACTAGTAGGTTTAGAGATAAACAGGATATGCTACTCTCTTGATGTGGTTACAAAGTGAAAGCATTTGAGGCCCAGGCTCTTAGAAGTGCACCTATGCTGAGGTGCTGTGCAGAAAGATGTGTAGTGTAGTATGTACAGCATTCTTGTATATCGTGGCTGGATTAAGAACTCATCGGGCTCCTGCGTGGCTTTTCATTTCTGCAATTTTTTTTTTCCTGTAAAATGTACTGTTCACATATTTCAATAAAAGATCAAAACAAATGACATCAAGGCACCCATGACTCTGAGAAAGTGACATAACTGGGCACAGAATGGTTTCATCCGTGATGATGGTGGTTTCAAATATAAAGGCATGAACTATCCATGGCGTGCATTAGTGCTCAGTGTTTTTTGGTGACTGTCACCAGTCCTGGTGCCATCTAACCCAGCTTTTCCATATGATAACTATACTTGTCTGTAATTATTTAGTCTATATTCTCTTATGATTTTTTTTTTTTTGACAGTACAGCGAGCCATACACACTTCACAAATGGACTCTTGATGAATCTATCCAGTCGACATAGGATGTGTTGTGCTGTCATCCCTCTTACTAAAGCTGTTATTTGTGAAATGCTGTCCAGATAACTCGCGTGCAGATGCAAGACTATCATAACGTAAACCTTTAACATATAGGGAGCGCAAACTCAGCAACGTGCAGGATTCATAGCGTCAAGAAAAAGCCACATTTTGTCTTCTAAAGATGGAACTTAAAACAATCCAATGTAAAGATTGTTGCGTTGGTCCACTGCAGCTGGTCTATGCATGAGATGTTGGTGACCATACTTGAGTTTTAGTTGACTTAACTTAACAAAATGCTTAAATGTTGCACCTACACTCTCCTCAGATCTTGACTCATAATCATCAAATGTAGATTCTTTTTTTTTTTCCTTCCTATCAAAAGTAATCCAGGTGTCTGTCGTCTGTCCATGGTTACAGGACAGTGAGATCCTGTTATCAGCTAAGACAGCAGTACTTTTAGGCAAGAAAATGGAAATGAATGTGTAAATCTGTGTAAAGTAAAAGCAATAATGTAGTCATGTTAATGATTATGGGGACCTAAAAGCATGGGCTGGGCCATTCACATGAGATTAAAGAGTGGAGATCTGGGGTGGTGGTTGGGAACAATTATGAAGTTTAGCTGATGTTTGTACAGAATCTGTATTAGTTCTTAAAATGACTTGACAGCAAATGTATCACTCTGACTTTCCACACTCAAACTTCTTGCGGATGGCCTGACTGGTTCATTTGCCTGTAACGTTGAGGAAACTCAGCCTCCAGAGACCGTACATCCTCGCCCACATTAGTTGCATCACTGCTAAGGTTAGGAGGGAAAGTCTGTCCCTTTACACACTTGGGGGCGGGACGAATAAACGACAAGAAAAATGCAAAAGATTAAAATAAACGTTGGAATAGATTTGTGCAGTCAAGAGTACCAACTAGCAGGATCCTTCTGACCCAGAGCAGCATTGTTGTGTACCCTAAACTACTGTAAGATATTTAATTCAGTCCCTTTTAGTGAAAACACAAAAGCTTATTTTTGTTCATTTTTGTATGTTCTTAATGGCAATACACAAACTTTAAGATCACATTTTATTAAGTTATACCATCAGGTTTAGAGCACCGACACACATAATAATAAATAAATAAATAGAAGCTTTACAAGAGCTTACGTCAAATACAATCCTTAGTTAGAAATTGATCGAGAACTTTTAAATACATTTCACAGCAGATTCTTGTAGAAAGTACAGATACAAATATATATAATTGTTGAAATTTAAGATTATTAATATGTAGTAAAAATGCATTCAGAATAAATAGTTGCCGTTTCTCCACATTGCAATGACTTGGTTACAAATGTAAATGTTTTACAGCAGTGTTAAGAATCAAAGGATCACTAGAAACAGATCTACCTGGGATCCCTCCATTAGACTCCATGTGTGGATGTCGCTTGATTACATGAGATCCTTAAAAAGCACGCATGTATTCTCACAAAAGTCTGCTTCAGAACCAATGGCTGGTCACGTAGTCTCACACTAGTGAAAGTTCAGTTTTTTTCGATTTCGTTGGCTGTTTTCTAACTGAAACAAATTTGTCACCGCTGTCACAAAGCCTGTGAGAGAAGTTTCAGGCCACTTCTCACAGGCACATTCTGTGGAGTTCGTCAGCGCCTGTGGAGGAGACGACGAGTTAGTTCAGTCCAGTCAAGTTCTAATCACTTGATTTGGCAACACAGTGAGTAGAAATACTTACATGATCTTTCCTCTTTTCGATCCGACGCTCCAAGATTTCGAGAGCATTGTTTATGGCGACAGATTTTTCACATTCCACTGAACGGGTTTCATTGGTTTTTCCTTCAAGTTCTCTGCGAACGCAGTCCAGTGCTGTGGTAATGCATTGTTGCTGTGAGAGAGAGAGAGAGAGATGTTTTAGATGCTGACAGAGTTGTGGCTGCACGGGGAGAAGTCGGCAAATAGAAGCTGCCTCAGCTGTGTGAAGCAGCAACACCTGCCGAGCTCACTTCCTGTACTAGAGAACCTTTACATGTGGTTTGTAAAAGTTCATTCTAAACCCTGACACTTGAGCTTCTTTGATGCTGGGGAGTACCCAAAATCACTTTTTTTTGTTCTTGACTTATAGTATTCACAAACTGATCAATCCATCATCATCATCATATTTGGTACAGTACATTCATACAGTACACAATTTTTCATTTCATCATAAATTGTGAAGTTTCTTGGAATGCAACATTATATTCTAAATCTAAAACGATAGAAAATATTGCCTTACCTTCACATGATTTGGCGGAGCATAGAAAGTTGTATCTGATTGCTGTGGACAGAAGAAAACTTTATTAGCAACTGGCAGAAACTTCGCAAACTGAGCAGGGAAATACATTCGGCTTAAAATGACTTACACATGTGGCGTGCACCAGCTCCTGGATGACACGGATGTCTTCTTCTTTAAGGGGTCGTGATTTTGTGAGAAGGCAACCAGAGACAAGTATCCAAAAGGCAATCCCAATAAAGTGCCCCATCTTCAGCTTCACGGCTCGTCTGTGTGATAAGCAAGAGCAGTCTTGTGGATGTGTTGTATTGGTTTACTTACCCTCCTGTCCAACTTATATATCTGTGGGGTGGAAAGGGTGGGCTGAATTAGATGTGTTTCGCCCAATGCAGACAGCGTTATTTTTTCCTTTTTAGATGACTCTTGGAATTTTTTTTTTTTCTCACAATGCTACTACAACATGGTGAAATCCCTCAAGTGGCCTTTTGTAGCACAGCATGTGCATCTTCGAGCCCTTCTGAAAGTAGGTTGGGCGTCCCTACTCTGTGGTGTAGAGGGTTTTTCTTTCTTTCTCGCTGTGTGCTCTGCGGCTGTCATGAACTGACACTTTCTACTTTTATTGTAATATCGCTAAAGAAAAGCCTTTAACAACATGCAGACTTGATGACTGAATGCTCTGTGTGCTTAAACTTAAAGTGGCTGTCAACACGTTTTTTCCTTTAACGTGTCATGATGAAGTCACTGCTGATTGCCCAGTGGAATGGCTCACTTTCACTGTGCAGTTCAATCTCCCGGGAAAATAAAGACTTGAGTTTCGGCACAAAGTCGTGGAAAATAAAGTACAATTTTGTCCTCTGCACTATTGCAGTGAAAGTAGCTGGCACTAGACTCCAGAAGTCTCCACAAGTTGCCAGATGATGTCATACGATCATTTGCATATCGGTGGCATCTTCGGTTATTCATTTGCATAAAGCTTAGTTTTTGTGTCGTTTTGCTGCGAGGAAGAGACGGAATATATTTGAATATTCTTCTTGCTTTTTCCATTATGGTGTGGATGTGTTTCTAAAAGTGTTGTAGGCTCTTTAGGAAAACGGAAAGCGTTAATACTGACAATACTACCACTTGGAAACGCTATCGGGTGGATCCATTGCCACTTTAATGTGTATCATTTTTCAGACTAGAAGTTAGAGGAAGTAGAGGGAAAAGAGAAACAGTAATAGAGTAAAGGGAAAGACAATACATGTTTAAAAAACAAGGGAATAAAGTGTACAAATCACAAAATATTAAGATGTATAATCCAGAAAATATCCATAACCAGATAATTCAAATACTGTTCCACATCTCTTGAAGTCCTGACTTACGTGCTCATCATTTGGGCTAACAGGCCCTAAAAAGGTAATTCATCATGATGTGATGAGTGGATAATAATCACTTATAGCACCACAATCAGTGAGTAATATTCACCTCAACGTGCAGGTATGAAAACCTTTGACTGCCTGTAATGACACTCATTAAAAACAGCATACATCAGTGAACATCGTTGTACACCAGATATGTATTTAGCTATAAAATCTCAAGCTTAGGTTGCATAATCTAGTACTGTAAGCATATCGTTTATTAAATGCTAGTGTTGAGCAGTTAAATGCTGTGTGCGTGCGGTCGGTGGGTCGGTCTAACATTAAATGTATGAAGCTAGTTTGAAAAGGAAAGCGTGGTGATACCGTTTTTAAATTCACAACAGCGTTGGTCACAGCATTACAAATGTCTAATTAAAAAGATGACCCACAGTGATGGATGTTTTATTGATCAGTAAGATTTCTAATCATGAGTTAAAATGAATGGCCGGGATGACTCACACAGTCACTGATGTAAAGGGTGAAAGGACGCAGCCTTGTGGCCCCTTTATGTGGCACCTCATTGGCTGCACAAATCATAGATTTATTGTGACTTTGGAACAATATATATATATATATATATATATATATATATATATATATATATATATATATAGAAGTGTTGGTTGTATATGTCTGTATCAGGCAGCTTAAAGGACTATGTCGCCCACAAAAGGACCAGTTGTATATCAATTACACTTAATTTGACCTTGAATTCTTGAAGAAAACTTTGTTTTCCTCACATGGTGAATGAAGAGAAGTCCCCCCCCTTATTTCAGTCTTGGGTCTCGTTACAGAAGTGGATAGCAGAGGCGGCTCTTTTAAATGATTCATCCACAACCAAAGGAAAATCTTTGTGTGCACGTTGACAGGGAAAGTGACAAGCGGCCATTTTTTTTTCCTCTTCTGTCACTATGAATGATGCCCATCACCACCATTATTTCTTTTTTAGAGAGGAGTTACCATTTCATATGTGCAAATGCATCAACACATTGAAGACAAAATCATGACTCGCTGCTGTAGTTGCTTACATTTTATTAGCACATTTTCACATATCGTGTACTTAGATGTGGTACGTCAGTTGCATAATAAATAAATTATATAAATAACTTGAGAACTTTTTGCAGTGTTTCAAAACAGTCACCAAACGGTCAATCAAATTTTAGTGCATTATGTAATATTAAATAATGACGGTAGTAGAAGTAGAGGAAACATCAGTTGGCTGAGGTCTTGGAATTGGTTTTGTAATGTTGATTGAATGTTTTCAGTTCTTCCAGAAAGCCCTCGAACTGGGATTCTTTGGTGACCAAAGCGCAGTCTGTAGAGTTCGTCAGTGTCTGAGGAGAGGAGGCTGGTTTAGTTTTGGATCATGCATTTTGAGTGAGGAACTTCAATCCAAAACATTTAAAGGCGATACTCACCGATAGATAGCGCTCCAAAGTCTCCAGAGTGCTGTTGATGTGCCCGCGTTCATCTACACAGCTCGTTCTGGCGTGAACCAGTCCGCCCATGAAGCTTTGCACGGCTGCATAAAAGCAGTTCACCTGACAAAAACACATTCAGTCCAGTGATGAGATCAACCAAAATCAAGTGTCCTTCCCCCATCAATGTTAAAAGCTGATTCCAGATGTGGGTTTTAAGGTTAGATTTCCTCTCAGATACAGCAGTTCTTGTCATTTACCGGAGCTAGTTTAAGTAGGAAGTCTGTCTGTGTCTGCACACTGACTTTGTATTTTTAGCAATTTTGAGAAAAACAATCTCTACCCCTTAGCGGTTGACAGTAGTATTATTGCTAACACGTTAGGCCAGTCTCTCAGAAGAATGGTGATGTGAACACAGTCGTGGTTCTTCTAGAAGCCTTGAGCACCAGCATGCTGACTGAGCACTTAAACCCGATCTGCAGGGATCTCTTACCTTCACATTGGTTGGAGAAGCGAACTTCACATTTTCCTACAAGAAAATTGGAGAAAAAGACGGTATTACCTTTCAGTTGAAGCATTCCCTGAATTGGAACACCTGATCCTGGTCAAAAAAGTATATATATATTTATATAAGTTATCATCAAATAACTTACACATTTGACATCTCGTTTAAGGGAGCAGCGGCGCAGGTCGTCCTGTCCAGAGCAGCCACGTTTTGCTTGAAGATAGCCGATGAGAACGAACATCCAGAGGGCAGTTCTGAAACACTGATCCATATTGATATCTCGATGGCAGTTTCCTGTGAAGATGTGCAGTACGTCTGTTCACCAGTGGCTTGTAGTGTCCTGTGTGGTGCAGCTTGCTAATTTATAGGGTTTACAGCAGACAAGAAAATGAGTAGGCTGGTTAAAGGTATGCTCTTGTAGGTTGTCTTATTTTTTCCTATCGATCATGGAGTAGGTTTCCCCGATCGACTGCATGGTGAAACCCCTGAGTGAAAAAAGGTCAGCTGGGCACAGAGGGGCCTCCTCTCCTGATGGGGATTGCTGAAAACTTTGGCAATATGTCCACATTTGAACAGATCATTTATTTTTTTATTGTGACATCCCATCACTAATTAAAATGAGTTTTGTGCATTTTCTATTTCTGTGAATTACATTTGTAGTAAAAACGGTTGTTTTAGTGATAATTGCTTCATTGACAAAGTGAGCATAATGACAGATGTAAGCAGTTTGCTTTTCTTTCTTCAGAGAATCGTTGTTGGTATTTCTTTTTGTTCAACATGAGGAACAGCTGGCAAAACCACACTGTCTGTGACATGCGTGTCTTTGTGACTTTTGGGTTCTGGCTTGAGGTGGGGAAGCAGCTGATTTCTAACTATGTTGCACATTGTTGAATTTCAAAACATCCGTCTTATACGTTCGTTACAAAATGATCGGGGCGCTGCAAGTACATGAACTGCACTCCAAATGGCATTAAAGACCACAATCTGAAAGGATCTGTCTGAATTCTGTCATAGTAAAATAAAACATGGAATGCATAGAAGTTACTGTGTTTAGAATAGATCAGTAATATATGTTCTGGGAATTATTATTATTTTAATTTTGCATCCCGGTCAGAATAGTGTGGTTGATTTAAGTACAGCAATGGAGCAGCAAGTAGAAAAAGAGTTGCGTCACAGAGCCAGCATAAATGAACGAAGGGTTTCTCTGACCACGCGGGGATTCCCCACAACCATCCCAGATAACAGCAGTGCTGCTTACCTCACCAGTGCCCACCCCACATTGGGCAGTTATTCTCTTCTGCTCGGTGCTTCACTGGTTTAGGTTTCAGTTTTGGTGTTTCCTCAGGAGTCACCAACACTAATGAATGTGACAGGATTTTTACATGAGTGAAAGGGGGGGCGGGGAAATTTCTATCCATGGAATTTGTCGCTACGTGGGGGCATCCCTGCTGTTTCCATGTCTTACTGGGGAGTCCTCGCCCACGCCTTGGTAACAAGTGGCTACTTTAGTGAGTGATCAAACACACACAGCCTAAAGGTTAACTTCACAACGCACCCGACATCCTCATCACGTCCAACATGCGTTTTAATTATTGTAAACCAGGACTATCGTAAACTAAACTGAAATTCACTCGGTAAACGTTGCTGCAGTTGCAACATTTGAAATCCGGGGTTCACCTCCAGTTTGATTCCCCCGTGCAGAGTTCCTGTTTTTAATGTGCCTTCATGTTCAGTGAGGTTCTGTGTTGCGGGTTTGTTTGATGTTCAGAACCACAATCTTAAGACAATTGAAGCTGCAGCTTGTTGGTTCTCACACTGTGAAAGTATCGTGATATGTACCGTGCTCAGTTCGGTGCCTCTATTCAGCATTTTGATGATTTTACCATTGCTGTGTTGTCTTTGTTTATTTTTATTTAATTTTAGTTTTTTACAACTATCACTCTATCACTTTGTTCTTGTTCCTTCTACTTTCTGACTTAAGTTTTTCTGTTGCAATATATTAACTGTTATATCAACTGTTGCAATATATTTAAAAAAATGTAACCGATGTCTCCTACGAGATAATAATGCTTCCGTGATGTCTATTTTAATAGTGGGGGATAGATGCAGAGATTAAGGCTGAGCTTAACACAAATCACTTTTTGTGACAAGCATCAAGTGTGTTTCCTTGGTGCAAGTTCAAAGGCTCCAAAGAAGGTATTGCGTCATCTCTACCACAAGCACACACCACCTACAGAGCAGGCCATCTCAATCAGGCTCCCCAAGTTGGGAACTTCCTCCAGACCTTTTCCATTCGTTATTTTGTATTTTTGTTGAGCGCTATAGATTAACAGAACTTATCATATATGAATGAATGCTCTTAATTTGTATGTTTGGCTTTTTTGAGCACAGAATGCAGCAGAAAGTGCTTTTAGAATTCAGCAGCAAAGAAAAATTGAAAATGTTCAGGTTTGACTTTTTTTTTTAACCTAAAAAGCACTTTTATTGATTTGAAATGATGCAGAAGCTGGCCTAAACTCTCCCAAATCATATCACAACATGTCAGCAGTCCTTTTAAAAAAGAAATTGGCTTTGATAAAGTGAAGTATGCCTGAGAAATCAAGGTCAGCTGAGGTCAGCCAACGTCAATTCTGATTTTGGAAGTAGCACAAATAGCTGTTTTATTGGACTTTTATATACTATATAACTATATATTTCACTTCTTTTATCACTAATAGTATTCAATCTATATAATACAGCAGTTTGGCATCATTTTGAGAGCTTTGGCTATATAAAAACCTGTAAAATATGGCTCATTTTCGTCAGAATTTGAGTTTTACGTGATGTATTTGAACCTTACTAAAGCCTGTGATTGGCCGATTTGCGCATGTGACATACGATTTGAACCGGAAGAGTGTGAGGAGTGTGTGATGCGATCTTCAAGTTGTTTGACAGAATTTTAAAAAAGCAGCTGTGGTGGATGTTAGTGTTTGTGGGGATCATAAAACTATGTTGTTGTTCTTAAAACCATGGCAGCAGCTTTCAGAACAGAACTTAATTTCTGCAAATGCATTGATGTCGTTGACCAGTTTTTGGTTTGAAAGATTTCACTTCCTTTCGTAGGCCGAGCAAATAAAGCGGTTAGCTAACTATTCAGTATTTGTAGGATGTGGAATAAAAGAAAGTGGTGCGTTTGATATTTGAGGCCTACGATTTGGGAGGACAATGAAGTTTGTATCTGAGGGCAATAAAATCAGCGTTCAGGGGTTGGATGTCTGGAATTGTGGTTCATTCTCTAGTAATCTGCAAAGAGACGTAGTGGATCAAATACTATGCCTCATAAAACTGATTTGGTTATTTCACTTCCTATGACGCTTTGTGTGCGTGTGTGTGTGGGGGGGGTTGATGTTTGACTTACACAGTGACCAGAAAATGCCCTTCATGTACCAAACGAATGAAAGAGGAAATTAAATCGTTGGTTTCCGTGATAGTAGTGATGTCAGGGGAGCCGGTGGAGGTTTGGTTACCACAGGCCACAACACTCGCGTGGCAGCTCTGCTGATTTGACGCGTTGCATTTGAGTCAGAAGTAACTTCTGGATGAGCAAATATCTGTCCCAATTAATTGTCTTTAGGTTTACTGCATGGTACCCACAAGCGTGTGTCATGTAAAGGAGAGGGGGCATAGTTCTTTGTTTTAGTCAAAGGGAATTTTTGTTGTACATTTTCCATCATGCACATGTTTTGGTTTGAAATGTTTCCATCTCACTTCTGCAGCAGTTCGGTCAGAGACTGGGCATCAAGTAGCACATGCTTTCAGATGACTGGAATAGAGTTTAAGTAATCCTTTGACCTCGAAATCACGGTGTGACCTATTGTATCGCGTATCATATGTGACATGAGATATATATATATATATGACGCAATATCATATCATGTCGCGTGTCCTATGTATGTGTATGGCATACTTGTAATGTTTCTACCAGCCGCCCCTCTTTCCCCAGTGACTCCATGACTTGAGCTCTGGTTTGGTTCTGGAGTATCGCTGTGTCCGTAAAAACGTTGAGATGAATCTTGTACCTCGGTTCCAAAGGCTCTGATTCTCAATGACTGAGTAGGGAAGCAAATCGTTGACAAAAAAAGTGTGAATCTACTTCCTGATTCGCTTCCTTCTTCACTAGAAGAAGAAGAAGCAAAAGGCTTCCATATGTTAATTTTGAAGCCAGGTGGTGCCGGTCAGATGCAATCCACATATTCAGCTCAGCCGCCCTCACCAGAACTCTGCCAGTATTTAGCTCAAAACGTAAACAAGACGCACGTGTATTACCTTGTTGCGTTCAGGGGCAGCCGTAAGCAACGGACAGCCCGGCGTCACATAATTGTTACACGGGATCATAACGTTGAGAAATGAGTTTAAAATGTTCAGATTATTGAGTTTTGTGATTCAAGACATGATCTTTCAAGAGAGAATCGTCTTGCATCTCAGAATCGATTCCCACCCTTAATATCCCCCCCACCTACAGCGTGCTATGAAACGGTGGTGGAATAAAGCTAAGCACATTTACTCAAGTACAACGTTGATGCTACTTTCTGCTCCACTACAGAGGGAAATGTTGTAATTTGTACATGCAATGTTTCAAAGGAAATTAAACCACTCAACTGTAAAAATAAATTCTATTGGAGTCATTTACAACATTAAAATGCATCTTAAATTAGGTGCTGCATCAATAATATTAACCTAATATTATCATTTATAATAATGTAATGACTAAAGAGCCCATTTGGCTGCACAGTAAGTACTTTTATACTTAAAGTACATTTCCTTGAGTATATAATAACATACTTTTACTAAAGGAATATTTTGAATGCAGGACATTTACTTGTAACAGTGTTTTTAAAATGGTGGTATTAGTACTTTTAAGTCAAAGATCAACAAAGCAATTATTATAATTGGCCTCAACCCGCGCAGATAAAAAACAGACACATGCACGTAATGCAAACCCACAGAGTGAGCAGAAAAGCAACCTCAAGTAGGAGCCTTTCTGCTCCACATGCACCTCATGCAGTCCTGCACGCACAGGGCCGTGATGAGCAATGGACAAGCTCAAGACATCTTACAAGGTTCATTGTGTTACTGTCCCTCCACTGCAGGTAGGGAATGAGCCACTGTGTGGTGAGACACAGAGGTATGGAAGATCCATGGTCTCTCTAAAGTAGACGGCCGAAGCCTCAGCTGAAGTTAAGAAAGCATGTTTGAATTGGATCTTGTCCCCAATCGCTGAGGTTGTGAAATCCCTTTAGGAAGAGATCTCCTCAGGACCAGTATGGACAGGCCACCCAATCTATTCACGATATTGATTTATGTGTGGTTGTTAGATACTGTAGATGGAGGCTATTTAGTCCAAAACTGTACAAAAAAACAAAACAAATAAAACACTTGTTTGCCATCATTGCGGTTACTCGAGCAAAAGTGTCTTAACAGGGTGAGGCAGGGATGAGCAACCAGCAGTCACATTTATTTTTTTAGGTTCAGGTTACACACATTACTCATGATGTTGTGGGTACTGTGGAAAACCCCACTGAACACAACCACACACCCCACTGAAGTGACTGTCAAGGTGTCTTCATGAAGACGATCGACAGGTACACAGCTGTTTGGCTGTGCGCTCACACCCATCTGTACGACACAGCTGCTTGCTTTGCTTGCTTTCTTCACGGTGGGGTTTCAGCTGTGGAGAAGGCAAATACCACACTCAATTGCAAAATGTTGCTAGAAGTTTGCACTTTTAAATATCAAATCAAAAGTAAAGCCAGTTTTGGCAACGGTCCCATTAGTGATGAGCAAAGTAAGATCACAGCTTGATCATTTTATCGACTATAAACTGACGAATCTGATCTGTTTGGGTGTAAAGCCTTTAAATCAGTGCGGATGTAACATCAGCTAGATGTATCATAAAATCACAGAACAATCTATGTGAAGAGGAGAAACAGAATATAGCCTACTATATTTAACTGAGTTATTCCAATAACATGAGGACAACATGTAATGGAGATATTTGTGTCTTAACTAGCATTTCTCCATCAGATCAATAAAGACACAACGCTGTTTGATGGATAGATCGACCCAAATTAGAATACATCAATGTTTGTCCATTACAATCAGTGCTAATGGCTTCAAGCTTCAGTGTATGTTTGAATGCATTGTTCTTATACGTACTGTGCATAGAGATTTGTTTAAAAACATCCAAGTTTGGTTTAATACAAACCTTTAACTATACATGTGTAACTTATAACAACCTCAGGATATACGAGGGGTACCACAGGGGTCTGTGCTGGGTCCTTTACTATTTACACTCACAGTATTATTTGTATGCATTTGGCCCCTTTTCAAATCAAGTTTTATCAATACTCCATTATAAAGTGTAAAGTTCTTCAGACTTCTCTGCATGATCTTACAAGACTCCATATAAATGAGACTTGGATTATGCTGCACGAGTTGCGTGAGACTTTGTAACCTGAGCTTTTGATGTGGATTTTGATGCAGCCCACATTTACTTCAAGCTATCAAGACTTTTCTGTTTTCTTTTGATTCTCTAAAGGTGACTTGCAATGAGTACTTGATTCAGCTAACCTTGCATTTCAATAAAAAAAAAAAGGTCCTCCGTTGTAATGCACAGGGTGATGTTTTTTTATTAGGTCTAGTGTCTCGCGTCAAGGTGTGAAATACATCTCGGTAAAGTTTGTTTGTCTGTTTTGCTGAAATCCCCCTTTGTCATCTGGGAAGTCCGCAGTAGTGTTGTTTGTTGTGAGGGCACCTGCTTGCATGTTTGCACCTGTCATTGTGAGAGTTGTCAGAGGTATTTGGGTTGCTTTGTTGCTGCATTCTGCTGTGTGTGCTGGAGTGTCTCTTTGTGGTAGTTTTCTCACCACAGAGTTTAATCAGGTCTGCAGCAATTACACATACTGCCTGGTTTAATGATTAGAGACGGTGGTGAATGTCAATATAGACAGACACATTTTGTATTGATTTTGGTGACACAAGCTTGATTTCATGTTTTATTCATTAAATATGCAATAAGACCCAATGTGAATACAGTACATATAACTACAGAGGAACATGTTTCTATCAAATCTGAACAATCTGAAAGCTGGACTGGAACATTACCGGAGCTTCCTGTGATCAGGGCTCATTAAAGCCTCTTTTTCCAACTTTCTTTTGAAGCAAAAGTAACTTCTCATGTTTTATCCTTTGACACTGTTGTGAAACATTCATTTCCAAACCGTGTGATCGCGTACGGACTGAGATATATTGATGAAATAGCGTCGATTCCCTGAACCATCGCGACACCAGGTAAAGCTTTCAGTCATCACGTTTAACTGTGATTGTTTCAGAGCTATGAGACCGGTGATGAGTGTTCATTCACCTTCACCCAGAATGTTGCACCGCTGCACAAAGCCTACACGAACCAAAATAGAAGGGGCGCGCGGAAAGACGCCCACATACGAGCGCCTTGCGCTTCACGTTATTATTCAAATAACTGAGGGTGCCAAATAATAAACTGAGGGTGCAATGCATGCATTTTGTGAAAATGCAGCTATAGTAGACGGCGTCGGTTTCTGGGCTCTGGGGTTGAATTCAAGTCCCTACAGAGCCACCAACTGAAGGTGAGGTCTCTCTCTGAAGCTGCAGAAGCAGCGGCGGGGCTTCAGACGTCTCTCACATGTGCGTAGATAACTATGCCACTGATGTTTTAATGTCTTTATATCAATCTCAAAATGAAAGTCCATAAAATGATCCTCTCCCATGGGTGTGTGTGCTCTATTGTTGCGGTTGCTCTCCATGGTGCCGAACTGACCCAGAAGTACATCAATCTCAAGTACACATCTTTTTTTTTTAAACATCTTTTGAAAGATCTTACAAAATCTTCTGCAGGGATTTTTTTTTGACCTCCTCGTCCTTTCCAGGGCTCCGTAGTATTGAATATGATTTATTTTTTACTTAAACAAGTGATTGTTTCTTTATTGCTTCATTTGAACCATTTTGTAAGATTTGACATTTCACTTTGAAGAACCGCTGCACAGCAGCAGCAGTCAGTCAGTCAGTCAGTCAGTCAGCGCCACTTTTAAAATAGCAAACACTTAAAATGGGAAGCTCGGTCATTGGGAGAGTTACATTAGTCATTTAGCAAAGCGACTTACTATTAGATTCTATCTCATTCCTACCCCGTAGGCACAGCTACGGGAGCAGTTTTGGGGTTAAGTGTCTTGCTCAAGGACACATCGACATGTGACTAGCGGAGACGGGGATCGAACCACCGATCCTCTGATTGAAGGACAGCCCTGCTCTCCGCACAGCCACAGCCGCCCGAGTCACTCGCGCCCGAGTCAATGTAATGAATACATTCTAAAAGGAAATCGAGAAACTAAATAAATCCTGAAAATGAGATCAAAAGCATGTCCATCATGCTGTCGTGTGTTCTGTTACGTAACATCAATGGTGCTGTTCTATGATACTTTAGTGACATCACAATATGGACTAAAACAATTAACAGCATCTAAAATAGTGTGACAACTTAAACTGTCTCTACTTTACTCCAGCACATATCTTGCTAACCCCCATAGTTGGTTTTTAAATGTGTAAAATACAACAATAAACAAACAAAAACCTTAAGAACTTGAGCATAAATGTAAATTGGCTGCCACCTACTGCTGAAAATGGAGAACAGTATTATTTAGAACTTATTTAA
Organism: Pholis gunnellus; assembly: GCF_910591455.1. Taxonomy (NCBI): domain Eukaryota; kingdom Metazoa; phylum Chordata; class Actinopteri; order Perciformes; family Pholidae; genus Pholis; species Pholis gunnellus. Next base: position 22,737,277 of record NC_136537.1, read on the forward strand.
TTGAACAGCACACTTTCTATCCTTACTAATGACTGTAAGACATTTACCCTCTTCCCACTGCTTTTCACAGAGTTTAACAAAACATTTATAAGAACTTTAAGTGATGACGTCCTCCAAATAAACCAGGCAACCCAAAAACCTCTGTGTTGTAGTTTATTATATATTTTAAAATGGTACAAATAGTTTGATAAAAAACATCCTGTACTAAGGCAAGTGATACACGGTAGAAATGTAATTATATACTTTATATTCTTTGAGAACTACAACATATAAATCAACTTTCACTTTCAGTGAAAACGAGGGGAAATCTAAAAACTGCCAAGTCCACTGGGGGGCGGCAAAGCAGCTTCCCTGAGAATACAATCTTCATAGCTTTAGTGGGTCCAACACCACAATCTAAATAAATAATAAATAAATAAATATTTAGAAGGCTTTTCAGCATAGTGTCTTCTCTACATTCAATCCTTGGTCACATGAAGATCTCCTCCTCTTCTCAGTTCAGTCTGTCCATGCCCTACAGAGGGGAACAATATATATTCACATCAGTCAGTGTTTCATACGTTTACATCTTTACAACATTAATGACATGTAGTGCTACAGATTTCCAGACACCTTAATGCTAAAAAAAAGAAAAAAGGTTTACCTTTTGAATCAGAGACTCTAGTCTGTTGAAAAATTCCATCGCAGTTTCCTTCGGATGTGAGTCGCAGTCTTGGCAGGTCGCCTGAAGGGAAACACAAAGTGAACTTACTTATGACCATCTCGCTGCGAGTGCAACACTTCATGTGCACATTCAGTGTTTATAGAACTGTAAATCAGGAAATAGCAAGAAAATATCCTCTTACCGGAGCATCTCCTGAACTAGTAGCATTGCAGAGACCTCTCTCCTGCAAAAGGATCAAAGTAACTTGTTAGTTTTATGCCGTCAACGCTTTTAGACGCGTGCATTCTCGTTTATTACATCCTTCCCACGCCCACACGGTTACTTACGGTGTTTGGACTCCCGAGGCTCCTGTAAAGTTTTTTTTGTTTTATTTCCGTAATGTCGAAATGCACGAGCAGATTCACCCGGAAGCACTGCAGGGCCGACAGACAGCAGTCCTGTTTAGACAAAGGAAAACATTGTTTGTGAATATTACATCAACACCGACATGTGACAATATAATGTGACCAATCCGGCCTCTCAACAAGACATACAGCAGCTGCTTTCTTTGTATGAAACATTGTAAACACATGAACAGTGACCACGTTCTAGAGATAATATACAAAATATTAGTTTCTAAAAAATGGAACATGACGTTCTTTAATTTAATTCAATGTTACTGTTAATTGATTTAAATCAATGACACAGTTGTTGCTGTTAAATTGGTTTCGGAAAGTTATTTTAAAAGTGTAACATGACACGGACAGATTAGCCATTAAAAAGGTCAAACTTTAAGAATCGTATTTCGTCCAACAATCTATCACATTAGTTGGTTTTAATAATGTATTTCTATAAACTTCTACATGTATTCATTTGAGGGAAAGATCCTCCCTTCACTGCCATCAAAACATTTCCAAGAAAGCTGTTGTTTCTGGTTTCATGTCACAACTTTCCAATCAGATACATGCACAACACTTTTACTTCAACTGAAACTTAACATGAAGTTTCCACTATTTTAAAGATAAGTTTCTGTTCCCAAAAGTGCTTTGGGCGTTTTTTTTCTTGTCAGAATCGTTTCCCTCCAGAAATCTGAATGAACGTGTCGCATGATGCGACACATTTTTTCCGAGTGATTGTTTCTGCTTCGATGCTCCTTGAACCCAACTAGCTCGGGTCAAATCATTTTTTTAGATCACAGTGTCTGAAGAGACACAATGAGAAACCGCTGGCTGCTGTTTAGTTTTTAATTCTCTATGATGGGGATTTAGCATTCTACAGTCACAACATCTGGTGCGGTCTTTGCTCTGTTGTGTCGTGATTATTCTTTCTGAACAATAAGCTTTGTTGTGCACAATAGCGGCTTCACACCCGCTCGGGCATCCTCATCCTTTTGTGGTTGAAGATGAGCCAGAAGTTGCCCGTTGTTAAACGACAGGTTTGAGTCAAACGTGTTCCAGCGCAGCAAGAGAGCGTTTTGAGTCGGTGAGGAAGTGTCATGGTTTTGTTTGCTTGATTACTCATCACATTTCACTTGAGCGTGCAATGGAAGCTGTGAGAAAATACACGGTGCAGGTTCTCTCGGCTTGACTCACCCAAGAGCCTGACAAGAAAGAGGGCTGAGCCGAGTTTACAAGTAATGCAGTTGATCTTAACGGGCATTTATTTAAACAAAGTACACAAAATCAAGTTTTTATGTGGGATTGTTTTGGCCACAAGAGCATTGCTAAACTTTCTACAAGGTGTAATTGTAGTAAAAATGCATGTTCTCTAAGACAGTTAAGCTAAATATAATTGTTGTGTTTTAAAATAGTGTTTTTGTGATTTATAATATTTGTTATTTATCTGATAGACAGCTGTTTTTTTCCACTAGGACCAGTAATTCTTTAATTCAAATATAAATGCATAGTGGTTAGTTTGTTCTATATAGCACTGTTAAAATGTAATATTTGAATCACAGACCTAATAAATAATAATAATAATTTCCAATGCAAACTTATTTTTGGTAGATTTCATGTTTTCTTTATCAAAAATAACTAAATTTAACAATAAATGCTGATATTTCAATTTACTTTTCAAACGATGACAGATTTCTTTGTTACGTCTTCATCTTCTGTAAATGTACAGCATGGAAAACCTGAGTCAGTCTGAAATTAATTTGATTTTAAATGTATTCTTTCAAGATAAACGAGCATAAGATGTAAAATAATACGGAAAAAAATATATTTTAAAATGATTAATTTGTAAGGCTGCAAGGTAAAGCTTGCCTGGTTTATATTTGCTTATAACTCAACACGTTTTGTCATTTCACAATCTACTCGTATCTACTCCTACAGTGGCGGGCACACGGCAATTAGCAACTGCAGTAGGTGGGAGAATATCAACAATGACTAAGCAGCCGCAAATATCAAGAGAGTCGGTGACCATGCTGTCAACGTTATTTAGAATGCAAGTTAGATTGGCTTACCTCAACATTCTGTGGTGGAGTGTTCAGCATCTTCTCGTTGTGCTGTGAGAAACAACCCGGAGAACATTGTTCTTAGTAACAAGAACCGCCACCAAACAATGGGCCCAAGCTGTGAAAAGCTGAAAGTAAAATGAACCTACCGGCAGGATTCTCATCACTTCTCTCAACTGTCTCAGGACTTCTTTTAATTTTCTCCTCTGGAGAGACTCAGGGCTCGATGTGTCGGCCATAGAACTGCACCAGACTGCAAAAAGGCAAAAAACAACCAGCTTCATATTCTCTCGGTGTGAGCAGCAGCAGGCACCAGATCACTAGAGGAGGCTTTTCGAGATATTTACTGGAAATGCAGACAGTTGTGTCGCTTACCTTTTTTATACTCATCCCTGAGGACACAGGAAAACCACTTGGAAAGCTGCAGAAACTGGCGTGTGTGAGTAATGAAACTTTCTTTTCCACTGGCAGTCACCACTACGTGATTCGAGAGTGGCGTCAAGACGCGCGTGCGTGGGTCCTATAGATGCGAATGTGTGAACGTAAAGCTGTTTGAGTGCACCCGACAGGAAACTAAAGGAAGACGGCACTTCCCATTTTCATTTTGAATCAGTGGAGCCCGCGGCCGCACCGTGTCATAGGTAGCGTTTCGTAGCTGTGGTATCGACAACCTGAATGTATTCACTGCATCATGGCCACCTACACAAACACACACACAGCATGCTGCAACAACAGGAAACCCTGTGTTAAGTATTCACGTCGAACCAAAAGGAGAAGTGAGGAGATGGTATGTTTTGTCAGTGGAGCAGGAAGTCCACTGCTCCACGACAACTCAAACCATATTTTGGAATATTAGCTAATGTCTTTTGTGCCACGCTTCTCTCGTCTCACTGTTACTCGTCAAACAGAAAATGTCTTTCTTTTCGGTCCATTTGCAAAGATGAGGACAAGTGTGTTTGGGAGACGTTCTTGACGGCGAGGACAGTTCTGTCCTCACTTTTGAGACAGATTTCACAATAACAGTTGAACCCTTTTCAAAGATGTGATGAAACCACATCACAGTGGAGAATTATTGATGAGCATATCAGTAATGGTGTGCAGGGTGAGGATTTATTTATTCAGATTAGTAGACAGGTTTTTGATGAATACATTCATCTCAGAGATTTACTTGCAGCAACTATGAATGAAATAGATTCCGGTTTACAACGTAATTACGTCTTTTAATGTCACAGTAGTGTATGAAAGAGGATCTTTACAGGTAGCATTTCAGTGATGGATTTGCTGCCTCTTTATTGTAAATACATGCACTTATCAGAAATGACGCACACGTTGTAGCTGCTCGTTTATCAGGGCCACACGTTTAAAAAGTGATTGTTCAAACTCTCACTCAACAGCAGCAGAGCATTCAGAGCAAGACAGGCTTTTGATTTAGAAAAATCATGAAATGACTTGATATCTCCTCCAGTTTAGGTTCTCTCGTTGCTTGCCCATGGATATGTCACTGCACTTTATTAGAGTCACACATTAAGGGCTACACGCACTGAAGATGTATGACGCTGGCAGAACACACAAACCGATTGTTTTCCACGTAAGCTCTCACTCCAGATGTGTCTTGTTGCCATGTGAAGGTGTTCGGAAACGTCTGTCCATTTTCCAAGCATCAACATGAGTCAACTCACCCCAAAACTAGCCTTTTTGCACATTTTCTACAGAGTTCAGCAGTTGACGAGACGTGACCCGACTGGTGTCATATATTTGATTTGTGTCCTTTATGCCTATTTATGTTTTAATCATTTTTTGCGGGACACCCCCCCATGCTTCCTAAAAATCACCAATGCACTTTCTTCACCTCCACTCAGAGAAAGAACAATCGTGTGTGTTATTCTGTCCTTTGACCTACTTTTAATGTGCGTTTGTTCGTTGGCACTTCTTTGTGCCTTTCATTCCACCCCAGCCGTATATCAGACGTTTGTGTTAGAAACACAATGCAGCCCAAAAAAAAGTCACAGTATCACTCTCACCAACTCCCGTTTAGAAGGAAAGTCAACTCTGCGCTTAGCGCACGGAGCTGCCTCTGAAGCTCAGCCACTTTGATGTGCGTTGCTTCATGCAGCTGGTAAATAGACCTATTTTTTTCACCAAATAACCTATTTTTCTGCCTCCACGCTGGCGAGAGCAGAGGCTGGAGGCATCATGTCTTCAGGGTGGTCTGTCCCTCCGTCACATTCTCATTAACGCGGTAGCTCAGGAACGCTTTGAGGGAATCTCTTCAAAGTTGGCACAAACGTCCACCCGGACTCAAGTATGAACCGATTAGAATTTGGTGGTCAGAGGTCACGGTGACCTCACAAAACATGATTTTAGGAAATAGGATAAAATGATGACATTTTGAACTAACTTGGATGTAAACTGCAATGTGACTTTTTGGTGTTTTCACGGTCTCCATGCAACCAGCTTTTATTTTATTTTATTCAGTAACAGTTGAACACTTGGACTAACAGCTGGATTCTTCCAGCTGCAGATGTTCACATGCTGTACTATAGTGTGAAAAACTACTCAAAACCCGAAGAAAAAGAACCATTCATGGCAAGAAAATAAATACAATCAGCATGTTTATATACGCAGAGTTTAAAGTCTGTGTTCATTGAACACTTTAATGCATATATACCCACACACACACTTTTCATACATGTGCGCCAAGGTTATTAGAAGAACAGCTGAAGCGTGCAGTAGTGATTAAACATAATTTCTGTGTTTTCAGGCTACACAAAATGGCAACATTTGTATGGAAATATCACAGAATATTTCTTTAGTGACGGTCATCTCCTCCAATATGCATTAGCATTACACATTTGGGAAATTCAGGAGGCATCATTCTGTTAGTCAGTAGCTCACACACACACTGTGCCGTCTGTCTGCCCCGTCAGTGTTCGTGCACACGTTCTCTGCGCGCACAATCTTTACATCGGGAAGGAAGTGAGACTGAGAGAGAAAACCCCTCTCGTCTGTTCTCACTCTGTCAGCGTAAGGGAACAGGTGGGTGGGGGCTCCGACTGGTTAGAGAGGTGCATCACCCTCAGACGCCCGGCTCACCAGGAGTCCCTTCTGTGATGCACGTATACAGAAGGGAAAATGTGTCCTCAGGTAGATTTCAGATTCAGAAGAATTTTACTCAAGGAACCCCTTCTAACCCACCTGTGTGTGTGTGTGTGTGTGTGTGTGTGTGTGTGTGTGTGTGTGTGTGTGTGTGTGTGTGTGTGTGTGTGTGTGTGTGTGTGTGTGTGTGTGTGTGTGTGTGTGTGCACAAAAGCCTTACTAAGCAGCTCTGTTAAAATGAAATACAACGTTAGATATGTAACCTCATGCAAGACTTTGAAATAGTGCATTTAGAATTAAAGAGGTTAAGTTCTTCTGTATGATTTTCTTTAGAAAGAATATGTTAATAAATGTGTTTTTTTGACGGTTGAACTATAATTTTAAAATGCTTTTGGGACATTTGTAGGACATACCAGAACCATTTTTGTGTTGCCAAGTAGTGAAGAATGTAGATGATCCTCCTCCAGCCCTTCACCTCGTTGACCTTTTGAAAACAGACCTGCAGATCATTTGGACCAAAAACATATTAATATTTAACTTGGGAGGGTATTTCAGATGAGTTGAGCTAAAAAAAGACAATAAACAGTTGAACAAGGAGCAGTAACACCAACCAAAGAGATGTTTACGCACCAAACTAATAAAGCCATTAATTACAACTTATAACCCTTTATTAAATGTTGGTGTGTGAACCAGTTTCCTCTATGCAATCATGACCAAAGTTATTTTACTAAGCCAAATGTAGCTGTTTATCTCTCACAGTGGAGAAATGTGATCACATGCGCCTCATCTGCATATGAAGCTTTTTCCGTATCCTCTTTTTTTTTTTTTTAAACTCAGTGCAACGTCTCTGCACTAAGGCATGTTTTTGGTGATGACTAAAGCTCTCGGTCAGGACTGAAGACATGTCACACAGTGAGAGTTTCTCTTTGTGGTCAGCCAGAGTGTTAAACGCAGTGCACAGAGTGTGACTTGAAGTGAGGCTGCAGACGGGAGATCACTGACAGATGGAGGTCAACAGGTGGGAGAGACAACAGATCTATAAAAGTTTGGTCAAACGTTGCAACACCGTCAACGAGCCGATTTTTTTGTATATACGATAATCGCACTAAACTTTAAAAACAATTTCTTTATAATTTATTTTCATTGCGACTTTCAACAATCTCAGCATACAGGATTCTTTTTATATCAACCGGAATAAACACCTTAAAATGAAACAGCATCTGTAATGTTCCTGTAGCCTAAATAAATCAATGTTGTGTGTGTGTGTGTGTGTGCGCGCTTGTGTTTCTCTCTTTATAAAAGAATAAAAATTTGTATTTGTCGAATAAAAAATGTTCGGACTGTGACAGAAATAATAAAGGTTTATTTTTTTTACTATGACATAAAAAAGCTTGAATTTACGAATGGTATTTAATTAAACAAAACCATTCTGAAGAGACGTGGGGTTGCATTGCTGTCACTAAATCGATCCAGTTATGATTCATATCATACCGATGATGAACTGCGATTAGCATTTTAATAACAGGTCAGTATTATTATTATACTTATCTGACACTCTTAACACTTTAGTTTCTTAATGTGTATCATTTATTCAGAACACATGGACGGGGCCAGACTGTTTTAATGTCATGTAGTTCTCTACTGTACAGTATTTCTCTCCGTAGCCTCCGTACGTTTCTTTTGTTTTGACTCAAAGTTTGTGGTCGGTCATGTGATGATGTGTTTTGTTATTTCATGTTGTGTTTACCATGCCGTTGCACCATTTAAGTCAAACTAACCCAACTGTGTGTGTGTGTGTGTGTGTCTGTCTTAACTATGTAGTTTACTTCCTACTCCCACCTGCTGTAGTATGATTTCTTACCCTGCGGTCTCCTCTTCGTGAACAGTTTGCATTTTCCGGGGCGAGTGGGCGCGAGGTTGAAATGCAACTCGTACACATATTGCAGTATATTGTTTATTTGTCTGGGAAAAACTCTTTTTAATGAACTTAAACGTAAAGACAAACGTAAAAGTCCTCTATGTTTTTGCAAGCATTCACAGAGCTGGAACAAGGACAATTGGAGGGGATTTGGAAAAGCGGGCGCGCTTGATATATTACCGTAAGTGTACAGGAAGAGCTCAGAGGGCGTGGGTGGGGGATCGCCTCTTTTGGTCCTCTTCATCGGCACCGCAGCAGGCATGACAAGGCTTGTTTACAACGATGGATTCATTTTTCAATGTCATTGTTACTGAATTTAAAAAAAAATCTGACCAGATCTTATGTTTGGAATGAAAATATGGAATTCAGCTCTACTTCACATTGTTGTTGGGCGAATTATTCATTATCTTATTCATAATCTAACAGAATGACAATGGAGACGGTTTGAAAAAAACCCTGCAGGAAGTAAATTTGCATTTGTCAGGTGCAACAAAATACAAAGTACTGTGATATCAGCAAGTTTACAAATGTCGCGTTGAGGTTACTACATAAAATAATGCAGATTTGTTGATATTTTTATTCATGACTTAATTTTATCACATTATACACTACCGTTCAAAAGTTTGGGGTCACTTAGAAATGTCCTTATTTCTCAAAGAAAAGCACTGTTTCTTTCAATGAAGATAACATTAAATTAATCAGAAATACACTCTATACATTGTTAATGTGGTTAATGACTATTCTAGGTGGAAACGTCTGGTTTTTAATGAAATATCTGCATAGGAGTATCTGGAGCATCACATTTGTGGGTTGGATTATACTCTCAACATGGCCAGAAAAAGAGAACTTTCATGTGAAACTCGCCAGTCTATTCTTGTAAGATCTATTCTTGTATTTCTTGTAAGAAATGAAGCTATTCCATGCGAGAAATTGCGAAGAAACTGAAAATGTACACAAAATTGTCTGGGTGACCCCAAACTTTTGAACGGTAGTGTACATCAATCTGTAATCAATCGTCACCGGAACACAAACGTGCTGAATTGATGGCCCTTCTTCTTCAGTGACTTATTAGAGTTATCTGATAAAAATCACTCAAATAGTAATAATAATGTCTCATGTGAAAGTGTGATCACTCCCACCGTTTCTTTATCTAAATAGTGCAACGGTTCCCTTCGTTGCATTCATCAATTAGGTCTGAATACATGTCGTCCCTTTAACTCGCTTTCAGCTCTCTTTTTTTTTTCAGGGAGTTCTGTCAACCTGCCACACTTTAGATTAGATTTTGGCAGATGGAACGAGAGTCCTCTTCAAATTTTCTGCACATTTAATTAACAAAGCCAGATGAACTTATCTGCATCCTTTGCTGCTGCGAGCTAAAAACACGGCTAACAATGATCGAGAGACATGAGAGCTGCCTGCATCCTCCTTGTTGCTGAAACAATTGTTTCTTGGTTTCATATTTAAATGATTTTTCAGGTTGTTCATCAGTCAGACAGTGAGACATCTTAAGATAAAACTGTGGTCTGCAGTAAATTGTAATCAGCATTTGTCATTTTATTGACTGATATGTGTAGTGAAAATAACTGACTAGCTGACTGGTTTCAGTCCTGTTGCAACACTGTAATTTACTTATAAGAGGACTGAGTGCTGAGCGCTCAACCCAACAGAATTAAAGTGCAGAAAGCCGGATTAACATGATTAATCTCATTACAGCTGAACCAGAATAAAAACTGTCTCAATACACACGGTTTTAAAATAAATAGAAGACTATAATGTTTTATGTTGGGTGCTTTTTCCCTGCTTCCCTAACATTGTAATATCTAATCCTGCGAGGAGGCTCTTTAAGATTCTCAAATGCTGTTTGTCGAGCAAGCTTTTTTTCATAGTCCTGCGCACCTCACCTACTCAAATGTTTGAAGGTGATTGGTTGAGGAGGTGGAACAGGTCGAGCAGTAAAATACGAGACGCGTAAATGAGTCAGGTGTGCAACAGTCAGGACGAGGATTAGAAAAGATATGAAGCAACATTTAATTATCACTTATAGCGGTATTTAAAAGTCATGTCTTTCAGCACTGTGGTTACAAAGGTTTATTTCCTCTACATTGTATTCAAAGATAGCAATTAAAAAGGAGGTATAAAAAACAGGCTTCCTCAAATCAGTGTAAAAGATTTGCTGAAATGTGAACATTCATAATCCAGAAATAATAATATAAAAGCTATTTCACAAATAAGGTTAAAAAGCAAACCTACCACTGGTGCAGTCACTCTTTGCTTCTTCTGGGCACAATGAGGGTTATTAGTTTGTCTTCAGCTCGTCTTACTCAGAGGGGGTTTGTGAAAACAGGTTGCCTAGATAATGGTGACACATTCTTGACCTTTAAGCATTAATAATAAAATCATCTTTTACCAGCAACGGCCAGACTTTCAGCGCTTCGTTGTTTTGGAAATTGATCATTTTATGGGAAAAAGAAAAAACAGCAGCGGAGCAGTGGGAGTATTGAACAGACTGTGATGTGAATGAAACAGTAGGGGAATAACACTCCGCTGAGGGGCTGTGAAGATATTATAGGCCATGAAACTGCCATTGCACAAAAACATCAAACTCCAATAGGAAAGTTTTTGTTCTAAAATCAAACATCCACCGTTTGAAAAACGCCCACTCTTCCGAAATGACTGCTCTGTCCTCCTTTTTTATTGTTTGAATGAAAAAAAGCCATAACCCATGAAAACAATTTGAAATAACACTTTCCAAGAGCAAGTGATTAGCTCGAGGAGCTTTAAATGGACATTCTACGATAATATCAGCCCATGTTGAAACATTAACGTCCACGATGTGGGAAATTGTCTTTGGCTTCACCAAAATCAACATGAAATACAAATAAAGACTACAGTAGTGAGAAACAGTAAACACATTAGGAGAGTTTGGAGTTCCACAAACATAAGACACGGGCAAATTCCTCGAGGTGGTAGCCCTGTGTGATTTAATACTTTAAATGTGCTTGGGACAAACATTTTTATAGACACGATTTCAATAATACAGCAGCAAACAACTAGTTGCAACGTAAAGATGTAGTGGAGCGTTGGATATCTGGGCAGACAATGAAGTCGCTCTCCATCTGTGTGTGTTGTAATCCGAGCTTCTCTGTGCTTTTGTTTAGGCAGCGAGTCTCTCGGTTGTGCCCCACTGGTTAGCTAATGGCTGCTGCTCTGCACTGCGCTCACACAGCAGTTAGCACTGATCTGAACCACAACGCTGTCGCAGAAGCGTAGCGTCATTAATCCGGTCATCAAGGTTAACACGGTTAGCTCTGTCAGCACTGTTAGCTCTGTTAGCTCTGTTAGCACTGTTGCCATTGCTTGCACCGTTCGTGCTGATATCACCGTTAGCTGCTAGCCCCCACTTTAGCCATCGGCATGTTGAGTCATGTAGAGGCAATAGATATGCTCTGAATTCTTTACTGAACACCTTTAAGCTTTACTGAATAGATCTTATTTTTTCATAATCCATGTTGTTGGTCAAATTAAGGTGGCTTGTCTTTACCTTTAGTTCCTACACATTTAACGGAGGGGTTGCGCTACTAAGTACAAAAACAGAAAAAAGGTTAACAAAACGGGTCTTGGGAACACTTATGCACCGTGACGGCCTCGCTTTCCGTGCTTCTAAATTGACAAAAATGGATTCTACGGCCAAAACAATGAACAGCCCCTTAAAATATAGGCTTCCCCCTGCAGTGTGTCCTTACACGTAGGAGGCTCAGCCATATCATCAGCAAATAATTGAAAATAAATCTGAATGTTGGATTCTGAATTCACTGGTAACCACAGGAAATGATAATGGTGGTAGAATGGTAGTTTGGGGCTCACGTGTGTTTAAAATGGGGAGTCCTCACACGTTGCCATGAACGGTCAGACAGAAAATCTCCGCTCAGAGTTTCAGCAGTGCTTTTCAGCTCTCACCTGGTGTGTGCTGTACTTTGAACTCCAACAACGTGGATGGATTTGAGTCACAGGGGCTAACATGAAGTGAACCTTTGACATACAGGCCTTTTGATTTGGCTCATCCATATCAATTCCAAATTTCAGTTTGGCAGATGAACAAAATTAGAGGAATCCATATCAATTCCATATTCTGGCACTTTGAATCTGGTTAAAAGTGAAGCCAATTGTCTTATTTTAGTTATTTTACTCTGAGTCATACATGTTCAAAAAGAAATAAATCGTATTAAGTACCACTTCAAGGACCTATCGTCTGTGAAAGTTGTCAATTTGTATGTGCGGAATATGTTAAAATGAAATATAAAAAAGGATATCTCGTCTTAGGACAAAACTTTTCATATTTTCCACCCGATGTTCCTCCGCTGTCTAGAACAGCTTATCAGAACTTTCACAATCAGTGGCAAGCGTCCTCAAAATTCTAGACAGCCGTCTGACGGCTCGGAAAAACACGTCACTGCAGTATCCTGTTTATTTTGACAAGGCACGGTGTTTTGGTCAAAAGCTGTGTTCCGCTAGAATTAATCAGCGGGAGCATCTTTCCTCTAACGTGATCAGAACATGTCGGTACGAGACGGTGGTACTGTATCCTCGACAGACGACGATGACTGGGGTGCAGTAGCTCAAAACATGAAGTGAGAGTGACTTTTACTGAGTTACTCATCTCAAGGTCACGCTCGTCATTTCTGTCTACAATAACATAATTCTTGTCAGTCGACATTAACTTAGTCATTTGACTTTCACTGTCTGTTCCCCGACATCGAACAGTATTGGCATGCATCGCTGTGCACAATGCACTGCAGCGTACAAAGTGAAAGAGACATTAAACTCTTGCAGTCTGACTCTGAGGAGCTGAGGTATGTATGTAAAAGTAACAACGGACAAATGTGAGGAAATATATTTATTTTTCTTGCATTGTAGAAAAATCCGTGCAAAAGTACAGCATGTTAAAACATTTATTTGCAAACTACACAAATCTGTCTCAGAGAAAAGCTACTACATGAACTGTTCTGATAGAATCAAAAGATGCATCTTAAAAAACAGAGATCCCAGATCAAGACCGGGACACACGACGGGTTCAGTAAAGGTTGGTCTTCTTCATTATCCTCAAGAACTCGTGCTCGTCGACCTCACCGTCGTTATCCTGGTCCGCCTCTTCGATCATTTCCTAAAAGGGATAAGAAACGAAGTCTGAATGTTCAAAAGTGCACGGAGAGATACATCTGGTGCGATGGACCAGAAAAACTCCATCCTGGGAATTTTAGTCCAACAACTGCTATTTCAACACCACGAGTAAGAACATAACAACGTAAAGGGAAGTAGGAGACAGACGAGTATCGGTCTTATTTGTGTGGTTGGCTATAATGTAACGCCGTTTAATGAACTGTTCACTGTCACCAGTGCTGAGAAATCCAACCCAATGTTTAGTATTCATTATTTCTCAATATTTCTCATTTTTAATAAAGTTAAATTATTTCTAGCTTCCTGAGATATCCTCAGAATGTATTGTTGAAGGCATTCTGCTACAATTCAAACAGTTTGTCACTTTATCAAAGGCCACAATCTGCTCGCTCTTCTGTGTCTGCAGCAACCACTTCTCTGTTGTTGTTGGGCTTTTTAAGAAGTGTGTTCCGAAACATACTGCTCCATATTCAGGTTTTTTTTAATGTCAGAAATCTACTTGCCCGATCGGGCCAGTGAGTTGCTGGATTTATTCGCTTGTCATAGCATTTTACTTCCCCCGTGAAATCAGGAAATCCTTATTGTTGAGCCTGATATTCCACACAAAGAGTGCATTTAACATTAAAAAGATATGCAGTGCACACATTATATGCAAAGGTACAATATCTGCTTAAACTATTCTCAATCATCAAACACAAGAGGAGTTTCAGAAAAATAAACCCTCTTTCCAGTGAGTATTAAATAAAACCAGTTAAGAATGAATTGGTGGTAGTAGACCTCGAGGTAGTTCAGAAGGAGGCGTAATGAGCTACTGACAGACACAGTGAGAGCATCGACAGCCTGCATCGAGAACTGCAAAACAGAAACTATGAAGAGATTGTCTCGAGGAGGTTATAGGCTCCGTTTTTACAGTAAAAAGGAACTCTCATTGTCTCATAACAAAAAAAAAAATAGAATTGCAAAACAGCAATCAATTCAAAAGCTGATGACTTGTACATGAATGCACCAGTAAACCTACCAATGCAAAGGCATTCCCGTCACTAAAAGAAGTGCTCAGAGGTTGCTCTTATTAATAGGTTTATTGGATATCCGTCGCCTGATTGTGACATTTCTACACATGTGCATGGACCACCAATAAGTAATTATATTTAGTATATGGGAAACATTGCACGTCATCAGAGAACGCCATACCTTTAATTCGTCATCTGTGAGGTTTTCACCCAGCTCCTTGGCAACTCTCTTGAGATTTTTGAATGTGATTTTTCCCGTGCCGTCATCATCAAACAGCCGAAACGCCTTCATTATTTCTTCTTTGGAGTCTTTTTCACACTGTTGACAGCAAAGACATGACACATAATATATGCCTCAATTAATACTTTTTTTTAATCCAATGCATTTTCTGTGACTGTTCAAAAGTGTGCTTTGCATGAGTGGTGTTTATGTTAAAACATGACTTAATGAGAAGACATGCTGTTGTTTTGAGAGCAACACAGATTTGTGACTTGATCTTTCCAAGATTAGAAATGACCAATTTTAATTTCCTAGAAGTTTCCAGTTTTTGTCTAAACGAGTGTGTAATTACACACTCACCAGTTTCAAAGTCATCATACTGAGAAAGCCACCAAAGTCAATTGTTCCAGAGCCAACTTTATCGATGTCTGCAATCATCTTCTTGATTTCTTCTTTCTTTGGTTCAAACCCAAGCGCTCTCATGGCCACCTGTGGCACAGATAGACGGGAGATCTGTTATCAGCTTCATCACAGCACACACACACACACATTGTTTTTCATCTGATCCGATCCATGCTAAACCATGACTGACCTTGACCTCCTTCACATCTATTACTCCACAGCCATCTGTGTCAAACAGATCAAAAGCCTCTTTAACTTCCTGCGTCTGCTCCTCAGTCAGCTCTTTTTGGGGACCTATCTTTTTCCTATGGCCAGCCGAAGCAACTGGTTTCCGGTAACTTGTAGCCTGAAAACAACAACAACAAAAAACGACGTGGTTGCTGCTTCACATAAGGTATCTAACGTTACTCAGTTAGCTGTTACTAGCATGCTAGCTAACATTAGCTTCTATGCTGCTGCAGAGACCCAACAGAAACACGTTTTAAACAATTTTCACGGTAAATCTCGAAATTCCCCAACATGTTAGCGCAGCGTAAGATTCATAAACTACACTTAAATGATGGTACATACCATTTAAATGAATGATTCAGCCCGGAAAAGCTGCAATTGTGTCTCGGATCGGATGTCAACAAAACTCGCAGTAACGGTTGTATTCTTTTTTTCATCTGTTGACATTCTGTTGAGTGACATGAGCGATAGCCAATACAGACCACGGAAGCACCGTGACGCGAACATACTAGCCAATCGCAAAAGAGCAATGGGCGGGCTATAACCGGGTGCGCCAATGGTTGAGATCGTTCTTGTCGTCCCAGCAACCAGGAAACACAGCGCATGCGCAGTGTTTAATCGCTCGTGCAGGGGCAGCTGGGCAGTGGGCATCGATAACTAGACTATAATACATTATTAAATAAGGTAATATTATACCCTTCATGCATTGTTAGATAGTTTGTTTTGCAGAATAATCTTTTGGCATGTTTTTAGTTTAGTTTAGTTATTATTCTTAAGACGTTAGCCTGTTAGCTTAGCGTGCAGGCTGCTGCCTGTCTGGTAGCTATATAGGCTAATCTCTCACAGTCACGTGCTCATTTAGATGTTATTGTTTTGTGTTTTACATTGTTTATTTATTAACTCTTGTAGCTGCAGTTGTATCTATGTTGTTGACCAGAAATGTTAACAGTGGTTAAGGCTTGTTATAACAGTATAGATGTCAGATTAATGTACAAGATTCTGTCTGAAATGTACAGTGATGAAGCATGAACACATTTTAACTTACTGTACTTAGTTACTATCGTTCTTGTCCTTTTACAGTCCAGGCACCTCAAGTAATGCTGGCGAGTACAGTTATCAACCACCGGCAACATGTTGGCCTGCAGAAGCTCTCAGCGTTGGCAGGAATCACACATTCCTCTTTGGGCCCCGACAAAAAGTATAAGTTCATCCAAGATGAAACGAGCGGGGAGTCGGCTCTCGTGTGCTCGTGTTTTCGCATCCTGGAGAACCTGGAGCTGACCTGCGGGGCGGGTCAGCTGGTTTACGAGACTGTTCAAGCCCACCAGAAGGCCTATCATACGGGGTCGGGATGCCTGCTGTTTCTGGCGGGAGCGTGGAGCCGTGCCGCTCTGGAGTGCCTTCAGAGAGGAGTTCCAGTAGCACGCATCATCTCGGCAATGTTGGAAGGAATGGATGTCTGCTTGGACGTTTGCAGAACATGCAGCGTGTCAACCGAGGGTCTTGGTGTGGCGCAATCAGAGAGCCGCACTGCGACATCTCAGGGTTTAGGACCTCACCTGTCAAAGACAACCACTGTGGAGGCTTCACGAGCATCTGACAAGACTCTAAGTGCCAGTGGACGAAGGAAGATAAAGCTCAGCAGACATTTTTATGAGACCAAGTCTGAAAACGTCCCGCAACCTCTTCAGCCTAAGTGTCCTGACATTGCACACATCTCTGTGGGGTTGAGTCACGGTTGTGTCGGTGCGATGACTTTAGTTGTCGAAGCCAGCCGAATACAATCAAGAAATAATCCGCAAGATGTCAGCTTTTCTACGTTCGATGTTACTAAAGTGGTGACTTGTGTGCTACCCGGTTTACCAGAGGAGCACTCGTGTGTACTACAGGGCTGCATTGTTCTTGTATCTCATGAACAGGCTTCAGTTGCACATCACTTAAAAGAACAGCACTTGAAGGTTGCTCTGATTAATGGAGATTTATCAGATACCTATCGCCATCTCGGCTTTAAAAGGATAAAGGGTGTGCAGTGTGTGAGTGACCGGCCGCACTTTTCAAGTTCAACCAAAGAGGAAGAGTGGATGGAAAAGACTGTGGCTCTTCTGTTGAACCTAGAAGTGAACCTGATCGTCGTCAGTGGGCTCGCTAGTGAGAAAGTGATTCAGCGCTGTTGTACACATCACATACTTGTGGTGGAAAAAGCAAAGGTTTCTGTTTTGAAGGCGCTGGCTCAGGCGACGGGAGCTGTTCCGGTGACTTATGCCACCCAGTTGAGTACGCACTGTGTTGGCGCTGGTGTGAAGGTTGCGATCTGGAGGGACCTCAGCAGCCACGAGAGAAAGCCCTCAACAACTGTGAACATTTCCACCGTAGAGAGCAGCGGGTTGGTCACCGTGATCCTCACGAGCTGCGTGGACGGCAAGCTGCAGGCCCTGGAGGACCAGTTTTGGGCGTGTGCTTATCGTTTGCACCACGCGCTGAAAGACAAAGTCCTCCTGCCCGGTGCCGGAGTGACAGAGATGCTTTGTGTTCGTCGCCTTCACAAGCAAGCGCAGCAAAAGCATCACACTGTCCAACGGACCAGAGCAGGGACAGCACATAACCCGTACAGGAGTTTAGTGTTCCACCTCATGGCAGACGGTTTCATAGATCACATATCCACTGTAATGTTTAACACTGGGGAGGTTTCAAAAGTCAGAGCCAGGACCGCAGTGAGCCAACAACTGCAGGACTGTACACAAAGTCATGGCATCGCTGCAACATTCTCACAGCTGCTCTTGACAGGCGAACAAGGGCACGGTGCAGCAGCAGTAGTGCAGGTCTATGATAATGTGAGTGTGAAGCAGGAAGCATGGAGGAAAGCCTTAGACCTGGTTCTCCTGGTCCTACAGACGGACGCAGAGGTCATCACAGGCATCGACCCAAAAAGTGATGGAACACAGGAAGATGTGATGCTGTTGTGACCGCCATGTTCGACTGCACACAGCTTCCTCAGCATTTATTCAGACTGCACACGTGTTTTAAAATACGTTTCTTTCTTTTGGTACAAAGTGAAAGTAGAATAAAGTGTTTTTATTGTTTATTTTGTCTTGTCATCAATACATAGTGGAAGTAAAGCTATGCTGCCACTTGGGGGAGACAAATGATTGTGTGACACGTCAGTCTGTCTGACTCTCTCTTAAGCTGATGCAGGTCAGTAGAAGGAAGAGAATTTGGGCTGTAGTTCCTGAATGGTGAGACTTAAGATGCTTTTTGGATAAACACAGAGAAAAGGTCAGAACAACATTGATGAAAAGTAACGTGTCCACAAGTTGTTTCCCCCTCCAGAGTTTAAAGTGATTTTTTATTTGATTGTTTTCTATCCTGACCTCCAGGTATACGTGGAAAGCCATACCAAAAGAGCACAGCATCTTAAATATCACACATGAAGTACGGTCAGTATGTATTTCCATATTTAACTTGTGGTCTTATTTATCATATTCTCCCTCTTTAAGGTGCTGCGTACTCTTCTCATAGGAAATACCCTGAAGTTCAGTTTATTTGTGTTATCGACCCAGCGTGACTGAGCTGACTCTACTCGTACACACCTTGTCTTCATACTCAGTCCAGCCAGTGAAAGCAAATCGTGCATGTCCAAAACCACAATTACATTTCCCTCTCATGGGGCTCGGGTGGAACTTTGTGTTGCCAGTATGTGTTCTAGTCTTGCTTCTTTATGGTCTTTGCCTACGCTTCCTTACGTGTGCTCAGCCTGCCTAACACTGTTCACACTGGACACTGTCTCCCTGCCAACTGTGGAGGTTTATGACCTGCTCTGTTATAGTGGTAATGTTTGAGGGAGACGGTATACGCCCCCGGACAGAGTACAGGATTTAGTCTTATTAGTCCATTCAAAAAGAGAACTACAGGTAATTACAACTTGGGGAGGTTATTTTTTTAATTCTAGTAACATTTCCCATTCTATTCGATCATTGAAAGGTCGCATGATATTAGCTTTAACACTAGACGCCCAAAGTCATAGTTCATCAAGAATTCAGGCTTATTTCACGACACTTTTTAGTAAGTTATTCTGAAGAAAAACGTCTACTAATTGGAAAAATCCAAAACAACCCGAAAGCAATGACGGTTCGTATGAAAGTAAAGCGCTCTCTTGGTTATCTTTAGAGTCTTTTTCCTATTGTGCACGTTGCATTTTAAAGGTGTGAGCTGAGGCGACACGTGAGACCTTCCATTTCCTCTGAGAGCAGAGAGAGCGAGAGCGTCTTGTTGCTTCTCAAAATAGCTCCGTGAAATAAAGAAACGTTACATCGGCCATAACAACCTTGACTCAGCGATGCTGTCGTGAGAGGGTGGGGTGTGAACATAACACCACACACACACACACACAACGCTGAGGAGGAATGGGGAAGTCGGTGACACATCTGAGAGTTCAGGCCGAGTCCACGTTTTAGTGTCGCACGTTTGTAGATTATTACTCTAGATGTTTGTAGTTTACCTTCTAATGTCAAAGCCTCAGATTCGGGTGAGATGATCCAGTTTTAGTGCGTTATTTCTAGCTGACAGCGGAGGCTGCTCATTTGATTTCGGGCATATTCAAAGTAAACTGATAAATAACTAATAAATCAAACATTTTGAGAGGAAAAAGCAACTGAAGGCGTGTGAGGCGTTTACACGTGGAGGTAATTGTTTAGTTTGATTCATACCGGTGTTCACAGAACAACAGTCGTATATTCAGGTTTCACCGCAGCAGCATGTGTGTGTGTGTGCAACTCAAAGGTAGCTTCTGTCGGGCTTTAGAATAAAGCAATCCGTTTGGGAACAGGTGCCCACACTGATACCACAATGTGTCACGGAAAATGTATTTTTAGAGAGAAACCATAAATCTTGTTTTATTTTCCTCAGACAAACACACACGTTGAAGACTATAGTCTGCTATGTCTAAGTTATCATATATTTTGGCTGCTTTGTCTTTTTTATTTTTTTTTATTGACATCTTGAAAACAGGGGAAATTCTCCGCTAAAGTTTTGGTTTGTCAACGAAACCATGGCTGGGATCGGTGCATCAAAAATCTGTTTTTTTGTTATAATTCCCTTTAATTAAGGAGAATTCTTGCATTTTAATTTGACTATGAAGGGGTAAATGGAGGACAGTACTGGTATACTTGGCACCTTTCCTTTGTGACGAGATAAAGGACCAAAAAGACCACCCGGCCTAAAGATCGGATACACATCCCTGTGTTCTCCATTGATACATGAAATACATGTGAACTCTTCCTGTTGGACTCCTGTTTTGACCACAAGTCTCACAACTATGCGAGTCTCTGGACTTAGTCACTCGTTCGGCCTGGCTGGATGTCAGATGTGTCACTGACCAGTTTCGAGTGTGTGTGTGTGTGTGGGGGGGGGGGGCGGGGGGGTCACCAACATGACGTCGAGAGCACAGCTGACTTTCTACTGATCCAGCACAAGTTTCAGATGTGGTCAATTTTACCCAGAAGCCCAGACCTGTGAGGGCCTTTTTTTTTGGCAAATGGCTGCCCTCCTAAAATCAAAAAAACAACAGATTCCTGCACGAACAAGTCCCACCTCTGATCCTCCACTATGCTGCTTCTGAGGAAGTTTAGAGTAGTAATTAAAATCAGTCATTCATGATGCAGGCCTTTTTCATCTCCAGTCTGCTGGCGTTTCTCCTTCACGTCATTGTTTTTCACTTATAAACAGCACTGAGGGATAAAAAAAAGCCGACTGTGCTGGTTTTCTTTCTTTTTTTTTTTACATCTCTCTTCTCTAGCTCTTGAAAAGGACCGGGTGAATGAAGACGCTGGTTTTCGGTTCACATGCTCGCCGCTGCTCTTTTGGCGCTCTGAAGGGTCTCAGTGAGTCCACGTCCCCCCCCCTCCTTGCACCTCCTCGACTTCTGCTGGGTTGGTTGGTTAAATCAGAGAGCATTAGTGGGCGTGTGTGTGTGTGTGTGTGTGTGTGTGTGTGTGTGTGTGTGTGTGTGTGTTGGTGCTCCTAGAGCGCATGCGAACTGAGGCCCAAAGGGGAAAGCCTTCCACACAGATCTAAGCCAGCTGCCCTGATTTAAACACTTCATTGCAAGAAGAGTGGAAGCGAGGGGGAATCCTACACTGGCAAAGCAGCTTCCCGCTCTCAAAAAACCAACGGACGAGCAGCTACTAATGGTGGATTTACACGCTTAGCCGTTAGGAGTCCTTCTGCCTCAGACTCTCAGGACTCAAAGGGCACTTGCAGCCCTGAGAGGGGGGGCGTTCAAGAGAAACTGACCTCTGGGGTTAACCAGAATCAGTCAGTGTGAAGCTCTGTGGAGGAGGGGAGGAGGGAACAGGCAGCAGTCGGTGGGAGGTGGGAGGCCAACGGTGGGTTCTCCTGCGCTGCTCCAGAAGGAGACGAGGCAGTCGCCGGGAAGCGGGGAAAGAGGAGGATATGGCCACGGGAGAAATCACAACACTTCCCTCCACACCTGAAGACGGCGGCAGCGGCGGCTTCCCTCCCGGGGCCTTCAAGGATCCCAAAAGGCTGTACTGTAAAAACGGGGGCTTCTTCTTGAGGATAAAGTCCGACGGGGGTGTTGATGGAATCCGGGAGAAGAGCGACCCCCACAGTAAGTACTTCCAGTTCTCTTCTTCTTTTTCTTCTTTGCACAGCAAAGCACACACAAAGCTTCTTTATGCTCTTTTTTTAACACGAAACAGGGAAGTGAGGGTGAAGCCAAAACATCATGGAGGAACGATGTGATTTTTCCAGCTTGCTGAGGTTCATCCTCCACATTGTAAACAGCAAACTGTGTGTAGGCCTACGTCTGGAAAGAGTAATAACTGCAGCTCAAGAGAAGTACACCTCAAACGTTTTGGTGATCAATGGGAACTTTGATGGAATATGTGTGATGTTTTTAGTGAACGCAGAGCTCCGTGTTGAGTCACAGCCGGTCACACACAGCTTACTGTCTGCTTTACGTCACACAAAGCAGCACAACATGGAGCTCAAAGCCAGAATAAGTGAGTTCCTGATCAAGAGATCAAGGTCAATGAACTTAAGTTAGCAACTTATAAAGCGGAAACTTTAACGTGTTTGTTTGGCTTTCAACTGTGGTTCCCCTCGGTGCCCCTGTATCACTGATTACTGTGGAGTGTGTGTGTGTGTCTACAGTTGCATCAGTGAGTGGGAGGAGGGGGAGGAGGGGGAGGAGGGAGGGTAAAATTGGGGGTTTCAGAGGAAAAACACGTGTATTGTCCAAGATGCAGTGTGACATTTCAAGCAGGTGTGTCCAAACTAATGCCTGATATGGAAGCAGTTCAAGGATAGAGGAGCTATTTTTAGGATAATTCAATTACCTTCAGTTTGATGTATTTATGAAACAAACTGGGAGAGTAACCTTGGTGATATTATGCACATTTAGTTTGTTAACGACAAAAAAAATTAATATCAAAAGAGTCAGTATCATGGCTTCAGAAAATAATATATCCACAATGAGTCACTAAACAGGACTCGGTGTTAATCATTTAGCCTTTTTACCATAATGGTTTATTCCAGTTAATGCGACCTGAGCCGTGCGTCATCAATGGTCCTTTTGTTGAGGCTGTGATTGGCCTGCCAACGTTTTGGGACAACGTAACATACCTGCCAGTGAGCATTGGAAACGTTAGTGATGAATGTTGCCCAATGCACCCGAGGATCCTCGAGAGGGAGTTCTGTGCTAATGCGGACGGAACTGCGCTCCATTTGTGTTCTTTGTCATTCAAAAGCCAAAGCTTTGTGAGGACGATATTGCACGTACACCACGTACTGCCACGCATTGTTGCCTTTGCATCACCAACCCCAGGACGATGACAGAAAGGGCCACACTGTACAGAGACATTCACAGTAGCTGTGGCACACAACGTAACCGGAAAACCTCGAACACACGAAGGCACACTCAGACCAATTACACATCTTCTTTTCAGGGAAGAACACCTCTTTGATCTGTGACGTGAATCATCCAGGCAGCATGCTTAACTGTAGACAGATGCTCGTCTATCTGAAGTCTTAATGTGGATGCATTCTGGACAGATATCCCCTAATTTGCCTTACGGGGCCCCTGCTTCCTTTTTGGTGGTTTGGTTTCATGCAAAGTATGCTCTGTTGGCAAGCAGGAAAAGAATGTGGAGATGATTTTGATACATCTGTGTGGAGGCAGACAGGTACCGTGTCCTCGGAGCGCTGTCGGCCACCCTGTGATGCTACTGTGTAGTGGCAGAAATATAGGAGCTGTTTATGCAACAGAAATTAACAGATAAGTCCCCATAATAAAAAAAAAAAAGATATAACCAAAATGAATGATCTGTAAGCACATTTAAAGCCACGTTAATCAATATTTTTCACAGACTTTTGTGACCCTTTTTAAGGCTCTTTTAGCTCATTGTTTTTGGCTTCACAGCACATCTACTGTTTGATTGACTCTCACGGCTCTCATTAGCGTTGCTATCGAGCCGCCGCAGGCTGCTGTATTTAGCGAACAAGCTCTGATTGAGCCACTGCACGCTACCTGCCCCGCACCAACCCGCAGACGATGTTAGCAGGAAGTTAAAGTTCAAATACCTAGCAGCTAAACAGCTAGATTTTAGTACATTAATATATCATTATATCTGTTTTGTGCTGTCAAGCTAATCACCGGTCTTCCCTCCACTATACACAACATTAAACGTCCTCTAGCAGGCAAGTCGTTGGCTGCTCATGTTTACTGCTGTAGTAGATTTCATATTGAAATGCTTCACTTGTGATCTGTTGTGTTACAATAAAACGTGCACAGAGTTGAAAGATGGTACCTTTTGATGTAACCACGAGATTACTCTCATTGGGATTCAGTGTAGGAATCAGGGACCTAGGAAGTTGATGCTCCTTTATCTTTTCATAACACAGCACTTCTTCATTTTCTTTTGACTAAACGTGCCACAAACTACTACTAATATGTGTTTGGTTAATTCTGTTAAATTGAACGTTTGTGTCTTTCCTTAGTAAAGCTTCAGCTGCAGGCGACCTCAGTGGGGGAGGTGGTCGTCAAAGGAGTCTGTGCTAATCGCTATCTGGCCATGAACAGAGACGGGCGGCTGTTTGGAGTGGTGAGTGAGCTGGATTGTCATCTTTTAACAGAAGTTACATGGTTTATGTTCCCCAAAGTGTTTTGAGATGACTGCCAATGCCGTAAAATCATCAAGTAGCGTTAAAGCGTTGAAAGAACGGTGCTTTTCACCAATCTCTGCTCATTGAATGTCTTCAGCCTTCGTCGCAAGCAGCATTTAGGCTGCTGCGTTTTTGGAAACCAAATATTTACCAGCCACTCGACAAGACATCCTCCCCTCGCAGGGAAATAATTAAGTTGACACGTTTGTCATAGTCAGCGCTGAGAATAAAAAATAAAAAAAGGTTTGTCACAACATTACGAGAGGCCCAGGTCAAGTTGTAGATGTATGAGACTCAGAGACAGGAAACTGTTTCGTATCGATGCATCTCCTGTTTGTTCTGACCAGACCAAAAGCTGAGGCGTCTCTCCCAAATCCAGCCAGTCTTCCTTCCTAACATGACTCTGGGTCTGATTTCTGTACACATTTACAGTCCAGACTGGCAAAGAAACACACACGATGTTATTTGTCTCTGCAGAACCAAACAAACAACAAACAGCTATATTCACATTTCAGTGGAAATACATTATGATGAAATGATGCCAATGTGATCATTATTACGAGGATTATTCATGCACGAGCAACAACGCACATGTTTGATTAGACTTCATTGATGTGTAGTTGCATCTTCGTAAAAGTCAGGCCCATGAAAATAAGACGTAGTCGAGATGGTTGTTGGTGGAGAAAAGCAAGAAGCTGAATGATTTATTGTACAGTACTTGGTCTGAGAGACGAAAGACAGAAACACAAAGCTATTCAAGGAGCTGGATCAGACAATTGATCGGTTCATAAAATGGAAAGGCGGTTTATTGTTCGGACATGTTGAACGTTGTGAATGAGAGAAGTTTTGAGAGCGTGAGAAAACAGAAAAGATGGAGAGACTTGGTCTGAATCCAGTTTGAAGTAGGAAGAGACAGAAATGAATTAGTGAAATAATAACGGTTACAGAGAAGAACTTCCTTATTGAACTTTTCTTTCTGATATTATTTATAAGTTTCTAGGAACTGCCTCATGTCTGCTGCTTTTAGTCGTTCACTGATCAGAGGTTTTACTCAAGAAAAAGGAAAAAAAATCAGAAACATACTCAAAGTTAAGAAGTGGCTAAAACATTAAATTAGCACCGCCGCTGTCTTCTGCTAGAAGTTGTTGCCTCACAGCAGCAGTGGAAGTGTGAAGCGTTGGTGCCTGATGTGGTTTGAAGGCTCGTCCACAGTCGATGTAATTGGCAAGAAGCGTTTCCTCTCTCATGAGAAGCCACAGCCGCTGCCGCCCAAGACGCTCTGCTCCGGCTTGTGTTTAGAGAATCATTAAAAAAACCCACCAGATATTAACGCTCTCTAATTAACCATAACCAAGAAAAGTCATTATATTGACTAATGTGAAGATAAACATTTGTTGCCAAAGAAATTACATTTTTCCGTCTGATTAGCACCGTGACTAGTTAGGTCTTGCACGTTTTATCCAGGAGCAGAAGTTATTTATTAGATATTTGCTCAAATAATTGACAAAGACTGTCCACTTATACATAAGTTGATACAACGATTTGTTCCGCTGATGAGATCTGGACAAGTTTGGACTTATTTTCAACATCTATTCCGCCGTAAACCTTTGACATAATAACATTTCTTTTGATTTTTTTTTTACTTTCAACTCATTAATCTAAGGCTTAGACAATAATTGGACTTCTCCTTGTTTATATATATATATTTATATATACTTCCTAGCTATGTTTAGGCTCGTACTAGCTTGGCGATCAATGGATTAGTGGTCTGTAGCTTCTCAGCAACGTTTTGGCCAGATGTTGAGTAATTCATGTTTTCTAAAAAGGACGATGTTAAAAGAGGGAACAGCGCTAAAAATAGATAACACAACATATATATATATATGATATTAATGTTTGGTCCCTTTTAAACCTTGTCATTAATATGACATCTTAAACGGTTTAGTTTTTGGGGTTTGTTTAAACTTTTCACATTTTGTCATGTTCAACATGTTTAATCAGGAGTCAAGGAGGCTGAAGACAAACGCTGACTAGAGCCGTACTAACGTCCCCGTCAGACACGACTTCCTTTAACAAAACCTCTTTATTGTATAAGCGTGAGAGCAGAAATGAGTTCAAACCAACAGTCTATTTGAAAAATAAAGGTGGCATCGAGCTCTGGGTGGTTTATGTGCTAATTTAATTAATAATTAATAATTGTCAGCATTACAAATGTTCTCCCTTTCCAACAACACATATTACACAAATTCAATCAAATGTCGTCCAAACAAAATAACACAACAACAGTACTGATGTTCATGAGCAGAGAGGAAAGAACCACAGTAACATTTCTATTAATCGTACAGAATAAATGACCTAACTTCACTTTACATTTGTTGAAATATCAGAGTAGTTTCACAGTTTTCTTACATTTCCTCAGTTTGCAAAGTAAGTGTATTGTTGTGCCCCCTCCTGTTCCTAAAGCAGGAGTAAACCCAGCACCCTGAACATCAAATCAAAACATTCTTGATTTAACTCTGTGTCTCTCTCTCTCTCTCCAGAGACGGGCTACAGACGAATGCTACTTCCACGAGCGGCTCGAGAGCAACAACTACAACACCTACCGCTCCAGGAAGTACCCCAACATGTACGTGGCACTGAAGCGGACTGGCCAGTACAAGTCTGGAAGCAAAACTGGACCGGGTCAAAAGGCCATTCTTTTTCTCCCCATGTCTGCCAAGTGCTAATCTGTTTTGAGAAACATAAACGTCTTAGTGGCGGCAACAAAGAAGAAGATGTGACGGCAACGAAGACAAAGCGTTCCATCGACGTTGCCCCAAACTAGCTGTGATGCTTTCTGACTGTCTGATCCCGAACGTGTCCGCTCTCTTTCTCAGCTCTTTTACTTTCAAACCAGCCCCGGTGCCTTGCTCAAGTACGGCAGTGTTCATTTAACCCATGCAAGGTCTTCCCTCTCTCTGGCTGAAGGATTTAAAGCGGCAACCTTTTGATAACAAGTGTGCTTTCCTACCGGTCAGCTTGTGACCAACAGAACAGTCCGAGTTTAGCTGAGAGACGTCGGGCCTGTAGAGGAATGTTCTGTTAAAACGTGTCCAACATAAGAAATGCAAACACACTCGACTCCTACATTATCATAACTTTATAAGAGTGAAGGACTTAACTGAATTTTAGAATGTTGTGATCCAACATTGTTTTGACAAAGTAAAAACTAAGCACACTAAACCCAAGAAGTACTCGGTACACTTAATGGATACTTTACAGATTACCTGAGCTTGTTAGTGTATCATTTTAGATTTGTGTGTTCCACCGGAACATAACTTCTACCGGCAGTTGACGTGAACTAAAGAGATGATCGTGACCTCTCTGACCAGTCATTTAGGTCAGTCAGCCAATATGAATATTGCAACTTCTTGCCACTAACGTTGGCTTTGCCAATAACGGTCAGCCGACGCTGGTGGTTAGCTTGTATCTGTTCCCTGTTTAAAAATACAGCAGAATTAAAGAAAAAGAAAAAGAGAAAGGAATCTGCTGCTGGCAGCCATTACTGCCCAACAGATGTGGATTTCCAACATGGCCGCCAAAGAAATGTTAAATTAACCGTAAAAACTCTGCAGTCTTGCAGGCACCACAGTGGCATATCTTTAAAAAAAACACAAAGTGAGTGTTTTCTTGTAGTTTTGCGACATTTGCACCATATTTCTCACTGCAAACCAAACCAAACAGTCATAAATACACTTTAAATACGAGTAATACACCCCCCCCCCCTGTCGGGTGGATGAAGGCTCGCTAGCATTTCAGCTTCCTGTAGTACAGCTGGTAGAACATCCCCGAATAGACGGCGGGAAGCTCCTCCATGGCGAGGTCGATCTCTCCGAAGCCTCGCTCCAGGCCGCGAAGCAGCAGCCCGGCCACGCGGGAGGTGATGGGCGTGGTGCGGTCGGTCTTCGCCAGCTCGGCGAGCTCCAGCCACTCGCAGCGCAGACACTCCTGGGTGCAGAAGTTGATGTCGTAGCTGAGCGGGCCGAGTCGGCAGATGATGTACATGTCCGACATGCCGAAGGCGCCGGGGTGGTTGTGCTGCTGCCGGATGCTGAGCAGAGACCTGAACTCGGAGTGAACGCCGGTCTCCTCGAAGACCTCGCGGACAGCAGTGGCCCCTGAAAAACAAGCATTTAAATATCAAGCATTTTAAAAGATCCTGACAAAAAGGATTATGTTCACGTTCCCTTGTCAGAGTCACCTTGCGGACTGTTTATATATGGAAGAAAACAGGAAAATACATATATTTTTTGTAAAGACGAACGTTTAAGGCTGCTTTTTCTGATGGGTCACGTATACAATATTAAAGCTGCTTTTGAAATGTAAAAAATAGAAAAGGTGACTTTAGAGAAACGGTTATCTTAGCGTATATATATTGTGTGCCTTATTTTGTACAGTTCAAATGAATGTATCATCTTTAAGCTTAACACTAAAGTGGTAGGATTTAGCTACATGTACTGTACTAGTTTGTTGTGACACTCACCGATATTTTCTCCTGGATCAGACAGGCCGCCGGGGAACTTCCAAGCATTCTTTGTCTGAAATACGAGGGCAGAGTATTTAACATCCATTGTGATAGATGGCACTGCTGTAAATGTATACTTTAAATAAATGTTCATTTTAGTCTCGTTTTTAATCATAAAATCGGTGCCGTCCAGTTTGAAGTCACTTCTTTCTTTAAATGGGACGGCGCGGTCTTACAGTGTAACAGTAGTTAGTTTTTCTTCTTCTAAAGAAAGTCACAGCGATAACAGATAATGTGTTTCAAAGGATGATGGTCTGTATCTGAATTATCAAAGAGATGTTGGATGCTCTGATCTGAGCGTCCGTTGGTTTCATGTTTTATATTTAGACTTCTACATTTGATGCGGTGAAGTGTGTCTTCAAAAACAGTTTCACCACTTGATATTTAATAACAGTATGCTGCTGGTTAAGTTATGATGTCAGTCTTGTATATATATTTTTGTAGTTACTTAAAGAATTTTGTATGCAGTGCTTTTATTTTAAATAAATGCCATTTCATCCTAGATTTTCCTTGTTAAGCAAATCCTCTCTTTGTGAGGAACACGGATGCACTACAGCATTTACTTTCATGTCGACATGATGCTATATATGTTTGGAGCGGTTTATAAAGTGTGCTGGAAAGGAAGTAATAAAGGGAATTTGTTGAACTCTAATCAGTGTGGTTTTTCAGAGTAAAATGTGAAAATAATAATAACAAAAACACTTGTCAAGTCCATAACATGCACAAACTGTTCATGCTGAATCTACAGGGGAACGATTGGATGAAACCACTTCAGTCCGCTGGGGATCTGCCAGTCGTGTGTGTTGTGCTGATGTGAGAGTGATAACGTCCGAGTTTGTTTACAGGAAGTGCGTAACCCTCCGTGAGCTCTGAACCGCCTCAGTCTGCCAGAGACTCTGCTGCTGCTGCCTGGGGCCAGACTCTTACTGGAGAAGGCTCGTTTCCAGTAAACCGCTCGATGAGGAGGAGGAGGAGGAGGAGAGGAAGAGATAAAACTCTTCCCACACTTTCAGGCCCACTAACTGTTTCCCTCTGCTTCTGGACAAAAGCCATTAAGGCACATTCTATGCAGAAGACTCCCGGCTGGCACACATGTTGTCAGCAAACTGGCCCGTTTGTATTCTGTCAGTTATAAACTATGTTTGCTGTGTGAGACACATTTTACAGGAACCACGTGTTGCTTCTCAGATTACTCCTACTGAAGAGAGATTAATGCGACGGAAGAATTTAAATGATTTCAATTTACTCACTTCTATATTGTGTATAAATAACATTTTTAGGGGGAAATTACTTTAGACAGTCCGGTCTAGTCAGATGACTTCAGATCGATTTGGTTTTGACTGAACCAACATTGAAGTGGGGACAAATCCCTGATGTGATAAATCAGTCCTGGGTCTTGCAGTACATTATTGAAACTGATTATTTTCCTTCCAGCAGACGTCTGAACTCTGAAATGTTTTCTTCCTCTGGATATTTGTCTTTTGCCCGTTGACGGCTCCGTGGCATTGAATGATGGCACATGTGGTCCTGTTGCTGTGTTGTGTGTTAAAGTGGCTCAGACTCTCTGCTCTTTGATGCACAGTGTTGCAGGATTGTTACCAGCTGCGACAGCGATGCTGTTATTTGTTTTCACCTTGTGAGTCTGTGTGTGTGTGTGTGTGTGTGTGTGTGTGTGTCCATGGCTTGATGTGGCGCTGGCGTACTTTGCCAAGTGTGCAAGATGCAGTCACACAACTTTACAGGCGTGTAGTTGAGATAAAAATGAAGGACGAGTTTGAAGATGGTCTGAGCAAGGGGGGCACACCATAGACCGTGTATAAGGGGGGCATGCCACAGACCGTGTATAAGGGGGGCACACCACAGACCGTGTATAAGGGGGGCACCCGTGGGGACCGTGGGGACCGTTGTGACGCTGTGCTGGTGTTTGGTGCTTTGGTGCCGTTGAAATCTTGTCATGCTTTTTATTTCCCTCTTTAACGGTGGCTCGCTGTGAAGGGAGCTACGTTCACACTGTGCATAAGATCTAGTGTACACTGGTGTATCTCGTGTCACATGCATGAGTACGCTCAGCGCCAGGACGTTTGATGCTTTGAATGCCTGTCAGCTTTAGCAGCAGTGGTTGATGACGTGTGGTCACATTACAAAATATAATATTTGAATTCAGTACAGGAGCTGCTGCCTTTACCAGAACAGTTATGTTTGCTATTTTGGCTACAAAATGCCCACTTTGTGTTTTATATCTTAAATCATAATTGGTTTCTAAATTGCGGCGTCACGGTGCAATCTTGTTTTGGCCGGGCTGAGAATCCAAACAAATCTGTGCCGCAAAGATTTTTGAAAAGAGCCCAGTTGTAACTAGACCTCATAACCTGAGTACTACAGCAGAGCTCTGTGAGAGCGGACAGAGGCACGCACTCACAGAGCTGTTAGCGTTCGGCTCATGTAAACACCGGGTTTGCTTGAGGTCAGCTGATGTTGTGCGGAGCTCTGTTGAGTGTGTGAGGATCAACAGAGGCAACATACAGCTCACTGAATAAACAACTAATCACAGGCAGGAGATCTGCTGCCTCATTGGCTCTCTTTTTTATTCATTATTCTGTGGACGGAAGGGTCAGACAAGAGCTGGTGAACTAGCAGCCAAAAGGTCATTTTTAACCTTCCAAAATATGTCAGAATTTTTCTTTTTGAGAAATGTGTCTTGCTGTCAACTGTACCTAATATGAATAATAACAGCTCTGTGCTCAGCCTTCTCATGTGCTGCATTCCTATTAGGAAATAACCAAAGTAATACTTCTCCTAGATTTCACAGTTTCCTGGAGGAAAGTAGCAAGACTACAGCCAACGCATACATTCATTTACTGAAAATAAAACTAAGAAAATATTCATTTTTCATCAATTAATACGGTCTATCTATATGGCAATAATAAATATATATATTAAATGAATGCAATGGAGAGCAATTTGTAACAGTATAGTCAGTGACTCACTTACCTTGTTTCTGTCTTGGACCACAAGAACTTTTCCATTCGATTCATCAACGACTGCACCTGCAAAACCAAACAATCAATCAGACATTTCACATATTTTGCAAGCACATATGTCCCCAGTGCATTTTGAGCTGAAGTAGGTACTGAGAGAACAACTATTTAAAATGGAGACCTGTTGGCAGTCTAGTTCAAAGTTAATTATGAGGTTGGACACGACATAAAACCTTCACCGTGCGGAGGAAGAAGCATCGGAGCGGATTCTCTGTCCGGCCAGCGAGAGCTGCTTTGTTCATTTGAGATTTTCTTCACACGTCGCTGATGTAGACGATCAATAAAGTCCGCGGACAAACCAGTGCAATAAATAACAATAACATGGGCTTGTTGCTCTTCATTTGAAAAGATTCAAGTTGATTCCACTTCTCAAACTCTTACACCAAAGAAAAACCAATCAAAAGGGCCAGCTGAAGAGTTTTACAGTTTGAAGTACTATACGGCCTTAATATGCTTCAAACAGAGTATGTAGTGTAACGTCCAGAGGCTTCAGTGTTGATACGCGTTCTGATTGGCTCTTGAGCTGCTAAACGCTCCGCTGCGTTCACTGGCTAGCCGCTAACTTTCTCTGTCTGCTGTTTGGTTTGGCAGGTTGCCGTGCATTGGGTTTATCAGAGCTGTCTGACTGAAGAGAATAGAGAGCTGCTAAAAATGTCTGTGTGTAGAGTAGCTGATAACCAATCGGTGAGTTTGAAATTGACTACAGCCGCTTTAACGTCAGCATTACATTTAGAGCAAATACGGACAAACTAGTTTTCCAAAATAGTGAAGAACAGAGCACATTGACGTCTGAGCACAGAGGGTTGACTTCAAATTAAATGAAATTCTTTACTTTCTTAACAGAGTCCGAGTGACTCAGCCGTACTTGTGAACGATGTGGACATCCCACTTCACCGTTTACACATTTTTTTTCAGCAGGTAGTGACTAAGAGAGGCAGCTATGTGCCGCTGACAGCTCCAGAGGAGGAGGAGGAGGAGGAGGAGGAGGAGGAGGAGGAGGAAGAAGAGGAGGGAAAACGGGCCACTTTCTTTTCCGGTTGCTCCGTCTGACTGACCGGGACGGGCCTCCTTAAATGAATGTCACAGATGTGTAAAAGAGGGATGGGTCGTCCTAAAAGGCCCGACTTGGACTTCCAAGTGGAAACTGATGTCATCCACCGATCCACGGCGCTGCGCGGGAGGAGGTCTGGCTGCTGCTAACGGAGGCTATCATTACGTAGCCTTCAGTGGAGGAAACCAAATGCTCACAAGGAGAAATATGAATTATGAGACAAAAAAGCCCAGAAGCAATCATCACAGCAGATGTGTGGGTTCTGTAGTAAAAAAAACAAAAACCTGTTAATCGCTTGAGGTCACGGCTGGTTTATGAGCCACAACAAAGTGTGATGTCTTCTCTTCATCCGTATTTCATGTAGGCTGCTTCTGCTGATTTATGGTTTTAACAGTCATTATAGGGTCACAGCAACATCTGGAGAGTACCATGAGGTCACCACGAGGTCACCATGAGGTCACAATGCTGATTGAGAGTCGCTCTACTTCACTTGTGATGGATTTCATTACAGAACACTAATTATTCTAGTTTTTTATGATTTGGTTGCTGAGGTTTCCATGAAAACGATAGTATTTCTTCAGGATTAAGTCTTGTGTTCTAGTTTTCACTCATGCTGTACTGTAAGACGGGGTGAAGGCATCGAAAAGAGTCAACGCTGTCCAAAATGCAATTATTACAGTTTCAGTGAGTCACCAGGTGATGAAACGCTCCTTATGATTCACGTTAATGATGCTAATTCATTACATATGAGCCAAAACGCATTTCCTTTATTCCTCGTTAAAAGGGCGGCTTACTCAACCTTCAGTTGAGCTGACGCGTGACCTTAAAGAGGTTACCGCTCACTTCAACATGCTCTGTTGAGCTGCAGACTAAATGATGGAAACACGTCACTGCTGGCGTTAGCGTCGATCGACCGTTCGGGACTAATCTATGTTGTGCATCTAAAATATTAATGTAGAATGTTAACGCCCACTGAGAAACGCCCGCCTCACAGCTGGAGATGCTGCAGAACACACTTGTTCTCAGAATCCCATCTACCTTGTTACCTGGCGGCAGCAGGTTAACTTGCATTATTTCTAACAGCCATCAGGGGGCGACTCCTCCGGCTGCAAAGAGAAGTCTGGTTTGTATAGAAGTCTATGAGAAAATGACTCTACTTCTCACTTCATTTAAAACATGTTAACATTGTAAAATTCGTCAAATAATTGTCAAATAGACCATAAAGCAGAGTATGCTGTCGGGCGCCTGGGAGTTTTACGCATTTTCGTCTTTGAACTTTAACCCTTTCATGATGTACATAGCTCCACCCTCTCGTGTCAATTGTTGTGGCAAAAAAAACAAGATGGCGACGGTCAAAATGCCGTTCAAAACCGTAGTCCATAAACCAGATGGCGATGCCACGCTGACTACGTCCACTTCAGTTTATGCTTGTTACTTGTATTACTGCCACTCCTCCTGTTCTCAAACCTCTACTCACCAACCGTGAATTAAAGGAGAAGTTGAGTATTTTACAACCTGAATCTTGCTCTCTCAGACTTATAACCCCTGCCTGTTTGTAACAGTCAGTGGAGGTCATTTTTGACCTCACTATACCCACGTTTGACTTTTGGGTTTACGGTCGGACAGTTTGAAAGCCTCCTGGGGCACAAATAACTTCTCTATCATTGACTGACTGTACATTACGTGCTATTCTCTTGTGTAATATAAAGCTGCGTGCGCCCGAGCAAACAAGTTTCAGATCATGTAAACAGCTCCGCATTTCAGATTCCTAACCTCAGTGTCATCAGTGTTTGTACCGGGGCATTCTGGCAACAAAAAAAGGGGAATTTCTGGACCCCTTCCATACTGAAGGATGCTCTGGACATGTTCTGACATGCTCCATGTTCATCCTGCTGCTAAAAAGGTAAAAGACGACACTCTGCCCTCTGCTGGACGATCAGAAACGTAGCACACTCTCAATCCTGATGAGTGAATTTCTATTTCCACTAAAGAAATGGGCCAAAGTTGAAAAATGCATAACAGACAAACAGGCCCCCGGGCTTAAATATATTGTATCACAGCTACTTATAAATGATTTTAAAGTAGCAAAAAAAATGGATTCATCCTTTTAAATCATGCCTCCATATCTTGTGAACAGTGAATTGAGAGATTTTTACGGTTATTGTCATTATTGCCGATACATTTTATGTCAATAAAGAAACTAATTAATCTGCTTATTGCTTCAGCTCTATTGTTCTTTAATGGTTGACTGTATATTGTGACATATGGACCAACTACTTAGAGCATTTGCAACCCCTGGTTCTTAGAGAGGATTTTGAGTGTTTTCAATGAATAAACTATAAAATATTCGATATGCTCGCTGAAGACTATTGTTTATGTCACATTTATCTATAGTTACATATTCTATGTTGTTGTACATATGGTATATCATACGTGCTGTTTGGTGTTTCTTGCCCGTCTCTATAGAAGCTCTGTCTTTAACTTGTAGTCCATCATACCAAGGACTACACTTCCCAAAATGTTCAGCCAGAAGACGTTCAACCGACTGACACAAGTGTTCAGCGTTAAGGCTAATCAAGGGAACCTTCAGCTGTCATCTTGAAGAAGGTCTCTGACTGAAAGCTCGCTTATTAAAAACATGTTTGCACAGATTAGCGTATGCAGATGCTGAAGTCTGACGCCGGGTGAGCGGTGGTTTTGTCTCTGTTCTCTATTTTTGATGTTTGACTTTGAGACGTTCCATTTAATTGTTCCATTAATCATGTTTGGCTTTCATCTCATTTTTATTGTGCTTGCTCAAACACTGATATTGTATTAACAGGCTCAGATTATCTCTGTATTGTTGTGTATCTAAGAGTTTGTTGACATTTTATCTTTAAATAGGGACGATAAAGAATTACCGAAAGATTGTGATTATGTTTTTATAGCACGAGTGCTGAAAGGAACAAAAGGGTAACAGGGTTGTTGACAAGTACTGTAAATAAATGATGGTCTTAACTTAAATTCATGTTTCTTTTCCAGAGCTTTCAGCTGCATTTCATGGTCATCATCAGATCCATGACAAACACCATGTGCTGTAGTAGAAAGCTCTGTAGGTAGTGGACCTTTTTATAGGTAATAATAAGGCAAGAAATCTCTACCTGCCACTCCGATCTGGTGAGTCGCGAACCCCGGCAGCCGGCTCTCCCCGTCTCCCAACCAGAGGGCCAACACGGCGTGGTCGTGTTTGGCGTGGTGGAAGGTGAAGCCGTGAGTGGAGGCGGCGGCAGCACATCGGCTCAGAGAGATGGGCACCCGGAGCCACACTGCGACTTTCCCCTCGGCTTTCCACTGGACCAGCGACTCTATGGAGGATACGAGTCAAAAGGTTCACCGGGATGGACACACTTTAAAAATATGTATTATTAATGATGTTACTGCTTTATTGAATAAACTGCAGAAACAGACGGGAAAGAGCAAATTGTTTTTTTTAATTAATGCTTAATATGATTTGGGAGGCAAAGAAGAGACGGATGACAAGCAGCAGAGACACTTTAGTGGAAGTAGCCTGAAGGGTTTAGGAAGCAGATCTTTTTAAAACAGAAGGTTGCTGGTTCAAATCCCAGAGTGACTGGAAGACTGCAGATAGAAATGATGTTGTGCTGAAACAGTTAAACTCCTAATCTGTCAAACTATCTATAAATAGAAAATCTATTTGCAATCATTTGAATAATCAACCAATCATAAATGAAATAAAATATATCTTTTAGGTTTTGGACTTTTAAGCAATAGAAAACTCGCAGTTTAAAGACCATCTCGTGATGAGCGTTTTCACTTTTTCTTTTACAGTTTATTACTGAAAAATAATTATTTTTATTATTAATAAATATTGAAAAGAAAGTTAGTTGCTGATATCAAATTCAAAAATCTCTCACTTTAATCATTTTACCTTTTGAACAAGACCCTTCATGTTTAATTTTCCTTCATGGGGTTGCTCTCTTCTTTCCCTTCACTGGTAAAAAGAGATTAATGCATTCTGGATCAAATCTATGATGAAATTCAAACCCCTGAACCAACAACGATAAAGAGTGCAGCCTATTTATTAAGCAAAGTGTCAAACATCCACCTGCAGACACGCTGAAACCTGACTCCTTTACACATTAAGGGACATTTTACCCTGCGGGCATCTGCATCTTCTTCAGTGCACGTGTAACAGCTGACCGCTGTCCCTCGTGCACACACACACACCTCAAAGCCCCCTGTTCTAGTGTGTGCTTGTGTAATGAGAAGACCTGACCTGTGCATGAATCATATCACACTGTGAGTGAGACCACCAACCTTGCAGCAACCCGCTGAATGAGCTCTCGCTGATGTCAGCCGGTAACCCGATGTCAGCCAGGTTCACCGTCACTCCACCAAAGCGGTCCCCTTTGCCCGTCAGAGCCCCGGTCCCCGTTACTTTGTGTAGTTGAGAACGAGCTGCGGCGCACGAGAACGCACGCACAGGTGAGCGTGCGGGACATGACGCTCTGCCGCAAAACCTTCCTCCCACCAACGGCAACAGCTTTAAAGCGAAGGCACAAGCAGCCATGTCACTGGTATATATAGATATACGCAGCCGTTTAAAGGTAACTTAAGCTATAACTGGTTGTTCAATTTTCAGCCGGCAACGTGAGAACAGTACAGTTACGTAAACTTCCGCCCTGGAGGTTGCATAAATACCGTAATGCTCTGGTAAAATGGCACTTACTGCAAGACGTCATCTGGCTCACAGAAGCGAACAAGAAGTCCAAACTAACAGTCAAAAACTATAAAAAAAAACACCGATTGATATATTTTATTCATGCCGAATCTTAGACTGCGCCTAATTAATGTGTGCTAATACCTTTTAATTATATTTAAATATGTGTTTCTACTCCCTGGTAACAAAGAAACTTTAAATTATATTTTTTTCTATCATATTTTGTATAATTTTTTTCAGACTCATAGTTAATTTTCAAAATTAAAACCAACTTTATTTCAACTGTTTTGTCATATTTTTGTATCTAATTTAATTGAAGTAAAACAGGAATGTTTTAAAATGCAATAAATACAAAAAGGACACCACCTGCCGTAAAATAAGCGAGGCTTTACGGTAAAAGGGGGCGGGACTACACTTTAACCAGGAAGTTTACAGCGCCGCTCCGTGTTTACACATGTCTGCGCGTTCACGTGGAGGAGATCTTCACTATTAAAATGTCTTCAAAGAAAAATAAAAGCAAATCGAAAAGAGCGAGTGAAGGAGACAGTTCACTGCTGTCGAAGGAGAGCTCGGATGACTCCTCCAGCCTGCAGACACCTGGCCACGAGGGAGGAACGTGCAGAAGTGTAAACAGCAACTCATTCACTGTCATCGATTTCATTGACAAAGGTGAGACTTTGTGGCACAAACACTAACGTTTAACAGGCTTTGACACAGTTGTAGGGGATGTAAATGTGATCAGCAAATGGACCAATCTGCAGTGGTGGAGATGGACGAGCCGCCATGACACCAGCCACACTCAGTGATGCTGTTATAACTAACCGTTACAACTTACCACTAAGACATGTTTCATCGTTTAGTCTCCCGACTGAAGCATATTTAACATGATTCACTGACTGAGGCAAACGTGTCTTTCAGTTTACAGAGCACAGTGTGCAAATTGGTTTGTCAGTTTTTGCTGGTGGACAAAATAAAAGTTATTTTTTTCATTCAAAAGGTATATTTATATTAGTAAATAAGATGCATTGCTACTCAGTAGTTAAATAAATGAGTTAGACTAAGTACCACATGAACAAGCTACAGCATTAAAATGATTCTTTGATACCTGGGAGCAAATACTACTTCACTTTTATTCAAGTAAAACCTGAATGACATTGTGTTATTTATTTAGATTCGCATCATATATTTGTTAACTTCCCTCACAGCTGACGACAAAACTCCTAAAAGTTGCAGATCAACTTTAGTCCAGCTGAGCCTCAACTCCATGAAGTCAGCCAGCGTTTGCATCGGGAGGCCGGTCCTGCTGACGGGTCCCACGGGACAACAAGAGGTCGTTTGTAATCAGCTCTATTGTTATTTTACATCTCCACTGATTCACTTATTACATGTGTGAAGCTGTTTTCTGTTAGCGTCCGTCTAACCTTTTTGGTTGATGAATCATTTCTTGTTCTCAGCTGCCTGTAAATGACCTTGTTTCCCGGTGTCGTCCAGGTGTGTTCCGGTTGGCCGGTTGCCTCCTTTCCTGGTGGACGAGTGGGTCTTCAGAAGTGTGCTCAGAATAACCTGAGAGTGAAGTCTGGGGACGAGGTGACGCTGCACCCGCTCACGGGTCCGGTGCTCCAGGCCGAGGAGGTGCTTCTCTCCAACAGGTAACATCTCGGTCTCATTGGCACTAAATAAAGTATCACAGTCACACCATACTTCTTTTTTACTGTATTGCATTATAGGTGCTTGTTTATTAGGTAAACCTTGCTAAAATTAATGATCATGACGGTTATAATGTTCAGTTTGTGGTGAAACCTTTTTTAAAGGGATGTCATTTATGTTGGAGGCTGTAGTTTGTGGTGCTGTTGACCTTTATTTCCTTATACTGAGAGTTATTTCTTATATATTTCTGCCCCGTTTTAACACCGACAGTAGACTTAATATGCATATTTCTCGTTTTTCACTTCATCACTGAGCTTGGTTTTCTCATTACTACGTTTTCAGCAGCCGAACATTTAGATCCCAATACAAAACCAGTGGCGCTATGTGATTATTTAAAAATGTAAAACAATTTGACTGTCAGCTGAAAAAGCATCCAGATCGTCTTTATGGCAGGAACACCTTTATGTTGTGTATCAGGTAAATGCTGCCATCTGCTGGCTACACCGCGCAACCGCAGCTCAAATGCCAAACTATCAAATAGTATTGTCTAGAATGTATATATCTACATCATGCATCTATGTGTTATAATCTTTATCCACGTAAATCAGTTTTCATGTTGCATCTTATGACATCATTGTGACGTGTTCTGTGATCATTCTGTACTTATTCTAATGTTTTGTAAGCTGTGTGTTTGGTGTGATGCTGCTCCTGTAAAATAGATTTTAATGTCAGTATGATTGATTCAATTGTATGTAAATGTACATGATGATTGTAGTTAATTCTTCACATGTGTATGACTTTGATTCAGGTCAAAAGACGACACACTAGAGACGGATGAGTTCAAGAGCTTCCTCCTGCGGTCTCTGGGTAAGTGGGTCACTTCTTCACACTGTCGCACGTTTGTTGCCTCAAAGCATCTTCAGAGTCGGAGTGGAAATCTGTTGGAATCCTTTTGTTTCTGATTCTTGGTGCTCAGTTATTGCTTTAAACCACAATTCTTGATGTTTTGAATAGAAGGGGGGGCATTGTTTCCAGGCTTGTTACTCCAATCAAAGGAAAGGAAATGAAACGTGTAGCAGTTCAGCAAATGGCTCTTGATAAAGATCGTCCTCTGGCCAAACAGGGAAATGCTTAGAGACACACGAGTATGCATCTTTTCAAATTAAAAAAATAGTTATCTACATGTTACAGTGTTTTTGTCTTTATGATAATAATGAAATGAAAGTGTAATTTACTGACGATATTACTGGTTAATGTTTTTGTTCTTTTGAAAAACAAGTGTGTGTTTATTCTGGGTTGGGGATATTCTTCTTGCATACATTTCTGCACAATAATATTTGTTATTACATTTACAATAATTTGCTGAATATATATATATATATACAGTAATTTGAGCTTTTTTATGAACAGTATACGCTTCTGTTTTGGTTCACATTGTGCTCTTCCTGTGAGGTAAATGTGAGGTCCTGTTTTCTTTTCTTCCTCTCTTTCCATCACCCGTCATTCATACATACATAGATAGATGGATAATTAATACACTTTAGACTCCAAGAACAGTACATTTACCCCATTTGGCAAAAAGAATACCGTTTCCTGGTTTTGAATGTCTGTTTATCTTAAACTTTAGTCCAGAGTGAGTGATGCGTTTCCTTTGCTGGACTAACTCCACTGTTTTGTCTGCGTCTTGTGCCAGTTGGGAACGTGATTCTGCCAGGAAACCTCATCTCCCTGACCTACTTCGGCCGGTCATGCAGTCTGCGGGTGGAGTCCATAAGAGGGGAGGATGGAGTCACCCTCCACAGACCAGCTCCCGCCCCAGACCTGGAGGAGTCCTCCGTGATGAACTCCGTGCTGGACTCCACCTCAGCCGACCTCTCCCTGCAGCTCAGCCTGCTCACTGTGGAGGACGACGGCGCCGACGGGGCAGCGAGCCCGCCTGGAGAGCCGGGCCCCGCGGCCAGCACCCCGCGCCGACCGGCGCACCTCGCTCCTGTCTCCTCGCCCCTTGCTCCTCGCACGCCGTCCTCCCAGAGTCCTCCTGCAGCGTCAGCGGAGGAGGCCGTCAGCCTGGAGAGCTCACTCAGCTCAGAGCAGGCAGAGAAACTCCCCACAGCTCCCCCTGGTGGTGCACTGAGTACTGACACCTTCTACCGCCTGTCCTGCTCCACTAAAGTCCGTGTCGGACACGGAGCAGGGCAGGAGGATCCGGATGCACAGGCTGAAAGGTCTAAGGTTAAATACAGCATGATCGGGGGGCTCAGCAGCCAGTTGGATGTCATCAGAGAGACCATTGAGCTTCCTCTGAAACACCCCGAGTTGTTCTCTACCTACGGTAGGTCACACAGCGCAAACTTTAATTTATCATTAGAAGAAAGCAAAGGTCTCACTGCGAGCTACAATCTCTGCAGGGATCCTACCGCCCCGAGGAGTGCTCCTGTACGGTCCCCCCGGCACCGGGAAGACAATGATTGGACGAGCCATAGCCAATGAGGTCGGAGCTCACATGACGGTGATCAACGGCCCGGAGATCATGAGCAAGTACGGTCACATGGCTCAAAAGCTTTGCATCACCTCTCTGTCCCAGTATGATGTATGTGTGAATAGTAGTATAATGCACGGCGCCCTGCATGTCATCTGAAGTCCTACTTAACTAGTCGAATAGTTTAATTCACTTCAGTAAATACCTTGTTTTCTGTTTTTTGCAGATTCTATGGTGAAACTGAAGCGCGGCTGAGGCAGATATTCACTGAAGCGGCTCAGAGGTAAACGTTGTAGTCCAACCAGCTGATCACGCCCTGAAGTAACGATCCCAGTACGTTTCCTGTTCACGCAGAACACGGGACGTCTTTTTGTTTCCGTTGGCCTTTGGAATTATATTTGCTTCTCGTGCAATAAAAATGTACTCGCATGAGAGTACACATGAAACCGTCATATTATCAGTGTAAACATTATTAATGTGCTTCAAACACCAAGTACATTTAATAAAACATAATTTATAAACATTTCTCCCATTCTCGTTTTATTTGCAGACAGCCTGCGATCATCTTCATTGATGAGCTGGATGCTTTGTGCCCGAAGCGAGAGGGAGCGCAGAACGAGGTGGAGAAACGAGTCGTTGCTTCTCTCCTCACTCTGATGGACGGGATCGGTTCAGTAAGTGTCCTTTTCACCTTTTCAACCATAAAACGTCCCAACAGGTGTTGATCACGAGGCTCAAATAAAAGTTTTCTTCCGTTCTACTGTTCCATGTGGAGCTGCACTCCTGTGATTCTTTGAAAATAATAACTTCACTCTTAATCCACATTTCAGTAAATGATATGTGATTAGTTTAGTTAATCGTGCTGAAGCCACATATCTGCTATCATAAAATCCGAAATGAATTAACCAAATGTATTAACCAGGCGAATGGACCGGAGTTTCAGTCGGTTCTGCTCGACATTAAAGTTCTAAAGTTGATGATGAAAGCCGCTTCTTCCTGTGTCCTCTTTTCGTTACTTGGCCTCGCGCTTACGACATGAAACGTACAGCCTTCTACTTATTCCATCGGCCCTCTGTGTCGTTATTACGAGGAGGTCTGCTTAACATTCACCGGCGGCCGTTCGTCGCAGCCGTGACTTTAAGGAGACGGCTCTCTCTGCAGCAGAACGAGGCTCCGTCAGGAAATGTCCTCATCGCAAACGCAGACTGTCATGCAGAAAGCATCTCTGCGCGCTGGACGCCCTTCAGACACTGTGGCTTGTGTCTCTGGGGTGTCGTTTGTTCTCCGAGCGCTCTGTCAGGGCCTGATGAGAAAAAAGATGATCTCCCCCCCCCTACGCACACACAACCACCCAGTGGGAGCCTGGGAAACAAATCACCAAAGGTTGCCATGACCTGCCAATTTGGCATAACTTTATCAGCAAAGTACATCTCCATGAGCGCGGTGCCGAGAGCAGCCGCCATTTGGACTGGTGATGTTGCACAGATGCACCTACGCTCCCGTCTGTTTTCCACACCAGATCCAAGGTCCTCGTGTTGATAAAGCGCTTCCTGCTCCTCGGCATTCTTGCTCGCACTGTAATTTATTTGTGTTTCGATTCTCCCCGCGGTATTGAAAGGTGGAAAAGAAAAAAACAAAGAATTCTCATCTTGCAGGCAGACCACCTTGAGATAAACACAGGACTGACTGAAGTTTAGCATCAGACCGGGGTCAAGTATTCTCTCGTGAAAACTGACTCCTAGCGCTCCTAGAAACAGTTTGCATGTAATTCCTGGTGTGTAACTTAGCAGATTTGGCAGTGGTGGTTTGAAATGTACCAGTCCACATCCATCTTCTGTTGTTTTGTCACTGTTGATGGCAATGGTGAAGCAGCACTATCGTCCCCACAGCTCAGCTTCAACAGGTTTCACTGAAGAATTAACCCTTTACTGTGTTGCCTGGAGAAGCATCAGCACCACTGGGATATTAACATGTGTGTTAGCAGCGTCTCATAGTTACA
Source organism: Pholis gunnellus (assembly GCF_910591455.1). Classification (NCBI taxonomy): domain Eukaryota; kingdom Metazoa; phylum Chordata; class Actinopteri; order Perciformes; family Pholidae; genus Pholis; species Pholis gunnellus. The sequence goes on from NC_136537.1 coordinate 22,781,102, forward strand.
GCTGGTAACGTTGATTTAAAAATACCTTTTTTGTCTCTAAATGTCTCTAAATCCTGACGGTGGTACGTGAGGCAGATAATGTGTGGAGCAAAATAAGGTTCCTCTGCCTCTTTCTAGTTCTCCTAAAGGCAGTTACAGGATTCTACCGTGCCCGAAGGAAAACGGACCAATCGGAGCCGAGGAGCCCCTAACGCAGCTGTCAATCACTGCTCAAACTCTGCAGCGCTGATCAAACATGGATGAAGATTCTATGTCCAATGAGAAGGGTTGTGACCCCGGCCTCCTGCCGCAGAATACTGTCTATTATTACTGTCCACTAAAATATGTTCATGAACACATTTATTTGTCTTTAAATCTTCTATGAAGTGATTTTGATGCCTGTGTTTCAAGGAGAACGCAGCCTGACTTGACATTAAAGCAGGATTACCAGGACAAGACTGATCTGTGCGCCTTGTTTTCTCTTTCCTTCCAGGAGGGTCACTCGGGTCAGGTGTTGGTTCTGGGGGCCACAAACCGGCCCCATGCCCTCGACCCCGCCCTGCGCCGACCAGGGCGCTTCGACAAGGAGCTGGAGGTGCGTTCTACCACACACTGTTGTAACAGTGTGTACACCCACCTGTTTACCATTGGAAGCTTACAGATATTTACCATTTGTCTGTTTTATTATTGATAACTATGATCACACTGCTGGACATATCTCGACAAAGGTCCTTGAAGTGCTCCATCCGTTTATGGTTTGGGGTTCCTCAAGGTTCCTTCTAGGGTTCCTTTACAATTAGTGTAAAAGAACCGTTCTGTTCTACCATTGATTTGTTCCATTGATTTTGTGACGGCAGGTGGGAGTTCCTAGTGCTGCAGAGCGAGCAGATATCCTGCAGAAGCAGCTGAGCTTTGTGCCGTGCAGCGCCACCGCCGAGGAGGTGACGCAGCTGGCCGACGGCGCTCACGGATACGTAGGAGCCGACCTCGCAGCCGTTTGCAAAGAGGCGGGCAAGTAAACGCTGACCTACCGTCTGTCTGTGTACCGTGTAGAGAGTCAACAACACGTTTCCTCGTCGTAGGCACCCGATGGCAGTCTGACTGTGGCCTGCAGTGTTTTTCCACATATCGTCCCCGTCTCCACATGATGCACAACATGTCCCAGAGAGGCAAACATTTCTGTTGTGACAAAGTCATAAATCTTTATCATACAAATGCCAATGAAACCAAGAACAATCCACAGCTACTCAGACCAGTCGTGCAGTACTTAAATTCCTCTTCCCGAAACAAACATCATTTCGGAAACCAAAAGGCGCTCATGCCAGCTGGGCCCAAAATGCTGGCCGACTTTAAGCAAGTCCGGTTCGCTTCGTGAGGCTCAGGCACCCGACCAACAAACGGTTTGTTATTGAGCCTCGAGCACATTAGGCTCCACCTCAGCTCGTAATACTTTGCCCAAACCACAATCCCTGGTGACTTATTTCCTCCTAAATTAGTTTTTTAACAATTTTTCTGAGATGATTTCTGACGTGCCTGCAGCCCTCTTTGAACACGGGGAGGGGTCAACCATCCTTTTGATGTTCGCCAGAGAGGAAGTTGTGAGTTACTGTGGTATTCAGATCCCAGTGAGAGAAACCACTGAAACCACCACTTGTTGTGAAATTCCTCTGCACCCCCCCCCCCCCACCCCCCACCACTGACGCCACAAACCGATCCACCTCGCATCCCGAGGACCAGCGTATTGGCTTATATACTGTGTGTGTGTGTGTGTGTGTGTGTGTGTGTGTGTGTGTGTGTGTGTGTGTGTGTGACTGTGCGAGCACAGGCACATTTGTTTTTCTGCGCGTGACCCCGTGAGCCTCCTGGGTGGTCCCCCAGCGCCCGGGCGTTCGTGGCGTATTGCATTTCCAGCTGAGGAGGGAGCCGGGGCTGCTGTGCGGACGGAAGCACTCCGGCGAGGAGCGTGATTTACCGTCCGCTAAAGGGCCAGACGTGACTGGCAGCGCTTTCTGAGAAACCCTCCTCACGCCCCGGAGGGAGACAACAACCTCCCCAACCCTGTTTGACTCCGCTCACTACTTCCCCTCAAGTCTCCAAAACCCCGAATCACTAAACAAAACACAGGCCCTCACGAGTACGCCAGGTTCAGAACGCGTTTAACGCTTCGTTTGTTTCTGTCGGCTCGTTCAATCTGGAAATAGTAGAAATGAAACACAAACCGGGGTGAAATGTGATGCGGATGCAGCTAGAAGGGCTTCAGAGCTGCGGGTCAAATCTCCTGACGGGAGGCCCGTCGACAAATTTCTAATTGACAATGAAAACAAAATAGAATTTTAAATGTAAATAAGGTGCCAGAGCGTATGAAGAAAAGCATCAAAATATACCAGCAGTGCTTATCTATGAAACAAAGTTTGTGTGTGTGTGTGTGTGTGTGTGTGTGTGAGCTACCCTCACCAAGCCCCCATACTGCCACACACCGCTTAGATCCACATAAACACACACACACACACACACACACACACACACACACACACACACACACACACACACACACACACACACACACACGTACCCACACACACACACGTACCCACAACCTGATATCAGTTTTTTCCTTCTTTGCTCTCATTGAAAGGAACAAAAGCCGAAGAGGCACGAAAACACATCACGTAGGAACTGCAGTTGTTTCCTTCTGCTGCTCAGGTAACAATGAGCTGCTGGGGAGCGAACGCTCCGACGCACCGCTTCCTGAAAAATAATAATGGGACGGTTGGGTGGTGGTGGGGGGACGACAATATTGCGACGGCTGCGACACGCTCGGGTCACGCACAACCCCCCCCCCCCCCCCCCCACCACCACCACCACCACCACCACCACCACCACCTTGCACAGCTGCAGAGAAGCATGATTTTAGATGCACGCACGCACAAGAAGCGGGTTTCACATCCTGCCTTCAGCACAATGCCAACCTGCTTATAGATCAGAGTGAGACCAAATCAATTCTTCATCTGTGGAGAAAGGCAGAGGGGAGGATGGCTCTCTGTGTGCGCACAAGAATGGATGGAAATCTTGATGTCACTCGGGAAGTTTTTGTTTGTCCAGTCCGTTGTTGTTGCTGAGCCCCAGAAAGCAACTTCTTGACGACAGATGTGTTGCATAATCGGCTCTTAATTCCGGCTGATCGGGGAATGCGATGCCCGCTCGTACCAGATCTAATAAAGTCTGTTTCACTCGGGTCGCCTCAAATCCCCTTTAAGCCTCCGCTGAGCGCACTAATTATTAAGAAAGTCTGCGCTTTACATCGTGTGCACTGACCGAGGGGATCCAGGTTGAACGCCGTGATCCTTTAATGAGAGCGAGGACTTCAAAAACCTGGAGAGAGAGAAACAGGAATGTGTCTCAGTGTTAACAAAGAACCATCGTGTTCACGTGGACTTCTTCTGGCAAAATACATTCATATCTATTTACTGTAAAACAACTAAAATGACAACTTTCTGAAGATCTGATGAGAGAAATCTAAATGAAGGTAATTGTCCACTGATTGAATGTGTTCTTCCCCTGAAAGATGAACAAATGGTTGCAAAACGAAAGGAAACAATAACATTTGGTGCTTTGGTGATTGTTGTCGGTGACTCCATCAGTTTTGTTTCTCCGCTCATTTATTCAGGTTATTCCTTTAACATGGAAGTTAAAGAAGTTTGTGTTGCAGAAATGTTTTTGATGGTCTGATTATAATAGAAGGTATAGAAAGTACAGACTGAATCACAGTACAAGTATCTCCGTTCACAGCGCATCATTAGAGTCCATCGTTGCTTCCCTGCAGCAGGAGAGAAGGTCAGACCCACTGAAGCTGAACTATAGTGACCTTAGACATCACCCTCTAGTGGACAAGTGTTATATTGCCGGGGAGGTAAACGGCCAAAGCTCAGCACAGTGGAATTAATAGAAGAGTCTCGTGACCTCTTCAGCTGCTCTTTAGTGTTTGAGGTTTTCTTTATCATATCTTTCTAACGTTTGAATCAGTAACCCTTTTCAAGATTTTACAAGTTAACTAGTCGAGCTCCTCGCAACAATTCAACGACATTGATCTCTTGAGTCTCTTGTGGATGCTCCCTCCTCCTCCTCCTCCTCCTCCTCCTCTTCCTCTGAACTTCATCTGTCTCCGTCACTGTGTCTGAAGTGGACATGGCTTTGATCGCGGCTGCTTGCAGCTCGACAGATTTACGTACACATTAAGATGATCTGCTGGACTGCGTTAGTCACAGCAGAAAAATGCACAGCCCCGCTGTCCAGCGGCTCTGTTTATAAAGCCCTCCTGACCGCGTCTGATGTAGCTCCTCGTCACGTCGCTTCATGTCGTGTCTTCGTGTTTTATTGCCGAGCTGCTGCGCCGCGGCTCCACACGTCTCCTTCACATGCCGGATAATCTGCTGCCTGTCAGCTATTAGTAGTTTGGTATTTGCTCAAATTACAAACAGATAGCACTAAACTTTTATTTCCCTTTTAATATTATACTTTGTACTATATGTGCTGTAATGTACTTTATAGTTCATGGATTTCTAAATCGAGAGTCTGATACAGCAAAGGACGTGAAGCGCTGTGAGACACATTTGTAATTCTGGGGCTACATAAATTAACTTGATATGAAATTGACGTACAATCATGTTTTGTCGTTATATTTAATGAAACAAAATCAGCAAGAGTTGAGCAAAGAACGACATCTTGGCTCGGTGCCGTCATTAAACTCAACCTGTGTTTTCATATAACTTGATACAACTTGTCTGTACAATAAACCAGACTGTCTACAATCAAAGAAGGCCTGGCACAGTGTTGGAGCAATTTGATAAGAAAGAGAAAATGACTTTAAAAAGAGAACGGCAGCAGCAGGTCACTGGAGTTGTGTGTCAGATGTAAAGGGATATAAAAGAGACATATTTATGTTGTGGCTATATATTTATCTTCATCTAAAATGTGACAGCCCGGGACAGAAGAATCAGCTCACGTTCAGACAGCCGTGTTTCCGTTCACGTCGATTTGTTCCTGTACGGAAACGGCAAAATTCAATAATCGCGCCAAAATGTTTTTACGCTCGCTTGAGGTTGTTTTGTCGTTGTGGAATCGCCCTTTTACTGAATAGATTCTGACGTAGCGAACGTTGAACTCGCATGTCTTCCTGGATATATACTTATACATCATCAGCATTAAAACACGGCCGATACTATCTGACATGAAAGAACAACTTGCCCAATTGTAACACATTCCTGCAGACTTGTGTCAAATGTTCTCTCAGACTGGTTTTGGTTGCAACCTTATACACCTGTATGTATACAATTTATTTCTTTTTTGTGCAACTTTTTCAAAAGTTACTGCGGACACGCTACTGAGGCCTTCAGCTGCGACAATGGCTCACAAATAAACAGCACTTCCTTGTGTTAGAATTTACAGATTCTTATCATTTTGGAACATTTTGGAAAGACAAAGCCACAGTTGAAGAACCATGTAAATCTAGTGCGTTTACTGTTTACAGACGGAAAAGACGCGGGCAGATCAGCTGATGTGCTGATAGAAATGATAGAGAGGTTTCCTCCGTCATAACCACACCGGCACCGATTTCTTCAGATCTCATTTCCCCCCTTTTACTCTGACCCCGTTCCCAGCTCAGCACAGATCATACAAGGCGGCTCTTCACAATGAATCCCTCTAGGTGTTTCGTGTGGTATTGGAAGCTATCATGTGGTCTCGTGGAGCCTTGCAGACTCACGGGGGGGGGGGGGGGGGGGGGGGGGGCGTCTCTCTGTCGTCCTGCTGGCGTTCAAATGATCTCGGCGCTGGCAGATGACTCATTTCCACAGTCTAAACAGTGCAAAGTGTGTGTGTGTGTGTGTGTGTGTGTGTGTGTGTGTGTGTGTGTGTGTGTGTGTGTGTGTGTGTGTGTGTGTGTGTGTGTGTGTGTGTGTGTGTGTGTGTGTGTGTGTGTGTGTGTGTGTGTGTGTGTGTGTGCACTTGTTTGGTTTGTGCCACATCCGGACACACTGTTTACAAGCCTCTCTAAACAGGGGAAGCCCACTGGAACAAAAAAGGGCCGGTACAATTGATTATGTGGAATAATAAACACGCAACTCTGCACTTTGTCAGCTGAAAACTTTTTTTTTTTTTGGTTTGCCTCTTATTTGACGGCAAAGATCGGGCTCAATATACGACTCCTTCAACCAACGGCCTCAATGATTTACTCTGTAATTGTGCAAAAGTGATTTGGCTAAACGCACTTCAATCATCTAAAGCTAAATACTTACTACGCTGAGTAGAAACGAGGAAGAAGAAGAAGAAGAAGAGGAGGAGGAAAAAAAAAAGGAGCTGAGTTTTGTGTGTTTGACATCAATTCTGCAGCGGAGGACTAAATGAGCCAAACACTGCTGAATGCTGGCTGATGTTTACAGCGGCAGCCTTTGCCTTATAAAGCGCTTTCCCCAACTCGTCTGTCCTTTTAAAGACACTTCTGGAATTTCTGGACAAGTCACATAAATATCAGTCGGATCAGCATGTGAAGTTTATTTGAGGCCTCTGTTTATAAAATCCGGAAATGGGCTGCTTGTACTCCTTAACCCCGGCACTTACCTTTACCCAGTGACAGCTGTGTGTGTGTGTGTGTGTGTAGCATGTACTGTTTGTGTGTGCGTGCGTGTGTGTGTGTGTGTGTGTGTGTGTGTGTGTGTGTGTGTGTGTGTGTGTGTGTGTGTGTGTGTGTGTGTGTGTGTGTGTGTGTGTGTGTGTGTGTGTGTGTGTGTGTGTGTGTGCGCGCGCACTTTTAAGAGCACATATTATTGCGGTGCTTCAGCTCCGGGAACAGATGTTAAGTATTGTAAATACAGGTGCAAAGACTGTTCCGGAAGCCCCGGCGAGGAAAACGTTCCTGCGGTTTGGTGATGGTGTAATGCCCAAACTATTTCGCAATTCGTCCGAGGACGAGCGTCGCAGGAGAGCTCGCGGCTCGAGCTTGTGGGTGTTCGCGGCACAATTTGGCACACACACACACACACACACACACACACACACACACACACACACCCCTGTTGAAATGTGAAATGCACTGTTGAAGGACTTCTCTTGACACACCTTCCTGGACTGCAATCTCTGACAATGGAGCTCTGTGAGCTTTTCTCTTTTGAAGTCTTCTACTGGAACTTAAACTTCCTTAAACCTCATTTTCTTTCTTTTTTCTCTTCCGCCCTGCAAGTCTCGGACGTTGCACTGAGTTTACTTGCAGCTGCACAAATGAAACTACACGATGCAGCTGCACAAATGAAACTACACGATGCAGCTGCACGAATGAAGCTACACGTTGCAGCTGCACGAATGAAAGCTACACGATGCAGCTGCACGAATGAAAGCTACACGATGCAGCTGCACGAATGAAGCTACACGATGCAGCTGCACGAATGAAGCTACACGATGCAGCTGCACGAATGAAAGCTACACGATGCAGCTGCACGAATGAAAGCTACACGTTGCAGCTGCACGAATGAAGCTACATGATGCAGCTGCACGAATGAAGCTACACGATGCAGCTGCACGAATGAAGCTACACGATGCAGCTGCACGAATGAAGCTACACGATGCAGCTGCACGAATGAAGCTACACGATGCAGCTGCACGAATGAAGCTACACGATGCAGCTGCACGAATGAAGCTACACGATGCAGCTGCACGAATGAAGCTACACGATGCAGCTGCACGATTGAAGCTACATGATGCAGCTGCACAGTGCACATCATACAGTGCAGCTGCACAGTGCACATCATACAGTGCAGTGCCGTGTAGTGTTCCATATACCCATGGAGAAAAGAGATTTTGTTTGGTTTATAGCCTAATTTTTACTGGATTTTGAGGCAAATATCAGCGTTCGAGAGACTTCGGCAATTTTTTAGTTTTTTCAACATCAGCGCATATTTACATCGTAAACATTGTTGTCTTAAATAATGCTAGACAAACAAATGGAGACATATCTTTGGTATTTTTCGAACCTATCCGCTGACATAGATGCATGCTGACATATCATTCATTGAAACTGCTGTGTGCTATGTGCCTTCTTTTGTTTCTCAGATTTTGGTCGATAAATCATCAGTATTAATATATATCAATGGCTCAATAATTACCGGTGCAGGTGCTCAGATTTCTGGTGTGCACAACTGTGACCGTACAAACCCACAGTTCCCAGTCTTGGCCACTGATAGAAGGTGATTTATGGATTATTTGAAGCCAGATGAAACTTAATCTTAATGTTCGCTGCATCAAAGTCTGGAAGAATAAGAGGATTCGGGTCTTGTTTTGAAGGAAATTGTGGTGAAATGTCTCTGGGTATTATAAAGAAGTCTCGTTCTGTATTCAGGGCTTTGATTCTTTAGTAGAGGGGGGGGCAATTTTGTGTGAGGGTCAGCGGAGATGACCCCCCGAAGAGAGGGCCTTCAGTGCCGGGAAGGCCTGTTTTTGGGCCCACATAATTAAGACCTTCCCCTGTTGAAAAGCAACAAATAGCCGTTCTCATCTCTTGTCCTTGGCCAGCTTCTACTCTGTGAAAAGAGTTCTTCCATACCTAGTTTAGGTCCTGGTGTGAGGATTTGCAAACGTGCATTCTTGTACATTTAGGGGGCCCCTTTTTCTCCCAATTCCCTCTAGATCTCTGGCGAATTTCAAGCATTCTGGAGTGAAAGGAGTGCAAAAAAAAAAAAAAAAAAAAAAAAGTGGAAGAAGAAAATGAGTCCACATACGGTTTAGATTAAATTGTGTTGTGTTGCCTCTTTCTTTTCCCCCTCCTCCCTTCCCATCGGATGTTTTCATAACTAAACCAAATGTGTGCTTGGAGTCAGCCAAGAGCAGTCAGGAGAGAGAGAGAGAATCCCTGAAGCAAAATGTTAAAGTCACATCGTTGAATCAAGTTTCCGCTGCCCTCCGGGCGTCCAGGCTGGACTCCTCGCTCTGCGGCTTATGAACCCTTATTTCCCCTCCGGTCGGACTCTTTCTCCGCACGGCTTTTTCATTACCGCTGGAGAAGCGCTACGTTCACTCTCGAAAGTTCCAACGTGATTCTCGGTGAAACATTTATTCAAACATTTGTCGGCTTCATTCTTTCGGTCCACGGGGCTCGTGTGCAGCCACACTCTTGAGTGGACCCTTTAAACTAGCTGTCACACTGCTATGAACTATTATCTTCCTTGAGTTGCGGATTGAAATCTAGAAATAAAACTTTTGCAGAAATGTGGAGTCTGCAAGATCTCTAAATCTATTCTGGAGAAAAGCCAAAAAGGTTTTTACTCTAACAAAGCATCATATAGCAACCCTGCAGAAGATCAATGCTAAACCCTCTTCTTATTGACTTGGATGTAGATAGTTACCATTTTTACTTTTGTAAATATATATATATATATATATGGATTCCCTTTACCGGACCCTAAAACATGCAGTTGACGTCACACTTTTGTTGAGACGTCTCAATGTAAAAAATGTGTATTAATGTTTAAAAGCTTAATAATGCATGCTGAAGGTTTTCACAACCGTCTCTCAGGTTTTCTCCCCGTGTCCCAGCATCCTCTCTGCCCTGACGGGGGGCCGAGGCCCTCCACCTTCACAGGGCAGGCGGCTTGACGGTTTGGGGTTAGTGCATATGGTGTTGTGGCTGGTGCTCCTCGTCTTCCCTCCTCGCCCCGGTTTCCTTCCACATCCTGTCTTGTCTTTGGACCAGATGTTTTTCGTGCAGTGGAAGCGGCGCCGGTCCGAAGCTTTAACGCAGACGAGGAGCTGAAGCGGCGGCCAGGTGGAATGATGGGATGTTTAGACCTTTGGGGAGCGAGATGGAGGGGAGGGGGGGGGCAGAGAGAGCTAGAAAAGAGACATCATACAGCAGGCGGCTGGGACTGGGGAACACATTGACCTCGGCTTGGCGCGCTCGCGGAAGACAAACCTGCTCGCATTAATTGTGTTTCTCCTCTTCCTCTTCTTCTCTCCTCTGTCTGTCCGTCCCTCGCCTAGTCAGACGGGGTCCTGGAAAATATAAACAGGATGCAGTCTTGTCTGATCGTAAATCCCCTCTCGTCTGCTCCCTGGCCCCCAGCCCTGGACCACGTCCGTTCCCCCCCCCGCCTCCCGCTTTTAGCTCAGAAGAGGAAGCCAAAAGTTTTCTGTGTGTGTGCGTCTGTGCGGTATGGTTGTGTGTCTAATACACTGTTACCCAACACTGGGGTTTGGAGACGTGGTTGTGCGCTGGTTTTGTAACTACTAATCATCGTCCACATTTAGCGTGCGATTCGCTCACATGACGACCTGCGCTCCCACCTGTAGGGGTTAAAATCCACACAGCTGGATGCGAGCTGACGCACACATGGCGTTTGCTGCCTCTACTTTTCTCACACATCCTCCTACTCGGTGAGGATCGCATGCAATATTGTGACCACCGGGCGTAGTTTTTCTTGTAATGCGAGCAGAAAAAAACGACCTCAAAGATTTCCCTGTGCACTTGGAAATGTTTGCGTAATGTTGCAGGCTTTTGATTTTTGAAATTTTTAGGAATGTCACACTCTTCCTCACAACTAAAACTCGAATCTGAATAACATTCTGCGCTGATGACGAGCTGCGGAAAAAATAAGGCCCTCAATCAATCTTCACTTCCTCTCTGACACAGATAACGACTCAAGTGGTTGTTGGAACAGAAGTCATGTGACGGGGAGGTCATTGCTTTAGATCTGCTGCCTGACAAAGAGTGGAGGGAGAAAAGGAAGTCCCTGCAGCAGTGCTTACATAGCTTCCTTTGAGCAAGGCACTCGATCGCGACTTGCTTTGGGTCCCAACAATAGAAGAGCAAGAAGCTTTTCTCCAGTGACAGATGTTGAGCTGTTGCTGAATGAAGTCTGTAAATGATGTTCTCAGTGTTCATCATCAACGGTTTGGATATGGCCACGATCTAATTACTTCAACTTGATCTCTGAGAAATTCTTTGTTTTCGTTATTTTCACACTTTGGATACAAAAATACCGATGAGCCTCATACTTAGTTCCCATTACACGACTTTAGTCCTGATTTTCCGCCCACCGACAGGTTTCAGAGCTCCCTGACAAAAAGCCCCAGATCGGAGGCAAACCGCTGTTTGTCGCTTGCAAATAGGCGACTGAGCACAATGTGTGAACTGTTCAAAGACGTTCCTAAATATCTAGACCTGCAGAAGGAGTCTGTCCGTGAAGTTCGGCCAATGAGAGCACAAGACACAGGTTGAGGCGGAAACCTGGCGGAGAGGTCGGATGTAACTGTAACGAGAGGAAACTAAATGATTTTATGAACATGTGTGCCAACGGCGCCGCTGACAAGCATGACTGTGCGTTATACCGTCTCACTTTTGTGTGTTTTCGCGTCGAAGCGTGTTTCGGAGACCAGACCGAACCAGACAGAGACCTGGTGGTCTGTGACCTCCTGTCATGTTGTGTGAAAAACTTCAATACTTTACTACAGTTTGGAAGTCATGTTGTGTGAGCTGGGCTTTACCTAAGGAGAAGGAACTAGATTTCCAACATTTACCCAGAATCCAACATCATTTTCAGCTTGGTGATTGGACGTTTTTGTTGTTTTGTACTTTTGTATTTTTTTTTTTTTATCAAAGAGCCACATATTCTGACGCAGCTGCTCAGGTTTTGTACGTATGATTCAATCGGGAGAGTCTCGTGTCCATCAAAGCCTTGGAAGTGCTCCAACTGCCAGTCACCTCAACCTCATCAATGCAGAACATGAATAGGACTTTTTACTTTTTAAACCCCAGGTGCCTGAAATAAACGGCTTCATCGGCACGATGCAGGAAGAGCGTTGCGTGTTTAATTGCCCGTCCTGTGAATAAAAACAATCTTTTTTGTGACTTGTGCTTTTAGAAATATGTGTTGTGTGTCTGTACTCACTCATCACTTCAGCATTTTGCAGAGCCGCCTGTGCCCAGATCTTTTCTCCTTCACATCAATCTGCTGTGTCCTGTTTCGGAGGCCAAACAAAGGCTCATTCTTGATATTGACGCATCCGTGTTTGTTTTGCTGTCGTGGTTTTTTTTTGTTCGGATGCCGAGGGTATTCAAACCTTAAGCGCTTCAATTACGCTTCCCTTCCCTTCGGCCTACTCTCTCTTTCTCCCCAATGATGCAGGACCAATTATTTTCGCGGTCAAAAGGGGAATTAGTGTTCATTTTGAGATTTACATTCGCGAGGCGTGTATCATCACAGCGTGTACGAGCCTGAATGTTTTGAGTAAAACGTTGGACTGGTTTTCTTGTGGGTTTGGAATGAAAACCCTAAAGCCACAACAACACGAGCATTGCTTCTTTAGGCAAACAAACAGCAGCTTCGTGTCCCTTTTTCTTTGCCTCAACTTGCATGCTTTTATTCCCTAAATGATTCTCCCCTTTCTGCTGTAATATGTGGACCTCAATTTATTTAAGACACAACTGAAACTGCTTTTTTTTTTACAAACTTGGTTGAGACTCTTTCACATCTCTTTAAGCCATTGTTATCCTGAGTCTAGCTGAACCGTGTGGACCCTCTCTCTGCAGGTTTGCATGCACTGAAGCGAGCGCTGCGAGGATCCCACCGACCGTCGGACCAGCAGCTGACCGGCACGGTGACCGTCACTCCGCAGGACCTCCAGTGGGCCATGTCCGTAGTGAAGCCGAGCGCCATGAGGGAGGTCGCTATCGACGTCCCCAAGGTACAGAAACCTCTCTCGGTCACCCCCCCCCCCATCTCTCTCTCTCTCAGATTCCATCGTCCGCTCATGAACACACCATCTCTTTCTGTTTTTAGACCAGTTGGACAGTCAGCAACATGGCTTTGTTTTTTAAACTCAAGAATCAATACAAAAATGACTTTCCTTTATGCTAATATTGATACTAATGGGACTCGGCTCTTCCGACGCGAGTTCTTCGGCTGGTTAATTTGACCAATCAGCAGCGAGCAAAACTCTGCCCCAATAGTTCAAGAGTACTACCTCCGGATCAGGAACTACATTTAGTCCCTGGTTCCACTGGTGGTTCCTGGTCTTCTGGAATAGTTCCTGTCGTGAAACAACAAGTGTGGAAATGAAGGTCTGTCTGCAGTTATTGTAGCCCAGGAATACAAGAAAAGACATAACATGTATGCCTTCCAGGCCTGACAACACACATGGTTCTTAAATCTTGCCAAAATGTGTTTTAGTGTTTAGTTTGCCAAGAGGGGTGAAAGAAATGCAGCTGGTCAGAAGTAATTAAAGTTTATTAGCACCTTTCTAGAGCAGACATCACAAAGTGCATCACAGTAAAAGACAAACGAAACAGACACAATAGGACTATATATGTAAAGTTTAAATGATTAAACAGCTGGGTCTGGAGCTGCTTTTTAAAGTTGTACACGCATCCTTAAATCCAAAGGGCCGTGGGTCGGATCTGAACCCGTAGCCGCTGTGGTCGGGACTCGTGGTAAGGACTGCATCGGGTTTAGAACGAGGGATAATGAGCCGCGATCAGAAGAGCTCTGAGATCTACGGGTGACAGGAGGCTAACAAATGTCCAGCGTAAAGAAATCAACATCTGTGTGACATGAGAGCTGGTCTAAAAAGCAAGTGAATAGTGAGTTAAAGAGAAGAGAGGGAATGTTCACCTCCATCAGATGTAGAAGAAAAGAAAAAAGAGAGAAAAATGGGGTTACATTTCTACTCGGTGTTACATGTCATGTACTGAGGGAAAAATCATGCAAAGAAAACAATAATCACTTAGAGGCCTTCCTGTTTAGTTTATGACATCATCCTTAATGTGCTGGATGCTTAGTTTGGTGATCAGCGTTAGTTGCGTCTCGGTTGCATTGCACCTTGCGATGGCTAACCCAAACTGCGTCAGCGGGAGAAATAAACCAACAACTAAAGGCTCATCAGCAGCGGCCCCTTTACCCTCTAATGCACATTCACAAAGTCCCTTAACTGCTCCGCGGACCACTGGATGACCAGCACTTAAAAGATGGGGTCAGAGCGAGGAAGAGAGGAAATGACCCTGTGGCCATGTTACCCTCCACTGCAATGAAGATGAATCACTTTGCTCCAAGCGGATGGAGGGAGGGAGGGAGGGAGGGAGGGAGGGATGAGAGGACAGTGGTGAGACTCCAGGATGTTTTGGAGTTTGCATGTGCAAGACATAACGAACAGGAAGAGGACTAACATCATCCTCCACCGGTAATTGAAAGCAGATCGGGTCGCTAACGGTTCCTGCCAGCGACCCCCACCCCCCCCCCCCCAACAGAAAAAATAAAAAGAGAGAGGAGAAGAAGAAATGTCCTTCCTATCCCTTCACCCGCCTCCCTTCTTCCCTCTGCAGCACTCTGCACTGAGCTCACCCAGAGACGTTCAGTCCTTGCGGCCGGTTCCTGGAAACCGGAGAGTTTGGAGGTTTTTTTCTTCTTCTTCTTTTTCTTCTTCTTCTTTTCTATCCCCGGAGTGCAGCTCAGCTGAAAGGCCAGCCGCAGAGCCCCGGACTTGATTATATCCACATGAGTGCAAACATTTGTTTCTAATCCATTTTATATAAGAAACTTCCAGTGGTGCCGGATGAATACACGCCTCGGAAACCTTCTCGGATCACGTATCTAGAGGGTTGAGCTTTGCAGATTACGCCTCTCGATTTCTCTTCTATTAACTTGTATATAAATTGAAAGTTCATCCTTAATCCTTTGTTTGTTTTGTGACAAGACGCACTTCCTCTTTTTGACATCTTTCTCGTTTCCCCATCTTTTCCTTTTTAAATAATCATCTTTCACTGTGCAGTCTGGCTTTAATATTTTCATCTGGCAGCTGTGTAACAAGCCCATTTATTCCTCCTTTTAAAACGTACTCCTCGTCTCCCTTGAGTTTTCTTCTTTTTTTTTGGTCTGAGAAGTCCCCCACACCCTCCTTTCAACCCCATCAAAGGACCAGAGCCTGAGAGGCCCCTTGTAAAGTTCAGAAAACAACAGTAAAAGATAATAACTGGGTCTCGTACCAAAAGAAAGGGAGGGAAGAAGGGAGGGGGGGGGGAGACGCAGCACAGCAAGGTGTGAGTCAAAGCATTGCCTTCTAATTCCACAGACGCTGCATTCGTGACAAAAAGCACCTTGCAATTAATGTTACTTTATATTGTTGTTTCTTACAATGACTCCTTAAAGTCTGCAGAGACTCAGCCAAACAAAAGAAAGCAACAAAACGGAGCGGATCAGACTTTACAGTGTTGTTCTGCACATCTGCTTCCTTTTGAGGAAAGAGGCGACGACAGGCAGGTCTCAGGATGTTGTCAGTAAACTCGGAGGGAAGAGGAGTCTAAAACCCCAAAACCCCAAAACCACTAAATGTGGTTCAGATCGCGGGTTCAGATCGCAGGTCATTTGTTTTGGATTTCAGTTCTCTAGGCTTTAAATGATCGTCCACCCCTACTCACCACATGGAGACACATGTAATATTTGGTAAGCGTTTGATAAGTCTTTACAGAAATGTGACATGTGACAACATCTGTGAAAGGCCTCTTTACCACCAGGAAGTACATCGTCAGTCGTCTCACTGTTTTAGCTCATTGTCTACAGACGCATCTACGGAAAATGCATTCAACTTCTGAGACTTCGATGTACCTCACTGAACAGCAACCGATTACCGAACGGTTTGATGCGGTTCATGTGGCTGGTCCGTGGATCTGAGCTTCAAACTATGACGCTCTATCGGCGCCGACTCTAACTTTTAGTTTTGGACACGTTTCCGTTTCCACTCGTTACATGATAAGTGTTTTTTTCAAAAATGAACAAACTTGACGGTTGACGCGGTGGGTTTACATTGAAGTTAGTTGAAACCCTGGTGCGTTTGTATCAGTATTTGATGAGACACTAGAGGACAGACATCCTCATACTTTGTCCAATTTGCCTCCGATTTGGTCTTTCTGGGCTCAACACAGTACGGAGTACAACATGAACTCTCTTGTGAAATCAATGCTGTACATTAGCTCCTTGAAAGCACCGGCCACATTAGTTGTCATTCTGCAGTGAAATGAATGGCAGTGGAAGTATGAAGTCACTCTAACGGACTTAAAAATAGTCCAAATGATCTCCATCGCACATCCCATGGAAGCCATGGAAGGAACAATCCGAGCCCTCCAAAAGTACCTCACCAGCACAATTAGTTTGCTCAGCTGTCACGAAACTATCGATGTTCAAACTTTCCATTACTTTGAGCACTGGAAGTCTAATCAGGATTAACTCCTTTTGGATGATTGACAACCATGTGATACTGTCGAAAGCTCTGGCAAATCAGTAAGTAATTACATTTTATCCCTTTTGAGCTTGTTTAGGTCTACATTGAATTCAGCCTCTCGCATATCACCGTCCATTAAAAGCAGTAGTTTAGCTGCAGCCACAGAACAGAACGTGTTCTTTGTACCACGTCTCCTCTGTCTCCTCTGTCTCCTTTTGCTTTTCTTCACTCCTCGTCCGTCTTCTTACCCGTCTTTCTCCTGCTCACCTGTTTCCTCCTTTTCTCTGTAAGCCTGTTCTACTGTTGCTTTCATCCGTCTGCACTTTGGATTTCATTTTGTTTCTCTCTCGGCCTTTCAAAAGTGAGTGTTCTGGTTCACTCGCCTGCTTCCGGCCTATCTCCTTATCTCCGCGACACTCCTCTTCTCTCTCTCGCCCTTCCTCCCCTTCCCCTGCATCCGTCCTTTCCCCTCTCTCTCTCTCTCTCTCTCTCTCTCTCTCTCTCTCTCTCTCTCTCGCTCTGCGCTGTCCATAAATTGTTCGGTATTTACAGTATGTGGCCAGACGCCAGGTTTCCATTAGGTGCTTTTGTTCCCCGGAGACGGCGCCGGTGGCCTGGGATGTGTTACCTCTGGATGGAGAGCAGGAGGAGGAGGGGGGGGGGGGAGAGCATGAGAGAGAGAGAGAGAGAGAGAGGGGAAGAGAGATTGGTAAGCTGCAGTATTTAAGGGAGAGAGCGAGAGATGGCGTGATAGTGAGGGTCAAGTGAGAGAAGAAAGAAAGATGGCAGTGCAGTAAAGATGAGACGGATAAGAAAGAGGAGAGGAAGGGAGAGGGACGCTGCATGTATATGCTCTGTTATCTGATCACAAGGATTCAGATTATTGATTCATCTCTTGATTATTTTGCTTTTTACTGTACAAATCTAATATGTATTATAAAAAATGTTAACCAGCAAATATTCATATATGAAAAGATGAAGTTTGCCGTTTTTGCTTTTTCTATAAATCAATTGATGATCGAATCATTTGAGCGCTGTCACTGATTTCTTAGATGTCTATACATGTAAACAACAAAACCCGGTTATGAGTCAAACCTTTTTAAAAACACTGGATCCTACAATTCCCATAATGCAACTCAATAGAATCTTTTCTTTAAACCTTCCCTGCCGGTTCAATCTTCCAAACTCAACCCCCACAAGCGTTACACCGTATACTCGCCCCTCACTCGTTTTTTTGTGCGTTTTGGATGAAAAACAGTCCAGCATCACGTGTCAATTTCCGTTTGTTACATACAGTCTGTTTCAAAATGAACTTCCTGCCACAGGAAACAACTCAGTTAGGTTCAGGCGACAAAACTACTTGTTTAGGTTCAGCAAAGGATCGTCGTTTTGGGTTAAAATAACTCCTGAAGTTACTGAAGTTACGCACGTTACGTGACAAATGCATCAACCTCACGCTGGCGGCCTCTTGGGTGAAAGACCCTTTTGTTGTTTGTTCAAAATGATTTCAAAGAAAGTTCAACGAACATTTGAAGTTAACACAAAGTAGCCTCCGTAAATCTAAATACGTCGGTTCCGACTTTTCATCATTGCTTCTACACGCGTGGAAGCATTCTCAATGACGGAGAATCAGACTTTATTTAGTGAAATTTAGCAGATTGCTCCTTTTTTAAATAAGGCATTGTTCAAAGTAAGGTCACATATGGGGGGGGGGGGTCTGATTACCAAGCTACGACAGTGCATGTAATCACATGGTAGCACTTCTTGCATAACCTGGTTTCTTCTGTGCATGTAAATCTACTCAGAGAGAGACGAGCGCGGGCAGAAAGAACAGGAAGTGCTGCAGGAGATAAGACGCACAAGAAACAGAGATAGGGAGAAAGAGAGGGTATGAAGGTAGATCAAAAAAGAGAGAGAGAGAGAGGGGAGAGAGAGAAAGATGGGGGAGAAGGGAGTGAATAATGGATTGGTAATGAAGAAAGAGACAGGAAGGATGAGATAGAGGTCTGAGAGGGTTTTGGATGAGGGCTTCTCTTCTTATCTGCTTTATCTCCTCCGGTTGTTCACCGCCGGACTCCCTCCCTCCCTCCCTCCTTCCATCTGTCAGACAGACAGCTGTTGGCCGACTCCGTCTGCTGTTCGCTCCGTCCAGAGTTCTCCCTGGATTCAACCTCGGTTCCCCCCCCCCCCCCTGACCCCGCCTCCCGCCTGGAAGAGCTCGCTTCTCTCTGCGATTCACCCGGGCGGTCAGAAAGTTTAAAAGTCCCTCTGAGCGGGTTACATGAGAGCACCGGTGACATCAGCGGTGCAATCACAGTGTGTTTGGTCCGTTGCACTTATTGTTGGCGATGTGTTTGTGTTTGAGCCGCCGCACATTACAACTGTTTGATACTTCAGAAGATCCGGAGGGAGTCAGAGCAGCGCATTAGTGCAACGGTGATCATTTATTAGAACTCATTGTTGTTCACTTCCAGTTTAATGCACGTAATGCATTTTGTTTGATTGCACGTGATTGGTTAATACCGCTGAGCCTGACGCAATCTAATTCATCATTCTGATTGGATTCCAGACGGATTTGCTCTCTTCTTCTACTGATACTACGCCTTGTTCTTTTTCTTCTTCTTCTTCTTCTTGACCTTCTACATGCTCGTCTACTTATTCCATTACTACTTGTTGTTGTTGCCTCATCTTTCTCCTTCTTCTTCTTCTCATCCTACTCCTCCTATCTTTTCCTATTATTCATAAATATTTGTAACCATCATGGTGAAATGCTTATTTCTTGTTGTACACAATGTGTGTACAGCAGCTTTGATCAAACATTCTGGTGTTAAATTGAACCTTAAACACTGAATACCAAACTCTTATGCTGCGTTCATGTACCCCGGATGTTACATTGAATGCTACCGTTCATGAGATACTCATTTGTCTGTGAATTTGGAAGAAAATGAGGATCAAACAGTCTCTCTTGGGCATTTCATCTTGTACATGTATCATGTAGCTTGTACCAGTGCTGAAATACAAATGTAAATATAAATATAAGTCTGTTCTTCAACTTAAAAATCTAAATTGTGAATTAAATCTAAATCTTAATTGTGCTAACTTTACGTCGTCTCCTCCTTCCAGGTCCGCTGGTCGGATGTCGGCGGGATGGAGGAGGTGAAGCTGAAACTGAAGCAGGCCGTGGAGTGGCCTCTGAGGCACCCGGAGGCCTTCACCCGCATGGGGATCCAGCCGCCTAAAGGAGTCCTGCTGTACGGGCCCCCAGGCTGCTCCAAGACCATGATAGCCAAGGCCCTGGCTAATGAAAGTGGGCTCAACTTCCTGGCTGTCAAAGTGAGTTTTCATCAATGAAGTCATAATTCAGTTTTCTATGAGTGCTCTCCTTTATCTCCTTTGTCTTGTGTGCAGTGTGTGGTGATGCTGGGCAAAATGTCGTCTGCCATTTGTTATTCATAAACATGAACAGCACATGTGTTTTTCTTCTTCTGGTTGAGTGATCTGCCGAAACACTCAGTGGGGATCCAGGGGTTGGAGCTCATCCAGAAACTCACTCGATGCAGGTTTAGTGATAACCAACATGTGAGCAAGTTCTCAGAAGAGATGATCAGCTGGGTGATTCATGATTAGTTGATTTAATCTTATAGTTAAGACCAGTTTAGCTCAACCTTTGTATGTAACTTGACATAATCGGTGCTAATTTCATTGCCAGTTCCCCAGACTTCTACTAACAATCACCGAACCAAAGGAAAGTGATAATTAAATGTACTATTTATCATTCTGTGTTTCAAAATAGCCGAAAACTTGAATTGTTGTTTCCCCTAACAAACAGTTTCCCTTCATTTCCCCTTTTAAGGTTTAAATACATGAGATTGTGAACATTTAAATAGCAGCAACGTAAAGACATCGTGGAGTAATGTCTACCTGAGCAGAGAATGAAGTCGCTCTCCCTCTGAATGTGTTGGAATCAGAGCTTCTCTGTTCTTAGCAGGATAGCTAGCAAGCTAATAATTACACTATATGGGATGAAGTCACTCGGCAGATCTTAGAAAGCCGCTTACCAAGCTGAATACGTTACTCATGATACTAAAATAACTATAATGTCAAAAAACTAAATAATAGCCCAGATGAGCAGCCTCTTGTCTCGTCACTCGAGGTTTTCTCTGTTTCACGGCACCGTGCTGAGAACGTGGAGACGAGGGGAGGTGTGACCGCCTCACCCATCAGTCTGAGACGATCTGAATCTCATGATAGAACCTTTAAGTAGCTTTAAGTTTCATTCCACACTGACCGACACTATCAGTATAAATACAGCAATATCATTTTATACACTTTATGATCTTTTGGTTATGTAATGAGACGGCCGGTGAGTCATTGGGATTTGCACAAAAGAAAGGGAACTCGTCCACGTAGTTCATACCCAGAGATCAGTGGAGATGTTTCCCTGATGACCTGGAGGCGTGGGTCTGACTGCCCAACTTCCTCTGCACAAAGCTTCCCCGTCTGACCTGTGACCCCCGTGTTTGTCCCCTCTCATTCATCACCCCATCCTCTCTGCCCATTCAGGCCCGGGGGTGACAGAGATTGATTGATCGGCTCGTTGAATTTTTTGATCAGTAAACACTTCCAGAGCTGTTGCCATGCGAGACGGGAAGCTTCGACAGCATCTCTCAACCGGGGTCATTTAAGCCATCTGCACAGGCCGGCGGGATGTGCGTGAAGCTGCTTTTTGTTTGTTTTTGTTTTAAGACGTCGTGGTGTACACAGGGACACCATCTTTGTGTCTTGTTGAAACACGTTGAACGTTTTTCTTCGTCCTCAAACTGCATCTAAACTTAACTCTTATCAGAATGAGCTTTAATTTTAATACGGACAACAAACTAAATGTGATATTGCAAATAATAAAAAGTTGATTTTTTGGGGGGGGGGGGGTAAATGCATTAATGTTTGCATTTTTGTACATTTCACTTAATTTGTGTTTGATACAAAGGTGATTTACAAAAAAAAAAAAAAAAAAAGATTTGTGCTATAATCTCGTGCAGCAGTTTAGAAAAGGTTAAACAACATCCTGTCCCTGCTGCTTAAAGCCGCTCTTCAGCATCTGCAATAACAGTATCAGGTTTTTCCAGTGCAGCGGTTGCTTTGACATAGATACCTTATCCAGATTTAAATGTGGATACTTTAAAGCTCAGCCCGTTTCCTCTGTGTGAAAAAGCCCTATTATCATCTTGTCAATTTCAGTTTCCTCCCACTGCAGCCACTCAAACACACACACAGTCACACACACACACTCACACACATCCGCAGATGCACGCGTGCGCACACACACACACACACTCGCACGCAGCTCGTATCTCTACGCTGTCAATGGTTTTAAACTCACCGTGTCCAGCCGTGGGCTCTGCCCCGGAGAGAGGAACCTGGGATTAATGAGTCAACCTCCACACTTACTGCAGGAGACAAAAGGGCTGCGAAGTTAAGTGTCGTCTCCTCCGCCGGCCCAGAGGTGTTGAAAGGGCGGATTGCAGGGGAGGAAGTTCTTCTTAAGGGCTGAGTGGATGTTTAGAAGAGGGAGGAATGGATGACGGAGAGGGAGAGGAGAGCAAGAGGGTACACGAGGTTCAGTTAGTAGTAGTAGTTGTTCAGTATTTCACAAGGGACTGAGAAAGGGTTGAAAAGTCATCCACAAAACAAAACCTTTTAATTTCAAAATTGAGAGAAATGACATGTTTTCATAATTCAGTGTGGACACCGTGTTAGTAGCAGTGATGAAGCTGCAGCAGTTAAATATCCAGTAATAATAACACAGTTTATCCAGTTGTGCATCTTGCACACACACAGTGAACTACAGGTTTTTGTCACACGTTTTGCCTGTGAGAGCATGCTTAAGATCACATGTGTAGGTATAGTCGCAGTAGTTTAAAGTGCCAGACCAATAGCAGTGGTACTAGCAGCACTATTGTACTAGCAGTAGTAGTAAACGTGGTACTGAAGGGTTCCCACAGTGGGAAATCTCTTCATTTGCCAGCTGAACCACATATGTTACACACACAGACATTAAAACCAGGACACGGTGTACAGTGAACATAGAAACAGCACAGTGGGATCACAACACACACACACACACACACACACACGCGCTGCCCTTCATGACATTCTCACGCTGTGTTATCACTGTTTCACTGTGTTCCTCTTTTTAATCTCCACGAGATGCCACAGAGCAGCAGCTGCTCCTCTGGTGTGTCCCCAATGTTAGCTCTCAGTTTAAACCGTCTACAAACGCGGTGCCACCAGGTGATGCTTCACACACAACGTGACCGGGATCGGTCACGTTGTGTGCTGAGGACGACAGCGGTTATAACTCACACCTCGGTCATCGTCAGGTTCCTCGTCTCAGGTTTTTTGTGTCTTGTCTACAGTTGATTCACTCATAGGGACTTCTAGCATTACTGTTTAGGAGGTAATGCAGGTGTGTGAACCAATATCCCCCAAACAAACCCACGCTTACACACACACACACACACACACACAAATCTCCATACAATCACATTATCTTTCTTTTTGTTGTTGTTGATAATGTATTGTTATTATATATCATATCTTATGTATATTTATTTTGTGTTCTCGATAATATTGTCATATTTTTATATCATATAGGTGGAGGCTTCAACTATTCCCACTGAGTTTTCTGTCTCTTCCTGCACTGTGATATAATCTGTTAATGTTTTTAAATTCGGCAAAATAAAGTAAACTCTAAACTAAA
Source organism: Pholis gunnellus (assembly GCF_910591455.1). Lineage (NCBI taxonomy): Eukaryota > Metazoa > Chordata > Actinopteri > Perciformes > Pholidae > Pholis > Pholis gunnellus. Next base: position 22,804,092 of record NC_136537.1, read on the forward strand.
TCGTCTGTGAGGATCCGTTAGTTCAGCCTGAAACAAAAGTAGTATTCTGGATAATTCATATATTTCAGTACCTGAACATTTCCAGTAGTCGGCATGTCTAATTATAGACCAAATCTTTAATAATGTTTGAACTTTTGTCTTTTTTTAGGGTCCAGAATTACTGAGCAAGTATGTTGGAGAGTCTGAAAGAGCCGTGAGAGAGGTAAGAACATTTACCGTCCGTTACAGTCAAAGCTTTGTTAATACTTTGGTTACGTAAAGTAATGCAAGCTGACATCGTCTCCTGCACCGCGTTAACCCGTACCGACTGTATTCAGTCGCTGATGTAATGAACAGATGACCTGAGATGTAGTTTATTGCGAGAGCCGTACTTCCTGTGCATGTGTTTGTGCTGAGTGTGATTCATTGGTGCTGTTTTCCTTCTCCTCTATTGTTGCCAACGCTCGCAGGTGTTTAGGAAGGCGAGGACCGTCGCTCCCTCCATCGTCTTCTTTGATGAGATCGACGCCCTCGCCAGTGAAAGAGGAAGGTACGCACCGTCGCTTTAAACACGTAGAAAGAGGTTTTAAAACAACTTCCCTTCCTCTCTGAAAGTTCACTGCTGCTGGTTCACTATCGTCTGTTTTCAGCTCTGTGGTCGCTTATTGTCCAGCGATGACATCGCTGCGGCCTGCTTTTAATGTACCGTCCCCCGCCCGGCGTCCCAGCTTGTGTCACAAAGATTCACTTATGAATGGATGGAGCAAACCTCCCCAAAAATAAAAAAAGTCTGCATGACTGCGCTATCAGGGTTCAGCCACTCGGTTCCCATGGTGTCCTCTCAGACTTTTTGCAGCGTTTTACGCCACCGGGGCGAACACAGAACAGTCTTGTCCGGAGGCGCTTTAGTGGGATGGCACTGGGAACATCTGTGGCTTAAAGGAAAGAGGACGGGGGACGGAGGGGGGGGGGGGACAGAGGACACAGACCGGAGGCGCACAAACACTTCATTGTGCCCGTCCACGGCAGATGGGGAAAGGCCAAATATGCAGCAATGCTTCCTGGTAAACCAGTCGACGGAGCACAGAAAGGCCAACGGGCCGACACGACAGCTTCTATGTGGGCCCTCGGTCACATGCTTAAGAAACACTTTACATATTTTGATGTCTTCAAAAACAGATAAACAAAAGAAGTATTGAATATGTAAATGTCTAACTTTTCCGAGCTATTCCATCTTTTCTTATTAGATTCACCAAAGTTCATTAAAGTTCTCAATACAGGTTTTCTTAACAAGTTAGTTTTCTAGTTTTTAATTCTATACATTGATTCAACACACTTTATAATGTAGCTGTAATTACTGTAATACTAATTACTGCTGCTGAGAGTGAAATGTCTGCTCGACGCTGTTCAGGTTCATATCTAACAAGCAAGACGTGTTTTTGTCTTTCTGTCATCGAGAGTGTTTTCTGAATAATAGATATTTAATATCTTTCTCGTCTTTTAAAAACCTCCATATTGTCGACACATATTAACTGAGCAGCTCTAAAGTTGTCAGTGTTTTGTGTCATCTCATAATATTTAGTGAAATAATGAAAAGGTCTTTTTTTCTTCGTTAGAACAATGTGTACAATTTCTTTAATAAGTGCACCGCACTGGCTAATGGTTATGAAATCATGTTCCAATCAAATCAGATTGAGAAAGAAAAATAAGAATTGCTCTTGAAACAAATGCTTATTTTAAGAAAAACATTTCAAAGATTCGTGCAACCAGTGGCAACTTTATCAATACTTAGTCTCGATTGTTTTTTTTTCAAGATAGACGAGATGTTTTGTAATTTAACAGGACTACAAGTCTTCTTTTCCAGCATCTTTTATTCCACTTAACTCTAAACAACGGAGCTAGATAAGTTCAGTAGACGACGCTTTGGAATATGCATTTTTTTTTTCCCCGAAGCAAACCTCAAACACAGTTTCTGTACTTTGATGTTCGGCTCAGTCTCGACTCGCTTCCCCGTGAACGGTATATACGACTCCATTGCAACTCGTCTTCATCACTCAATTTTTTGCAGTTGTACTCTGATCCTCCGTGCGGCTGCTGGACCCGCGCCTCGAGGCCACTCGCCATTTAACAAAAAGAAAAAATGCACTTAGCTCTGATCCAGAATCGTTATTTATCGGTCTTCACTTCCTGCCATGTTTAATCAATGAAGTGGCTCACGCACGCCGGCAAGAATTCAAAACTGTTGACACAACCACACCAGCCTCTGCTGTGTGTGTGTGTGTGTGTGTGTGTGTGTGTGTGTGTGTGTGTGTGTGTGTGTGTGTGTGTGTGTGTGTGTGTGTGTGTGTGTGTGTGTGTGTGTGTGTGTCCTCTCTGGAGGCAGGAGATGAGAAGCACCTGTAAATCTGTCAGCCTACCTGCCACGAGTCTAAACTGGTGGAATGAAATGAAGAAGACAGAAGGAAGACAGGACGAGAGGCAAACTGAGGGGGGAGGGGGAGGGGAGGGTGGGGGGGATGTCAGACGCAGAGACTGACGGATGAAAAAAGAGCAAAAAGACATTCGGGATTGACTGAATTCAAAATAAACTGACTGCATTACTGAAAGAAAACCAGGAAAAGATAGACAAGATAATTATGAGAAATGAATCGTTAGATTTGAAAAGAACAATAAAAGAGAGTAAAATGTATCAATGAAAGTCGGAAGCACTTTCTTTCTTTTCTCCCCCCCTCTGTCCGTTTGTCTCCCCCTCTCTTGCTCACTTTCTCTCACCACTTTTATTCTCTCCCTCTCCCGCCTCACGTTCTCTCTTTCGTGACCCCCGTGTCTCTCTCTCCGATTCATCGCTCTCTGTCCTCCTATCCCTAATCCTGCTTCCTCTTCTCCCCGCTATCTCCCCCCCTCACCCAAACTGCCCCCCCCCCCCCCTTCCCTGTCTCTCCCTTCATATCTCAGTGACAGAGCTCCTTTGTGTTCCTCTGCGGCCTTGTCTCTGCTAATGACGTCTGGCACTTCCGCTGGCCCTGTCAACAGAGACTGTGTGTGTGTGTGTGTGTGTGTGTGTGTGTGTGTGTGTGTGTGTGTGTGTGTGTGTGTGTGTGTGTGTGTGTGTGTGTGTGTGTGTGTGTGTGTGTGTGTGTGTGTGTGTGTGTGTGAAGGCTGGCTGTCTGCACCGCGTTATGGAAAATAACCACCTTGTGACGCAGTGACGAACACGCTGATGAGTTTCTTAAAGGGTAAAGCTGGAGATATCATAGATTCTATTTTTCGTACTGTCAACACATCCTACTGAAAGTAAAGGCGGTGCAGCCTGATGTGTGATCAATGTTCTATCATTACCACGAACACACACACACACACACACACAGTGTAGTTTATGCTTTGTGCTCCGTCCTGCTGCCCCAAATACTCACTAGAGCATCAAATGTGTACTAGTCCGCTGCTGAAAATAGTCCCCGTCAAATGCACTACATACTCCTGTTGACGCTTGCTGAAAACCACCACTGCCCAGCTGTTTTTGGGAATCGTTTAGCCCTTTTATGTTGGCGCACTCATTTGTTTTAGGGAGTGCTGGATCTCTTGTATCATTCATCACGGAGGGAGCCGCCCATCTTTTATTCTTATGCTACACATCTCTGGTGAAGAAGGGGCATGTCAATAACTTGAGTTGTCCTCGGCCTCAAGTGAAAGGTGTGCACGAAAAGCGTCTGTCTTCCACATCACACGTTCATGGGCACACGATTAGAATCCCAGGATTAAGGATAACAGGTACCACATGAAGAGGACGAATGAAAATGAATGAAATGAAACTAAAACTGAAGTTACCCGTTCGCTTCATTGATCTACAATGTTTTGAAGTGATTTCCCGAAAATCGTATGAAAATGAAAAAATGCAATTATGACTTTAAATATGACGTATTGCACACAAAGTAGCTCATGCCTGATCTTACGAGTGTGGACGCCTGGGTGGGATAAACCCCCGGCATTTTCCAGCTGAATTGGCGGAGCGGAGGCCCTGCGTTTACAAGTCCAAACAAGGTGACATATTTGTGAACTTTGTCTAAAGGAGGGCTGCTTTATTCGAGAGGGATGACGTGCTTTCAGTTGCATCTCGGTGGGACGTCATTGGCAGCCAGGCTCACTTTTGCTGCCAAAGCCTTTTTCTTTTCTTCGAAGACGAATTGTGTTAATGAAAGAACCTGCCATCAGAGTGTCAGGGAAACTATTCAGATGTTCCCTACAAAGTATTCAAGAGCTGGCGAATATTTGTCATTACGGAATACAGCAAATATTAGCGACGAATGAGTGAAGTTTGAGGCATGTGTTTGAACTGGACTCCTGTGAGCAGGACATCGCATTCTGCTAAATATGTGTATCCTCCGTGCACATTTCTTATTTCCCCTTCATTTCTTTACAGTATGCTTTCCGTCCTCCCACTAATCCATCCATCGGTGCATCTGTAATTCATCACTCTGCACCATCAATAATATCCTTTTTCCGAGTCCCTGACCAATCTACATACGTTCCTTTCCCTCTCCATCATCAATCCTTCCATACAATCGTCCGTCCACGCGTCAATCTCGGGCGTCCGTTTCCCCTTCTCTCTCTCCGTCCCGTCCACTCATCTGTCTTGCGTTTCTCATCCAACCCTTCAGCTCCTCGGGCTCCGGCGGTGTCGGCGACCGGGTCCTGGCTCAGCTCCTGACAGAGATGGACGGCATCGAGCAGCTCCGGGACGTCACCGTGCTGGCCGCCACCAACCGGCCCGACATGATCGATAAGGTAAACAGACGCCGGCTCGCTGTCTTTTATCTCTCCTTCCTCCTCTTTGGTCCCTGATTGATTAGGTTGAGGAGATGTTGTGTGTTTGTCTCCCTTGTCTCCTCCTTTCCCTCCCTCCCCTCTGTTCTACATGATTGATAAGGTCAAAGGTGGCCCGCTCCGGTCTGTCTTCCTCGACTCTCTCTTTGGATCCCGTCACCGCATTGTGTCGGTGCGGTTGAGTTTGACGCTCGAGCGTCGGTGCAACTTGTTTGATGTTGCTTTTCAGGCGCACAAGTTATTTTGGAGCTTATGTTCATTTAGCTATTTAGTTTGTTCGGCGAAGTGGAGCCAAATAACTTTCTGTCCTCTTCCAAGAGATCAAATGGTGGTTCTGAAAAAGAGAAGGAAATACAGATGTGGCTGTTTCCATTTGAGGACAAAACAGTGCAACAGTGCAATCCATGCTTCCCAGATAATTTATCCTAATGGCTTTAGTGATCCTCTGACTTTTCCTCTACCGCAACCGTGACGTTGACATTTATATTTCTGAGTGACGTGTCTCAACAACTATTCTAAGGATTGCCATGACATTTGCTACGGATAGTCAAGGCCAGCAAATACCTGTGAAGCTAATGAGCCATCCGTCTCAATTAATCTCTTAATTAACTAATCCTACTAAACCGATTTGGTTCAGGTTAGCATCAGGATGTTAGCCTTGTCATTGTGAACATGCTAGCATGCTGACCAGGCGACAACCTCCTGTGTCTGAAAAGGGAAGCCAATGCAGAAGTGCCTTGAAGCTGCATTCTCTCTAATGGCCACCAGGGGGCGACTCCTCTGGTTGTATAGAAGTCTATGAGAAAATGACTCTACTTCTCTCTTGATTTATTACCTCAGTAAACATTGTAAACATGAGTTTATGGTCTCAATCTCTAGTTTCAAGTCTTCTTCAATACAGCATGATGTTCATTTAGTAAATTATGGTCCATTTAGAGTCAGACAGACCATAAATGTAACTATGCTTTGATGATTGACAGGTCGCTAGCACAGTGTTGTGCTGGTCTGGGTGTTGTTCGTGTTTTCGTTTGACAGCTTTAACCCTTTCACAATGCGTCTTCAGCTCATGTTAGTTAATGAGTTAATGAGTTAAGTTAATGATAACATTTTGGTCGCCAAAAAATGTCTTCTTTAGGATTTGTTTGTACTTAGCTCCACCCTCTTGTGTCGAACTCTGGCTGCAGAAAAACAAGATGGTGGCGGGGTTAGGGTTCAAAACCGTAGTCCACAAACCAATGGGTGACTTCATAGTGACTACTTCCACTTCTTATATACAGTCCATGATTGTGATGTTAGCATTTAGCTCAAAACACTGCATTTAATGAACATTTCACGTCTCATGTTCAGGTTCTAGGTGCGGTTGTGAGGATTAATTAAGCTCAAGCTCTACAGCAGAGTAACAACTTCCCCTCTGATAGTCAATTTAAAATGCACAACAGGTGGGAGTAAAACATTTATCTCTTCTTTCTTTCTTCTCCCCTCCATGACACCCCCCCCCCCCCCTTCCATTTTCTATTTCCTACCCTTTTATCTCCTTCTCTTCCTCTTCCCATCCACAAAAGCTTTCTTTGGTCTCTTATCCACCCATCTCCGTCCTAATGAAATTTCCTGAGTGCTGATCAAAGACGGAGTCTGTGCCTTGTCAAAAAGGACACAGGAAAGGAGAATGTCGCGGCGCTTCTTAAGCTCCTTCTGAGGCAGCCGCCTGTCTCTGTCTTTCTTCCTCTTCAACTTTAAATATACTTTTATATCTCTGATGCTGTTCGGACGCGTTTTATACTGAAATAGCATATCCGTCATTAAAGATAATAATAATAATGTGAATAATAATAATACCAGCTCCTAAACAGATGAAACGATGGCTTTTTTAAATTCATTTTCCTAACAATTTTACTTAAAAGGCAATTCTGGGAATTCTCTGCATGATCATTTTTGTCCATCATGATCATCGGTCATGAAAACATTTTACTCATGCGTTCTATAATAGAGATTTGGAAAACAAAATCAACTGTCTTTGGGATGGTTTCTGTCGCACTACATTGTTTGAGAATGTTTTAAAGTTAGGATACAGATCCGTACTCTGTATTGCTATGACCCAAAGCCCAGCTGTCACTATCGGTACATAAAATGGATCTGTGCATCCCTACTTTGAGACATCGGATTGCTGCAGAAAGCCGACTGTAATGCATGTAAATTGACGGCGCATCAAATCATTCAACAGCATACCACGATGAGATATAATCATCACGTTTGTTGAGCTGTTGATGACAAGATTTTACTTGAAATTTATGTTTTGTATTAAAGTAATTGTCCTTTTGCCTCTCATTACTCTTTAGCTATTCCATGCAAACACAATTATGACATATTTCAACTACGAAAAAGTGCAACAAATGTCGGCACATCTGCAGCTGTTTTATGTAAACTGTTAATTGCTCACTGCACATCTATAAACACCACCACTATCACTGCTTCTTGGAGAAGTACTCCACTTCAGACACTCCACCCCTGCCACCATTTCTAACCCACTTGTGGAGACTTGATCCATCGCTGCGGTGGGGGGAATGACAGCCACTTCCTCCATCTCTGCAACTGGTTGCCGTCTCATTTCAAACTTCATTAGCGGCAAAGCGGCTGAGAAACAGCCTGAGAGTGTGTTTGTGTGTAATGTGTGTGTGTGTGTGATGTGTGTACATCTGAGAAGGAGAAAGATGCATGAAGAGGAAAACAGTGAGAGAGAAAAGAAACTCTAAACTGTAGGGAGGGGGTCAAGCCCCTGGGTGGACAGATGGGGAAACCCCAGGGATCCTTCCACAAGCCTCCCTCTCAGGAAGTCGTCTCCCGGGCAGCTGAGAAATCAGATTACCTCCTGTGTGTGTGTGTGTGTGTGTGTGTGTGGGGGGGGGGGGGTTAGCAAGGTTCAAGTCATTTGAATGAGGAACCTGTAACATACATTGGGAATGGAACCCCCCCCCCCCCCTTGAGGTTTGAGCACCCTACCAGCCTTCCTCGCTCCCTTTGCCTCCGTTGACGCCGACTGTCAGTTCACACAGCAGAGATGGGCGGGGCATTACCATACCAATGGCAGGATATGATGGGACAAATGAAGATTAATGGGACGCCGGGGTGTCAATGGAGTCATTGTCGACTCTGGCGGAGGAGGCTCCCGGGGCCCTCAGCTGTTTGACGGACAGATTGGGAGGGATGGATGGAGGAAGGGGAGAAAGTGGCGTTTACTTTGGTTTGAGAGGAGCAGGCCGGATGTCCGTCTTTCAACCACCGCTGCAGGACAGTGTGGACTCCGTCTTATCAAGTTTAAACGACGTTGTTTTGAGTTTGACAACTATTGCCTCCTCTGATTTAGACTCTGCAACCCTTTTTTTAAATATAAACAAAAGGGTTTTGAAGTTGTATTAATACCTGAAGCCTAACTTTCATAACTGAGACATCCTGTCCTGCATGCGCACAAAGTCCTCCGACTTCCCCTGGCCTTTGTACTACATCAAGTGACAAACATGACCAGGTATGCAACAACACGCAGACATAATGTCACGAATGCGGCTGAATCACATCCTCACAAACGGATAACAAAAGATAGCAGATAAATCGTTTAACACAAGCACACAAAGTCCCCTCCGCTTCCTCTCGCTTTTGTATCACGTTTGATAAATCCTTTTGCACATTATTCACAAGTGCCAGAATAATCTGTTCTTGTGCCAAACACACACACACACACACACACACACACACACACACACACACACACACACACACACACACACACACACACCCTCTTTTACTTCTACAGCCTCATCTGCTACTGCATATCTAATTGCGTAGAAGGTGCAGTGGCCAATGTAAGTAGGTTAGTCCATTCCTCTACATGATGACATGTCACCAAACAACCCCCCCCCTCTCCCCTCCACCTTAAAAAAAAAAAAAACGTCTTTACACTTCCTCTTTCCTTTTGTATCGCTCCAATCACCCAAGCCCACCTCTGACCCGCCGTGACTGGGCTGTGGTGATTGATTAGCACCACTGGGGATATTTATCCAGCCTGTTCAGGAGGAAGAACCTCCTGTCACTCTGTTTGTCGAGCAGCTGTCCATCGAGCTGATTGCTCAAACAGTCAGATGTCGCTTTTTTTACCATTTGTAGTTTGTCCGAAACCACATTTTGACTTCCAGTTTGTTTCTGTTGGTGGCTCGTTCCCCAGGAATGATGGTGTCGGTTAGTTTTTTTCACTGAATAGCCTATTTATTTACCCAAATGTGCGCCGGGCTTCGTCCGTGCTTTCATCCGTGCTTACAGTGGAGAAGATTACAAGCAGATGGGCTTTTTGTTGAGGAACCACAAGTTCCCAACTGGGCTCTTATCAGATCGAGGGGTGAAAACAAAACAGAGGTACGAGAATTAGAGTTTAAAAGGCAACATGTCCGTCCTGACACTCTGTAGGAACGATTAACACGGCTGCATTTCACAGTTGTCAATGGCTGACATTTCCAATAAGAACAAATTCAAAGTGTATTTTATACTTAACTTGATATAGATTTCTTTAGGTGGGCCTTTTTTTTTCAGGTTACTAAAATCCGTCTTGCGGCTGCCCTCTTCCACAGCAGTACATCCGTGCTCCTTTCCTTTTCTCCAAACTGGTGGCGTGCCGACCACCATCTACTGTAGTTAATGCACTAACTATGGACCAGTACCTCATTCAAACCCCACCTCACATATCCCTCCATCATCAGAAGGCCAGCCTTGTCCTTGTGAACATTTTAGTCTGGCGTTAAGCATTCGTCTTAAAGCACCGACGTGCCAATGTACGGCCTTACCGCTCAGCGAGCGTGGCTGCACCACCCGCTTACAAATGTCCTCTTTCCGACACCCGACACGTTTCGCTCGCTGTGTTGAAGGTAGGAATTGTGCCAGGATGCCGTTTGAGCCACCTCACAGCTCTCCAGATGTGTTGCCAGGTTGGAAAAATGACAACACATAAAATGGTCGTAACACCTTCCTTTCTTCCTGTGGATGCTGTTTGCCAGATTTTGCCAGATAGATCCCTAAAGTTAGCTTTGCTCTAATTTATACAATGTTGAAATTGCAAAAGTGGATGTGAAACAGGTGACAAATTAAACAATGATTATTTCCGGCTGCACATTTCTTGTCTGTAATGCGTCTCAACGTGGTTTTAAAGATGTCATTTTCTAGAAAACAAAGCATTTGTTTTGATATCTCACCTTCCTCCGCTTCAGAATATCTCGTCCTTTCTATGCACTTTTCTCTCCTCCTCGTGTCATCATGCGTCTCCCTCTGAAATTCATCCCCTTTGTACTGTAGTGTGGCTTCTGAACAGGAGATGGTGCCAAACTTGACATGGGTCGAAGTTCTTTTGACAGTTATGATCAATGCTGACAATACAGAATAAATACAAATGCTCAGAACCTGCCCCAGTGTTCCTCGGCGGATGAAGTGAGAAAACTCTGCCACGGAGGACAAAGTATGTACTCAAAGTGATATAAGGAATTCAGATAAAAGCGCTCACTGAATGTAGCCAACTGTCTTTGTGGTGCAGGAAACATATCGCACTAAAAAGAGTTTGACCACATGAAAACAGGCTGGAAGCCGACTTACGTCTCACGGAACTGAGTCGTATTTAATATTCCGTAGTGTCGGGTTATGATCCTTTTGTGCAACTTGCACTGTGAGGCAGCTCCATATTTTTATGTTGTCTCTACATTTTGGCAGTAATTCAGTCATTCTTTTTTGCTGAAATGTAGCTCTGCGGCATGATGTACGGCACTGAAACACGAGGCCCTGTGAGATGTTTTATGAGCCGTCATGGTCTTTGTGGTCTTGTGTCTCAACACATGCTTCCAGTAACACACGCTAGCGTTGTAATTGTGCAACATTTGGCTAATTCATGATCATTTTTTTACCTTTTTTTTAAGTCACGCTTGTTTGCACAGAATTAGTGCTCCTTTTTCTTGTCACCATTCATATCCTTTAACTGGACCTCCTCCTCCTGTGATTTATAGCTCCGTGTCCATGTCTGCGTCTCGCTCTGTGTCTACTTCCTAACAAGCAAGGTCCATGTTGATAAAGTTGCATTCATTCATAGAGTCGTACAAAGTAAATACCCGACGTCGGGCCGGTTTGAGCAGCCTGAACATCTGCCAGTGTTTTCCGAGCCAGTCTGGACGTTTGCTAATTGTAATCACAGTCGAATTCCAGCAGACTGTAATTAGTGGGCCACTTGGTAAATATTCAGGCATAAGCTAAGTGGACCTTTGATTTTGTATTATTTTTTCCCTCCTCTCTCTTTGTTGCATTTAGAGCTCACGTCAGTGTGTGTGTGTGTGCGTGTGTTTTTCATGTACGCTTGCATGCTGGTGTCCCAGATTTAATCAGTGGTGTTTTGCAAATGATTTCTCTTTTTATCACCTGCCTGGTGAACCAGAATTGTTGGTTTTTCCACCTCATGACTATTGAGAAAGCGACAAATAAGTCATAAAATCATATGAAAGCCAATGCAACCAACAATTCCAGGTTAATGAATCTCTAGATTCTTCTGACGGAATCATTATTCGATCGATTTTGAATGTTGAATCGGGGAAAAATGCCGCAACGTTCCACAACTGCCGTCTTGCTTTTTTGCTTGTTTTATCCGACTTAACAGTCACAGAGTGGTCGTGGTGACCACATCTGGCTGTAAAGGAAAGTAATCTAAAAATATGTGAATGTCTTAATGCGCGTTGTGCTTTTGTTTGTGTGTGTTGGCTCACATGAAATGCCTCTTAATTCCTTACCCCCATGAAGACTCAACATTAAGAGCGAAGTGAAGAAAAGCCTCCCTGTGAACACTCAAAACATTTGGGTCTTTGTTATTCGGCCTCACACGAGGGCACACCGGAGGATCCGTAAAGTTTCGCTCCGTGAATACCTTTTGTTTTGCCCTTTTCTTTTGGCACAAACCTCCACCTGAGCCGTGCCTCCACTCAACAGGAAACAACCCTCAGCTAAAAGAGCGGCTATAAGCCGGCCAGTCAAAACAGGCCATATTTTATTTTGTGTTGGCCTGACGTTATCATCTCCCAAGCTTTGCTCTCCTCTCGTGACGAGCCAAGCATGATGGAATCTCTATTGGTGCTGTCTTAAAGGATTAGAGCTTATTCACTGTTTTTTTCCTGACTGCACAGTTCTAAATAGGGCCCCGCTGCCACACGGTACAGGGTGTCCTGCTGAGGCTGAGCTGTTGATGTTATCCACGCTGTAGCTCTTAAGGGTCTCTCTGCCTATATGCGGTGCTCTTTTTTTTTTAGCAGTTTTTCGTCAAGGGTTGAGTTCTCAATATCCAACCGCAAGCTGCAGTTTTGGTGCTTAAACACTGTTCTCTCGCCGTCCTGTTTTGAGAGTATTTAAAGTATTTCCTGCCCTGGTTGTGTTTCTATGATGCAGTAATTAGAAGGCAGAGTGAGAGTTTTGGCTTGTGGCTTAGAAGCTACAGTGGCAAAAGAAAACAAAAAGTGTGTGTGTGTGTGTGTGTGTGTATCTTTGCAAGCAAGTAATGGGATACCACCTAGGGATGGATGAGCTCTGGGAAGCTGTGTGCATGTGTGTTTGTGAGCATTGGGGGAGTAGGATCCCCAGGCAAGTATCAAACTTCAAGGGCTGTATTAGTATCAGCTTACACATGTGTGCATACAAGAATACCACCACAAAAAGCCTCCAATTCAGCCAGACGCAGAAAAACAAAAAGACCCGGCAAGATTAACTCTGGCCTTAAAAAGATACAACTCGCAAGCAGAACTAAACTTGATGAAGTTACTGCAGTGTTGTTGGAATTACTGCTAGGATACAATATATATTCAGCACGGTAGAAGAGCAGTCTGTCAGAAATACATATTGTGCAAATAAACACTTTTTTAAACTAGAATGGGGCTGTGAGAGCGTCGTCCTCTGCCAAGGCCGTTTCCATGAGTGAATAGTAATGCGTGTATCCGCTCCGTAATGCAGATCCGCTCCCAGTTTTAATGGGTTCTTCCTCGGCCCACGCTACACCCTTCCACCAAATTTCATGAAAATCCGACGAGTAGTTTGAAGTTTTTTTTTTTTTTTTTAATCATTTGTGTGTTTCTGTTTCTTAACAAAGTGCTCTCTTTGTTGAGGAAGCATAACTTGCCGTTTTATAAATCAAACGGCGATCTGCATCTCTGCCAGCTACTCCTCTGTTTTGGTGAGCTAGAGAGAGAAAGACATGAGGATGGTGGAGGGATGTGTGTGTGTGTGTGTGTGTGTTGGGGGGGTGGTGGTGGAGAGGAGGGAGGGAGGGAGGGATAGGGAGGAAATGAGGGCTCTTTGTGCTCTGCTACCTGGCAGACATCTCCAGCATGTGTCGTCTTGCCTCTTGGCAAGCCGAGACCACCGGCGCCCTTGGAATGCTCTCAGTTCAGGAAATCTCGTTTATTCTCACAAATGCTACTCGTAGCCCCCCTCCTGCTATACTGCTGCACAGCCAGTATATTTCTCTCGTTTTTACGCCTCAGTCTGTCAGTCTTTATTGCACCTTTTTTTTGTTTTATTGCCTTTCTCTATATATCTTTTGTCCTTCTATTAGTCTCTTAGTCCGATTCTTCTGTGCTCTTTCGGTTTTTCCTTTTTAACATGGCAGAGTGGTTATATTAAATGATTGCGGGCAACGTTGCTAATCAATGAGCGTATATGTTGTAACATAGAATTACATTCACCACGATAAGAGGTTTTATCACCCCTAATGGGCACAATAAGTGCACAGTGGTCTCTCATGCATTGTGGCTCCCATCCAGTCGCTTAAATCAGTGTGTTCCAGTTCCAGATGCTTAGTTGCAAAGCAACAACAGCAACAATGTCTGGCATTCACATGCTAACTGTACGGGTTATAGGTTATTTCAAATGCAAATAAACTATTTTAACAACAGATATGTTACAGACACAATAAACTGCTTTTTTCACATTTACTTATTTAGGGGGAGTTTTCTTTTTTTTCTTCAGGGACACTCCGATCACATTATTACACAATCACACGTGGAAGTTAGGGCTGGGTGTTGCCAGTACTAATAGCAGTATCCTTAAAGTGATACCGATACCAATGCAGTACTTTGTTTGGTACCCATCATGTGAGTGGAAGCTGTGTTTGTGTCCCTACGACGCTGGCCCCCCGACCCGCGGTGGTTGGACCGTGTTTGTAACACCCGCTCTCCGGTTCCCCCGAGGTTAACACTGTTAGCTCTGTCGGTGCTGTTACCTTTGTTAGAGCATGCTAGCTGCTAGCGGCCCGGCTCAGTCATCTCCATGTTCAGAGCCAGCTGTATGGGATGTCATATGTCAATCATATGTCAATTTAATAAAAGAAGGACACTTGCAGTGATTGGCTGCGAGCAAAAGCATGCAAAGAGGATTGATTGCAGGTATCGTTAGCCTGCAGAAGTTTTGATACTTCTTGGCACTGAGTTATTTTAGTGGATACCTTAAAGCACTGATACACAGCCCTACTGGTAGCTGTAGTGCAACCAGTCTGCTGGCCACTGGAGCAGTAGATGTTACGTCTGGGGGATTGAACCAACAACCTTCTGGTCAGGAGCTTGCTTATATATCCTCTGGTTCACCACAGCCCCACCTCACATCTCTACACACTGTCCACTACTCTACATTTCAGATACACTTAGCAAAACAATGGTTTGTGTCGATGCTGATTCCTGCTTCTGGTAGATGTGTTCCATAGTGGGTTAATGTGCAGTGATGCTTTTATTGACACCGAGCTAACCATCCAGCTACATGGTTAGCCATCAGTCAAGCTGTCATAACTTGTAACATGAAGACTATTTATACTGTTTGCTTCGTGAGGAAAAATGAAATAATTGCTGCAGTAATAACTTTCCAGAGTTGTAAAATCCTGTCGCCAAGTATTATACAGCGCTGTGCTGTGTTTTGGCATCTGATAAGCCTTCGAGCTCATGAATCTATTACTCAAACTGGCCTCCCCGGATTCTATTTCACGTCTCGCGCGTACCTGAAACAACATGCCCCCACCTAAACACACGGACCGAATACAGTGCAGAGGCATGTGAGGTTTATGGAAAAGGTGTCCCAATTTAGAGAAAAATGCCTCAGTAACTCCGTAGTTATAGAATATTGAAATACGTCTTTTCCGCAGATTTGAAAAGTACAAACGGTTCTAAGTCGTAACACTAATGGGTATTTATAGGTATTTAGTTAACCCAACAATAAACTGCTACGTTTTACCTAAAAAAAGTAATATTGTTTAGATTTTTGTTGAACACAGTTTGATATCTAAACGATTACTTCTGAGTGACTCTGTCATCAACGTCACGTTGTTCAACGTATCCTCGTGCACAGTTCGTACGATATCTTACGGAAAGTTTTTTTTTTCTCATTTTTCGTGCTTTTTCCTACAAAAGCCCAGAAGAAGAACGTGTTGATTTCCACTCGTTACATGCATACAGTCTTTTCTAAACAACTTAGTTAGGTTCAGGCAACAAAACCGCTTGGTTAGGTTGAGGAAAAGGTCGTCGTTTGGGTTAAAATAACTACGGAAGTGCTGTTGCGGAAGTATGCAAGTCGCGTGACAAATAAATCAATGTAGACTTATCGTTTCACACAGCGGTCCTCTGGGCGAAAAATTACCTTCACCGCACGTAGGCACATAAGTGTTAGCTTGAGAAAAAGTAACGTTACGGTAACATTATACCAGTAACTGTGTGTGTGCTGCAGCTGCTTTCGATGAGCTGAGGGCACATGAGACGGCCTGCTCGGTCTTTCTCTAGTCTGTGTTAAACCAGGCGGTAGGAAGGAGTCATCATTCGCCACCATCAGGACACAGTCAGACCCACATACAGAATAGAAGCTGGTAGGGGGCCAATTGGGGGTGTGGGGGGGGTGCAACAAATAATACCCCCTTTGTATGTTCCAAATATCCCCTGCTGAAGCTCCCTGAGCCTGGCTCTGTGCTCCGGGATCCCAACACCACATTAAGAGCTGCTTACAAGTGGATAAGGTGTAAGTTTTGGGGGGATTTGAAATGGGAGTTGGAGGAGGTGGTGGTACGATAATGTTGCAGTGTGATAAAAAGCAGGTTTGTGCTGTTTTTTTTTTGTTCACTGCAACAAGGTCCAGAGCCATGTTTGGAGACTGGCTAAACAAATGGGCTATTATTTGCTGCAGTAATTCCAGAGGTGCGCTGGACAGGCCGGGGGAGTAACGGTATCCCGGCGTATATCCTCTGCCGGCCTCGGTCGTCTCCGTCAGGATTTAAGTTACCCATTGTAGCTGAAATGAAATCAATCCCACCAGGGCCCCTCTGTGAGGAGGACCATTTGGCTGTCAGAGTAGGAGTCCATGTAGCCGAGCTGTATGTATACATCGGCGTTGGTTAAGCATGTGGTTAAGTAGATGCATTTGGACACTGAGGCCTGCAGCTGCTTTTTTTATGTTGAAGAGGAATGATTGATATTAGGATTAGGGCTGCAACTGATTACTGACTCATTTCCTGATTATTTTAACAATGTATTATGCTAATATAGTGGAATAACAACAGTCATAATAATGATAATCTAAGGAGACTCTTTAAAATAGCTTTTATTTTCACATTGATGTAAAACAATGAAAAGCAGCTGATGACGTTTGAGAAGCTGTAACCAGAAAATGTTTGACTTTTGTTTTTGATTAGTTACTTTAAACAATAATCAGAATAATTGTTAATAATAGTTTTTTGTATATTGTTTTCGGAGCCGATGCTGTATTTTAAAGGAAGTGCTCAAGTTCTGTAAGGATCATTAGTTGCTCTCCTTTAGCTGGCAACTTTACACACTGGTTGCCCCAAATGTGAACAACACGGCAATGTGACACTTGTGCAAAGATGTTGCTTTGACAAATAGGGCCCATACGAGGACGGTGTCAGTGTAAATACCTGACTTGAGTTTTCGTCTTCGGTGCTTCTTTACTTTGATTCAGTGACGATAAATCGTAACCTGGAAATGCGTGCTGACACTCGCTGGCACACGATCCAGTCGTGCTGAATCCTTCTGGCTTGTGTCTCAACTACCCCCATCGTCTTTGCTTCCGTCATTTAAAAAAAAATAGAGCATTAAAAGATGAGTGCCTTGTCTCCTTTTGAAAACTGAGATGATTTACTTGATGACTTTGAAGAGAAGATTTTATGATAGTTACAGCGTTGACCCCTGAGGTCAGGTGGAGACACGACAGTAAAGTGAGACAGAACCACGTCTCGGGTCTTTGAGGCGCTGCCCGTCGCCCTGCTGCAAGGACTTGGCAGATGCATCGGAAAGAGGTTGACGGGACGGTGTCACTCCGTTTCCTCTTTCGCAGGCTCCGCTTGATGAATGGCCGTGTGAAAGGCGGCTGTTTCATAGGTTTGGGATCGCACCTCTATGTGTGTGTGTGTGTGTGTGTGTGTGTGTGTGTGTGTTGGTGTTGGTGTTGCAGAAAAAGGGTACCAGCCCCTTTTTTATTTTTTTTCCCTCTGCATGTCATCTCTGAAGTCGGAGTAATTTATAGCTGTCAGGAAGTCCCCAGAAGCGCTCTCATGCCCGAAAAAGAAAACCTTGACTCGGGTCGGGATGGGGGAGGGATGGGGGGGGGGGGGGGGGGTTGAGAGAGTGTCACACCCACGAAACGCTCTCATGTATTTCTTGTGTCAAAGGGCCACGGGGACGTCCCATCCCAAATCCTGTTGCCTGA
Organism: Pholis gunnellus; assembly: GCF_910591455.1. NCBI lineage: Eukaryota > Metazoa > Chordata > Actinopteri > Perciformes > Pholidae > Pholis > Pholis gunnellus. Next base: position 22,821,639 of record NC_136537.1, read on the forward strand.
GAAATGAAAGAATTTCAGAGGCTGCCTCGTCCACTGTCCTCCGGGCCAGACCCCAGAACTAATCTCTCTCATCTCCTCTTCTTGCTGGGGGGGGGGGGGGGGGGGGGGGGATGCTACAGTCTCTTCCTCCTCCTCCTCTTCCTCCTCCTCTGGGATCTTTGCTTCTGTTGAGCGGATCGCCTCAGGGAGATGTGGCTGAGCCCTCCTCTTCTGTCGCCCCTTCCCTCTTTGCTGTACAACCCCACTGATCCCGCCGCAATGCCTCCCCATCTCACCTCCCCTCTCTCCCTCCACTAAGCCTTCCCCGTTGCTCTCTCCCCCCCCCCCCTCTCCCTGGGCCTCTGAGCTGGACTGCCTTCCCTTTTGGCTTTCCCCTCTTCCTTCCTTCCTCAGTTCCTCCACTAATAGCTCCCTTGTTCCTGGCTGGTCGGGGCTGCCAGTTGAGCGGTCATTCGTGGAAGATTCATTCGCGACACCGTAATTGTAAACAGACGGAGAGAGAGAGCGAGAGAGGGAACGTTGGAGCATTAAACCTACCGGTCGCAGACAGAAAGCAGAATGGAGGAGCTCAGTCTTGAACTCCTTCTTCACCTCCTCCTTTTCCTCTCTCTCTCCCGTGTCTCCATCACCCCCCCCCCTCCGCCTCCACCTCCCTTATTTCCTGCCCCTCATAATTCAGGCACTACTTACACCCGTGGGCGATCTGTGTCTTGTTTCACCGCTAAATGTTGCAATGAATTATGTTTCGCCCTCAGATGCTTTAATAGAGCCCAGCTACGCGCGCTTGCTACATTGTTTTTGCTCTCCAGAAACGGAGTCACATGTTTGTTGCGTTTTGCCTCTGTTCAGGCTCCAGGAGGATCACAGCACACAATCACACAAATGTAGCCACCGCTGACCCTAACACACCCACGGGCACTGAATGGAGGTATAGAGGGTGTTAGCAGACACATTCATTAACTTTTGTAGTAACAATATTTTCAGGAAACCTTTGTCAGACTCTTAACTAGCTTATAAGCCCCCAGTGGACATGCTTCCCAGACGCATTTCCAGTAAGACTGTAGTAAATGTGAAGTAATAGGTGATTCAATTGAAAATTAAGCTGCAATGTTTGCTTTTAAGTGCATTTATACAAATTGCATTTCGTGCAATAAGCTAATATTTTCTCTCAGCAGCAGATCAGGTTGGTGTTTCCAGCAGCCTCTCTTATCAATAATCAGTCGTAATAAAAGGTACAGAATCAAGCTACAGAACTCTAATGAATAAAAACAAAATCCCATATGAATTGAGTGATTCAGTGAAGTTATACTTTAAGTTTAAAAACCCCACACATTGCATCCCAGCAGTTTGAGTACTTTGATGTGTTTTAGTTTTAACACGGCTCGACGAGACTCGTCCTCTTCACCGCTGTGAGGAGAATGTGATTTCTATGCAGGAGTACATTTCTTCAAGTTGCCCGAGTAACAAGGAAATGTGTTTGTTGGCTGGTGGAAACAGTAAACATGAGAGAGAGGATGACACAGTGTGTGTGTGTGTGTGTGTGTGTGTGTGTGTGTGTGTGTGTGTGTGTGTGCTCGCAACTGAGAATCCAGTAGTGCCGGGCAACCAGACCCGTCCCTGACCTCAAATGATTGCTCCTTAAAGCCTGCGCTGCAAGCCGTCAGCAGCCAACCAGTCTCCTTTCCCTGCTTTTATCTCCTCCTGTCCTCGTTTCTGTGATTCTGTATTTCTTTTCTTCCTTTCCCACACTTATCTCTCTGGCACTCTCAAAGTCCAGCAGCGGTTGTTTGGGAAAAGATCTCATTTGGTGTTATCAATCCAACCATGTTTTGCAGCCAGCAGTGCATCCCCCATTCGTCCGTTTCAATTTTTTTTTTTACGGCTTTCTAGCCGTTTCGTTTTCGACACATGGAGCAACTGAGAGAATGTCCATCGCTGGCTTACCTGCGTCCCAGACCATGCCTCGCACACCTTGAATGGAAAAGCTGCATGGGAGTGTTTACTCATCTTGCGCTGTGACACAAAACCACTAAAAGACCACATACCCGGCTATAAACATACCGCAGTAAGCTTCAGCTTTGTGATCTCCTGTGTGTTTTCACTCAGTTAGCTTTTGTTGTGTGCAATAAACATGACTCAGTTGTTAGGTCATGGGTAAACATTTGCGTTCCGATAATGCACTCTCCACAAGCCATTAAGAAGAGGGCTTATTGCATATGCAAAAAAAACAACCTCATGAATGGGTCTTTATATATATTCTCTCAGGGAAATGAATGAATGTTCTGCATATGTATAAAGTTGTCGAAGGACGCAAAGTAATTAGTTGCCGATAAAGCTTTGCTTCACGAGGCAGTATCCCTGACATTCTTCTACACCATCACTGTACAACCCGAGTATCCGTCTCCTATAGTCCACACGTCTGACCTTTGACCTCACAACACTGGTAAGTTAGGAATTCAAGCTTGTTCGACTGTCACACTCTTGACAACATGATATGCTAAATACCGAGAATGTAAGAGCAGCGCGTATGACCTGAACCCAAATTATTTCCTCATCCGTCCACATTCGCAGAACAACCTGTGTTTGCAACACAACACGGGGCTTTTCCTCCGCTTGCGCCCACAATCCTTACAGATTTCTTTCCTTTTTACAGAAATGTGGAAAACTATAAAAAGAATGAGGTTGTCTTGTTCTCTGTGCTGCCCTTGAAAACGTTCGTTCTGTGCCTTGATTACGGTGCGCGGTTTCTCCGAGGACAAACAAAGCACACTAAATGCGGCACGGCCAATTGGTCCAATCCCGAATTAAGGCGGAGGGAAACAGAGAGAAACCAATTAGGAAGACGGAAGCCACTAATTAAAAGCTGCACGCTCTACAGATTGCACCAATTTTATTTTCTTTAGCGATGGCCGGGGCCGTAATTTCAGAGCTCGCTTGTACGCCAGTGCACATTCCAGCACCGCTTGTGCACAGAGGACGCACTGTCAGTCTACCGCTCTCTCCCTCGTCGGTAGTTTGGTATGATGAAAACGAAAAAAAGCACAAACTGGGGAAATTTGGAAAACTTTCAGAGACTCCACATCATTCGGAATAGACGAGGAACCATTCATTAGACGTTTTCAACAAGAGTCTGTTCGCAGAAATGTTTCCCCTTCCTGGATTAGGTTCCGTGGATTGCTGCCAATACATTTTGTGTGTTGTGAATCGGAGATTGCATTATGCTCGAGTGGTTTGGGTGGTTAACCGATGCGCTTGCTTTGGAAAGCTGCAGGGGAAACGTTGAGCACGTTGACCTGAGGAACGCCACAGGGCTGCTCTGAACACATGGGCTCACAAATGGCCGGGGCCTGTATTAGCGAATAAAACCGCTTCCAGAGTAATGGTGTTCATTTGGCAGAGTGACCCAGAGCACTTGTCTCTGTGCTCTCATTGTAAAATGAGGAAACACGAGGCATGTTCTGGTGTTTTTTTTTTTGTGGTCTAAGCAGACGGGCAGCACTCCCAGAAATAGGTAACAAAGTGAGCCAAAGAATCACAAAACCTTTTACATATTTCCCTGACAATGTTGCTGTGTGATTAAAGAAACCCTGTGGACATTGTTCCCCACATTAAAGAACACACAAATAAAGTCAGTGTGACATGAAATCGTATCAGGAATCTTTGAAAAAAAGAAAAAGGACCCTTCTTGTTTTATATAAAGCTCAACTTCCTGATTCTATTTCTCCCTCATTGTTTTTTAGGGGATTACGTAACGCCTCTTGGCAACTTTTCACCTGGAGCTGTTGTGTAACCAGTGTACATGAACCTTCATCATAGCACACACACACACACTTTATATCCAATTTGTGAACAAATTGGATTTGTTGCGGATTTGTTCCAGTGTTTGAAATGGCATTTTTGTGATGCACTAGAAGTTAAAGCAAGGGAACAAACACAAACAACAGTCGGATGCACAACAGACCCTTTCTGCTTGACCCCGTGACCCCGGGGCAGCAGATGCATGAGCAGTTGGCCCATTCTGTCCCAGTACACAAGTGTGTCCCGAGTCCTCTTGTCGTCGCTTCCTTCCCAGAAGTGACCGCTGCGATAAATCCCCCCGCAGCCACCCCAACCCTTTTCTCAAATGATGGCGAGAAAAGGAAAAAAAAGAGAGGAAGTAACTTAGACCTCTTCCCTTCCATTCCACCTAATGGTTTTTCCAGACCCTGAAGGCTGACCTTCCCTCTTGAACTGGATTTTTTTCCTGTACCCTACACCTTGGATTTCAGGAAATGTACAAAACAGGATAGCATAGCACAACATATTTCTTCCGTCGGTTTTTTCCTTTTTCTTGTTTGAGAGACATAAACACTTGAGAATCCAGTGACATCAGCAGCCAAGGCTGCAGTGTTTTTTTCCTTTTTTTGTTTTCCTCTGTACAGAAGTCGTGTCTGCGATGGTATTCAAGTCCAAGACTAGCTCTTCATAATGTGATTGTTCAGCAGTACCCAAACCTTATTCACTGACTGACGAAATGATGACATTTCAGTATGAAGCAAGTCCTAACTACGTTAGAATATAGTCATTGAAAAGCAGTTTTATGCAACCTAGACAACAAAAACCTCTCAACCTAGTCTTCTAACCGGCAAATCACAAAATCACTTCTTACTTACTACTTACTAACTTACTTACTTTTTTGACTTTTTACAAAAGCAAAGGTACAAACGGATCCAAAGCAAGCAAACAGGCCTTGCATTGCAGTCGTGTCCAAAGGAGCCAACTGTCCCCAAAAGTCGGATGTGATTTGAATGTTGAAACAGTCGGAGCCAACGGTCCCCGAGCCCCTCTGTAACTAGTGGGCAGAAGGCCTTATTTGCCTTTCAGGCCAGTGTGGGCTTTGCCGCATTGTTCAGGGAAGGGGCGCTGTTGACAGCTACACACAGAGGTGACTGTGTCCTTTTCTGTTGGTCAAAGTCACAGTTGCCCGTTGACGGGTTGCCTGATGATTATCACACCTGCGTTTGCTGGCAGTGTCTCTTAAGTCTTTGGAAGTGCATCTGTCCAATCGCACCATCGCACCATCTTGAAGTATTGATTCCGAAATAAAAAGCCTGCTTTTTTATGATGTCTCTTGGTACGAATAGCCGCCCCTACCCCTTGTTTTTATTAGCCTGACTTTGTCTAACAGTACAAAGTGACTCTGTCGTATAATCTTCTTTTAGCCTTCAGTTCTCGGGCGTTACGAACCGTACGCCCACAGCGATAAACACTTACGACTTAAAAAGCTGACACAAAGCTTTCCCATTGCCGTCCTCGGTGTATTTTTAGTACGAATGTGTTTATTGGCAACTGCTGGTCGCTGCACCTGTCACTATTTTCGGAGACACCATAACTGTGTTTTGCGCCCATACTCTGGACTCGCCCACTCTCCCCCGTTCCTTACCATGTTTGCTTTACCCAAATATTTTTCCCTCTCCACAATCAGGGGGGAATTATCTGTCTTCCGGAGAGAAAAAGAGGCAGCCCACTAATTTTAGATTGACTTGATTGAGCCCGTAGGCCAAAGGGATCAAACCCACATCCGTTGAAAACCATGGATGCTAATTCTAACCATAACATAGCTAACATATGTTTTGCTCTCCCCAAGCGCTGATTTGAGACCTGCTAGCAGCGGAGCGCTGCGCCCGCTGCAAAGGGCCATTCTTTCTTGTGGCATGTTTTGTGGGTATTGGCCCACCATGTGTATATTTATAGAGACCGGGTCATGACACATGCACACGGACTACTTGTTCTTTCTTAAGGACGGAAAGCACTCACTTTCCAACGCTCGCTGTTTTTGTAAGTGTGAGTGTAGACGATTTATCGTCGCATAATTGATTTTCAGGATGTTGACCCTTCATTTGTTTCAATTACATTCGTCAGGAAGCCTGTACAAGAGTCCTGTTTGTAGGAGCAATCACAGACCCGACTCTACACCTTTAACTACTAATGCTTGACATTTATTGCAAATGTATCATTATTTAAGCCATGGGTAACTGGAATAGTGTATAGTTGCTTTTTAATTCAAGAACAGACTCAATGAAATACAATAAAATAAAGTGACACCCCAGAAATTCAGTTTTTTAAATGTTTGTGTTGTTGGTTTATCAATGTTTCTCTGTCATCTTTGCCTTTGGCCTGTTTATTTATGAAGTAAACGTGCTTTAGCCTTCCTGAGATGCTTTTTCACTTCTTCCATCAGTGTTTACAGGTCTTAGAAATAATCAGTTTCTAGATTTCTTTGGAGGGTTTTGTCACTCTTTAGCTGCTGTTTTTATGGATTCATTTAATGGGATTTTCTGAATGCATTCTGATTAAACCATATATGTTATCTAATTACAGTTTTGGTACTTTAAACATTGGTGTGTTCTAAGTGGAATTAGATAATTGGGTTCCAATCAGACCAAAACTGCTGCATGTCAAAAAGTCTGACATCCCCGACATCCATCAAACACTCCAGAGTATTCATTATTAGAGATTTGTCACCGGCGGCAATGCTGGGCTTCTCCAGGAACGGCATAAAGAGCGTAGCGAATGGTTCGACTCAATCTTAGGCGTCTTCAAAGGGAGCCTGGTAATGACAATGTTGCTAGCGGTTTAGCCCTCAGGGTCCGCTGTTGGGATGCTTAACTGTGGCTAACTACCAGACCAATTACTTACAAAGACGACCTTAGGAAGAGACACTCGATGCTGCTGCCACAGGAACAATCCCAGCCCCCCCCCCCCCCCCCCCCCACGTCCACCCGCCCGTTTGTTCTAATAGCTCTAACCTAAAGCCTGATCCACTGTTGGCTGAAGCCCTCAGGCCATTCGCAGCTCCACATCTAGCTTTGTGTCGCCACTTTTCCTGTCAAGACTTTGTTATTGCTTCCTTGGCTTGGGAAGGTGACATTTTACAACGTGTTTATTGGTGGGGTGGGGTGGGGGGGTTAGACAAATACAATTTTCAGGGACCTTTTTTTCTGTTTCATGGGAGGAAATCATTGTATGTACCCTGTAAAGTTTGAACTCAAAAGCTCAAGGGAAGGCGGTAGTTCAGATGTGAAATGGTTCCGTTAATGATGCTTAAAACATCCTTGTGTTTTCCTAAATGGGCTCTGAAACAAGGATGTTTACCACAAAAGTCATATTTCCAGTCAGTATGTCATGCACCACTCTGGGGTTTTAGCTTGTATATTTGAGGTCATGCAGACGCTGGACTTTTTAGGCGCCTGTTGTTTGTTTGCAAGGCGCTATACAACAATGGCTGTTTGTGGATCGGCAGAGGCAGGAAGTGTACAGTATCCTTTCTGGAAAAATACACATGGCCCTGTCACTTCATTAGTCTTCCCAAGCGCGGCGGTATGGGAGGGATTTAAAACAATCCTAGTCAATAAGGGAAGTGAACTAGCTCACAGACTAGCGTACAATCCATCATTCATCGAAGCCTGCTGCCAAGTCAACGGAGACTCCCATACAGTTGGTCGAGACGGCAGTCGTGTTTCATTTCTTGAGTCCTCTGCAATCCCCCCGGCTTAGTCCCCATCTGGCCAGCGGTTCCGTGCTAAAGCTGGGAGATGCGTAAGGCCTAATTCCTACACACTAAAGCATTACCGTCTGTCCAGGGCCCACGGAGACAAGATGGTCGCCAGGTGTCTTCCTTGTCTTCAAAGTGTCGGCGTCGTTAATCATGCCCCCCAACCCTTCTGCGTCGCCTCACATGTGTTTTATTTTCCTCGGCTCTCACCCCCGCATACACACACACCCTTACTCGCTTGCTTCTCTGCCTCCCTCTTTATTTTTGGACAGTCTGTCACCCAGCTGCATTTCCTGCGGGGTTTATGTACAGTTTTTGGGCCCCGATTGAAACCACATTGGCCAAACGGCGTGCCATCTTAATGAAGTCACTGTAATCCAAATGGGTGGGTGGGTGGTACAGAGGGGGATAATTGGAGAAGCTGTGCCTGCCTGTGAAGGGCCAGAGGATACTGCTAACCCTCCCAGCCTGCCCTTTAGCCCCCAGCAGCCTGCTGCTTCTCTCTAATGTGGCCACTTTTATTCTTGAATCCCCTCCTCCCCGCTTCATCCAGTCCTTCAAAGGCAAATTTATCTTTCATCTATCTTTGCTAATGGTATTAACGCAGCTCATGCTTGTGAACACAGCCTCCACAGCTGCAAGGCCTTAAACAGCTTCAGAGAAGAAGTGCTAGCAGAACTTTTCTTTACCCCTCCCAGGACAGGGAGGGGTATTCATGTCTTTCAAACCCATGCCAAATATTTGCAGTTTACAAGCCCAGCGATATTGCAAGGTACAGGTTATCTTTTAACAAACAGGAAGGTTTGACCGCATGGTAAGATCGTAAAAAGCCTATGCGTCAGTGTGTCTGTTTGTGCCCCAGAACACTTTGTGATGCAGATAAATGGGAATCATCAACTGCTTTGTGTTTTGGGAGTTCTGTCTGTTCTGTCCTGTCATAAAAGATACGCACATCCTCTTTGTTTGCAGTCGTTTTGTGGTTCATGTCTAGGTTGCATCTCTTTTCTTTTTTTTTTTTTGCTTTTTTTGGAGCTAGCTGCGTTTGCATTTCATTTGGCACGTTCACTGCCAAAGGCCCGGTTTCATTAACAGTGCGGAGGGTGCACCATCAACGCCCTCGCTGACGCAAAACCAAGCAAGTAGGAAAAGAGCTCTTTCCTCTGGAAATGCACCAGGGGGACTATTTCTGTCGTTTTAAATTGTTAAAGAGGGGATTGGGCCAGAGAAAGGGAGCAGACTGTTTCACGTGCCAGATCTGTAATGCGTTCCTCCGGGCTGGGAGCTGGCTGAACTCTGGGCCGTGGCGCTCCGGGAGAGGAAGTCCCAAGCCTGGGGAGTTTCAGACATCCTGTTTTGGAGGGCCATTGGCCAGGACCAGGGCTGTTGCACGCCACCTGCAGACTCGCATCACATCTGCCATTAGACCGGGGACAGCAGCCCAACGTCAAGCACCTCAAAATGGCTTCTCTTTGTCTCACTGTCTACCACCCACCTTCCAAACAGCCAACCCCATTTTTTAAATACAGTAAACTGTTGGAACTCCATCACTTTCCTCTATATGCCCCCTTATTTCTCCAGTCTTGGACTGGCTTTCCATTTCTCTTAAAAGAACATTATATCATTTTGAAGGAATGTGTCTTTGAAATCAGTTGAGGAATCGGTCCTTTTAAAAAAGAGTGAACATGGAGGAGAAGAGTTGAAGTATCTGCCCACAACATGTTACGTCCTGAGACATTTAGTGTGCGATTCCCTCTTGAGTTTGAGTGAGAACGTCGTCGTTTCATCCCATGCGACACAAAAGTTACAAACCATACATTCTTGTGCAGTAACTTGCCGGTAAATATGATCCGATTTTTCTGTCATGCACGCTCACATTTAGTTCACACATGGTTTGCAGTCGTGCGGAACGAGGACTCGCACACCATTTGCTTGGATTCTACCTGGAATGTATTTGGAATGCCCCAAAGAAAGTCCCAATTCATGTCTAATTTGACCAAAATACACCTCCTTCCATTCCGAATGTTGTCAGTGACATTCATTGCTGTTTGGTCTCTCCCTGTTCTCAGAGTCCCCAGGAGCTGATGGGGCAGGAAGTTTAGTGGAGATAGCGCTCCCTTGGTTGTTGCTATTTAGGACAACAGGAAAGGGTTTGTGTCTGTCTCGAGCGGCCCCTCCTCCTCCTTCCTTGATTGGCCTGGTCTGTTTATTCAGAGTCATTCTCACCAGTCCAGCTGCGTTTTAGTCTTCCCTGTCCGAATGGCCACCATGTGACCTTTTTTCCAGCCTACGCACTATCAGCAGGGCTTTTTTCTCAACACTGGTCAGATTTTCGGAACGGTGGGATCACAGTCATTCCCAGCAAGCGATGCATAGCGACTCGTTTTTGATGTGAATGATACCAGCAGTATTTTATTGTATGTAGGCGGGATCTATCAGGATTCTAAAGCCTCGGTTGTGCTCTCCGCAAAGGACGGTTGCACGGACGTGAGCTAGGTTGGAACCGTGTGGAGGAAATGTTTGGATCTTTTATACTCCCGTGCTGGTTTTCTCTTCGGCAAAACAGACATTTTCAAAGCATCCCCACCCCCATCCGCGTCCGCGTAGTGAGTCAATGCTGGATGTGCAAAAACAGCCAAAAAGCTGCCGCTGATGGACACTCGCCACCCAAATCACGCTTAACTCGGATGATACTTGAATTAATGTAAAGTGATGCATTAATTAAGTTTATAATGGAGTTTTTTTTCTAAATCTCCTCTGAAAAGTCTTTTTTCTATACCTCAAATATCTTACACAAAGTTTACCCCGGTTTTATTTTCATATTTATATATATTTTTTGTATTATTGTGGAAAAATTACACTCTGGTGGCTCTGGCACACACTCCCCCACAGAGAGTACGCAGAGGTGTCATGGGACTGTGGGATACTCATCTGGCATCTTTTAACGGGCCTGAAAAGTCCTAAATGCTGTGAGGGCTCAACTTCTAACCCCAGGAAAACACCAATAGACCCCGCAGGCCAGACTTCAAAGGGCCAGCACATCAAACGAAACCGAGCGCATCGATGGTCAGCTGGGATAGAAAAAAACGAGCACGAACCCTCCCATTTGTCAGTCCGATGACTTATACGCATTTTCTCCCCATTAAAGCAGGCGTTCTGCCGAGGGAGCGCAAGGGGTGGCGGTCAAAAACGCCACAGCTTGCGCGTATTAACATTAAGCGTCGCCGGGCACACGTCGGCGCAGGCTGAATGAGCTGCTGAGTCAGGAAGTGCTCATGCGGAATAGGAAAGGTTATGTCATGAACAAGAGGCTTGCCCCCTCCCCCCCAAAAAAAGATAAAGAAAACATCTGTCTGTTTTATTCTCTATCTTTTGCCCCCGTTTATCTCCGTACAACCCTCCTAAACCCCCCCTCCCCTCCCCTTTCCCCTTTCCCATCACCCCCCACCCCAACCCTGACGCTAGCTTGTCTGAGTGGCCTTTTGCCATGCATTCCTCGCTTCCCTGTTTGGCCTCTGTCTCAGGAAGTGGCCCAATTAGTGGATAAACACCATGGAGGAGATGGGGAGGAGGGGTTGGGCAACTCCCGCCCCCCCGCCAGCGTCTATGGCACTACTCTACTGTCGGCAGGAACGATGGAGAGGAGCAGGGGATCTGTGACGAGGGGGAGAGAGAGGAGTTTAGAGTCGGGGTTTGCAAGCGGAAGACCAAAACAAATAAATGAATAATTCAAATTGCCATAATGAGAACGATGCAACGCTCGGCTCTGTGAAAGTCACTCCAATTAGTTACAACAAACAAGTCGGTCGGGACTAATTAAGAGCCGGATGCTGCATTTGATACTTCCAATGAAATGAGGCAGGATTTGACTTTTTTTTTTTTTTTTTTTATGGCCAAGGTATTTTTTTTGAGAGAAAAAATGTTAAACTGGCTTTAACACGTTCAAGGCATTTGTTTAACCTTTTCCATTTCTAAAAGATTAATAATCTTAAAATAGTAATCTTTTGAATTGAGAAAAGCTAACAATATTTAACTGTTTTTATAGCTAAAGAAAACAGTTTGATGCATTTCTATCTTTTGTTTTTGGTTTATTAAAACGCACATTTTGCAACAGGAGCAATCATCGGAGCTCTTCTGAACGTTTTTTGGCTGAACTCTGTTCATATATGTATGTATATACATATTTGTATTCATAGCTCTACATTTGTTGCGTTTGCGTGGGTTTCCCTCAGAAAAAAAACACCTAAATGAATCCCTGTTAGTTTTTGGGGACAATAAGCACTTCCTGTACTGTGTCTCCACATGTTGCTGCCAAAAGATGATCTGCTGGAAAAGTGACATGAATATGAGATGAAAATAACACATCCTTCTTTTTTTTATCAAAGTGGATTTGAAAAATGTAATTTGCCTTTCCCGTTTTTGATTATGCAATTATTGGTTGGGTTTGCCTCCAGGGACATGGTAAACGCATCTGCGGTTCGAACTGTCCACAGATTGAATAATGAAGACTGTCGACATCGTAGCCTCGGGACAGGAAATCTTGATCCGCAAATAGCTCTCTTAATTAGGTATGTTCATGATCAACTCAAACCACATATTTTATAGTTGTTTTCCTGTCAGCTTTTGATGTAGTAGTTTCCTTTTTAACAAGAGCTTTTCTGAGTTTGGATAATCTTTTCCAAACATTTGCTCTTTGGCGCCTCTGCATCATATATGAGCACCGTGGAGAATCAAAAAAAATCTCATTCCTCCTGGTTGTTTTTTTGCGATTGTACGGTTCGCGGGTCAAATGCGCCGCTGGGTAAGAGACTCGAATGTACAGTTATATAATCACATCGGGTTTATGTGCACTTCTCCTCCCCTAAGATTGCAGAGGAATGCTTTTTGGCATTTAGTGAAGTGTGATTTACAGGTGACACTGACTTGGTGTGTGCACATGGCTAAACTCAGGAAGCACTTAGTTTGACATATGACACTCCTATGACCCCAAGGTAGGAACCATCGAGTCTGCTTAGCATGTGACAACTCACGCTGGTTTAAAAAAAATCACCTTGTTTGAATCTTCTCCTTGAATATGAGGATCGTAAAAAAAAAAAAAAAAGATTTAGGCAGCTTACTGCATTAAAAAATGTCATCTTGGTTTTACAAAATATATGAAAAAGTTGATTTGTGTACTTTGACTTAGTTTTATCTTGTCTTATGACTCAGACACTAGCTTATAGAAAATATTCAAAGAAGTTTTCCACTATTTCTAAGAAAACAAGGATTTTTTTAGGACTCATTTATTGACTATAATAACTTTAATAAACTAAGTTTCAGCATTACACACAAAGGAAAACTGCCACCGTTGGTTGGATGGGTCCTTAGCGGGGCATTTAAGTTCAGGCTCAAGCTCCGTACATTTGATACTTCCACTTGGAAATGTGGTCCAGAATCCTATAATTTATATACAACACACTGAGACGGCATGCCATGCAAATTGAATTAAAGCAGCACTTCGCTTGTCTGTCCCCTCTCTCTGTCTTAACTCAGTAATTTGATTGACTGAGCTCCCCCCCCCCCCTCCCCCGCTCCCTCCCCCCTTTTTTTGCCATATTACAGTTATTTCAACTGGCAAATATGTATTCTGCATTCCACCTCCGTCAGTGGCGGCACATGTCGCTCCATTTCCCTGAAACAGTCAGCAAACCAACGGTGCAATTACCGTCCCTATATGCCCAAACACAGTCGGGACCGATGGTTAGATAAACAAATGTTATCCGATAGGTACAAATTATAGATGTATGGTCAAATTATAAATGCATGTACTACGTTCGGTTTTTTTTCAGTCGGGGTTTAAATGCTGATGTGTGTTGTTGCCAGCATGTTTGCATTCTTATTGAGATAGCAGTAAAGAGGCCCTGTCAGGATATGCGTTTTCTTTCTTTCTACTTGTTCCCTGCCCGGTGGCTCCGTGTTTTAAAGAGTGTTTGTGGAGCAGAGCAGTATACCATATGGCTGTCAGTGTGGATGAATTACTAGAGCGGTCCCTCTGTGAAGTGCAGAGATGCAGGAGATAACTGGAAAAGCAGTTTACATGCTGCTTTTTTTCACAGTGCACACCTTTGACGGAGGACTTTTTTGCCGCTGAACGACAAAAAAATGAAATAAGTTCTTTTGCTCTGGGACCGTAGAGGGGAAAAGTGTACTTCAGATCTGCTACATAGATACAGGAGAACATGTCTTAAACAGCTCATCACTTTAATGAAATATTCGTACTCAGGATATTCTGCAGAAGAAATACAGTTTATTTCATGAAAGTGCACAGTCGGTGTAAATGGAGATGTTAAAGTCAAACAGACTTTGAGTTGTCTGCATGAAATATGTTCACAAACGAGTCCTCGATGGCTCGTGATTCACACTCATGGCACCGTGTGGCCTTCAGGGACAGAAGGAGGGGAGGGGTTAAAGAAAGAGACACGGTGTGTTTGAGGGTGTCAGTGAAACTAAACAACCCACAGGATATAAGACAGTCAGTATTATATTATCTAAATTGCAAGAACGCGAGGCTTGAAACAAGATCTCCCAAATTACACATCACAGTGTTTGGTACATAAATAGTCATTTCCGCGCTCAGACCAGAAAAAAAAAAAAGAATTCATGCCTCCCACTGAAAATGGGATTCCTAGTTGTCAAGTCGAGCTATTTATGGTATGCACCACTTTCCACCGCTGATCTCTCTCTCTCTCGCTCACTCTCTCTCGCTCGCTCGACAGTAAAAGCCACCTCAAGTCGAACTGCGAGCCGAGATTAAGTTTGACAGGCAAATAGCCGCTCTTAAGACTGCGATGCTGCGTCTGTTGTCATAGCACGGAGCTGGAGCCTCATACACACACACATTGCAGTCCCCCTCACTGAGAGATTTACGGGGCCTGAAGTGCAGTGGAGTTACAGTGCAGCGTGGGGCCCCCGCTGCGGTGAGGGCCGCAGACACAGAGAGGCAGGCCGGGCCCCGGGTTAGGGGCTCTAAAAAGGTTGTAGGTTATAAATACTTGACAGCGCAGTAAAGCTGTCACAGTCTTCCTGCAGCAAGCATGCACTCACATTTGAACACACACTTGCGGATACACACATATAACACAACCCGTCCTCAGGCCCAGCCTCCTGCTCTCCGTGTCCCTCCCTATAGAGCGCTGCAGGAATGAGAACATTATTTTAATAAATGCTGCTCATTTATGAAGATTATCTTGCTGAATATCGTCGTTTGTTTGAGCTTATTTTCTGCAATAATCCAAAATCCAGTGGAAAGCTCCCATTGGCAGTTTGTTGATGCTAACTTTTCGCGTTGGCCTGCAGAAATACGTCATCCCTTTGCAAGCAGGGGTTTACTTCCTGTGTAAACAGGAAGTTGGACCTCTCGATGGCTGTCTATCACAGTGTATAGTATCCGTTTATGTGTGCATGCTATGGAATGACGTTCATTTTTACAGTGGAATCAGATATTTTCAGTTAAAATGCCATTTAATCACATATAACAATATACAAATGAACGTTATTTATTGGTAAAGATGCGCGATAAACGCGTGATTTTCCATCATGGGTTCTGGCAACAGAGACGTGTCCCAGCGCCGGAAATGCCAGAGACTGGACGCTGTTGACTTCACTGTTGACCTCATGCAAGAACCACTCGTTACATTCATTCCTGAGCTGCTTGTTCCAGTCAGTCAGGAGAACTTGCATTCACATTCACCATTTTTCTCGTATTTTGAATGTTGCCTCAGGTAAGAACACTTTACGAGTGGTGCAGACCTGTCGTAGGAGTCATGTCACTACTGGATTGTATATTTATAAATAATATAATAATATAAATAATCATATTATTTCACAATTATGTTAACCTTATCCTGACTCTGCAAGCTCTTCTTTTTACTCTTGGGTGCCATTTTCATGACACTTCCGGCCATTTGGGGGCAGAGGACGCGTAGCCTTATATGGTGTTATCGTGGGTGTTAATTAGGCTAAATTACAATTTTCACAAACGTGCGCTCATTTATGCCCCCGTGGCATTCATCATGTTTACGCTGGTCTTTTACACAGTCATCTGAAGTTACGGGCGTTTGTTGAATCTCACTCATATGAACCCACCTCGCTAAAAAAATAAAAGTACGAGAAAGTTAAGATAATAATACATCAATGTTCTTTGACGAGGTCCATTGTCTCCAGACAGAAAATCAGCAGTTGAACCTCTCGTGTCAACCTCCCACATACACATCCATCATAATACACAGACCACTCCCCTTTTACCTGAAGCACTCACACACACCTGCATGGCCCTCGACCAACACATGCAGGTTGGCTGTTGCTGATGCTTAACCGTGATAACTTGTGTTGTTTGAGAGAAGAGGTGGACTTACGACAACACCCCGACCCCAACGAAGACTCTCAGAAGAAGGGGAAGAAAACCTCTAACGGACCAGTACCTGCATTGAAGTGTGAAAGAAGCTTAATCATGTCGAGCGCTGCTCACTGTGCTGCTGATGTTCAGGCTCCTTTCTCTTTGAAAGCTCAGGAACAAGGGCCCCTTTCTCTCAAGTGTTTTGTAATGGTTTCTCTTCTTCTTCTTCTTCTTTTTGGTATTATTATGCTTTTACAAAAGGTGGTGTGACAGGAGAAAGGGTGCCGACTAGGGGCCGCCCTCCTGCAGGCTTTATCTCACCCTGACTGTGAGTCTGTGCGGTTCCCTTGAAAGGAAAGTGACAGGACGTCTCACTTTGTTCCTGCGTCTATAGTCATTAATTGATTGAACACTTGAAGACGCTGAGCAGCTAATTTGACCATCAAGGCACCGTCACCCAAAAGTAGAACATTTGTAAAGACCAAGTCCAGTAAATGTAGAGGACGACATTAATATATGACGTCATAGCTTTTCACAGCACATGGTACCTGTACATGATTTCACTGTATATGACTTCCTGTTTGCGCTCTGTGAGGTGCAGTTTAGTATTTCCAATATCTAAGAAAACCAAGTTGCTTATTATCCGACCAACTGTCCAAATCCCCCAAATAATCAGTTTATAACCATATAACTCTGTGTGATCACTCTTTCCTAAACCATCAAGCATGCAAACTTAACCTTCATGATGAATGACAAAGCAACGGACCACAATACTCAGTTCGGATCGTTTTGTTGTTGCTCCAGATCATTTTTTTCACCCCCTTCCCAAACAATCATCCTCCCCTGAGTCTGTGTGAACAGTGATCAACTCCAAATCTTGTCCTTTTATTTTTATTGATGGAACAAGCAGTTTAAATGATGTATTACACGCTGCTTAGAGCTATTGTTAAAGACGTTAAACAGGTCATAATTCCCTTTATAACATCTATTTTATGTTGCTGTGAAACATCTCCTACAAACAATTATTTATTCAAGTTTCTCACCGAAAACTACTTTTTACAAGATAACATTTCAACACATCATGGTAACGTGGCCCAATACTAATAATAAGAGCCTCCTTTCGTTAGCTGTTAGCTCCGTTGCTGCCAGCGCTACCTTACGTTAGCTGTTAGCTCCGTTGCTGCCAGCGCTACCTTACGTTAGCTGTTAGCTCTGTTGCTGCCAGCGCTACCTTACGTTAGCTGTTAGCTCCGTTGCTGCCAGCGCTACCATGTAGCATTATCAGGGATCCGTGACCAAAAAGTATTATTTCCAGATCTCCCGTTCTCATATTTTTACTTAATACAGGTAACGATACAAGTTGAATTCATCCTATGATGTTTAAACAATGTTAACAATACGCGGTTCACATGCCTGAAGAAACGCATTCTTTTGCCGACAGTACCGCCCGTCGTTTACAAAGGAGAATGGTTAAGAAGACAAATCGCACATTCTTTACATTCCAGACTCTTATTTCCTGTTTATTGTGGGCGAGAAATTACTCGGCCACTTTGGGAAATCTTTGATCGTAGCGGTCGAGTCACTTCCAGACACTTCTTGTTGTTAACGGATTCGCTCTAAAACTCATTTGGTTGATTGAAAGATAAAGTAAGACGTACAAACTAAAAAGAAATTTTCCAGCCGTGCTAAAAATGTATGTCTGCATGTTTTAAGTGATGTGAAAACATCTGCAGCCGGACGAATGCCATGTTGAGTTATTGCATCTTCAAGGATTTTTCTATTTAGCAAAAAGTCACAAATTAGCTTCACCGGCATTTATTTTAAAAGACCAGTAACCCAAATACGAGAACGCACCCGGACGTTTGATTGGGACAAAGACGACCTTGTACCGCAGCCAATCCGCCTCTCATGTTTTATCACTAATGACTGAAAGCTATAACAAGATATAGGCCTGGACTGATGACTCAGCCAAATACTGAAACCAAGGTTTTCCTTTACTGAAATATCCAAAACATCAGGCCAAACCCAAGATCTTCTATTTCACCTCATTAATACAAAAAGGTTGTGTGACCCTGCACAGTGTGTTAAATCCCAGGGTTATGTGGAACCCAGCCTAAACACAAAGCAGTATTATTAGAGTGTGAGTGTTTTTATCAGATCTATGACAGTCACAATAAGATATATATATAGCGTCTGTACACGGTGGATTCAAGGGGAAGGTTTCTCCGTTTGTGGAGCCGTCAGCTGCTGGAGCAGAGATAGAAGCAAAAAGCCTCATACTTCAATATGTTGTCTTTTTAAATTTCAGTTCATCCCAGTGGAAAGTTATCCAGCCTGTGTTTGTGTTGAGCAAGTTGTGACCCACCAGAAGACATGAAGTGTGTTCATGTCTATAAAAGTTGTACATTTGAGTTTATCAGAACGAGATAAACCACAAACTCGACCTTTTCCTTATTCGCTTTTTTGCTTCTGCCTATCTCATTCCTCCCTTTCTTCTCTTATTCTCTCTCTCTCTCTGTCACACACACACACACACACACACACACACACATACACACACGCACACACAGACACAGACACACAGACACGCATTTATATACATGGGCTCAGAGAAAGAAAGAGAAAGAAGTGAGGTGTAACTGGTAAAGAGGGACATGTACATGCAGCTCCTGGTCTGAATAGCACTTCCTGGCGTGTGAAAGGCGAGCTGAGGAGGGAGGGGAGGGATAAAGGGAGTGAGTGGTGGTGGTGGAGGGAGGGGTGCCACCTCCTCCTCCTTCTCCTCTTCCTCCCTTCTCCTGCTGCTGAAAGCCTTGTTTGCCATTCTTGCGAGCACCTCTCTGAAAAGGGAGTCAACGGTGGGGGGGAGGGAGGAATGGAGGAGGTGAAGGAGGGAGGGAGGGGTGTTACAATGAGACGAGGAGGACCACATCCGTGTTTGCCAGGTGTTCCCTTTGTGATCCTCACCTTGCACTCAGGCATGGAGAGCGAAACAGAGAGACGGAGAGGAAGGAATACACCGAGAGAAAGGTGGAGAGAGATAGGGAAGGAGGGGAGAAGGGGGGGGGGGGGGAGAAAGAGAGAGACAGAGAGCAAAAGAGTGTGTGTGGGGAGGCATGGAGATACAACACACACACACACATGCAGAGAAAGAGAGGCAGGGAGGGGAAAAAGCCCCTAGATCCAGCCATTCTTTCACAGAGATAATCTGCAGGAAAGGTGCAGCGAACACGAGGTGTGTGTGCGTGAATGCGTGCGCGCACATTTGTCTTTCTGTGGGTGTGTGCTGCCTCGTATTTATTCAGCGCAGGTTCATGACTTTTATGCACGCTATTATGCTCCAGTGATAAAACGCTTTTCCACAGCCCATCGACAATGCCTTATCAAAGCCCCGATCACAAGCCGAGACTGCAACAGCCTGCTAAACCTGAACGCGCGCCGACTACGCGATAACGCCGCTTTCCCAGCCCTTTCACATCCTGCGGACCCCCCAAGTCAAGTCAGCTCAAACTTTGTGTATTACTGTAAATGCTATTACCAAACAGGCTTTTCACAAACTTCTTAACAACACTACAGAGGACATAAATATAGATAATGGGCGCAAATTAGAGCGGGGACCCTCATCTGAGAAAGTTTTGCCCAAAAAGATGCTTATCTCAGAAGACTTTTGCTCTCAGAGTGGATTTTTACACAAAATTGCAAGCAGATGGCAGCCGGCAAAGACGTTTTTTTTTGTGTGATTGACGCACTGCTGCAGCATTGTTCTCACCAGCCTTAAGAGGAGTTGTTTGTGTAATCTTGGAGCAGTAATGCTGGGTGGTTGCAGTAACCGGGGAACTGTATTATCAACATTAGGTGCTCTCATTGGCCTCCAAAAACGGCGCCTGAAGCTCACATGACTGGGGAAGGTTCTGCCTTTTGCTGACCACGTTTTCATGTCCACAAAATTTACTTTTCCCCAACAAATTTCATGGAAATGCCAAAATAGGCAATCACACAAACTAGGACTTATAATATAACTCCCCCAGGTTATAATAAAGTCTAATTTCGTTGACCATTGACCTATTATCATTCCTCCTGAAAGAACACGTCAATATTTCATGCCGTTGTAGTACAGTTGGTCTGTTCATGAAGTTATTTAGAATTCACACTTAGATGAATTAGTAGTTCCAAAGCTGACCTTAGGTGGAGGAGCAGAGTCTTGTTGTTGGAAAGCGAGTGACTTTCAGTTTGCGGTTTGTTAGTTTTGAGATTAAGCAGTTGACAGCATGCGAATAGACCAGTTTATCTATCTTTAGAAACTGAGGGTTGTTGTTTTCTTGCCAAAGGGAATCACCTAGATCCGGAGTAGTTGCACAACCAGAGGTGCGGTTAGGTTGCGGATTTCTTACAAAGCAGATGTGATAAAAAGTCGAGATACGTTTTTCTTTCATCAACAACTTCTTCTTCATCAGTTTGATGCACAGATTGACTGAAGACTCTTTGCTCTTTGGCATTTGGTAGCCCACTTTTTTTGGGTCGGTCTCTTCTTCTGCTGCTTTACATCACACCTCTTGGGTGTAATCTGTCAGAAGACACTGCGTGCTGAAGACGTGAGTCATGACAAATTAACCACGCTGCCAAAAACACTTGCTAACATGGACTTTCTCCGTATTATCCGTGTGGTGTTTTTAAAGATGCAACACACTGCTGCTGCAAAATGCAGTGCTATATATATTTTATCTTTTTAGGATTATGAGTATAAAGAGCCAAACTCATTGAGCATATTTAGGAGTGAGATGCAAAAGTATGTCAAAGCAAAGTTTTAATAACAATCACCTGATTACCAGTGCAGAAGAACTTAACTCAGCATGTAAAGCCTCGCGAGTAATAAAAACAAAGCGAAGGAAAAACAAACATAATTGAAGTCACAAGAGCTATAACACAGTAGCCCGCAAGATTGTTCCTTCTTCTTAACCACCGTGACGAAGTCTGAATGCGTCCGCAGCACCATTCATGTCTAGTAGCCCTGGAGAGCATGATTCAATTACCGGGCAGCTTACTGTAAGACAAATACAGAAATAGACTGGTGGGCGGTGTTGTGTTTCACTCAAGGTCAGGAGACTGTAAAATAATATCCCCTTGTAAAAGGAAGGATATATTTCTCTGCAAACAGGGCGTTGCTGAGTTGACTGAATAGATAGCACTGCGTGTAATGCAATTATTACTTTGAGATCACTAAATGTCTCCTGTCGGTGGGTCAGCTCTGTTTGATTGATTGATTTTTATGTCGCCATCGTGCGCTTTAGGTGCCCAGCCCACATGAGCCTACAAATCATCTATACATTATGTCGCAATATTCCTGAACGCTCTCTGGCACCACACAAAGTACACGCTATACAGATAGAACAAGTGTTCTCTTGTTTCACTGTAGTCTAGAAACGTCGGCCTTAATACTCACTGTACAAAGGCCGGGCTTTTTTCATAACTTTTTAACAATTTTGTATTATAGTCGAGATACTGTTGCCTGGATTTGGTACCAATACCAAAACCGTATGTTTTGTGATAACTTACTTTGAAGAACACAAGCAAAACAACCTCTTCAGTGTTATCTAAACACAAGCACCTGTACAATCATTTTGCCCACATAGAATACAGTCAAATCAAGTCAGTCAATACCTGATTAAAGAATTTGTTAAGATGAGCACAAATCTGTGCACAAATGGTGTGTAATTTTCGGTAGTTTCCAAAAAGTGTTACCGTTCTATAGAAAGCCATATTCAGTAGTTCTTAGGTTATTTGGGATGATTCCTTGAATCTGTCACATTCTAATTTCTCCGAATGGAGGCCATTTTTTCAGAAATAATTATAAGAAATGTTGATTTGAGTCGGGCTATCGGTGGTCTCAGCGAACTGCAAGCACTGCAGCATTGATTAACTATAACTGTCCACCGTGTCGGCTGTCAGTATGTGCAGTACATCCGTGATGATGATGGCCCTTGACCCTCTGGATAAACCGCCCTATCGGATCTCTTTGCCCTAGTGAAGGATGCCTAAGCCTTGTGGCTGCAGTGTGTTATGCGGCCCGTGGCGCTGACCTGTCAGTCCGTATCCATTTCCAGCATCCAATCTTGTCCGTGAATGGCGGAACTCCCCCCCCCCCCCCCCCCCCCCCCCCCCCAGCCGTCTCCATAGAGACAGCCAGTCTGACCTGGAATGCCGCTGTTCAGCACTACTGAGGGTTTCACTTCTCTTTCGGAAGAGCTGAAAGTATCAATTAAGGCAGTACCAGCACCTTTATACACACCCCCAACCAGCAACCCCCCCACTTCTCCCTCAGTCTAATAACTCATGCAATCGGAACTCAAGAGGACACCAATTTGACCAGATTCCACTTTCTCAAATTGCAGGAAAACACACTTAACTGATGGGCCCTCCCGACTTGAGAGGGGCCATTGTTGTGCGCCTTGACCCTCCGCCCCACGCTCCTCCCCTCACCTTCCTCTGGCCTGTCTCCCCTCCGTGTCACATAACAAGCTAAGAGCACACCTTTTTCCTGCAGGCCAGCAGGCCCGCAACAGGCAAGCCTTTGACAAGCCTGGGGCCTCTTTTGGGCATCTGAAGGGCTATTCTCCAGGGTCAGGGACCACAGGGGGAAAGTGTGTAAATGATACCTGATGGCATGTAAAAAGATCATTTGATAGGTCTAGATAGACTTGACATACCTGTCAAGACTAGAGTACAAGTGCACTGCATGGTAAGAGCTAAATTAACTTGGACAACTGTGGGACCTACAAAAAGACTGGTGTACTGTACACTTTACAGATGTACACTTTGTAGAGCTCCCCTTCTACAAGACGCAGCCACACCGTAGGCTCATAATGCAGGAACCGCCTATTTTGATGCTGTACTGTAGTGGAGAAAGTTCCCCAACTCTTGGGGGAATTTTAGGGCAGTTGCCAAACTTTTGCCAATTGGTAATCCAGTGTTGGTGGTGCAAGTATTGCTTGAACAGTCAGATGTAGCCAGTATTAATGCAGTCTAGTTTGTTTCGTACAAATCTCCTGATCTTTTTTCTGTTGTTTTTGTTGTGTCAATCACTGCAAGGGAGATACAAAAGGAGTGTTCGTGCCATTCTTCATACCCAATGACAATACCGAACCTCACATGAACTCTATAGTTTCTCGCACAGTCTGAACCCTATTCTTACCTCTCCGCTCTGTCGAGTGAACCAGGCACTCCTTAAATGTAATCTCAAGGGTATGCTTTGGGGCGGGGCTACCTTGTGATTGACAGGTCGCTACCATGATGTCGTCCCAGGTTGTTCTCCATGTTTTTCCAGGTAATGAAAGTTAATTGTAACCTTTTTGGGGAGCCTAAAAATGCATTGTTTAGCATTCGGTTGTACTTAGCTCCACCCTCTTGTGTCACATGGCGACTGCCCAAGAACCAAGATCAAAAGGCCAAACTTGAGGCTTCAAAACGTCTGTCCATGATCCAATGGTTGACAATACGGTGACTACGTCCACTTCTTGTATACAGTCTATTTTAAACATTGATAATCATACAAACATTGGCTCTGACTGGGCTCCAGGGTTTAGCAGAATCATCCAATCGTCCGCCTACACCGTTTTCTGTCTGTTCCGGAGGGAAAGACACTTGTCATACTACATTTTCAGAACATGCAGTTCATCACATCGGAAAACAGACCTCAACCGTAAAAAGCATGGTAATGATGCACTCATTCAACACCTTTTTAAATGGTCCATTTCTTTTTTTAGATTGCTGTGCAGCCAACTTTTTGACTCTTTGTTTGTTCTTTATCTGTGCTACCATGTCAACCGTGTTTGGCGTTATCTATTTTCAACAAACGGTGAAGCAGCAACAGTTAATGAGGGTGTAATCCTAACAACAGCACCCCACAATTATTCCGTTGGCCTGTGTGTGTTTACCTGACGTGATTCACAGAGCTGTTCTGTGAAACCCTGCCAGTGTATCCCGAAACCTTTGAGGTGTATAACTGCATGTGCAGTTACAGTTTGCTTTGGTTTTCAATCTCTCAATCATCACTGAGAGACATTCCTCAACACACTGTGTAGGAAAGCGCAGTATGTAATTTGCACTGTCTGAAAGAATTATTCAACTCAGCTCAGCTGCTCCAAATCTGATGGGAAGTTCCTAAAAAAAGACCAGTGATTTTAGGAAAAGAGGTCAGTGATCACCACATAAATCACTGTACCACGGCAAAGGATTGCCCAGGAGCAGATGTGACTTTGGCACTTGGCACAGTATTGCTCTCATGGATAAAAAAAAAAAAAAGAAAAGCCCAACCCTCAGACCATAAACATGTCCTTCCTCAACCCCAAACGGAGGCTACAGCAGCACAGCGTGCCTCCCTCCCTCCCTCCCTGCAGCCCTCCCTCATTCTCTCTGTTTCAACACATCCCTCTGTCGACTTCCTTCCTGCCCCACCCATTGAATTTTAATACCTGCCTGTCATGTTTTCTTCTCTTTCCCCCCCTCTCTACCTCCCCCCTCCTTCACCAGACCCTTGCTGCGTATCTAGTAATTACCAGAGCACTGAGAAAACCCTTTCATTTAAAGGATTGGCAATTATCTCAGTGGAACACAATAAAATGGCTTCCCCTCAAGAGGAAGGGGAAGTTTGAGCTGCGGTACGCCGCTGCATGTCGCACCGCCTTGCTCTTGAAGTGGGAGCAGAGGTGGAGGTCCTGTAGGAGGTGTATTTTTTTTTCTTCTTCTATTCTTCATCCCCCTCCTGCTCAGATATTTGATAATCAAATAGTAAGCTGGGAACAACGTGGGTCAAGCGGTGGGATTTTATTGCCCTAGATTTGTTCCTTCTTGTTGTTAAGTCGCCACTCTTAAAATATGAACGCAGCTTAAGTTGAAAAAGGGTGAAATGGCGACCTTTAACCAGCCTTGATTTAAAACTGTGGCCTGCTGTTCACCTCCGGGGGAATCTATAAAGTCGTTCAGGCCATTGTAAATAACACTTTTATGGTGCTGTGGGGAGAGTTTGATCCCAACACCGCATTGGAACCAACACCACTGTCGGGTATCATTTGGTTTTGGCCCTTTTTTTTTTTTAGACCGGCAGCAAATGGTACTCTGACAAAGCACCAAAAAAAAAAAAAAAGTTAATGAACATAAAGTTGTAAAATCTGCTATTTGGGGAAGTGTGGAAAAGGGAAACTGTTGAATTTGGCTGAGGGAGCTGCTTTTAGTGTTTCAGGCTGTGTAAATGTAGAATGTGTTTGACTTAGTTCATAGAAGACTTGTGATCACTTAGCCAGATGTGACAATGCAGCTAGTTAGCGGCAGCTTTCATTGATCAGAGCAACAGTTTATCATATCGTGAGACTTGAAGCCAACTTGTGTTCCATTGGGTTTAAGTGGTCAAACCTTTTTCTTTCCCCGACACTGATTCCAGTGCCTTTACTCAGCGTATTTGCTAATACTGAGCACCTACCCAATGCCAGAGCTCTCCTTTTTTTTCACGACATTTACAATCTGTATACTTCACTATAACTCAATGCCAACATGAGGCAAAGTGCTGCTGCGGCACTAAAAACTGAGTTGGCAGCATCCCCGTGACTGAATAAATGTAGCTAGTGGCAGAAACGATACCTTTTTTTATAATGTACACATACTGTATTAATGAGGACCAGTCACGCAGAGCACTTTATACATGACATGTTATCACTCGCTGCTTCAACTGGTCCAAGGCGTGTCCGTTAACTTAACTTTTACTCGCAGAGCTGGTTGAAGGAAGAGACCACCTCACCGGTCACTGCCCAAGAGTTCGGCAGCATTTCGTCCCCCCTGTGTCGTCCCAGCGTTGAGCTACAGCTTCGTGTTTTTCACAAGCGCCTCAGAGTGCTGCTTCGACCCGCCTCGCAGCCCCACCTGTCGTTTATTTTGCCGCCGGCTCAGAGAGAGAGAGAGAGAGAGGGAGAGAGAGAGAGAGAGAGGCAAAGTTTGGCTGGAACAGCTGGTTGCCCTGGCAACACTTTGTGCCACCGCAGCGGATTGGAACAGGAACTGGCCTATCCATGTCAGTCTGCAGGCAGGATCTGGGCCATGCCTTGTGTTAACAGATTATCTGATTTCCATTCAGACGGCTCGGGTATCGGCCCCACTCCTCCGCTCTCTGGAAAAGCGACCCCGGCCAGCCTCATTCTGAAAGCCCCCAGAGCCCTCCTCTCTTCTCCCATTTCCTGTCTTAATTACGCACTCCTTTGTGCCGCTGTTGTGTTTTTTTGGTTTTTTTTCTTCCTCCCCTCCTCCTCCTCCCCCATGCCTCCCCTTCGACTTCTCTTGATCCCCTCATCCCCTCCCTTCTTACTGTCTGTCTCTCTCACTCTCTTTTTTTTGTGAAGAGATGAGGACCAAGATTTTGAAGTTTGAAGTCTGTTGCGGGGACCGTCCTTGGCCCCCCCCCCCCCCCTCCCACCACTGCCACCATCCACTACCCAGCTCCCCTTCTCCCCTCCATCGTCTCTCCACCTGAAAGGGAATACTGTGTTTTCGATGCATAAAAGGCTTGGCGCTGTCAACGGGATGAATCCACCAGGGCCCATGGAAAACATACTCAGAGCTGCAGCTACAGTTTCTCTGAAAGGGGAGAGAGGAGGAGGAAGAGGAGGAGGAAGAGGAGGGTGGATGGGTGAGTGAGGGAGGCAGCTGGAAGGGATTACTGTGCAGTTTCATAGGCAGCACAATTACAAACATACCAAGTGTTAACTTGGCTGTGCAGCATAACACCAATGATGATGCTTTGGCTCTAGAATTGGGACAACCTTTTTTTTTGGGGGGGGGGGGGGGGTGTTTGTATGCACATGTGTGTGTTTGAAGCCTCCCCTTGTGTGCATAGCTGCACAACACTCCTTGAATCCCTTTCTGCAGGTACATTAAAGGCTCTCGTTGAAAGAAAACACGGGCGGAAATAAAAAATGCGGAGGTGTTATAAACACAATGGGCATGTAAACCAAGTGGGCACCTCTGCTGTGACAAAAACAGGTTTGTCGCCGTCCTGCACCGGATCCGGTTACCGAGCCCGGGCATTGAGGCGAGACCGAGAGAGGGTGACCTTGTCTGTGGCGAAATCTGACACAGGTTTTCACATGCTGGGTGGGGGATTTTCTGTCACTCTTCCTTCCCTTCTCCTTTTCTCTGTCCTGTTATCTCCTGCAGTCGGTGGCTAATTGCTCTGATGCTGTAGATTACATTTAACTTGCAGCTCTTATTGTTTGCGGTGTGCAGTGCAGTAAGACGTAAAAACCCCATAGGGTTGAACTGTATTCAAAGTTTCTAGTCATTTTTTTAAACGGCCACAGAAGCGATAACAACACGCGACACAATGGGTTCCTGAAAGTGCATCTCATAACCGTGTTGACAGAGTTTTACAGTCCAGCTCCACCCATAAGCCCACACACACACACACACACACACAATTATAACTCTGCCTTGAAACTTGTGCTAACCTCTTTTTTTAAAGCATTGTAGCTTGTAGCAAAGCTAAGAAAGGGTAAACCCATTAACTAATTTACAGTGACTGTTTGCTTAAGAGCCAACAAGCTAATGGAGCTTAGCAACCCATGTTAATGTTAACTTGTAGCTGCTATCTGCTGCTAAGGCTAACGTTTGTTTGTACGAGGTATTGGGCTCGCTACACTCACAGCAGGAAAGTGATGGTTAGGTGACAACAGGAGAGATTGTCTGTTAAGACAGAAGAGCCAACTGCTGCTGTCCAGGAGCATCCAATATGGCTGCCGAAGAGTGCACCCAAATAGAATGAGAGTAGAACGGACATTTTCATTCAAATCAATAGCGCAGGAATGTCAGAGCAGCGTCCATTTTTATGGGAAACTGTTGCCGTTGCAAAGAAGCATTATAGCGGGCTAACCCATTCTATTTCTATGGTCACTGCACAGTGGTGAGCGCCATTTTCTTTCCAACTAGTCACTCTTTTCACTACTACTTACTCTACAGTATACGCTCTGCTGTCAGCTGTACAAAAGATGTCACGTCACGATGAAGAGATTAGGCAACTGAGAGAGAGAGAGAGAGAGAGAGCATCACCCTTTTCTTATCGGCTCTATGTCTTATTCCAGCATAGGATATTGTCTCTATTAACACGCCTTGTATCTTCTGTCTGGCAACACACACACACACACACACACACACCTACATGTAGAGACACACACTCCCGTCTCTCACCTTGGCCCAGTCTCAGCTCAGGACGAGGGTAAACAAGCTAATGTTTAGATTTCACGGAAGTGGAAACTTATCCGGTCGAGTCTGCTCTGTCACTCAGCAACGAGCCTGTTTATGTTTGTCTCTTTGGTAAGTATCAGTGAGTAGTGGCATATGTGAGCATTCAAGTGTGTGTGTGTGTGTGTGTGTGTGTGTGTGTGTGTGTGTGTGTGTGTGTGTTTTGGGTGGGGAGTATGTGTTGCACACATTCCTTAATATTGAGCCTTAAACTCACAGAGGGGAGTTGCAAACAGGTTGCCGGTGGCCTCCACGGACACTGAGCCGGGCCTCGTGATGATGATGATAGCCATAGAGGTGATGGAGGTGTTGATAACAGGACAGGTGATATAGCTGGTGTTGATTTTGTTATAAGACCCTATAGTGCTGGAACGATGCCCTGCTGCAGCCAAGAGAGACACAATCTGGACTTGCACTGATCTTTAGACACATTAATAAAAGTCTGTCAACCTTTTTTAGGGGTATTGTTCCGACGGCCTAATACTCCGAAACCCCAATAGTCCAAAAGAGTGTCCAACTGGACCGAAAGCACATTTTTCTGACAGCTCGTTATCCCGAAAAAACAAACGTCCATTGGTCCAAAACGACACACTATCCGTGTGATGAACAGAAGTCCATGGCTAATTATTCTGCAGAATGATATCATTGATCCTTCCAGATTTCTTTTCCTACTTTCATCCTGTCTTGGAAAAACAAGTTGTTGGTAAAGACATGAATATTGATCTAGCAGGGCTTCTCTCTGATATCACGCTTACATCTCCTAAAAGACACATTTCTGATGAAAGTGAGCGTTGGTTCTTTCCGATTCATTTCAAAATGATAAATTAATTGACGGATCTCACGGGTGCTTTTGCAGGATTTTTGAATCTTTCAATTCTTTTCCAGACAGTCATTGGTTTCTATTCAAAGTATTCAAGTGAAGTCTCACTTGAGGTAATGTAATTATCTTTCCTCATGCAAATGTTTAGTATCTAAGTGGATTTTAAGATGATGTAGGAGTCAAAAACAACCCACGACTGTCTTCAAAGTCAAGAAAAACGAAGTAAAAGTCTGGTGTAAGCCTTGGTAAATGAACAGCAGTAAAGTTATGAATACTATATTCGTAGTAAAATGTGCAAAAACACTGGTAGAGTCCTTTAAAATTGCCATAGAGGTGCAAGGTGAATCTCTAACGTGTGGCTCTGTCAAATTCTTCAAAGCAATAACCCCTGAAGTCCTCCTCTTTTCTTTCTTTCTTTCTTTTTTTCCGCCGCTACACGAAGTGGACGACAAGGGCTGTCAGAGAAACACAAAGCACTCAGGATTGCGTGTTAGGAGCCGACTGAATGGCACCAGGCCTAACGAGAGCCCGGCAGGGACCCCGAGGTGGGCCCGGCACCTGCAGTCTTGTGTCTGGGGGAGGAAGTGGGGGCTCTGTGTGTAGGAAGGGGATGAGAAGCTTGTGTAAATGTCAAGTTTGATTCTACAGTATGCACGAGCAAATTTAAGGTAATATTTTTGCCGTCGTAGCCTAAACTCTCTATGAGATGTTCAGCTCTGTCTCACTAAAACCACATTTTTACTGTGAAGTGAAGTGTGAAGTCCTCTGATCCCATCTCTTCTCTGTTTGAATCACATATTTCAAATTCAATTAATATTATTACTACGGTGTCACGATGTGATTATATTACTTTTGTAGTGTGACCAAATTCTACCGACCCATTTGAGATATACTCTCCTATTATCTGGAAAAGTAAAACGATGAAGGTCTATTGACCAAAAACACTGTTAATGAATATCTCTGAGTGTAAAAACAAGAGCACAGTGTGCAGAAGTCTTATTGATCTATATGGGCGATAGTGGCACTAACAGCTCAGAGTGATGAGCGGATCAAATGAGGAAAATAATCAGAATGACTATCGGAGGGAAAGATGGCGGTCACCGGTTGTTTCTGCCGATTTTGTCCGAGGCAGCGGCTCCATCGGGGGAGTTTGGAGGTTGCCCACAAGCTCTGGAGCAGATTATGGAAACCAGACCTGGCGAGTTTACACCGAACGCAAGGCCCCGTAGAATTAAACTGCGAACTGCGGACAGCTCGCAGGAAACACCTCTTTGTAAAGCAAACATACATATATTTTATGGCAGCCGCTTTACTGCTTTTTTTTATTTTGGGCTCCAATGAGTTGACATTTCAACATGGCCTCGGTCTAATTTCCTCTGCTTTTCTTCACCTTTTTTTGTCTGGCGGTCGACCCTCCGCACACACACACACACACACACACACACACACACACACTCTCTGCCTACCTATTCCTATCAAAATAAGGCTGCTATTTTGGCAGTGGCCATTTTTATTTTCGTGGAGGTGTGAGGACCGGCCAGTCGGGGTTGTTTTGACAGATTCGGGGACTTTATTGCGGCCCCCGGGGCAGCTGTAGGGGTGTGAGCGACCCCCCCCCCCCCCCCCCCCCCCATTACCACCTCACCCTCCACCCCCGACCCAAAAGGAGAGCAACACAGCTGCTGCTACTTCTTCTCCCCCTCCCACCCCTCATCTCAGCCCCTTCACCTGGTCTCCATATGATTGTGACCCTCAAACACACACACACACGCCATAAAAGGTAAAAGAGGTGTGACATCTAATTCTGTAATGACCCTGCGCTCAGCAACACCCACTCTCTCACACACACACACACACACACACACACACACACACACACACACACACACACACACACAACTCTGTGGTCCTGCCAGGATTAGAGTCTGACTCCTGCTGGGGCCACACATGCTAAAAATGAAAATGTGTAAATTCATGACACTGTGGGACAAAAACAAACACCAAACTTCGCATGTGTTACAGGAAACAATTGTTTTTTTTTTCACAGCTTGTTTCCATAAACAGTTCTTGCAGCAATAATGTACTCACAAAGTTAATTGCGTCACAGCGACGTTTGCCAAAAGGGTTGAGAAACACAATCAAGAGACTTAACGAAGAAACATTTTCAACTCTTTGTAAATCATCCAACGCAGTTTCAGCGTGAGGGGTTACTACCGTCGGTTCAGGTGCCCTCACTTTCGGTTTTAAATGCAAAGACGGTGATTTAGATAATCTGATTTGGGGTTTGTCTCACGTCTGTATTTTTCTCTGTTGTTGTGCAATTGTCTTTTTTTTTTTCAAATCTCATTTACTTTGGTGAGAAAAAAGTAAGCATCACTTTAAACAAACAAGTTATAATAAACCAGAATTATCCTCTCATATATAGGCATTCCTACTAAAGTGCACTTTAGTTAAATGTTTTGAATTCTTTGAATATTAAAAGTATAAAAAAGAAAAATCCATTTGATGATGTTCCTCCACAATGACATAAATCTGTTTTAGGAAACATCCGGCATTGTGCAATCCATGTGCACTGCATTTTGTGGGAAGACATGAACTCTTTTACAGTCTTTTTTAATTGGGTAGTCAAAGTAGTACATTTCTAAAAACAAATATCACCTGTTCGAATGGTCTGCATCTCATTATGAAACTACAAATCTGTACTTCCTGCTGGCTGTGCAGAGCATGTGGGACAGTATGGGGTTAACAGCGCCAGAGTTATTTGGTTCTTGGACACGGTGGCCTCGGCTGCCGGATGCAGGTTTGACTCAAGGGCAAAATCCAGAGTGAAAGCCTCTCATGTTTTTGACTGGTTGCCAACTCTGCTTCTCTCTCTCTCTCTCTCTCTCCCTCTCTCTCTCTCCCTCCCCCTGTCATTCTCATCCCTCTCTCTCCATTCCGCTGTTCCCTCCCCTCTCTCTCTCTCTCTCTCTCTGATTTACTCTCTCTTTCTCCCCACTCTGTTCCTCCTCTAATCCCCTCCAACATCAAAATCAGGACTGACATAGAGCAGGTCCGGTGTCCCTCTGAACACAGCATGGACTCACGCAAAGTTATGTCATCTCATAAGGAAGATGTGTGCAAAACTCTTCAGTCGATCGTACGATTGTAACTCGGCTACGAGTATATGTGGCATTAAAAGGAACTGAAAAAGAATGTGGTGCAGAAAGCTTCACATTAAAATCAAAAAAAGATTCATGTTCCAGAAGCTGAATGACGAGCACAGAGAGTCGTCTTTCGGGTCATGGATTATGCAGAAATAGCACATTTCATAGAAGTGCCACGTATGTCGTAGGGTCTCGCCATTTTAATGCGTGTTGCGCAATCGACGTAATTGAAAACAAATGATGCAAGAAACCAACCTGGTTCTGGATTCAAGTGTATGAGCCAAGTCTGTCAATGCCTTAAGACCCATGTCACTGATTTCGAGCTTCTTCCCTGAAAAAATGAAATCCATCAAGGTACAACCTTGCTGCCCATTGGCTGATACATCCCACATTTGAGGAGCTACTTTCACTGATGTAACAGCAAAGTAGACTACTGTTGAACTAGAGAATAACTATAATACCTGAGAGATGGTTTTAGTATTGTATTTAGCGAGTACCCCGTATTCATTTCCACAAATGTGAACTCCAGAAGTCGACCTCTCTGACCTTTTCTGTGAGCGTTGTGTTCCCATCGCGCTCTCTGCATTTTTTTGTTCGGTGTGCGTTCTGCATAAATCCAAGGTGGCCTATCTCCCGAGTCAGTATGACTCACCAAGACCTGCGAGGATTGCGGGCTGACAGGTTAGGAAACAACATACAGCAAATAGCTTCAGGCAGGGAACAAAGTCAACTCACGTCTCCTCGGGCAAGCCACTCATTCAGCCAGACGGCCTGCTATCATCCTGCACGTTGGAAAAAGCACCGACAAAAGAAAAAGAGGTGTTTTTTTAAAAGAAGAGAGAGACTTCAGCAGATGTGCAGGGAAGAACTTAGTCATCGTGTTCAGTGTCATGGACCGAGTGTTTCCTTTCATTTTGCGTTTGATCTGAAGCGAGTGTGAGCAACAAGGCAGATCTGATCTTGATTCAGCCGCGTCGTGTCTACGCTTTCATCTAAGAATAAGAACACCTGAAAATGCGGAGGCGTCCGTTTTGTAAACAGTTTGTAGACGTAGCTCAGAGAGGAGGTCAGACCGAAGCCGGCCAAGAATGTGCTCGGCAACAACGCTCCGAGGAGAAGATTCCCAGCATTCCTCGCTGGTTAGGGAGAGGTACCGGCCTTCGCAGATAGGAAGTCGTCTGTCATTAGGGGGTAATCACTTCTTGAGGAGGATTGCAATGCCTGGAATGATTACTGTTGTTATCGGCAGTGAAACTTGCCGCAGAGAGAGAGCGAGAGCGGATGACTCTTTGTGTGTTTTGATCAGCTTGACTGATCCAGCGTAGGCCTCGCTTGTTTTTCACCACTTTCTCACCGTCGCACTTAGCCGCGTAGTTCACGGCGCAACAATCGACCGGATTTAGTGGTGGACAAATGCTTCAATGTTGACTTTAAAGCTAGTTGGTATTTCTTACCTAGAGGCATTTTCTAATTACTCATGGCTCGTGTGTAATGATGCCTATCATGTCAGTGGTGCAACAAGGTGGATGTGATCCGTCATGCAGACTCGTGTAAGAAGCAGAGAATGTATTCCCACTGCATTTTGTTGAAGTAGTGTTCTCTGTCTCCCACGCCACTTATCTCTGTTTGTTTGTAGGCTTTTGGTCCTGAGGTCCTCTCAAGTGGCTTGTCTGGGTCTCTTAGTCTGGCTGTTTTTGTCCACTCTCTCCTATTCCCCCCCCTCCCCCCTCCCTTTGTCTCTTGCCCTCTGCCAGTTGAGCCAAGACTTCAGGTGGAATGATGCCGTTCCGAAAAGAGCCCGTCAACGCTTGCCCGGCATGCCAAGCCAAGTATTTGTCTCTCTGGGTCCCCCCTTACCACCTCCTCCACCTCCTCCTCCTCTTCGCTCCCCAGCCCCCCTCCTCCTCCTCCTACCCCCGGATCCTTGAGAACAGGAAGTGTATCTTGTTAAGTGATGGATGGGCCCCCTGCTCTTGCTGAGAGGAAAGAGAAGAAAAAAAATAAAAGCTTTCTTTCCCTCCAGGGCAGTCAGATGAGTTTAGCAGTCTCAAAGCTTTTTGGGAGCACCTTAGAACCCTTGGAGCCTGAGCGCCTGGAAGCCACGGGCACTTCTCCATTATGTTGTGTGGAGAGAATTAACGGCTGATGAAGCAGCGGGTCGGCCTCTTTGCACTACAAATATGGATCCGAAATTAAGAAGCCCAAGCGGAAGAAGGGAATTGTGCATTTATGCACACAATGCATGCTACGTGCATTTGTCTGTCTGCGTGAGGTATTTAGCCGGGGGTCAGCAGGTTTGTGTTGGCATGCAGACGCCAGATTCTTCCAGGGAGAGCAACTCAGGAAGTGTCCCTGGCACGTCCTGTGGCTTAGTGCAATACGCACTGCCGCGACTGGCTCGACCTGATGTGACAACGACAAACTGCAATGCACCCGTCTCACCTCCTGCACACAAAACCTACAAATACCCACTAACCTGTGGGAAGAACCTCGACATGAAACTCACTCTCACATCTGTTTTATAGTCGGTTTGCTAGACGCATCTTATCAAGTTCCCCAAGTCTCGAGCTCTTATGAGTTTAATTTAATGCTGCAGCCTCGCTATCCATCCATCTCCCAGCAGGTCTCCCCAACAGGCCTCCTCTCGCCGCTTTGAACCTTAGTGGCGTTATTCCTCTCCATCCGTTTTGTACCGACTGTTCGTCACCCAAGACCCTCTCTTCAAACGAGTGGAAGAATCCACAGACCTGAAAAACAAGAACATTTCCTCTCATGATCCATTGCTCTCTTTGTCAGCCATGGCTCTGTTGTGGTTACCTAAGGGTAGCTACTAACGTTTGTCTCCAGTTTCCATCCTCTCATGTTCCATACACATACTCAGGAACACAAGAAAAGCAACAGATAAAAGGCAGGAAAACCGTCCGTCGCCCCAGTGAACGGGAATTGGTTGTCCAGAGGGGAAATAAAGAAAACCATAAAAGAAAACTTTGAAAAATTGCATCCGGCACACTTTGCCAAACTCACGTTTGTCTTTATCGTTGAGGTTGATTTTTCAAACATGGAAGCAGCAGCTCGCAAAAGAATCGCACCTCGACGTCCGCATGGTTGTTCAAATTCCCATTTTCTCAAGGCAGGAATTCTTGACCGTGTTTGCTTTAAAGTTGAGGTTCAAAGTTTATTCTTGACCTTGCAAACAGCAGTCGACAAAGCGATGTCATTATTGTTTCATCTGTCGCTGTACTTTTGAGACTAATTAAGCCTTTAGCCTATAAAATACCCAGAGCTGACATCCTGAAATGTCTTGTTCGGTCTGAACATTTAGTCCACAAGAATAGAGAAAAGCAGCAAATCTTCAAATTTGAGAAGCTGAAACCAGAAACAGATTGACATTTTTGCTTTTGTCAAAATGTTCATTTCAGTATTATCGGACTAAAATTCATAACCTTTGCAGATTATCCTACTTTCTCAATAGAGCAAATAGGTTGATTTACTATAACCGTTTATAGACAATAAAAAGCACAAGGAGGCCGCCGGGCCTTGAGGATACTTGGTGCATGCGGAGAAACAGGAATAGCAGTGTGATGTCTATGTGAACGAGAGTTCAAAGGCTGCTGCTCCGGTCCCTCCAACCTTCACTGATCACTCCTGACGTGACCTCCTGCATGGCTTGCGTCTGCTTGTGTCTCCTGCCTCGTCTCCGCTGGCCGGGGTTTAGCCCCGCTGTGGCCTGTCTGGCCCAAAGCCAGGGGCTCCGCTGTCTTTACAGCGAGGCCTCACTGAGTCTTGGGGGAAGAACAACAATAAAACTGTCAGTCCAAGTTGATGTTTGTTTTTCTGTTGGTTCTTCATTCCAGCGCTGGAATTAAATCCCAATTCACGGAGAGCCAACTGCATTTTGGTTGTTTTTGCAAATCCCGCCGGTCTTCGGGCAAGCTTGTCCGGTCAAACGGATGCACAACCCAAACCAAACAATACCACACCATACCGCAGCCTGTCACTGCCTGGCTGAGGAGGCCGGGTGGAGACACGGCATGTTTGTCTGTCCGTCGGCCCGTCTGTGTTAAGAGAGGCGCCCGCCACTTAATGACGTCTGACAAGCGAGACAGCGGCGGCTTTGGGTACTCAAGGACTGTTGTGGGGTCACGGAGATGTGATCTGTAGGAAGTGGAGGGTTCATCAGATAACGTCAACATTGTCTCCACGCTGACTGCCAGAAGTGGGAAAACTTACATTTCACAGTTTGCGTTTTTAGGCATTTGGTTTATGGTTGTGTCTAAAGAGGTGTACGATTTAATGCAGCAGTAGCGGAAGCGTCGGTTCCTAGATCTGCACCATAACAAGCTAGCAGTGAGCGAGTTCAGAGCCCTAGTGTCCTGACAGTATTTCTATGACGCCAAAATGATTATGTACAAAAGATATTTCAGTAACATGTGTTCCCTCAGCAAGCCAAAGAAGAGTCCACTGCTGCTCAGTATTGATGTGAAAGCCTTAACTTGACAGACTTTTGTGAAATATGGTGGTGAACCAAAGGCTGACAGACTCTTTTTTCCCCCCCATCCCACAGGCTCTGATGCGTCCAGGTCGCCTTGACCGGATCGTCTATGTGCCTCTTCCAGATGTTCCAACCCGACGGGAGATATTTTCTCTCCAGTTCCGCAGCATGCCCGTGGCCCAAAACGTGCTTCTCGATGAGCTGGTGACTCGCACCGACAAGTATTCTGGAGCAGAGGTGAGTTTCAGTCGCTTTGATTGATTTATAATGACGGCGAACAGGAAACGATACGTCCACCTCTTCAGCTCCGGGTCAAGCAAAAGATGTATTGAGTGATAAAAGCCAGGCCACGACAAAACAAGGGAAAACTGTTTCTTGTCAACTCAAGCTGACAAAATGTTTTCCTATCTTACAAAACATCGTGTTTAACAATCCAATGCAAATGGCACTCGCCACACGGATTCAAACTGGCAACCCTGCACATTCACAAGCCTACATCTTAATATTCTGACTGCTGCTGACCCCCCCCCCCCCCCCCAGTAAGAATACTGAACTGCAGTGAGATGTTTCTGCACTTTTCCATGATGAGTGTCTGTCCCGTGTCACAGTGCGCCCTCGTGATCTCACAGCAGAGTTAATCGTACAAACCGCTCCTTTGTGTGACAGATTTGCATCTCTGCCTTCGTCTGCCGCGTGATTCACATTGTCCTGAGCAGAGAGACTTCTACCGTCCTGCGAGAAAAAAGGGGCACAATTTCAAAAAGAATGTGTAACACTTTGGCAGATAAACTAATTCACCAACTTTAAGCGTGGTAGGTTTTAGCCTGTGTGTATTATTTACTGCAGAATGTAAAGCTTTGGAGAGTTTTCTTCACGGGGGATGGTTCTCTCTCTATTGGTCGTGTTTTCTGTCACAGAATTCATGTTTGTCTTTGACCTTCAACGTGACCATTCAACAGAAGAAGAAAACATTCCCGTAAGATGTACAGTATATCTTTCCCCCTGAATGTGAAACCTAGCTCTCTGTTTCATCTGCATAACAGAAATGTCATGCTGGTCTTCTGACAGGCTCAGAACACGACCGTTTTTAAATGATTCAGACGCTACCGTTACTTGGCAGGCTTTAAAAAACAGAAGAATCTGTGATGACTTGTTTCATTCATTGACTGCCTGAGATCGTGCAGGAGGCCAAGTGTTTGGATCTTGAAGCAATTTTCCTAATCAGCTCCTTATCATAAGCAACAGTGTCCTCCTCCGTGGACACGTTGTCCCCCAAAGCTACAACATATTGGTTTATTCAGAGATAACCAAAAGTATCAACTGATTCAAACTGGCCAAACATAAACAGACTATGACTTGTGAAAGTGCTCTTAAACACACACGCACGTGTGCACTCCAACTTTTCCTTCAGCAAGCTCGGAGGACTGTTTATCAGCTCTAAAATCAAGTCTGATCAGGACAGCGAGGTGTTGAGGTGTTTCCGTCTTCACTCTTGACATTATGATCCTCTCGAGGGCAGTCCGAGGTTATCTATAGGGCCTCCTCATATCCTGAAAGTGCACGCTCTCTCTCTCTCTCTCCCTGGTTCCTGACTCGGCAGCCCCGTACCCAAAAGCAGCCTCAAGCAGGCGGTACACCTGGAGGAGGTATGCAGCAAGAAACCAATCCCCAGCTATCAGGTGTCGCGTTTGACATCGGGCTTTCTGGTGTACCGTCTCATCTGTGGAATGAAGGTTTGCAGTCACTTGCCATTGAGTTCTTGAAACCCTGCAGAAATTCAAGGAAATGCCACAGTCAAGCTGATAAGAGTTCATCGGTGGAGAAAAAAAGAGAAAGAAAGCCGGGTCTCACCTGTGTACGGATTACATTTGACATACCAACGCTCCCAACGCTATAGATCCGAGTGGTTGAGAGGAAACTGAACACTCCTGTGATCACTGAGGGGAAGTTTGAGAGAACACAGGATACAGATAACAAAGCAACACAGAACCAAAGATAATGCTGTGTTTACAAGAAAAAAGAGCACCGAGGGACAAATGCAGCCAATCGCCATGTAAATAAACAAGTAAACGTCCAAACATGCTGACTGTGGATCGGTCACACCTTGACTGTCTGTTCTCATACTGTTATATATCACCGTCACGCTCATTGCAGTGATACGGTTTTTGAGTTGAAAGGCCCATCGTTTTCCCTTTTTTAATCCCAAAGTGTTTGTGCTTCCTGCTTCAGGAAGACGCCGCTCACAGGTTACAGTAAATGAGACTGCAGTAACTACGGTAACTGTTGACGCTCACATTATGTTTCTGAGTAACCGGACGGATGTGTTGATGAGTTCCTCCCATTAAATACTAATAGTGATTATAATGATGATAATAATAGCAACTCCTGACTTTTCAATCTGATCTGATTTCCAGATGCTGTTTCAAAAAAAAAAAAAAAATTGCAAACAAATAAATCTTAAAACACTAAAACAACAATATTCAAAAATATGAATAATGTATCATAACAATTACATGCTTTTGAGATAATATAAAGAATATTAGAACTTTTATGACGATGGGAATATCACTTCAATAATAATGTTTCACTAAACTCATCTGTTAGTTTCATGAAATAACACATGAGTCCTATATACAGGCAGCAGATATGATGCAACACTCTACCATGATGATATATTTGTATATTAGAAAATTGTACATCTCCTCAGTCGTTAAAGTCTCCGACCACGTATCCTCTTTCAAGGATAAAGACTGAAATAAGTGGGAGGAAGGAGGAAGGAGGAAGGAGCGGTGTTGCCTGGATATGGACGTTGAGAGTAGCCGGACCTTTCATCTCTGTGTGGCAGAGCACTGAGCCATTATATTTGACTTGGCATGCTAAGTGCTAATGCAGCAGGCAGCTGGGTGAGCCGCAGCCGACGAGCATCGGTCAGCCGTGCGTCAAGCCCCGCGCTGGATGACGGGGGGGGGGGGCTCGTAAATCAACAGCAAGACGCTTATTGAAACTGGAGGCCACTGAGCAGAGTCCAGTTTCAGTTTTCATATCATACACACTGTCGCTGACTCCCCGCCTTGTTCTCACCCGCTTGCATTGCGTTCTCATCTCTCCAACTGTCGACTGGTCGTACGCAGGCTTTGCAGTCGTGATGCAAATCATCCGTCGGTGTCATCGTGGAGCTTTAACAGGGATTTGGTTTGGGTTCTTCTCTGTTGCAGCCTCACTTCCTTACAAACAACGTACGTAGTTCAGATTGAGCTTTATTGATCATAAATCTACTCTAGCGATTTACTTTATATCAAATTTTTCTCTGCGGTTTTAACTAACCTCATTGCCTTATCTCACATGACATCGTTGACATGTTGGCCGTGAATATCTGGTCCTTCAAACTGTAACAGCCAAAAGACACGACACTAGAAACGAGCAGAATTGTGTTTGTTGTGACAATGTTTATATCTCACTTTTTAATATTAAAAGATTATATTTTCTACATTCATCCATTCATTAATTTGTCGGAACCATCCCAACGTAACCTACATTTAAAGGTTGACAAGTCAGGGTGCAGCAGCATAGAAACAGTTTTTAAACAGTAAATCCTTAAATGCATTAAACATCTTCGGCAAAGCATGAAGTTCAGAGCATGCACCCTTAATATGAGGTTGTTTACGACTATTTAAAACAATTTAAGAGGAAAAAATAAAGGAAAGTTCATGTCCTTTGGTCCTACAACATGATCCATAACAATGTGATGCAATCCAATACAGTGTAGTATAGTGCTGCAAATACCATCTCTGTGGCCCTTATTATTGTCTCGGCGAGGAAGATCGAGTCCGGGGATCAAACTGATCAACTGGTTTATAATCTCACTTCTTCAACCATAAACGCACTTCTGCTCCAAGATTTTCAGTGAATTTGTTACAATTTGTGTTACTTAGTTGTGTTTTTATGCAGTGCTGTGACATCCCTCCCAAGGAAAACTCAATGAGGAGGCGTGTTTGTTTGCGGACGGCTCGCACATCGTTGTGGAGGTGATGCACCAATGAGCACCTTTCAGTCCTCAGTCTTGGCAGTCTGACCACCTGAAGCTTTGACTTTAATTACATTCCTGGGATTTCAGACTCGTTTGAGAGGAGAGGGAGGCAGGGTCGAGTGGAAGGAGGGGGGGGGTCATGCAGGAGGACACAGTTGTTGTCAGCTCGGAGCTAGAAGCTTGTTAAAATCACCTGTCTTCCTACCTGCCCGGAGTGACATCTGGTTTCCCAACGCGCGCACACACACACACACACACACACAACTTAAACTCACACTAAGCCCAGAAAACTGCTGCCGGCTCTCCCTTCTCACCTCTGCCATCACTTTCCCAAACAGAAGCAACATTTGATACTGTAATCGCAGTGTTGTCTCAAAGAAGAAGAAGAAGAAGAAGAAGAAGAAGAAGAAGAAGGGCTTAACCTGCTCCTGAAGGAAGGTGTGAAGCCACTCCACTTCTCTCTTCTTTTTTTTTTTTTTTCAATTTATGATCAAGCCGTGACAGGAAAATACCTGGAGGATGTATTGCACCCTGTCACGTGCACTGAGTCAGTTCCAGGCCTTGTTTTGCAGCCTTGCTGGAAAGCTGAAGCCCTCTTAAGTTTCGATGCTGCACTTTTTTAATATTTCAAAACAAAGATATTTAATTCCAAACTAAAGATTGTTGCGCTAGGGGTGATAATGTTTTCAATTTATTATAGAAAATACTTGACCACATTGATACTAATTTTGTTAACAAAAGCCTTTTATTTAAGTTACTGCCATCGAGCACATGTTTAATCATTTTTGAGGCAGACTTCAAACTCAGAAGAGTTCGAAATCAGAGGCGAATTGCACATTATGTCATAATCTACTGTCCTTATCCTACTTTCTCTCTCTCTGTCTCGCTCTCTCTCTCTCTCTCTCTCTCTCTCTCTCTCTCTCTCTCTCTCTCTCTCTCCGTGGAGATTATGGCTCCAAGCAAATTAAACTCAGTAGGAAGTCCTTTCGACTTTCCAACTCGCTGCCTTCTTAGCTAAGTCCACTCACTTGGTCGGATGGGTAAGACTTGACATTTCAAGATGTAGGAATGAATCAATATGTGATGTAAGGACCAGAAGATGTCAAATAGTGCAAGCTGAATCAATACGATGAGAAGACTAAGTCCAATGTGTTCTTCTCTGTGTCCTCTCAGTGATATCCACTCACACCTGTGTTGATCAAATTAGTCTTGTGGGGGGGGGGAGTCATGCGTTCGCTCACGTGTGTGCGTGCGTCCCTGAGTGAGTGTGCACCTCCGTGTCTGTCCTCGGCTAATCTCGCACTCTGTTTCAGCAAACTGCATAATAATATTCTGGGTGCCCAGTTATGGCTGCATGCTCAAGGACTCACACTTTCTCGAAACACCTTTTATTTCCTGTTTAGCACCCAGAGACACATGCAGGAAAAAACTGCCTTTTACAAAGCCGGACAGCGTCTAATCATCGTTCATCCGACTCGTACTCGCTGCAGGTTGTTTCCCCAGTTAGAAAGACAACCAAAGCCGATCGCATCTTTGTTGGCGGGAATAAGAACGGGGACATCGTCTGTCTCTGCGCCCTGTGAAATCGGGATACATTTTTTGGAACCGCATGGAGAAATGTTAACTGCTCCCAGCAGCCGCTACTGCAGCGTTGACTGAATGTGACATTGGTGGCAGATGTGCAAACGTGCTGATATTTTCATAGGAAATAAATGTTTGTCTTACTGCTCTCTTTTGCCGACGGTTGAACATGTACACAGTTAGGAAAAAAGCGTTTCTGTTTGCTGTTCCACAGGGCGCACAGGACCGATGTGTTTTCTTCAATTGAGTTTGTTTGGGATAAACAGGAAAGGCACTGAGTCAGGGACGGAGTGCCGAAACTCAAGCTTCATTAGCAGAGTGCGTCCCCGGGACCTCCCTGGGCTGTGTGATTGACAGCTGACCTCCGGGAGGTGGAGTGCAAAAACACCACAGCAATGAGCACTTAGCAGATGTTGACAAGTTGTTGACAAAAGAAATCAGGATTTCCCCCCCGCTTGAACCCGGTAAGAACGGGGCTGGAAGTCGCTGTTTAGATACGGAGCACGTAGAGGTGACGTCCGACTGACAAGCCGTACCGAGACCCCCCCCCCACCCCCCCACCCCCTCACATCGAGTTCTCTGAGTTCTAACTTCCATCTCCCTTCAAGAGGCGGTTGTTGAGGCGTTTTAATAAAACCTCAAGCTGCAGCATTCAGCCGTATCAGAATATCTTTGTGTTCAGTCACAGATGCCTTTGACCTCCGTAGCGGTGGGTCTTTTCCCTCCAACAGGGGGAGAGCTGTTTGGTCCGGGCCCAGGTGTCTGAGACGCTTGGCTGACAGCCATTCAAACTCACTGGCGCAATTGTTTTCTTAACTCCTTTTTTTTTTTCTTCTTCTTTCTTTTTCACACTGGCAGGAGCAGATCTGTTCCAATGCAGGACGTACAAATCAGGCAGATCAACAGTCTGCCTTGACGTCAATGTACCGCCTGTGATGCTTGATACCCCCCCCCCCCCCTCCCCCTTTCCTAGATTACTGAGCACCTCTGCAGCTCCCTGTCAAAAATAGTCAGTGTTAGGTTGTAACTTGATGAAGCGGTGGTGCATTTTTGCATCAGTTAAAGGACATAAAAGTAGTTTTGGAATGATGTTTTATTTGTTTTCACACGACACGACGGATTTGCAGAAACTTGATTGCGATGATTAAAAGCCATGAAGAGAGAGTTTGATCACATATCCGGTCTGCATAATGAGACACACACACACACGCAGAGCGCCGTCGCAGGAAGACAAATGGTTTCCTCTGAACACCTGTTGAGGTCGTGGCTGTTCCTCCTCTGGCTCCATGTGTCGTTTTTGTCTGATTTATGACCTAAGGTATTTGTTGTTGCAAAGTTTTTTTATCACCACGGACACAGGCGCAACAAAAAAAAGAAGAAGTGCATCAACAAAGCGTGTTGCTGTTTGAATTGCTGTGATGTTACACAACGTACGGAGCTGATAAATACACCATCAATCCTGGACTCCATAAGAAAAGACAAGAAATCTGCAATCACCATCAAACAAACACGTCGGCTTTGGTGGAATGCGTGTCAGACAAAGTTGGCAGTGGTTTTCCAAAATATGGTAACCTCTAGTCTTGTGTGTGTGCGCGTGTGTGTGTGTGTGTGTGTGTGTGTGTGTGTGTGTGTGTGTGTGTGTGTGTGTGTGTCTGTTGTATTTTTAAAGCGGCTGACAACAGAGGCGGTCACGCTGCCACTCAGGAAAAACACAGTCGACGTGGAAAACACGGTCAACAGCTCGACAAAGGCAGCGAGGAAAAGGCCTTTCACACCTCTGTGACTCTGAGTGACTGTGAAACACTTTGCCTCATTTCCTCTCCAACTAGCCTTTCGCCTTTTATCGTCGTGAATATGTTGTTCTTCGTCGACAGTGCGGGTTAAATGAAGGTTAGCAAAGAAAACATTTCCCTCAGCGCCTCTGCCAGCAGGCTGCTGCCGTGGCTCGCTAAAGGCCAACAATGGGCCGAGAGGGAAATGGATCCAATCGGCCCTAATTTTACATTTTGTATATAAAGCCTTCGCTGTGGTTTGTGTGCGAGTACATGGCGAGCGCAAATTGAATTTTTCCTGGGAAATGTGAGCCCTCGAGCGCACTAGTCATTCTGTTTCCCTTGGCCAGGCAGGAAGACAGAATGTGGGCAGCGAAAAGCCAAAAAAGAGACAAATGGAGCAAGACAGGAAGAGTGGAAAGGTAGGAAAGGACAGAGGAAGTGAGAGGAAAGGTGATTAGAGGGAGAGAGAGAGAGAGATAAAGGTAGGACAACCTAATAAAAACAAATACAGTGGAGCCTGTAGAGGAAAATACAGAGTCGATAACCAGTAACTCGTTTCAACTATATAAACAATCATTTCTATGTTGTAATTAATTTTCCAAATTAAATGCACATAGTAAAGAATAAATAATAATGTTATTTGCAAATTTACAGGCTGAATGAAAATGGTAATCGTTTAGCTCTCTCAAATGTGATGTTGGAATAAATAATTATAACTTTTGAATGAACTAATTTTATAAGAAGTTGACTTGATTGGCAATAAAACATTTAGAGCACATTTTCTTATTTAACACACTAGAGGGAGTTTTCTTTTGCACACTTGGTCTATGTTGACCGGTAGCTTATGGCTAACGTCAGCAGTCTTTAATAAGGTGAATATTTATTCCATATTTAGGTGTGGG
Organism: Pholis gunnellus; assembly: GCF_910591455.1. Lineage (NCBI taxonomy): Eukaryota > Metazoa > Chordata > Actinopteri > Perciformes > Pholidae > Pholis > Pholis gunnellus. The sequence continues at coordinate 22,866,563 of NC_136537.1, forward strand.
ATCTCTTTCTTTGGGTTTATATGCTGGATTCAGTTCAACCTTAGAGTTAAAAGCTCCTAATGCATGTGAACATTCACTGTGTGTGTTCGGGTACTCTGTATCTTAGTGTGTATGGAAGATGGAGAAAACAGGAAAAGGGAAATTTCAGTGGAGCACATCACACAGATGGAGTTTTACCTACCTTGACATTACCACACGCACACACATCACACACACACACACACACACACACACACAGACACACACACACACACACACAGTCACACACACACACACACAGAACTAAGTCTCCAGGTCACTTCAGTGTGGGTGTGTTTGGTAAATATGCCATCCCTGCCTTCCCAAGTCCAGGGAGAATGTCGAGCTTTCATTCGCCTGATTAAGGGGCGAGGACAAATATGCCCTTAAAGGTGAGGCCCAGCTATAACCCCCCCCCCCCCCCACACACACACACACACACACACACACACACACACACACACACACACACACACACACACACACACACAGAGACAACCTACTGTGTAGCCCCAACACAGGTGCTATCCCACACGGGTCTTTCCAAAACACATAGTGGGTAGGGGCCTGAGACGATAACACTCGACCGCCTGACATTATTCGGTAGCTTTCGTGGGAGGTTTCCGTCTGAAGCTGACCCCTGACATTTTACTTTTATTATCAGTGAGTCACGCAGCAGGGGGGGGAGCATCCCCCACTTTCGTGAACAAACATTTCCTCCTGCGTGGCAAGAAGACGCGCCTCAGACGGATGTCGTTTTTATTAAATCTAGACCGAGAAACGGCGATGTGAACTTTTAGCTATTATATCTCAGGCCTCCAGGTTTCTACTCGAGCATACAGAGGGCCGTGTCTGCTGCAGGACTCGTGTGTAACACCTCCCCTCCGTCTCTATTGTCTCAGCTGTAACATATGGGGAGGAAAAAGCCCACACATCACACTTTCATCATCACAGTTTCTATGGAATCTAAATTCCTCTGCTGAGACCGCAAGCATGTGCACGTTCATCCACGGCTCTCACACACACACACACACACTACAGTCTGCTATTTATGGTCATGTGCCATGTTTCCGTTCTCCCCCTTTTCTCCCCACATGACTCTCCTCCCTCCGTGCTCTCTCTCTCTCTCTCCTTGTAATCTTCAATAGGTTTCACATGGAGCTGTGGTGAGGCCGAGGCATGTCACTGCAGACACTTCCTCTTTGCCTCTTCGGAGGATGGAACGTTTCATTTCTGGTTGAGCGTTTGGGCTCTGCACCCCCGACGTCGTTTGATTTATGTATTATTTCATTTCCTCTCTGGCAATTGGATGCAGCGTGGCCCCTTTTTTTTTTTTTTTCCAGTGAAGGGGTTATTGTAAACGGTGGTGATACTGTGGTGTGGTTGGGGCAATGTTAGGGGAGGGAGTTTATAATTGTACTAATTGCATAAGAGCACCTCTTAGAGCCAATATCATCTCTGGCACTGGATAGTTCTATAGCGACAGCTATGGCCACCGAAAAACCTGTTTTTATCTATTTGTGAATGTCATAACGTATCATGATATATACTATTTATATACTGTTAATATACATACAATATATATATATATATATATATATATATATATATACAAAATGTGCTCTTTATCATTTGTAATTTTTTCTTTTTCTCCAAAGTAGATTTTAAATAAGTTAGTTAATCATTAAGTTGGCCAACAGAAATGAACAGAATTGATGATTCATTATTGGTTCGGTACATTTTAAATCAAAAATGTCCTAATTATTAAAATCAGACTTTTTTCTTGTCATACTTAATAGTAAAGTGAAAATCTTTGAGTTTTGGAAAAAGCTATTTCAAGAAAACATCCCTCTGGGACAGACGTTTAGTACTTCTGATGATGTTTTATCGGATTAATCCATCATACAAATCATGTTTGTAACCGTTTTGACGTCTTGCCTGTGTGGTGATGTTTTTCTTCTTTTTAATGAGGAGATTTTACTCAAACTGATTTGTCATAACATTTTAGCAATCATAGTTGCTTTTTTTTTTTTGCATTTCATTAACGTCCATACATTTATACATCCTATTGATTGGATTGGCTCAAATTTGCACTTACTTAATTTGCAAGTTACATTCTGACCGATCAGGAAATCATAAAGAGAACACAGTGATCTGCTGCTGTGACTTCTGGAGGTTAAATGAGTATGCATGTGTGCTTATGTACAAGACTTCCTGGCTTGTACACTTCACTGTACACATGAGTGCGGTGGTGTGCGTGTCGTACCTGTGCCTGAATGTGTGGTCGCTGTGCAGCACGTTTCTTTGGTGCACGGCGTGCGGAAAAGTGTGCAGTGGCCTACGTGAGCCTCATCCGTGTGGTCCTGCAAGTGCAGTGTGTTACACATGGGCGTGCGCACACACGCGTGTGCAAAATGCATGTTCGGTGCATCATGTGAGCAAGTGCAGCATGGTGGTGTAACTGTAGAGTATGTGTGCAGGACTTGTGGAGTGATGGAGGAGAGGTTTTGTGGGAGGGAGGAAGGGAGGAAGGGGGGGGGGGGGGGGACTCGCTCCTGTAAATGTGGCCGTTTGTGTGTGAGGGAGGGGGGCGAGGGAGGGAGGGAGGAGGGGAGTACTGCACGTAGCCCGCTGTAGACACAAGGGCGGATTGATAGTAAACACACACACACTCCGGGTCTAGTGGATCTGCTGCCGGTAGCCCGGCTAACAAGCCCTTCATTAAGGCCGTCTGATACACTCACTGAGCGCCTTTGTGGAAGTAGGAAGCGAAAAAGTACACCAGACAGATTTGACCCGAGAACGGTGGTGTGCGCTGCCAGCAGTGGCAACCTTTCTTTTCTTTTTTTTCTACTTTCACCCCTTCCACCTCTGGAGAAGGCTTTTATTTTTTCGTCGTGCTGAACAGGTTGTCTCATGGCACGCGCCACTTCTCACCTCCTCCAGGGAAACACTGCACGGGGGGAAAATATATAGATCTACATTTCACTGTGTATGCGTAGGATGCGTGTAAAGATCTTTGGAGTGTCACTTTTGGGCCTTTTAGGGGTTTTTTTCGCACCAGTGTGCACGTTTTGTGTGTACAGTGTGTTTGTGCCATGAACATCTAGAGTTCAGTGGTGGGATGGAAATTTACACGAGTTTTGGTTTATTTCCTCATATATTTTTTTAATATTCTGAAACATGGCACAAGTTGTCTATTTCCCTGACATGCACTGCACAACATGTTATCACCTATATGTGGGTTATCTCCTAGTTCTGCTCTGTTTATTAGAGGTTGTACACATTTTTCCATTAGTCATGCTGCTCGTGTATCTTTTTATCATTATTATATCCTTGTATTTGTTCTTGACCTCAAAGGAGCTAAATGTTTTTACTGTCACTATTTTTGCACTCCCACCTAGATGTTTATACTCCTTACTTTTTATTCCACTCATATATTTCTTGCTTGCCATGTTCCAGTGCTAAAAAGTGTCAGGTGTGTTTATGTAACCCCCACTTTGCTATGTTCTTATTTATATTCTGTTATTCTCTGCTGGATCTCGTTACCACTCGCTGCCACAAACGGCCTAATTTCCTCTCCGGGGGTCATTCTAGTTTCGTGTTGTCTTATCTTACAAGGACAACAGGACCTCACATACGGCGCTGGACGCGCCGAGGTATATCACTCCGCATACGGGGAATGCACATCCAACATGGAGGCGCTTGTGTGCGTCGGAGCATGCATGACGTGGGGTGTAGTTGTGGCTTACAGAGGGAAGTGCAGTTCACTGACCAATAGAGCATAAAGGGTGCTGTTGTATCCTGACGGCTGGGAGGCTAGCGAGGGCCTGCAGCACCGAGCAGAAAAACTAAACGGTAATATGAATGAAGGGAACTTTCTAATGAGCCATCAGTTCTGTAGCTTCAAGTGTTTATGAAGCCGTTGGTTTCCTGATCTCTAATAACCGATCAGCAAATGACAGAGTCAAAATGTTTTCTTTTCTTTCCTGTGGCGCTTTGCCTCTCGTCTGTTGTAGTCTGAACTACACCGACCCTCCATCTTTTACCCACCAGGTTCTTCTTCTCGTACTTTAAAGTGTTCCACTCGGCACACGTCCCCCCCTCGTCCCCCCCCCGTCCCCCCGAAGGTGAGGTTGGAAATGGAAAATAGTTTAACTTCCATAAAGAGTTCCACATCGGATCACTTTCTGCATGTCTGTCTCACTGCTTCTCTTCGTGGAGACAAACTTTAGTCCGCTTGAAGATCAAAAGCTGATTTAAATCGTACTTTTCCCGTCTGTGTGAAATGACCGACACATGTCATTATGGTATGTCTGACCCGCTCCCTCTCACCACTGCATTTCACTCTTATTGACAGCAATGCTGAAGAGTAATAGTAACATTCATATACATGTCCACACATACGTACATTTTAGTGTGTTTGTACATTCGTGCATGCGAGGCTTGGTTTTCAGAGGGGTTTGAGAACCACCGGGGGGAAACTTGTCATTAGAGGAATATGTGGAAACAAGGATGTGGTGGGCGCTCCAATCGAGTATCTATCGCTTTTCCAGCGACCCATTTAAAAGCTCTGCGGTTCAAGAGGCTCTGCGGGCATTTTATTAAGGTGGAATGACTGACACGAGGATTCCGGACATTTCTGCCGGTGGTGTAGGACGGAGCTTTAAGCTTCTCGCTTCATGCTTCTGGACAATCAGTTTTATATACTTTGCTTTTTATTGACTTAACCTGATTACGTTAAGAAAGTGTTCTTTTGCTATTCTACTGCTTCTTCTGTCTGCTCTGTACGTGTCTATTTCATGTCTGTCCGTCCTTGAAGAGGGATCGTTCTTCTGTCCTTTTTTATTTTCCTTCTTCAATTAGGAGGTTAAGTATTTGGGCTGTGTCGTTAAAACAGCCTGGACATGAATACAGTTACAACAGAAAAGTAAATCTAACGCGTTACTTGGTGATCCATAACACTGGTTACGGTTCAAATTTGGTCCGGTTTAGACACAAATCACATGACTAGTGTTAGAAAGAGGTTGATATTTGGGTTTAGATACTACTTTGTTAAGATTAGGGATCCTTTGTCATCATGTTTAAAGAAACCAACACTGATCCCGTTCCTTGTCAATGTTGGACACTTTGTCTTTGTCAGTTACAAAAGTGACTAATGCTGTCGTTTTATCTTCACGAATAATTGAAAAAAGATGCGTTGGACCCAAACGGACCCAAAAAGAGAGAAACCACCAACATGGGCGCCGCCATGATGTTCTACCGACGAAAAACAGCGTCCGTGCCGTGTGTCGATGTCCCTGAATGTCACAGTGCACACGCTTCACCTCACTCCAATCTCCAGTGTGGAGATTCTGGAAGTCACAGAGAATGTTTGTATCGCCAGAAAACAACTGCCGAATAAAACACGTTGAAGAGAACGAGTCGGTGAATAATCGGCCGCAATGGAAGAGCTCCAAACAGTACAAACTGTGACTTTAAACAGCTTCTGCTCCGTCATCAAAACCTCTTTGACTCACTATCGGGCCCACTTTTGGGTCATCTTGAGTCAGCAGATTTTAAGCCCGTCTCCAAACTGAGAGGCTCTTGATGATTACTTTGTGTGTGTGTGTGTGTGTGTGTGTGTGTGTGTGTGTGTGTGTGTGTGTGTGTGTGTTTGTCTGTATGACTGGCTACGTGCCACCTTCAGGAACTCTGAGCTCGCCCACATCACCAGAGAGCGGCCACTGCAATGCATCAGCTTCGCCCCTCTCCATATATTTAAGTGATTGCTGACATAATTTATGAAGGGAATGAAAAATAAAGTCTGCATTGCTAATAAAAAAAAATTAAAAGAGAGATCCATAATTTATTTGGCCTGCCACAAGTCACACACACCCACACACACACACACACACACACACACACACATACATTTCATTTCTGTGCATTGGCAGTTTTCTCCTTCCTCTGTTTCCCTCTGAGGAGTGCGGGGGGCCATCTTTGGGGGGTTGCTTTTTCGAAGGGGGGAATTAGGGGTATCAAGGTGGTGCAGGAGTGTGTGTGTGTGTGTGTGTGTGTGGGGGGGGACTTTTGGCTCCGGTCTAGGAATGCCTTCACGTTTACAAACAAACTAGCTCTTTCGCTGGCCCTGTTTGCCTTTGTGGCTTTATTTTTATTTTTTTTCAAGGCCTGTACGGGCAAACACACAGCGGGAAACACTGGCTTGTTGATCGCCTTCACAGACCAGCTCATAAACCCAGCGACCATGAATGTCGAGGCCTGTGTGTGTGTGTGTGTGTGTGTGTGTGTGTGTGTGTGTGTGTGTCGTTTGTGCACTTCAGAGCAGCGCCTGAGCATTTTTTTTTTTAATATACCCAAGGGGTGTTGTGGAAGTAAACAACCAAATAATTATTAACTGTTGAATCATGAGATTTGAGGCACGAGGAGGCGAACATGTCCTGGGAGTGGAGTTTTCAACGTAAATAAGAAATTACAGTTTGATTGTGCTGCAGCGTTTGTCTGTTCCTGTTTATGGGCGTCGCTTGGAAACAAACACTAAATCACATTGTTCAACATGTGGCATCTCTCTGGCTCTCCCTCACTGACTCCTCTCCTCGCTCGCCCGCCCGCCCCTCGCTCCGTTTGTAAACAGGGGGGGAGGGTGTGTGTGTGTGTGTGGGGGGGGGGGGGGGGGGGGGGGGGGTGCATGGCCTCATTGTTTTGCATCATTATTACTGACAGGCCTAAATGACTTGAATGATGGGAAACCCTCGAACAAAATTACCCCGGCCCCGTGTGTTTACCCGGCCTAAACCATGTTGCTCGTTGGCTTGAAACAGAAGAAGAAGAAGAAGAAGAAGGGGGGGGGGGAGAGGCCTCACATCCTGACATCTGCAAAGCACCTGTCCTGAGCCGTGCATGCTAGCTGGGCCAGAGCACATTCAAACAGTTATCTCCCCGCATTTTACTCTCCAGCCTTGAGAAACGCCACGGCCGCCCTGTGCTTCAACGGTTGTCGACGCTCTGCTGTGTGTTTTCGCGTCTCCACTGAGTCTGTGCACTGGATGGGTTTCAGATGTACTATTCGTTCAAATGTGGGTGATATAAAATCTTGACTTTAATATTTAATATGGGCATTTTAATGTCGTTTCTGAAGAAAATGAGAAAACTCCTATAATTTGTTTTTCACCGCTACATTATTCTAGATATTCTAGATGAATATAGTGTTTTTGTTATATACTGAATACTGAATTTGGTACCTAAAGTTTTGGAACAAGACTTTTCACTTATGGCCTTTTCACACCTGGGACGAAACTAAACTAAACCAAAATAAAGAATTTTCGTTGACATTTTTTTTGGCGTTCAGACCTTTCGCACCAACACAAATATTTCCATTCCGTGCATTACACTGTAAATGTAAGCCTTGCGACGTCACACAATCATCAATTCATTGTTGTTTTTACAACAATAAACCCGAGCTCGACTTCGGGGAGGAGGTGTGGAAAGGTTCCAGTGTGGTTTCATGTCCTATGGGTGGCATGTTATTGTAACGAGTGTGAAAACTGAGCTTAATTGCATCGGTTTTCATCATGTGTGACAGGACTGAGAGGAGTCAAATCCACGTCTATTGATCACGTTAGTAAAAGTCATTATTTCGATTATTGGCTTGTTCCAAAAAACTAACCGCACTGCCAAATACCAGAGTATCAGATTTGGTGTGGATAGCCTCATAGAGATGGATGGGTTCCAAATGTTGTATTTGACGTGCAATTTATTCGCACAGATTATCCATATCTGGTCTGTATATAACTATATACCTCAATATACTTTTGATGTGTGAACAATCATGAAGTACTATGCTATGCTAAGAGTATTATCTGCAAAGAAAACAATGCAAACTGGCAAACAATTTAGCTTTTTTGACGGGATAATCTGTGTTATTCCTTTTTCTTTACTCACCTTTGTTAATGCTTCGCACGATAGCAACACTTCGATAGCGTAGCCACAAGCTACTCACCACTTGTCCAACCAGTAAAGGGTTTATTGTGCAGTATTAGCAGACGGATGAATGAAGACAGGCTGGCTATGCTTGCTTGCTAATATTTGCTAGCTAGCTACATTGGCTAACAACTACTGTTGCGATCTTGCTGCAATCCCAACTCACCTGTTTGTTCTCAAATTATCACAACCAAAGTTCAGTCATCTCCAAAAGACAACTTTAGTGACGGTAGATAGAAGTGAACTTGTGGTGAGGAAGAGCGTTACCAACTTTGCTAGCCCGGCTAGCTTGTAAACATTAGCCCGTCACTCTTTTATGTCATTTTCTTTGATTGGACTTTATTTAAGAGTTGAAAAATATCCCCAAAAACATTATTATTCATTATCAGGTCTTTTCTAATTATTTTCTGATATCATTTTTAGCCTGTAACGTTAGATTTTGCCAACAATTAATGTTTAGAATTTACAAAGTAATTTATTAACAGCATTATTGTTGTATATCAAGATAGGAAATGTATTAATTGTTATCCAGTGAAATGAGGGATTTTGCAGTGGAGTTTGACATTTTGTCATTTTCGGTCATCCTGTCATTGAGTAACTTTCTGCAGCTTTATGTATAAAAAAGAGAAAGTTCTTTCTCGAATGTTCATCCTTAAACCATAACTGCTTACTGCCCAAAGGAAAATGAAAGTGGAGTGACGCTGTCAGTTTATAAAAACAAAACAATAAATACAGTCTAATGACCCTTAATTCTGAAAGTTATGATGGGTCAGGAATAGGCGTAGTTTTAACTATTAATAGCTATTTACAAACTGTGTGGGCTAAAACACACTAGAGCCTCCCCCCCTCACTGTACATTCAGCATCAGCTTGCATGTCACGCAGTGCAGCCGTGGAGCAAAGAGCAGTGGCCAGCGCCGCTTCGGTCCAGTGAACAATTCCAGCGGGCCCAAGTTGCTCTACATGCACACTTCCACCGTTCAATACCCCAGAGCCTCGGCCGCATCACGTGACCGCCTGTCCCACTGACCTCCCACCAGACGTTATCAGCGGTTGTACGGGGCGAATAGCTTCCTCTTTGCTCAGAACAAAGCTGTGCCTCCCAGAGGAGGAGGGGGAGGAGGGTGGCACTGCAGGGAAAGTTGCCTGGCCTTCATCAGCCGTCGCCACCGATTCGGAAGTGAGTCACTCCTCTGCCGTGTGCAGAATCTCTCCCAAAGGTCACCCGCCGCTGCCTGCAGCACTCCTCCGTGTCAGCCATTGCATAATTCTATCAGCAGTGTAGTCAAGAAGCTGCAGGAGCAGTGCTGTATTCACACTGTTAGACATGGCTGATTAGAAATGTTGATTAAACGGACCATTTTTTTATTGAAAGAGCTGCTCCAGACACATAAATAATCCTATTATATAACTTAAATCTTAAAGGGCAGAACCAGAAAACTACAGCTTTTCTACCAACAGTGTAATGTGTCACATTGCATATTGGAACAAAAACCGGGTAACAGAGGAGGAGCCACAGATTGAAAGCCTAAAACGTCCTCAAATAAAGCAGTCTAGTTGGTTAAGTCCTTGGCTGTTAATATTTATATGTTTGTAAGTTAACTCGTGTTCCAACAACATGTGGATCTATGATATATGTTTGTCTCCAGTGCCTGTCACTAGATTTCCACTCACTCTTTTCTAAAATGGATAAGAGTGAGACTGTCAGATCCTTCCTGTCAACTTCTCATTGAAAGTGGCAATCCTGAACATTTCAGTCCTGGTTGAATTAGAATTTATTTTGAGTGAAAAACGACTGAATTCTGCTCAGAGTTTAGCAGTCTGGAGTCTTTTTTTGTGGATACATTAGCGTCAAGTTTTCAGAATTGTGTGCATAGTTTCATTTTGTGTGTGTGCAATGGAGAAAAACATGAAATATAGAGCATTTCTTTAGGGGAATTTCCCCACAGACACGCGCAGTCTGTAATACCGCATATAATATGCGAATACTTTCCTCAGGGGGCCATCGGCTCAATCACCTCCGTGTTTCCCCTTTCAGCAATAGATAGACTCATTTATTTGAATAAAATGGTGATTGCCACTTTAAGGATTATATGTAGATCAGGCTAACCATGATCTCTTGTTGCACCTATTTTTATATGATGAAACTATTTTATTATTACAACAGTTGCTTTCAAGACATGTTGCTGAGCCGAGGTGCGTTTAGTATAGATAGTTGTTGAGATTTTACACAGTTTGATTTGTGTGTGCTTTTGATATTCACGAGATGCATGCATTTCTATGGCCGATGAATAAAGCTCTTCTCCAGCACCATTCGATACCGTCACCAGTCTGTGGTTGAGGTCGATCGGCCTCTTTAACTGAGCTCACATGATTCAGTGGTGTTCATTGGATGGAGCGCTCCGCCTGACAGCTGAATATCTGTGTCTGTTTCCTGTCCCAGATAACGGCAGTATGCAGAGAGGCTGCCCTCCTGGCCCTGCAAGAGGACATCAAAGCTCAGCACATCGAGGCCAGACACTTTGAAAGTGCCCTGAACACTGTGAAGCCCCGGATCCCCGACTCTCTCATCCAGTCGTATATCAGCTATCAGCAGCGACGGAGCGGCCTGTGCTTCTTCTGACCGAGCTGCTGTGGACAAAAGAATATGACTCCAGGAGCCTGTTTTCCTGTGTGACTCTAATATTATGTTTTTACAGAAAAGGTTTCGACTGCCCCCGATCTGCTGGACAAATAAGAGAATGACACGATCAACCAGCCAAATAAAAAAATCTGTTTCCCAAAAGTGCTTGTTAAATTTGTATTTATTTAGCTCAGCAGGACAACATTGTTTTATTTTTGGGGTTTTGAAAAGTTAGCTGAAGTGTCATGTTTGATTATGTGAAATATTAATACTGTATTAAATGCATTCTGTATATGTGTTTAGTTGCCTTGAGAAATAACATTACAGCAGAAATAAAAGTCACAAATAAGCTGATCAGCACTGGTGATGTTTAAACGAGCTCTAACACGGAGTTTACAGCACAATTAAAATGCTTAGAAAAGTAAAAGACACATTTTAGTCTAAACCATGAAACTTGATTTTTGCCTTCTGTACATGTTTTAATGCCACTTTGTGATATTTGTACGTTTTAATATTTGTGTCTTTTAAACGTTTTCACAGAGACAGAAGATTGATTGCAACAAATCCTAAGTTGGTAAAACGTTTGATGAGTATACTGCAGATAATGATCTCCATCAGAACTAACAGATACAGCATTAAATAGTGGACTTTATCTTGGGACCTTCTGGACCCCTTCAGTGATCTCTGACGTCTTCCTGAACTAGTTTTGGGGAACTGCTGCTCCACAGAAGAATAAGGAAAAAAAACAGCCACGGCTGGTTTATTCATCACATCCATCCGTGGAAAATCAGCTAATTGCTGCAATCGTTAGATTTCCGTCCGCACTTCCGACCACTAAGAGCAGGGATCCAGGCGGCCATCTGTCGGTCTACCAGGATCTGCTTCATCACCAGCAAGCTGAGTTTTTACATCCAGCTTTAAAAAAAGAAAAGCCGTTGTTACTTGGCCACACAGTCGCTCTACCAGCCCGTTAACTCTCTCTCTCTCTGTTCTTTTTTAAGCATCGGCTGACCCGAAATGGCGCTGGAGGTCATTCATCTATTGATTTTTCCATTTGAAAAGGATAAATTGACTTTGTATTGAACTTCCTTTTCTCATGGATCCGGATGTAGCGCATCCGCGACACCAATCAAACCAGACAGTCAGGAACAGAGGGGAGGAGCGGGGGGGGGGGGGGAGTCTTTCCCCTGGCTGCAGGGCTGCTTCTTTCTTAAGGTGGTCCGGGACTAAACCCCCCCCCCCCCCCCCAACCACCGCCGTCTCCATGAAACTCTTCAGATGGTGGGAACGTCCTTATCAGACAGCTATGCTGCACTCATCGTGACACATTTGGTTTCCTCTGATGGCAAACGTGAATGCGTAATGGTAAACATTCAAAGACATCCGGTTGCGCCGCCCCCCCCCCCCCCCCCGGATTGTCTTGTCTGCAGACAGTGGGTTTCCAACGTGTGGTTCCAGCCCCAGCGGGGGTCTTTTAATTGACTCAGTTCTGCAGCGCTACACGGATTATTACATTACATTTAAGAAGCCCCACTTTATAAACCATGTTACCATATATGTATTTGTATGTATATGTATATTACATATAACTAAACATTTGTGAAACTGGTCATTTCTGGGTTTCTTAACATGTTAAAGAAATGACGTGAGCCCCTCATCCAAACACATTTACTGCGTTTAAGTTTGAGCCTTCAGTACTTTATTAGATTCATGTTCTTCAGTTTAGTATAGCTTATAAGTTATACTACTTCTGTGTTAAACATGTGACACAAAAAATCTAAATGCCTTTATTGCTATATGTTTTGTGTAATCGTTGTAGTTATATTGGTTTAATGGTTATATTCAATTTCCAGTTTATTTTAAGACGCAATGTACAAAAACTGTGTTTTCCTTGACTCTGTGTGTTGTTTGTACCAAATCAGCACGAACATAAATAAATGGTGCGTTTGTTACATCACTATTAGTCACATAAACCTTATTCACATCGTTATTCATAACCCACAAAGAAATCCGTTCCACCTTAAAGCTCTATGGCCCGGCCTTCCACATCTGCCCAATGAATCAGAAGCGGATGCGATGTATCCTTTTTCAGTGGAGTGAATGGCCAATGGGAGTTGGCTTGTCGAGCAAACACTGAGCCCTGCGTTCCCATTCATTCAGTGCTGAACGGGCCCGCGGAGCAGGAGAGAGCGCAACCGCCGTCTGCGACCCGACGACGCTTTTTTTTCTCCTCCGCGAGCGCAGACTCCCCGCAACAATAAGTAACTCCCAACGCACCTCCCCTGCAGAATACTCGGAGAGGAGAACGTCTTGGATCTATACGCTCGCTCGTGTTTGATTTTATTTCTACAACATTTTTTTTTAAATAAATTTTTTTTTTTTTTACTACAAATCCTGCGGGACTTCTCTATAAGTAGGTTGCCTAAAGATCGGCCTCCCAAGTGCGCAGCAGTTCTCCGGGTGCCTTCACCTCCCTCCCTCCGTCAGCGCTCCACCGTGGATTTACTTTGTTTCATCCTGGGACCAATGCACGCGTAACCCGCGCTGAACTAAACCACAAGAAAAGAATAATAATAATAAGGGAATAACGCAAAGGGATACACTCGCACTTGGATTAACAGGCAGTGAATGTTATGCATCAGACCTTATAGTCTACGTCTGGACATTGCCCCTTCCTCTGTGGATGGAGTTCTGGTAGGCTGTTTGGTTGATGGATTCGACGTTATGGATGGTTGCACATAGGTACGTATCTCCCTCAGTGTTTTACACTTGTTTTACGTTCATTATGATGCTTTTACGGTGTTGTAGTATCCGATAGTAGCGCACGTAGCGACCTTGTCTGCGCCGCTGTAGCGATATAAATGTTTTTTTTTTACACTGGTGCACAAATCCAAAGACTTTCCGTGTCATTTTTCTATGTTTGGCACAGAAAAAAAATCAGAAACACCCGCTGCGAGTTTAAATGAATCGCGACTAGTTGGTGAAGTTGATGGATCGCCATGCCTGCGTCCTTCCGTGCCTCCGCTGTAACAAACACCCTTCCCCCCACGGCGGTTGTTTTCATTCATAAGTTTTTCCCCCGTCTATTTGGATGCGTCCTCTACTGTCTCTTGATCTCCGGCTCTGTACGTTTTTATAGGATCCTGCTTCTATAGCTGCCGCCTCGTCCTTTGAACGCGCCCTGTGCGGATAACCCTATTATTAGCGCGCACTTTGACGCTTAGACTATTACAAATAATAAAGAGTTTAGTTATTTGCATAGAGCTAAATAGATTTTAAAAAACTCGATCACTCTGGCTCTCGGCTGAGGTTTGATGTGTGTTTCGCGGGGACGTTTTGGCCTCGTGCAGGTCGGCGTTGCTTCATAACATTCACGTAAGCTCAAACCCCCAAATTCCTGATAAAGTTTATGGAATAAAGACTCATGTAAGACAAATGATTTGCTTAAAATTCACTTAAAAAAATCAAGATATGCTGCAGCGGTAAGGTGACGTTTAGTCCGTCAACTTGCAAGCGCTCGAATCGTTCTTTAAGCAAAGTCTTTATTTTGTCGGAACTTGATCTGACCTTAGTTTTCTTCTTCTTCTTCTTTTTTTTGCTCTACTTTTGTCCCCATTTCCCTGAAATCCCTTTTTGGTGTAGTAATAGAATACTAAGTGAGGCAGCTCATTTAGTTCCCTTGGATCGCGTCCTCATTTCGTCGCCGCGCTGCATTTAAATGTTAACTAGTCATACAAATGTAAATGAGGAGGGGAAGTATTTGTAGGGCCTCCTGAAGATTAGATGTGTGCGTATTGGGGAGGAAGGTACAAAAAGTCTTGTTAATAGTCAACTTTTTTTTTTTTCCTGGGTTGCCTCACTTAACGGGATCAAAAGTGACATATTGTCATGTTGACAGGGATGAAAACAGCCAGTCTGGATCAATTTTAAACACAAATAATCTAATATTGCTCCTTTCACTTCAAACAGTAATACATGTTGGAACTTTCTATTTTCTGCTGCTGCAGTATAGTTCTGGTATTGTTTATGAATACTGACATGATGCTGATTGGTACTTGGCTTTGAATTTGAAATGGCCATGTTCACCCCTCTTCCATCAGGACAGTGTGTGTTTGCCAGCTATGCCGTGTGTTGGCTCCGTCTGACGATGTCCCCTCCCTCCCTGCCTCTCCTTTGTCTCTTCCCCGGCCTCTCTTCCCCCCTCTGGCAGGTTTTCCGATGCATGCCAAGTCCACGGTGAATGTCGGAAGTGGTGATCCCCCCAGATGGAGCTCCAAAGTCAACATGGCCCCGGCGGTTCATTAGTGGTGATCCAGCAGCCTTCCCTAGAGAGCCGGCAGAGGTCGGATTACGAGCGGGAGCTCCAGCATGCCGCCATTCTCTCCCTGGACCAAATCAAGGCCATCCGCTCCAACAACGAGTATACCGAGGGGCCCTCGGTTGTGCGGAGGCCCCCTGCGCCCCGCTTGGCCCCCAGGCCCCAGGACAAGCAGGAGAGAACTCACGAGGTCATCCTCGTCAATGTGAACAACAATTATGAGCACCGGCCGTCAGGTCACCACCATCACGTCGGGGGCGGCGTGGTGGTCGTGGCCGGGGGACAGCAGTACGGCGGGTCCCGGGTGCCGGGGCTCAGCCGCTCCACTAGCACAGGAAGTGCCGCTAGTTCAGGGAGCAACAGCAGCGCCTCCTCTGAACAGGGACTCTTGGCACGCTCGCCCCCTTCCAGGCCCGGCGCGAGCTTGCAGCAACACCACAGAGCGGAGCGGCCTGTTCGGACTCAGCCCAAGCCCAAGGCCCTTTCACAGCCCCAGCAGGGACCTCACTTCCACCAGCCTCCACTAGAGGCTCCACTCAAGCCCCAGGGCAAAGGGAAATCAGACTTTTCTGGCTCTGGCAACGGGGTGGTGGCCGCCGCCGGGCACCAGTTCATCTGTGAGCGCTGCGGGAAGTGCAAGTGCAGTGACTGTACGGCTCCCAGGAGCCTGCCGTCGTGCCTGGCGTGCAACGGCCAGTGCCTCTGCTCGGCCGAGAGCGCGCTGGAGCACGGCACGTGCATGTGCCTGGCTAAGGGCATCTTCTACCACTGCTCCAATGACGATGAGGGGGACTCGTGTGCTGACCACCCTTGCTCGCTGTCACGCTCCCACTGCTGCTCTCGTTTCCTGTGCATGGGATTAATGTCGGTACTCTTCCCCTGTCTGCTATGCTACCCACCTGTCAAGGGGTGTCTGAAGGCGTGCCAGGGCTGCTACGACCGGGTCAACAGGCCCGGCTGTCGCTGCAAGAACTCCAACACTGTCTATTGCAAACTGGAGAGCTGGGCCCCACAGACCCAGGAAAAGCCCTCCTGATCGCCCCTGTGTGTTTGTGATTGCGTGTGTGCGGGAGACTCTTGATGTGGATCTTATGATGACAATGATAGTGATAAGTCACAAATTAATGTTTATCAAACATTCTAAGCACCTCCCACCAGCCTCCCCTCCTCGCTGCGGAAACCTAAGGAGCTAAAGCAAAGGAGTAACGAAAACCACTCAATTATTTTTATTTTCTCTGGATCAGGACCATGTTTTTACAGACCAGTGTTTGCCTTAACTGTTTCTATGTCTATCCTCAGCTCGTCATTAACACTATTTTTTTATATATATGAAAAAAGTTTCTCTTCCGTTTTAGGTAGGCAGTTTCCTCTGGGCCTGTGTGCCCAGTGGCAGCTGCCTCTCACCAAATCTGTGAAGGACGATCTACTATAGGGCAATTATGTAGCTGTTACCTGTTATTCATAGCAAGCAGGTATGTTTGAATTTATTGGTTGCTACCACACTAAAACCGTGGTTCCTATGCTCATGTTGCATTAACGAAAGCACATCCATCTCATAGTATTTCTTTTTTTTTCCCATGTGGATATGTTTCTCTCCTTCCACCCATCTGAACTCTTCAAACACATTCTGTGGCATTCTCCCATGTTTGTTTGTTGTTGTTTTTTTTTTCTTTATTTTTATGTAAATTGTATGCTCAAAATCCATAAGAGGAATTCTGGCTATTTTTTAAAAGGAAAAAAAATGTCTGTTAAAACATTTTCTTTTTTTGTTGTAAAAAATATTTATTATGTGAAGCTCTATTATTTTATGATATTTATTGCAAGAGACAGTCTTAAATTTACTCATGTCTGAATATAACAAAATATCAAATACTTACTGAAAAATTAAAGGGTGGCACAAAAGAAAACTATGTTAACTTTAATGCAGAAAATATATTAATTAATGAAAAAAACAGCACTGTCTGGCGTCTTGATTGAGCTGCTGAGAAACCAGCAACCGGCTTGAGGAATGAAAGATCTCACTGATGGCTGATTTTGAAGTGTGTGCGGCTCTATTTTCATGAGTTTGAGTTCAATGGCGAACAGCTAATCACTGTTTTCTGTGTGTGTGTGTGTGTGTGTGTGTGTGTGTGTGTGTGTGTGTGTGTGTATATGTTCATGCTGGGTGTGGAATTCCTGGTGAAAAAAAAGATTTCAGCAGTGAGTAGAAACAGCTTGTAGCTCGAAATGTGACTGTTTACATTCTTGGAGGGCTTCTTTGCTGCGATTCTCCTCGGTAACCTTGAAAGCTAAACAATACAGGTCATTGACACGATTAGCCCCGAAGCTGCTAGCATCAACAGAGCCTCCACGTTTCCATGAGTTATGCTCACAGGAAGTAGCTCTCCTGCTAAGCCCCCCCCCCCCCCCCCCCCCACCACCCCACTCCAACAAGTCACCACAAAACTATGCGCTGTAGTTTACTCCCCGGGCTTTAATGCGGCCAGATCAGGATGTTCCCAAACTCCCAAATGGTCTCCATATTGTGGAGCCCAACAGTGTGTGCCTTGAGAAATGAGAGCGACCATTACGAGTAGCCGGGCCACCTGTTCAAAGATAATAAACCGGGGCTATCAATGCTGGGCTTTTATGGCGTGGTTCCTGCACTAAAGGCAACGACAGGGGCAAATCCAGCCCACACATCACCCCCACCCCCCATTTGGCCGCCTCTTTTTGTCAGTGAATTTATCACTTGGGAAGTCCGCTGCCCCCCCCCCCCCCCTACTGACACCCACTCCCCCTTACCACCTCCGGGCCCCCAGGGGATGAGATCATCACTTTGTAAGTTGGTTGGTCAGCCAGAAATCCCAACAGTTGGGGAAACACAAACTGTGACCAGGAATTTCTCAGGGACAAAGAAGAAGAAAAAGAAAATACACCGTGGCTTAGGTTTGGAAAAACTGCATGGTCGGCAAGAAAACAACACAACCGTGTATATAATCGGCTACACGTGACGGCTGAGCGCTCAGGTGCTCTGTGCGACAGGCCTGGGATCTTTTGGATTCAGAGTTTTGCTCGACGGGAATATGAGCCCTCTCGGTTTAACATAAGCTCGAATCCCCTCACAGTAAAAGGTTCGGTTTAAATGCTTCACAGGGAAGAAGCTGAAAGGTAAACATGCGCACAAAAGGAAGTATCTTGTTGCTTTTGTCAGTTAGCTGACCGGGCTTTCACTAAGACCGACATAGCATCCAGTCTTATTCCAGTTCGTCAGCAGTTTGCGTCAAATGAACCATCCCTCCAAAAATGGGCCTTCTCTACTTAAATGTGCTTTTCTTTCCTTTTCTGGTGGAATGTACCTTTTGTTTCCCTGAATAGTTCAGAGTGGATTAGCGATTTGTCAATTTCCTGTTACCTTTCAGAGCTGCAATTCGAGCCCCATTTGCTCCTGGCTCCTGGATGATAGCAAACAATAGGAGGCCTTTTTTTTCAGGTTTCACTACAGTTCCCCTGTACGGATGAAGGCGGGTGGATAAGATCGTAACTGTATTTAGGAGGTGGTGAACAGGAAGACAGTGTTTACTTGATATTTTCCAACCTAAGCCAAATAAGAAACAGATCCTACTCCCACCATTTCCAGAACTTGGCTCCGTTAAGTCCGTAACATGTCTCCTAAATCTCCGATAGAATCGGCGGAGGTGTCTAAAATAGCATTTAAAAGCCCGTGAATAGTTTCTCTAACTGTTAAGTCACCCTGTCACATGAACTGCACTGCGACTGCGTCACACGTTACTCATCCCGGGACTACCGCTCCACTGTGAATACAAGTGAAATGTGAGTCAGTATTAAGTAATTCAATGATATAAGCGGTCATAACGTCCCCCTCCTTCTCTTTTGCACTTGTTTCAGAGTAAATTTAGCCGCTCCACACACCCACGTAATGCTATTTAGAGTTGTCAGGCTTGGCGGCTCTCTTGCTTCAGCTTTGGGATTTTTTTTTTTTGGGGGGGGGGGGGGGCGGACAAGTGCAAACACGCATGACTACCAAGTGAGTCATGGTGGAACCTCCAACCCACACATCCTACCGGGGCAGTCCTTTTCTTAGCCAGGGCACCGCTGCCGGCACAGCCGCGACGGGGCAGGATACTCTATAAACAGTCATCCTCCTCCTCCGCATTCATCACCAAAAGGCCTGCTTCAGCTTTCCTCCGCCTCCTCATCTGGTTTTCATTATTTCCCCTCATGGCATATAAATAGAAATTAGCAATCAGGGGGAGACGTGGGGGTGGTGGATTTTGGAGAGGAAAGCGGCTTTTTTGGACTTTCAGCGTAATGACCAAAGTTTATGGAAGTTATCTCCTCAGATATTCGTTTTTTTGGATGATCTCGGCGGGGCTGGAGCAACATGCGAGAGCTGATGTGTTTAGAAACGGCTCCAACATCCACACTCGGCCTCCACAGGATTAAAATCACATTGAAAAAAAAATATCAGATAGCCATAAAACATTTCAACGCAGGTCCTGCTAAAGTCACGGCTGTAATTCCCCAGATCCAAAATGTTAGGAAAATGTAAACATCTCTCGTAAATAAGAAAAGCAGCCTTGTGTTTGCCTCGACCACCATGCGTTTCAGAGTTTATGTAACAGGTTTTAAAAGGGTTTGGATTGGAGAATTTTCTCAAACCCACAGAGGAACATGTAATCCTTCAATTTAACTTAAAACGTGAAAATCCCTCAACTCAGAGATGTGATCTCGTCACCTAAGAGAGATGATGTTATAAAGACCGTTTTTTGGCACGACAGCGGAAAAAAGGTCAACAGATTGTGCGGCTCTGAGAGCGGTGATTGTAGCTGCAGTTCCTCTGCTAGACTTCTACAGTGGTACAGGACCGGTTTGTGGTGAAAGTAGATCTAGAAGATCTCATGGAGGGATGTCCTGAACGATTATAATCCCTTACAAATACAAATGAACTTGACTGCAGCTGGAAAAACTTTTCTCTCTCTTCTCATGTAAGGGTTAGTTTGAAACAAAAAACACATTTACTTCCTTATCGCTAGTATCTTTTGGTTATGTTTGACAAAGTTTTGAGATAGTTTCCTGTAAGATTTCTGCCTCCACACCAAAAACAATTGAAGTGAATGGGATGTTGTTTTTGTGGTGTTCGATGCACGGGGGAATAAAAACAACCTTTCCAGAAACAATATCCTGGGTACGATGGATAATCCACAAACCTCACTTTCAACAGAACTACTTTCCATTTTTTTTAAGAAATAGTCCCCAGGACTATTCAAACTTCTGGTTTTGAAATGTAATTTTTCAGCGTTTTGAATAGCGCAAACACATTTTAAATGGTTCCCCTGGCATTTGAGTGAGGTCCGACATATCGGTGACAAATATCTCAAAATCAGATCAGCTAAGAGAGAAGGTTTTGTTTTTGTACTTTAGAAAACTACATTTAGATGCTACTGGCTGCTTCCTGTTTGTCAGACGAGTGATGTGGACACGGTCGTTAAGCGTCCTATTTCCTCCTCAGGAGCCATAAAGAGCCTGTAGGGACGACCCAGTGTTTTATCAGGTGTCGAGGGCCATTCAGGACGGAGGTGTTTCATTGGGGCTTGAGCCTCTTAAGCATTTGCTCCTGGGTACACACGCCCACCCACAGGAACTGTGGTGTAAAACTTTCACACACACACACACCCCCTCCCCTCCTAACCTGCTATGTGTCTATGCAGCGTTACCAACTATCTGATACCACATTCTTCTCCAAGCCCCCTTCCTGTCCCTTGTCTTTGTGTGCCATTTTATAGACAAAGGCCAGTTGGAGCGGATGATGATGACGATGAAAAGGAGAAGGAGGCCCAAGGATCAATACAACAACACACGACCCTTGGCAATCATTCAGTTGGCTCCTTGTATAATTAATGGCCAGGCGTTATTTTCGGCTACAGACGAGATTTTGCTCTTGATCAATGGCTCCTGTTTCATCAGCGCGATTGACTCATCAGTATTCAAAGTGTCACTTCCTTCCTGCAAAGTTAGCGCAAAGGCCTTTGGCAGCTCTCACGGGCTCCAATAGACCAGCTTGTGATTTTGTATTCCGCATGCTAATTAAATCAGCGGGGCGTTTGTCTCAGTGTTGCTCTTACTGGAGACTGTTGCTGGAAACAGCCAGTTGTCAGGAGTCGTTAGATTTGATCCCCCGAATGTGCTCAGAACGGTTCAAGAGAGACCGTAGATTATAGTTGGGGATATTTTTTTTTAAAATGACATCAAAGAGTGACAAAAATAAATCTGTTTTTAAACAAAAATCTCCAACTTAACGTGAAAGGAAATGGTCTGAAAAGCCCACAAGGAGCCCGAGGAACATTTCCGCTACATACTGCCGTGTGTCCGTTAACCCAGAGCTGCTTTAACTTTTTCTCACACAGCCTAAACTCTGACAAGATCGCGTCCTTGTTCCTCTTTTAACAGCCTCGGGGGACAGTTTTCTGTGTTTGCTGCTGCATTCCAGGCCCCCTACAACCACTTTTGTTCTGTTTCCCCCCTTTGATATCCCAACCAAGGACAACAAAAAACGCATCACATATGCACATCAGATAAATAGCGAGGAACTGCAGATAGATGGATTGATAGATAGATTTGTGTGCGTCTGTTTACGAGGAGGAGGAGGAGGAGGAAGAAGAAGCTCGCTCATTCTTTATCCACCCTTTCCTCCCCCTTCATTCCCTCTTTTTTTTTTTTTTTGAGATTAGACTATGCATCCAGACAGATGGTTCCCGTCTGCTGGCTTTTTTCAATTCACTTCCTCTCCTCACAGACAGCCACCCCCCCCCTCCCCCCCCCCCCCCCCCCCCCCCTCTGCTGTCTCTCTCACTCACTCACTCCCTCCCTCGCTCTCTTCCTAGCTCCCCCCCCCCCCCCCCCCCCCCCCCCCCCCCCCCTCCAACGGCTCCTCTGTTATGTGGCCAGAAATAATCTTTTATTGCCCAGTTGTTCGGAAGTGACCTCCTGCCCTTGATTAGATAGGGCCAAGTCCTATCACACGATTGTGTTTGAGCTGGCGGACCGACCCCCCCAACACACACACACACACACACACACACACACACACTCACCCCCTCCCACACCGGCCCCATCCTTTTTCCAACCCCCCGTCCCTCTCTCACTGCCGGGGCCCTGGTGATCCTGTGTGAGGGGACAACAATGGGGGGCTTTAGTCCCGTCCGGCTCTTCTCGGCTGGGGGGCAGCAGGGTGGGGGTCATGAGGGGACTTTCTTTTTTTTTTCATCAGTCAGCCAGTCCCCGGGTGGAAGTTGCAATCCTCCCACTCTCCACGACCCGCACCCCCCCCCCCCCCCCCAAACCCCCAATCCCATCCCCAGTACGATGGTTAACCTGCCAGTTGCCGGTTTGCTAACCCTTCGACCCACCACACCCTCCTCCTCCTCCTCCTCCTTCCTCTCCTGATGACCACCCCCCACCCTCAAGAGCCCCCCCCAGACACAGATAGATAGGCTTTAGTCTCCAAACAATCAGTGGACCTTTGAGTCTGCTGTGTGGTCGTGCGACAGGTGGGCTTGCTGAGATATTTGGCCGCCGTTTTCTCCCTCGTTTGGGATCCATTTCTGAGGCCAACAAAAAGAGAATCATTTTAAGAATAATACAATTTCAATCTGCCCGCACATGATCAGATAATTAAGAGTATTGGTGATGACTTATCTTGAAAAGGACGAAGTCAATCCTCAGTCGGTTCTCATCCAGCGATCGTAGCCATACCTACGAAAGAAAACGTGCGGTGATTCGTAGATATTCCATATTTTGTATGTTATCCACAACATCATGAACAAGGAAGTATGAAGATTGCAAAAAAGCCACATGGTACAAAAAATGAGGAGTAACTTTGGTAAGATACGTTGCAATCCTTTGGGACCGGTGTTGTGTCCCGCGTGTCGTAAAGCCACATGGGGTTTTGTCTGTAGCTTAGCCTATTTTAAGCCAAACACATGATGTTTCTTCTCACCCTAACTAAGTGGTTTCGTTGCCTAAACCCAACCGCCACAGGTTCACACCATTAACCGCGACGGTTTCACAACGTTAACCACACGCGAAAGAACCTTCAGCGGTAAAATGCTACGCCGTAGGGATGAGAACATGTTGGTAAAATAACTCAGCATCTTTGAGCAGATCTATACATTGAAATCAATAGATTTTGCCGTTTAGATAAATGCTGCTTAAAATGGGACTTGAAATAATAAGACGCTATCGTATAAATGGTAGAACAATAGTAAACAATTTGGCAGGCCAATGGATGAATCACTGCTGATTAGTAGAGCCTGTACAGTTTATACCTGATCACAAGTCTGCTCGCATTGACAGCGCTCAACAAGTCAAGCATTGAGATGAATCCCACATTCTAAGTGATTTATCAGAAAAATGTGTCAAACTTTTTCTTTGCTTTCAATCATATTGGTGATATTTCACTGACATGCGGTAAAAGTAGACTACATGGACCGTTTCACACATCCCCCCAGCTATCAAATTCAGCAGTTTCCCAATTGGAGACTTGACATCTACCCACAACTTTGGCTCTTTTTCCACTGTGGTTTGCGTTCATCAGTCGTATAACCTCACAAAGTAGTTTAATTAGTTTTAACAAGAGACTCAGCAATCAAACCGCTATCTCGATCAAAGAAACATCACAAAGTCGCGTCTTACTTTTTATGTAAACTGTTTTTCTAACTTTAGTGTCAGTTTTACAGCAGTGCAACAACTCCAGGGGAGAAGCAGACACTTTTATGCTTTCAGCACCGTCTTGTTTGTCTCCTTGTCCTCTAGAGCTGTAAACCCATAACAAAACCCTCGGTGTCCAGTTTCACTTTGGGAATGAAGGCCAGGCTGTGTGAATAGGGGGAGAATAGACAGGAAGACAACTCTGATTACCTCCATAAAGGAGCTGACCTCATGTCGCTCCCTCTTCTACATCTTCTTCTTCTTCCTCTCCACCTTTTGGCACAACAGCATTTGCGTTTTACACTTGAGCCACGGAGCTCAAACAGAAGACGTCTTATTATTAGTCTTACAGATCTAAAAGGTGTGATTTCTTACTGAAGGTCATAAATGTCACCGTCAAAGTTATGTGACGGATGTCATAGAAAAACAGAAAATGAAGATGAAATGACATCTTACAAAGACAATATTTTACAATATTTGTAAGGCCTCAATAATACACATTGGAACTCCTTATGTGTAAGCGTTTAGTCTGTTTACATCAGCCCTTCGGTCCAAATAAAAGCTGCCTGGAGGACGACCGTACCGAAACACATTCAAGTCTTGTCTGGCTTCTCAAAATAAATGAATGCCCGTTCAGATCACATGACGGCAGTCCTGTATCAAGTTCCTTCAAAATGTTTTTAATAATAATTTAACTGGCTGTTTACAGTCAGCCTATTACAGTGAGCGAATCAGGCCTGGTGGAAAGTTTGAGGGCATCTGCACCCTGCACTCTTCCCTCCCCTCCCTCCCTCCCCTCCAGGGTCTCAAGCCCCAAATCCAAAGCAGAAGGGGGTGGGGTGTGGGGGGGGGTCCTGAACAGGAAGCTTAGGAGTCCCCCCCCCCACCTTCTTCCCTTTATCCCACCCCCCCATGCTGTAAGAGGGGAGGGGGGAACCTCTAGATCAAAGAGAAAGGACACAGAAAAGGCTTATCTGTTGTTGATTTTAGGCTTACGCTCAAGCACAGGGTTCTAGAAATGTGTCAAGGAATTACAGGGTTGGATCATTGAATCTCCCCCGTTTCATCCTTTTTTAATGCGTTTGTTCTTCCAGGTCTTTGAAACTAGTGTGTGTGTGTGTGTGTGTGTGTGTGTGTGTGGGGGGGGGGGGGTCTTGTACAGTTTTGAGGGGTGCTGAAAGCAACAAGTGAGAGCAGATAAGGGAAAAATAAAATGTCAATGAATGATGGTGTTGAGAAAACAAACGCACCAAGTGTGATGGAGAAGAAAGAGCAAATTGTTTCACAAACTGACTCTCGTCTCCGGTGGCGTTTGACTCCTTGCTCCTGCAAAAAAAAAAAAACAGTAGATTTCAATCATTCTTCTTCCCTCTCCGCTTGCTCTTTAACATTTCAATTTCGAACTCTGCGAGAGGTACGATTCTATCTCCATCCCCTTCAATGGCAGTATTATGCCAAAGGGGAAATTGGACCTTAAGGGCAGGCACTCTCCCTGCTGTAGATCTTATTAAGTGCGTCCCTCCATAATACAACCCAGCTTGACTCTCCGAGACCACACCCCCTTCATAGAAACAGAGCTGTCAATCACAGCTCCTGGAAAGGCTCTGACATGGTCAACTATGGCATGATTGGCACGTCGTAGGATGTGTGCAGGCTCTGAGGGAGTATACAGAAATGCGGCTTGTACCACCGGGAGAAATTCTTTTCCACATCACTGCTCAGCCAGAGTGTGTGTGTGTGTGCGTGTGTGCGTGTGTTAAGTTTCTGGAGGTCTGAAGGCTGCCATTTGCCACACAAAGCAGTTTCAGAGAAGAGAAGCGAGGCTGGATGTTCACCATTATATATTCAGAGTCCAATGCAGATACGCAATCCTGCACAGCATCCTGTGGAACAGATACAGCGCTTCAGTGGTTTCCAAACTCTCTCAGTGGACACACATTTACGTAATTTTCTTTGCAACCCAAAACTGTTGTTGTTGACTACTGTGCAGGCTGCTCTCTTTCCAGGTTTTGGAGGAGTAAATACGGACCCATTAATTAAAATGTTTGGTACCATAAAGGGAGCAAATGAAACTTTTGATCTTTAACTTTTAATTCACAGCATTGTCAAGACATATGTTTATCTTCCAACATTCCTTTAGGATCCGCACTTAGGACTTAAAAAGACAACAAGACTTCTGAAATATTACATTCTTTATTTCTCAAATGTGCGTGGCCATGTTACCTTCAGGGTGCTGCAGGAGGTGGTTTACAGTTTCTATTACGTCTAATTAATGGATTGGAGAACACACCATGGTGCACGGACGACTTTCTGTCTCACTGTGTGCATTCTTAAAATAAGAACGTTTTAAAATATTAAACTTAACATAGTCCATTGTCCATATATGGACATACATTTATTAATCTCTCAGTTATTTTTTAAAGAATATATTTCTAATATATTGCAAAACATACAAATTATTGCCAATTTCCATACGGGTAAAAAAGTATCAACATGTATATTTTGCTTATTGATTTTTGATGAATGACATTATATTGCTCAGTATATGTTTTTAAAAATACATTTTAAATATATTACATATTTTTTATATCTATTTAATGGTTAACTTTTTTTGTTTCACTAGAACTTTTCCATTTGTATTCATTTTGTACTCTCGTATTTTAGACGAAGCAGCAGAGAAACTGCATTTCGGATGCTACTGCTTGTTGTCGGGGAACATAACAAAGCTTCCGTCACCAAAGCTGCGTTCCGAATAGAATACTTTTTTTTTTTTACTTTAAGTACATCCTGCAGCTGCCCCTACAAAAAAACGTACTGTTGCATGCAGTAGGCATTCAATTGGGACATACTACTTCCAGCATAACATGGCACCTTGAACTTTAACCCTCCGGCTCATATATCTGCTGCACAAAGGATTGTTAGATGGTCGGAATAGCAAGCAAAGCATGCTGGGTTACTGCAAAATGCGATCGGATGTATCCTGGTATTTTGGCAAATTGCATTTGATGCAGTATGCCTGTGTGTTGGTATACACCAAATATATTTCTAGCATACCTAATAGTATGATAGTATGGGAAGGTACAGTGTGTGGTGGTCTTCAGGGGGGCCAAAGATGAAGTCAACAGAGGTATTTATGTTTTATTGTACCTTCAGAGACAGTTTGCATGCTGACAAACTTCGCAGCATTTGGTTCTTGGTGGGTGCAAATGGATGCATTCATGATGTAGAAGTTGCTCTGCATGTCCAGCAATTTGCCTAAACTCTCGTTAATACCTGCATTTCAAATGATGTTGGTTCCCGATCATATGTTTCAGCTCCTACAGGCCCTAAGAGCACTGCAAAGCAGATGTAAAAAAAAAAGAAAATAGCTGTCACGCAGGGGCCTATAGCTTTTCGTCTGCATCTGTTCCAGGGTCCTGCTCGGGAGACGGCCAGCTGTGGAGGCCGTGTGAGAAGTTGAAAGGAAACTTCAGCTGCCCTGCGAATCTCACACCATTACTCAGGATGAATCAAAAGGGGAACACTTTGGTCGAACAAAAGGAAAGCGAGAGAGGAAGAGAGAGTGAACGAAAAAGTGAAACCAGCTGTCTGGAAGTGCCTCGTCTTTACAACGGCGAGGCGGCGCATGCTCATAGCTCACAATCAAACGCCCAATTTGCTTTTACAGGAATATTAGAGATGTTCCGCCAAGGTTCTTTTCTTTAGGAAAGGAGGAGGGGGGGGTGAGGCTTCCCTCCGGTATTTGTGCCTTTAATATATATATATGAGGTGTAGCTAGTGCCGACAACAAAGGCCCCCTCTAATTCTTTCCTTTCCCGAGGGGTTGGAGCACACACTGCGCCCACATCAAGCCTCCAGACTTACCCCCACCATGCTGTACAGGTGCAACTTTAAAGAGCTCTGTTTCAAGGTGGCCTGCAGTTTAAAAAAATCCCTTCTACATCTCTACCCAGCATGCTTTTCTCTCATGTGATCATTCTAAGGTCAGGGGATTTTTATTTTTTTTTGTTGCATCTGATGCCAGGGCACAACGACTCTGACTTTTGCACTCCATACTATCGATTGCATGTCATGAGGAGGATGATTGAAGAATGAAGACCTCTGTATGCAGGCGCTCTTACTCTGAAGGAGAAAACACGTTGATTGCGAAGAGAGAACAAAAATGATTGATCAAAGTAGATAATATTGTTTTGTTCCATCGGAAAATAATTTTAGATGTGCAGCATTAGATGTCAATCAAACTATGGCTCTGAAATGCTGCTGCCGATTACACACAAGACAATAAAAATGTATCAAAATTGGATTCACCATCAAATATTTGATAAACTCCCGGACGTCAAGCTTCAGGAATGACCCAAAAAAGGATTTTCATGAATGAACTTCAGCTACAGATGAAGACTCTGATGAAGGCTCCAAACACTAAACAGAGACACAAATTACCGCCTGTCTTCCTGTGCAAGTGCTTCCCATCCGCCCTTGATTTGACGTGCAGACCGATGATGACAGTCCTGCTGCTCTCAGGTATTCTTTGGACTTTGTGACTTTCCGGCCGCTATCTACGATCCAAGTGGCAGATAACAGGATGCCATTAAAACGGCAGTAAATCCCCTTGATTAGGTGAAATTGTAACTCATCATGCTAAAGGTTGCTGCTCTTCTCCGAATCTGTACCAGACAAGTTGATCTTGCATTGACCCGAATAGGTCAATAAAACAGATAAGGGTATCTCGCATCCTCAGGAAGTACTCTCCATAAACACTGTGAGAGTTTACAGCCCTAAAAAGTGAACAAACTTGCAGAGGATTGAGCTACGTTGTTGAGTTTGGCTTTTAAATCTTGTGATTATTTGTGTTTCTTTGTAAAGTACTCGCCTATATTTTTTAAAGACTTTGTCGTTCAAATCCACTTTAGTGTCTGCAGTAACATTTTTAATGACACTATGGATGAGGGCATATTTTCTCCCCATTTAAAATGACTTATTGTCCCCTCCATGAAAACCAGCGGGTAACAGAGACACCAGAAGCATTTCTTCTAAAAGTGATTTCCTCGTTTAAGGATTTTGTTTCGTGTTGGAAAACAGCCGAATGGATAAAATAAATCCTTCATGTCTTGACGAATGAATGGACGGACAACATCTGGAGACATGTTTCTGTGTGGAGCTTATCACGAGGGCTTGTAGTTTTCTTTTTTATAAGGCGCATCACCTAATAAACAACGAAAAGAAATGTAATTTAATATAAATACTGATGGAAGAAAAAAGAGAGAGAAAAACAAATTTTAATACAAATCAAAATTCAATCTTTTTTGAGACACATCACCTTACTAGTGTTCACCACAAGACAAGTGCATCCATTTCCTTTAAAAGAGGGTGATTTCCTCATGCTGAATTTAATAATTTTGCAATTCATCATTTTCCCGACTGGAAACACAGTGAAACAGGAAAGAAAACCAGCCTTGAATGTTAATGAGTCAGGCTAATCAACGGTCAGCTATTATTCAAGCAAAGGTCGCGCTCCCTGCAGAGGAAGTGCACCGCTATCATCAATCTGGTCAGAAGGGCCTGCATGAGAAAGGAGCTGGAGGTCGTGGGCGGGGTTAAAAGTTTAGTGCACTGTAGGTGCCAAACAGTACATTCAATACCTTCACACCCCACCGCCACCACTATCTACATGTCAATGGACCCTACGTGTTGACTTGGTATGTTCCACTTCCACAGGGGCCTATTGTGGCTTCGTTGTCATTTATCCTTTGTCATCCCACTTTTTCCTTCCCTTCCGCAGCAGTTTTGACTAACTTGGCTGTCTGATTCAGGAGGGAGGGAGGTCTGCTGGTAGGGGAGTGGGTGAAGGAGGAGGAGGAGGAGGAAGGGGGGGGGGGGGTAAGACACATTGAGTTTGCCAAGTCAGGCAGAACGATCGACAGGAAGCCAGGGAGGAAGGAAGACGAGCCTCTCCCCGTGAAGTGCCATTGTTTATGTGACGTGACTTGAAGCAGCCAGAAGTGGCTGGTGGCTCCTCGGCCGCTCTGACCCACTTCTCAGAGTGGCACAAAACACTCACAGATGGACAATACAAAAAAAAGAAGAACAGTTTCCTCTCAAGTAAAGCAATACGGACGTTGGTCTAATCCTAATAACGTTGGGTGAACTGCTTCCAACTTTACAGCTCAACACATATTCACAGTGTACTGTACACCACAGTGCACCCAACTATGATAAGAAGATATTTATTTTGAACAACAACAACAAAAAAACATCAACAAACCTTATGACAATAAATAATGTCACCATACACACCTTAATGAAATCAAACGAATCAAACACAAACGGAGCATTTAAAACAAGAACAATTCAATCAAAATGAAACAAACAGCAACACAAATCAAATGGAAAGGTTTGGGAAAGATTAGAATCTGAATTTTTCCTAAATAATAAAAAGTAAATTGCTCCCTACAAAACCCACAAATTGGAATTTGTTTTGTAACAGACTACATATATATATATATATATATATATATATATATATATATATATAGCCTTTTATCACCTGATGTCAGTTTAATCAGGTAAAGCTAGTTTAACTTTACTTAATTAATGAACAAACCATTCCAAATATTAATCCCGCTCCTAATCCCCAAGTGATATCCCATTGGTTCACCACGATCCCTCACTGTGTATGTCCCGCCCTCCAACATCCTGTTTAATCAGGAAATACATCATATCCAGGAAGTACAATTCTTCACTTGGACTTCACTTGTTTGTGTACTTGTGGGGGACAGGGGACATACTCATCTTTAATTATAACATCTTTAATGCAAAGGCATCACAACTAGCTAAAGATCTTGTCTTCACCAAAAATGCACAAACCAAAAGAAACAACAGAAATAAGAATAAAACCCAGTAACATCCATTCTGACTACCGTACCTTTTTCCCAGGTTTCGGGAGGGTGAGGCGGTTCACCTGGACCTCCACTTAGACCTCAGGGAGAAAGATGAACTCTCCTGGTCTCCATCTGCTCACCAGTCCACCTTGTGGAATGCTCTTGTGGTCCCGTCAAGCTCTTGGCCTCATCCTTCCCGACTGATGATCGGCCAGATAACGTTCTAGCCCCGGGCCAATCAGACGCCTGGATCCGTACCTCAT
This sequence comes from Pholis gunnellus, assembly GCF_910591455.1. Lineage (NCBI taxonomy): Eukaryota > Metazoa > Chordata > Actinopteri > Perciformes > Pholidae > Pholis > Pholis gunnellus. The sequence goes on from NC_136537.1 coordinate 22,897,351, forward strand.
CCCACAGGTAAGCTTTCCAACAGACGAGCCGCTAGAAAGAGCGATGCTTTTATTGAGGGCCAACCAATGGGAGCGCAGGGACGCGATCCAACTCTAAAACGGGGCCACCTGTGTTTCGTGGTGTTTTGATGAGCCAGTGTTCAGTGTGCATGTGGATCCGGAGCTTAGTTTTCAGTGGTATTGTTTTGCACTTGTGTGTTGAGCTGGTTCTATTGCATGTGCTTATTTCAACGTATTCAGTGTATCGGTGGTGTTGAAGCTGGTGAAGCTGAATGTAGAGGCCCTCTGTTGAATCGTTATCACGTGCGCTCCACCAACAGAGTCTGATCTACTTCTAACGCATGGGAATCAGGAGTGGGTTTTTTACTTTTGTGATTTAGGTGAAGCAACCCTTTAAAACATCATAAAAAAAACTTTAAATATCCTTCTCCGATGGGAGCGGTTTCTTTTTTACAGATAGTGAGCGTTATTCCCTTTCCTGCGCTGGTCTGAACTTTATTTCACTCCTTGTCTCGTCCAGCGTTGCGCGCCCTCTCCGGCTGGCACCTAAGCAGCACATAACACATCATAAAAGTATTTGCTAATATTATTTGACCCAGGTCAGTCTTGCGAAACACTAACCCTTGCAGTTTGCTGTTAAATATTGGACTCTACTCTTTGGAACTGTAGTGAGAACGCGCCCCCCCCCCCCCCCCCCCCCCCCCCCCCCCCCCTCTGTGTCCAGTAGGGACCAAACAGACGGCCCGTGTTTGTTTCCCCTCTGGTCTTTCCTGATTGCGCGACCAGGCAAATTCCGGTCGGCTCTAATCTCGCCGTTAGACAGCCGCCCGAATTAACGAGAAAAAGCCATTTGACACACATGCTTCCACTTTTCTGTTTGTTGCCCCCCACCCCTCCTCCGAAGTCTGCTTAATTCATACAATTTCGCCTTCATTAGACTGCATTTCAAGCTGCGGGGCACAGGTAATGCAAAGCATTCCCCCCCCCCCCCCCCCCTCCCCACTTCAAATTGTAGGCCCCGGCCTCGGTTGCTAGGAAGTGGAAGAGCCTCAATTGCAGCCATTTCCTCGCCAGTGTACTGAGAGGTCCTATTACAGCGTTTAGGTCAGGGCAATTGGTGTCATTACAGGCAGCCAACTTCCCTCCACCAAAGTAATGAATTAGCCCGAGCTATTTGGGCTGTATGATTGCAGTTGCCAGGGGAGATGAGTATGAAGTAGGGGGGGGGGGGGATAATTATGGTATGTATCCCCGAGCGGATGTGCGCTGGTGTGGGCCAGCCACGGGGGCGGTTTCCACACTCGTGTAATGGCTTAATGTAGCTGCTGACAGGCAGCCGGGCAACATGGAAAGGTGCTACTGTGCTCGGCTTGTGGACTGTGACTGACATGCCAAACCATGCCAAACCATGCCAACCTGTTTTAACCCCCGCGGCTCATTTACTTTCAATAGCTCAGTCCAACGTCCAAGAGCCTTTTCTGCTCAGACAACGTTCATGAGGGATGAATGAAGCTGATTGAATATAATTGTTTGCAGAGCCCTTTAAAGATAATTTGTATGGTAATAGAGTGTAACTTTATATTATCAGCGAACTATAAATTGTGCCTAAACTTCATTAAGAGCTCCATTTTCTTTTACAAGCTGTTGAGACAAGGCAAGGAAACCATTAACTCTTGGAACACTGATAGATTACCCCCATAATGAAACAATAGTGAACTTTGATTGCACGGCCCATTCATAAAAGGAAGCGAAAAACAATAACCAGGAGGTGCTACTTCATTTACACCGACTCCTGGAGGGGGGGCATGCCCTGTGATAAAAGTATCAATGATAAATATGCGCTTTATATGCAGTGAGGTTTCATGCCATGCTTTAAAAAGAAATTTAAAAAAAAATGAAACAAATAAAACCTGAGTAAACAAGCTTTGACTAATTTGTTCAAGAAAACAAGGAGGCCAAAAGCCCGGGGTTTGCAGCACAGAGCTGCATTGCGAGTGCCATGCTCGGTGCCGGTTGCAGGGCGGTGTTGGGTGATTGGAAGGAGGAGGGGGGGGGGGGGGGGTTGTTTTCTCAATGGGAAGTCGAGCGCTGCAATAGGAACCCTGCCAGAAAAAAGGCTTCACCGAACAAAGAGGCTGGTAGGAAATAATGCCGGTCGAGGCTTGTTGGGCCATCTATGGGCTTCTTTCCAAGCTGCTGTAACCAGCCATAAGTCTTTTTATGGGGACACCCCGAACAGGGGGCCCCACCAAGGACAGGAACTTTTACATTTCTGCTTGAATGGGACCTCTGCCAGGGGCTGAGTTCAAAGTGCACTTTCCAGTCATTGGATTTAACTACTTTGAGTTTTTGATATGCCGGCAGTGAAGCACAGGACCTGAAGTAATATTCCCTCATTTTCAGTCTTTCTTTTAAGAGTCCAGTCTGAGGGGGAAATGGGACAAAACCTCGTAAAACTGTGGGGCTCTGTCTCTTTGTACACACTCACACACACACACACACACACACACACACACACACACACACACACACACACACACACACACACACACACACACACACACACACACACACACACACACACACACACACACACACACACACACACACACACACACACACACAAGCATTTAATTTCTGGCTCTCGAGCCTTCCCTCTGCTTTTCCTCTCCATCCTGCCGATCATATCTCATGTCAGTGAGAGCAGAACAAAAAAGCGCAGCATGATTATTTCTCAACACAAACACCATGTGTCTGCTGCATCCACGTCTGTCATTGTGTCTCTTACTGCAGCTGCGTTTTACCTGAACGTTTTTTGCATGATAAAAAAAGCCACACAATGTGTCATTTAGTTTCAGCAAGGATTCTTTTACATAAGTTCATTCTTTTAAAAGACATGTCATTTTGTTTTGGTTATGATATCTTCAGTATCCACTCAACAATTCCAGCTCCTTGGTTAGGGAGCGACTCTGCAGTCTGACTTGTATCCACTAAAACCCTTTGAACCAAACCAACCTTCTCATGTCACAAGCCCACCATGGTTTTGATCAACAGATGGAAGGAAATTGATTGACTCACTGCTTCACGCTGTGGCATAGAAACTGTAGTTTTCCTCTGTAGAGCAGAGCATTTGCTTAGCGGTTGCATATCTTGCCAGCGATCAGCACTAAGCCAAACGTTCATCCTGTCTCTGCTGGTAAATCAGTGGTGTTCTGCCAAATGGCACCAAAAGCAGGGGAATCTGCACGACGCCACCTGGTGGTGCAGGACTGAAGCTCTGGCAGGAACTTGAATCAAATTACCATCATTCATTACTTAAAGCGAGAATTAATTTGTTTTAGTCATTTCTCTTCTTTACTTGAGTGGTTTGGACATATCTTTATCCATTTTAGTTCCATGTAGAGCACCAAAGCTACAGTGCTTATCACATGACAAACCCCACATCTTGTATTTTCAGATGCAGTTATTATACAGATACCTTCAAAGCCTCTGATACATCTGATTACATAAATGGAAAAAGAAGACTTTAAATCACTACGTCCAAATAATTCTTGCCTTTTTTTGTTTTAAATTGATGTACAGCATCACATGGAGTGAGCATTTCCAAATTGGCAAACACACAAAGAGTACCAGCAGCTTTAGCCGGTCTGAACATCACATCATCGTCCTCTGCTGTGGCTGACGGCGTATTTTGGAACAATTCAAGTTATCCCGGCGCAATAAGAATGAATGACTTTGTGTCATCTTGAACTGTGGCCCTGTAATGGATGGTGTGTTGTGAGGATGAAGTCATACTGCTCACAGTGTGTGAGAGAGAGTTTCACTTCCTACCTTTTGGAAGAGCATGAGGTTAGCGTGACAGCTTGATGGATGGTCTTTTTTCTGTACACTCTGCTTTGCGGAATAAGATGATTTCATGTGGTGGTGAGGCCGCCCTGTTCTTGTTGCTTTTGAGCGCTGCAGCAATTAGCACAGTCACCCATTACATTGGCTGTATGATAGGGCTGCAGTGCGTCTAAGTGGGTGTGTACATGTGAAGTAGGGAGCTGCAGTATGTGTGTGTGTGTGTGTGTGTGTGTGTGTGTGTGTGTGTGTGTGTGTGTGTGTGTGTGTGTGTGTGTGTGTGTGTGTGTGTGTGTGTGTGTGTGTGTGTGTGTGTGTGTGTGTGTGTGTGTGTGTGTGTGTGTGTGTGTGTGTGTGTGTTCGTAGCTGTGAATGTCAAACCTCACGGGACATCATTTTAAAACCGCACTTGTAGTTTCATAAGACTACTTTGGCAAATGTTTGCAGTGGCATGTGAAATACACGTTCAAGCTTTGCCAGCAAACAAATGAGAGCTGTTCAGTGCATGAAACGAAGCAGGATTCGTGAATTATTAGACTTCATTTTGCTGCGTGAAATGAAGGAATGGAGCTGTCCGCTCCCATAATTAATCAAACTTTAAGGTGAAATATCGTAAGGCACAAACAACACCAACCTTGTATGCTTAAATGTACTAACTTCCTACCAAAAAAACCCCAAAAGAGACACAAACAGATTGAACTTTTTAAACATCTGTGTAAATTCTTAAGTCATGGTGGTCAAAATACTCTTTTGGTATACTTTTGAATACCTTAATATGTCATCTCAAGACCTGGAATGACTACATATATAAATCTACGTTTGTATTTATCTGATAAGCCTCCGGTTGGTTGCACGAATAGTGGGTGTCGTCTCTCTGCTGCTCAGCCTCCCGACAGGATGGATGGTTGAGTGTGGAAACTTTGACAGCTTTGACTGCTCTTTGCATCTCGTTTTTCTAGCAACACACACACATTGGTTTCTTTAACCTAAGCTTCAAGTAGTAGTGTAGGAGCATCAAGTAAATATTAACCGCAGAGCTGAAAAATAGAATGCTCAAATGGGTCGTCTTGGAAGGCGATGATGAATTCTTAGTGATGGATGTAAAGTTTCCATAAATATATAGAAAGATGGGCATAAATAACCAAGTCAACTATAACTTCCTGCGATTTATCTTTATCGTCTTCCTCCTCCTCTCCTTCCTGGGCCCTTGCCACCATTCCACCTATCCTTCAGTTATTTGACACTGCAGGAGACGCCAGGCAGTCAGGGCATTCTTTGTCCCTGGAGAAAGGAGGAGTGAGACAGGGGGGTGAGGCAGCAAGGGGGTGGGGTGCAGGAGGGGAGACAATGCGAGAGGTTCCACTTCGCTCGGCTTCAATAAGAGTCCCCCCCAACACTTTCCACACTCACACACACACACACACACATGCACTCCTCGACCACCTCCCAGCTCACGGAAGGGGCGGAGTGGAGGGCAGCGAGGCAGTGTGGAGTTAGAGGAAGGGGGGGAGAAAAAAAGAGAAAGAAAACGCGCCCCACCTCCACCACCATACACCCCCCCCCCCCCCTTTCAGTGTGTTGTGGGATGCCAGCATGTCCTGCCCACTTTACTTCCCACAAGAAAATCGCTCCTCTTCATGAACCCCCACCTCCCTTCTCCGTGGTTCAACGGCTGAATTTGACTTTGGCATCAGAAGCCGTTCAGCGGGACTTGTGATTTATTATTACCACCTTTACACAGATGGGTGCCGAGGCTTGTAAGGCCCTCAAATGGTGTCATTTCCTTCTTGTTTTAAAGGATGACTCAAGTTTATTAACTTGGGTCTTACTCCCGTCGATTTGGCCGTCATTCATATTGAATTATTGACATTGAACTCACCTGCTGTGTGCTCACGTTTGGTTTAGCCTCCAAATACAGTTGTTTAAATAATCTCTCTGAATTGTTTGGCTTGTTTACAACTTGCTTGTTTCTTGCCAGGCCACACGTTGTGGTGCCATGTTTTACTAAACTGGTAACAAAAGTTTACAGTGATAGTGTTCTAGTATTCCAGGCTTTTATTACGATGCAATTTGGCGCAAACTGGAATGGTCTTTGTGTACTTGTGTGACATTTTATGTCGCACAATCCTTAGGTAAAATGTTCCATGTGTCTATTTCTTTGATTCAGAAATTGATTAACCTTCTAGTAATGGATTGGACATTCCTTTACCCATCCACTCCAACCGTCTGCTGTTCTCTACAATCACCATTACATCTCACAGAGGCCCTTGTCTTGTTTGATAAAACTAAACATTGTTGTGCTCTTGCAAAACCACAATTTGTAAAACCCAACAATGAACCGTAAATGATGTCATACAACGGCACGGCAATCACATTTCTTGATGCCAAAGCACAAGTCGAGTTTATTCCGCCTTCTCGAGACACTGTTGTGTTTTGTCAAAGTCCCTCGTTTCTTCTATTTAGTGATGCAGTTGTTGTCCTCGACTTAAATCATTGGTGCTCATTGTTTTCAGAAAGCCAGCCGAGCTGTGTGGGGGATTATTGCCCTGGGATTTCTTTAATTAATGAAATTTGTGTTTCTTTCTGTTTGTAGTGTTGCTGTTGTCGCTGTTGCTGCTTACTTTGCAGTTCTTTCTTCTTTTTTGTACTCAATAAACTCACTTTCTTTGCTGAGCATTTTAAGAGGATACCTGTTGCTTTGTGGGAAAATGCTGTATTGATGTTTTTTGTGTGTACTCCTCTGACCCCAGGAAAGGAAAGCTTTCATTCAGTGATGATCATGGAATCGGTCCAGGGCAGCAAAATGGACATTCTGACTACTTCTTTCATTTGATTTGGAAGTCTCATCATACACATGATGGCTGCTTTTCATTCACAGATGCTGGATGTGTTGTTTATTAACGTCATGTGTTTGTTTCCCATCTTCTTAACATTTGGAATAGAAAGGAAGTTTTGTGTGGAAAGATGAAACCCATTGTGTTTTTTATAGATTTTATCTCTGTGACGGGAAGTAGCATTCATTCTTTTTCAAACCACACTTGTTTGAAAGGCTTTTTATAATTGCGCTACAAGTTACCAGCAGTGCACTACCTTTACAAAGGAAAGTCCCGGTAATGACATCGTGGTTATCTTGGCTGTTTACACGGTTCTCAGTACTGAGGTAATGCAATTTGTCTCTATATATTAAACTGGGCAGACTTGGAGGCAGATGCCCACTCTTATTACAGTGAAAGCAGAGCAGAAACCAATAAGTCTTTGTGAAAAGAAGAGGAAAAATGAAGAAGCCAGCTACAGTTAACGCTCCAACATGACAAAAAAGCCCAAGTAGAGTGTAAAAATAATCCAGCATAAAATAATTCCATCCCAAATGGTCTTTTAAAGACATGTTACAGACGGTAATCATGAACGTAAGCGACGTCAGCCAACCTCAACCTCAACTGGGACATCCAGTGTTACTCTGTGGCGTAAGAGTTACAGCCGTGGCCGGAAACGGGGAGTTACTTTTTTATCTGACCTGAATATTAACATTCTTCCGGAGCTGCCTGGGTGAAACCATAAACCTGTGTTTAAGAAACATCACTGCAATGGAAAACCCATACATCTGCAAAATGTGTTCTTTTTTTTCAGGAATGAAGAGAAGAATGTATTTTCCCTCATTAATAGGATTTTCTCCAGGCGGCACAAAAGTTATAAGACTTCTTCAACACATTCAAAACCATGTTGACCTGATGATTATGATGTTTGAAAGCATTGAAGGCCTGATTTATTCCTCTACGCACGAGCTGCCTGTTGACCTCGGTGACCACACTTACCTGTTGTGGCTTGGCTGATATGAAATTTCTTTTATGGGATTTATAGAAGGCTTCTAAAAGCAACAGCACTCTTGTGAGACTGGAAGCAGGGGGAAACGGCTAGCCTGGCTCTGGCCAAATCCGAAGTGGTATCGATCTTCTCATCACCCTCCAAAAGAAAGCAAATAGTACCAGCGAAAATGCTGAACTATATATCTTTAACGGAAAGTCAGATGGTCGTGGCTTGAGATGAATTATTATCGATGAGGACACATGATCTGACAAACACAAAAAAACATGAAACCACCAAAGATTTCAGCTTATTCCGATGAAAAAATGTCCTCTGAATGGAGCCGTCCACCATGTTTCTACAGGAGCCCACAATGGACAAACGTTTTCGCGTTGGCCACCGTAGTTCTCCTAGTTTCAGTTGGCCGCTGTATGCTGCCAGATCCTACACAAGAGATTTAATGTGCATAAGGTGAAAATACGTGCAAAGCATGTTTTTTATTACAGATTATTTTCCTTGGGTTTGTAACCCACTTTTTTGGCAACCGTCGGCCATCGGGCCTCCTCCTCCTCTATCAGTGTGACTTGATGGATTCATGAAGCAATAAAAACTCTCGGAGTAGGAAATGTATTTTACATTGCTTGTTATTTTTTGTATAAAGGAACCTTTTAAGACGAAGCAATTCAAGGAGATGTAGTCTGGCTGCACTCTGAACTCTGCTGCTGCAATGCAGTGAAGTTTCTTTAGGCCAAGTTCAAAGAGCATCATGTATGTTTTAGTTTAGATTTCTGTCATTTATTGGTAGTTATTACCGTTAAAGACAGGCAGTATGTGTTCTGAAAGAAATGGTCAGAAGATACAGTTATTGCTCTTCTGTTTCTCTCATTGAGTCACTTTTGATTTGGCTTTGCTCAGTCTATCGCCAGAATCTGTTTTAACGTCATATGAAACTGGTGCCGCTTAAAATGTCTTAATCCAAAGGGATCTTTGTGCACGCAGTGGTTGGTCAAAACGTAGATTTTATTATTATTATCTTTTCATTTCAAAACGTCTCTCCATCAAGCTGAACTGGCTATCCAAACTTTGGTTAAACGTGTTTTTAGTTTGGTTGTATCATCTCTATATTTAAAGACGTGTGTGTGTGAGAGAGAGATGAAGTCAGTCCCAGAGGCCTGTAGATAATAATAATAATATTACAAGAGGAGGACTGTGGTCTGCATTCTGGAACAGTTTATTAGAGGGAAGTCTGCAATTACATATTTTCTGGGTAAACATTAACTAGATCTGTATCGCAGGCTACACAACAACGGCAGCTTGGACTGTAACAAGCTCAGGCATAGAGTGTACGCTCGTATATGAATCACTTTTACTAGAACTGTTGCCACGAAAGGAGGCCGAGCACAACAGTCTGCTTTATTTTAGCAAACTGTTCATCTAATTCTGGTATTTTCCAAATGGAGGCTATTTTGACATTATTCATGTTTAACCCAGAAAACCTCATGGAATTAAAGGACAGAGCTGTGAATTAGCATTTGAAGGATATTTGTTGTAATGATACTCGTCTCCTGGATAATCTAACGATACTGTAGCTTTTATGTCATGGCCATTGGCTACTAATATTCCTTCTTCATGTTTATGCAGTCAGTGTTCTCGGTCTTGTTTGGTACGGTGAACGTTCTGCTACTCTATACTTGTTGATACTAATAACGAAGACGCTAATACTGATGCCAATTCAGATGCTAAAATAATGAACTAATGCCACTGCTGAACACACACAAACATGCACACAGTGTTCAGAAAAGTCATTCCTAAATCTTCCCGCATCATCGTCATCATCATCATCATCGACAGAGCGACAGTTTCTAAACCAAAAGAAGAGGCAGAGCAGGAAGGGGAAGAGAAAGAAAGGCAAGTCATAATAGCTTACAAATGTCGCCTCTCTCTCTCTCTCTCTCTCTCTCTCTCTCTCTCTCTCTCTCTCTCTCTCTCTTGTGCTCTCTCTGCCCATCTGAGGGCAATTTCCAGACCGGGGCAGTTGTGATGGATCTCTGCCTTTCAGGTGTAATTATTATAAGAGAGATTGAGCTGTTAAGCACTTGAAAAACATCACAGAGGCTCAGTGAGTGTTTATGCTTTCCGATCCGTCTCTGAGGTCCCTGCAGGGGGAGCGACTCCGTCCTGCACCAGGTGATGTGGCAGCAGGATGCATTCGGGTAATTAAAGTAGGAAGTAGTGAGAAAGATTGTAATATGCATGCAGCTAACATATGAAACTTTGTTTTTGTTTTAATGCGAGCCGTTCTCCAGGTGACCATCATGTAATTCATTCATGCATTACTGGACTAGTTGCCTGCCTCTGTTACCATGGAGCTGCTCTGTGCTCTTTGCAGCGCTGGATCACCCCGGGCCTCAGGACAAGGTAAAGAAAAACAACATGCTGCCGTTAGTCCAGCGAACACATTAACCCCCTCCACCCCCACAGAGGAGCTTTCATTTGACTGATCGTATCTCACCAGAAAAGGAAATTGGCTTTGATGACTTCCATAAGTGAAAGACAGTGCAGAATACATTCCATGTTCTTTCTATTTCACCTCCACCGCCCCTGCTGCCACACCTCTTCCCCTGTTTGCTTCTACCCTTGCCTACTCCTCCTCTTCTCCCACTGTCTCCTCACTCTTCTCTTGCCTTTATCTACAGTATTTTGCTCCTCCTCTTTTATGTTTCTGCTCTCAGGTGTTCCATTGTACAGAGCAAATGAATCCATGGTGACAAACCGGTCATACATATATATGAATTAGCAAGATGGGGATAAAAACGTCTCTCTGTAAAGAAATCGGGCGCCAAATTCAATTTAAAACAAGAGAGCTGAGTGTTTATAAGGCTTGAAGTGTAACAGAATTATTGATTTAACTGATTTGTTTTATTTGTGAAAATAATTTTGAAACATATAATACCTAATACAATACTTACATATATACATGTGAGGATAGAAAGCTAGGCAGACTAATTGCAGTTCTTCTCCAACATGTATTAAAATAAACCTTTAGAAGTTGGTTTGTCCAAGAGGTCAGAGGTCAGAGGTCAGGTTCAAGCACAGAACAGCAGTCCTGGAGTAGGTACGGATTCACTATCTGCTCAAAGGCTATAAAGAGACAAATATACAACCCAAAGCTTTGCGGCCTCTTGAGATGTTTTGCATATAGCCGGGCTGAGAGGAGAGGAGGTGTGATTGTTAATGGAGCTAAATTTAGATGCTTGTTTACCGTGCAGCATCAAATTCTTCTTTGGGTGTGGTCTGTGCTGCTCAGATATTGTCGGCTAAACTGTCAATCATGTAAATCAGTCATTCAGTTTCAAAGGCTTTTGTTTTATTGTAAAAACTTCCCGACCGTAAGTGTGTTGCTATTTAAAGGCCTAACCCCACCCAACTGCTTAAAACGAGACGTGTAAAAAACGTTTTTGCGAATGCCTTCTGAAGCAGGTTTGTGCAGTGCTGCACAAAAGAGCTCACAGACAAGCGGTTGGAAGCAACGTCCATCAATGCAAAAAGCATTTTCAGTCGTTCGTTTACTCCTTCACCTTTGCAAGGTCTGTGGTGCGTTTCATCACAGTTCTCCTCTTTGCTTCCATAAGTTACGCTTTGCTTCCTTCTAGTTTGGATAAACTTTTACAATGAATTGTTACGTAACATTGTTACACTTGTTACGGTACGCAACAAAGTCTGCTAGTGGGAGTTATTCATTCACGCTCGTTACTTTGCTACGGTTGATACGGTATTGTTTTGACACAACCCGTGATCTTTTTTGCTAACCTTAACCGAGTGGTTTTGTTGCCAGATCATTTCACGTTAACCACGCGGCGTTGCGGATATCTGCAAGCGTGACACAAGGTTGATATAAAACGTTTTTATGGTCCAGAAAACATCGACATTCAACATATCCCTGGTTTGCAGAAACATGCAATGCCAACATTTTCTTTCTGGGGACTGGGTTGTTTCAAACTATTACATTTTAGTCAGCAATCTCTTTAAAATGGATAAAGACCTTTTGATGAATATTTACATGCATCGAGCCTGGATGTGTGCACACTTTCTTTGTCCTTCCGATGGGGCCTTTTCTGCCTGTAGACTGGAAACACCTTTCCTCCTCTTTCACCCTGGACAATAGCAAAGAGAACCAAATCATTTTTATTTGTACACAACCTTTGTTGCGCCGTATTAGTGTTATTTCCTGCCACCTGAGCCCATCACACTCGCTCAAGAACCATCCATACACACGAGTCAAAAATGATTCCATTAATAAGTCACCTCTGTGGTATTTAAGTGAAGCTTTGTGATTTAAGACTTCCTCTTTGCTTGGTGGAATTCACCCGGCCTTTCGGAGCTACCTTTGTGTGACTTATGTGCCTCCGGTGGATTAGGAGTACTCAAAAGCCATTTAAATCACAATCCTCTGCGTTCCACAGCAATGCTGGAAGAACAATGTAGTGCAGTGAAAAAAAAAAGGGCCAACAAGTACTAGGCTGATAGTTATAAAGCAGCCATATTCCAAAGAAGGGCCCATGAATAAAAGTGCAAACCCCTCTATTAGGGGGATGTGCCTGAACTTGAGCTGAAAGGAATGTTTTGGATTCACAAGGATCCTGTGTGTGAGACTTTGTGTGTGTGCGTGTGTGTATGGTTATATGTGATGAGGTTTAAGTGCATGTGTGTGTGTCTGAGTGTGTGAGTGCGCTGTAAAGCTCTGCATGAATAGATGAATTGACCCCGGGTTAGCATGTTCCATTTATACGCAGGAATTCAACACTTTGCGAAAGTCTTTCAGTACGAGTACAAAATTTGAGCGCACGCACAGCTGCAGATTGCCTCCACCGTGGTGTCATCCACTTCCTGCATAGCTGATAGAGCCATGAAAGATGGCCTCTGTGTAAAACACGTCTGTGCAACAAAAAATGCTGCATACTTTCAGCCGTGCTATAGCTCCAGCCATATCTGTTTTTAACATGAGAGACTGTTTGTGCGCCTCCTCACGTTGCATGTGTGGTTTAAAAAAAAAAAAAAAAAGCGAGGCCGTTTCCTTCTGAAAAATGCTGGGAAAGGGACATAAATCTCCTCGGCTCCCGGTGGGACGTCACGGAAAACGGAGACCTTAAAGGCAGGCAGGCTAGCAGCTCGGGGGAGGGAACGCAAACATCAATCGTGGAATCCAAGGAGAACGTGTTCTGGGTCCTGTCGGATGCTTAAGACCAGGCCAGGAAGTGTGTGTGTGTGCGTGCATGCCGGAGTATGCTCAGCTTTTCTCCCTCTATGCTTGTGTGTGTGTCTTTTTCTGGATGTGTTGGAGGATTGGTGTGTGTGTGTGTGTGTGTGGATGAGCGCTGAGAGTTTCAGTGTGTGCGTGTGTGTGTAGACTCCTCCTGAAAATGCCTTCCCAGACTCCCCTCATCTGGGGTGGAAACGGGCAATAAATAGCAGGGTATCTCCTGGCAGCGGTCCAGCAACCGAGGCCCTGGCAAGGAAGTGACTAATTTCAGCGGAGAGAAAAAGGGGGGCGGGAGGGGGGGGCATAAGAGAATTTTTGTGTCTCTTATTATCAGTCAGCCAAGGCAAACCACACTGGCAGGCCAGAGAGGGAGGTGGGGAGGAAGTGGGGTCGGGGGAGTGAGGTGGAGAGGAGGGGAGGCACTGCCAGTGTGATGGGGCCTCTGCTGCTGGTATTTGGCTCTTTTTAGGAACTGACTTGTGACCCTCCGTGTGCTCCGAGCCAAGAAGCACGCTGGGAGAGTTTGTTTGCTGACACCTGAGCGATGAATGCTCGCCCTGGAGATTCTGGGTGCTTTTTGCTCAGTAAAAAAAATCTTTGGTTTAAGGAAAATGTCTCTCTTTCTTTTTGATGTGAGTTTATGTTTTCAGCTGGGGGAAAAAATAAAAAAAAAAGCTCTGACTGAGCGCCCCCTGTTTCCCACGCCAAAGTGTTTCAGGTAGGTAAGTAAAACACCTGAGTAGACAAGGGATGCTATTCTACGTGTTTGTGGGGCGTGAATTTCATGTGCTCGTGTGGATGAGGGTCTTGAAACTGGGTTCGAGCTCAGCTAAACACTTCTAAATGTACTGGCGTGTATAAGTATAGTCAAACTTTCTATTTTTACTTTAAAGGTGCAATGTGTTAACACGTAGCGACCTGCTCCAAAGAAATAGAGAGCAGCATTTCAAATCTAGTATTGGGTCCATAAAATCTAAATTCATAGTCAGCCGTTATATAAAATAAGCAACTAAATGCAGGGCAATAGGACGCAGAACTCCACCAAACTGCTGACACTCGATGATTGATGAAATAACACTGCTGTCTACGTGTACGTCTACGTGTACGTAGTGTACGTCTCTGCTCCCGGAGAAGCGCCCTCCCGGCACCACGGAGGACGAGGCGAGGGGGCGAGTCCTTTTCTCGTTTCTGCGGACTTGATCCAATTTAACAAATGATCACAGTGCACACGGACCATGGATTTATGGTATTATTGGCAAGCCCTCAGTGCAGCTCTACTTCTTCGTTCCTCTCGTGTTGGACTGAGGACAGACTGGACGCTACAGTGACTCACTATCGCCTCTCGAGGAACAAGTGGTATCGCAAGACAGGACGGCCGGGGTTACATTTGATCCATAATATAACACAAGCAAACAGAAACAAAAGCCGCTGATTCCCAACAGGAAGCTTTTTGATACACTTCAGGTATCAAAAAGAAATGCTGGTGGGATTGTCCTCCCACATGATGCTAAATACCATGTGGGACGACAATGAAGGGGGGGGGGGGGGGGGGTTTGGCAATTTTGTTGTTGTGGAACAGACAATCTGAACAAAAATGCCCTCGTCATGCAGCGTTTGACCAGATAATTGCCGGCGGATGTAGCTTATTAAGTCTTTCTATAGACCTCCTCAGGCCGCTAGTAGAGTCAGCAATGACAGCATTGCAAAGGGAATGGGGTTGTTTAGTCACATAAATGGGTCAAATAAAATAATCATGTCCACTGTAAATGCCCCTTAGATTTAGCAGACATACTTCCTGGTTCAAATATTACTAACCATAGCATGTCATGAATCCATAATATCTGACATTTTGGGGTTTGGTCTCTATTAGTTTTGTTTAAATAACACACTACAGATTAACGTCGCTTAAACACAATAGTGTATTCAACACATAACCAGCACCACTTACAACGGATAAGATGAAAATAAAAGGGCAGGCACATCGCAGTAAGTCGCACACAGTTCGGTTGACGGGTGAGATCTGGGAAGTTGCAGCACAATGACGCCACACCACTGAGCTCTGACCATCAAAGATTACAAAAAAATGAGAATGCTGCTGATTTGCACTTTAAGGCGTTTATCTGGCTGTTGTATCCACAGCAGCAGCAGAATGAGCCTCCTGTTCCCATTATCAGCGTTACACATCCGGTCCGAAGGGGCCTTTTCAACTGCATAATCACAAGTCACACAATAAAAAAGCCACTGTTGAGCAATGAACACCTACCTCCACTCTGTCCCATCTGAGTTCCCAGGTGGGTGTACAATATGGCAGACCTTTGTTCCGCGTGTGTGTGGAAAAGCACACACACTGTCAACACGGGAGAGAAAAGCTAATATTTACCACGTATGGCCTCGGCTTTAATATTAGCTAGAGGCGCTAGTCGAGGGAGAACAGAGGTCTCACTCTGGTCTCACTTCCTGCCTGAAAGCAATATCCCAAACTGTATTTTTTTTAAAGCCTTTGCTGCTTTATTAGACAAGATAGAGTGGAAAGTATTAGACCCACAGCATTATGCATACAGTACTGCTGCAGTCTACAGATCTACCAGGAACTCTGGCTTCCTTGTGTGGAGGTTTTTACACCAATTAAATAATTTATTTGTCCTAAATTACACTATTATAGTTTGTACATTTAACCTGGAGTCTTTTAAGGCTAAGGTTAAAAAAACAAAAAAAGATCTAACTGAAAAACCCAACCAGTGTTGCCAACTCTTTCCAATGAAAGCAGCTGACGGCGCTAGCTCCGGAAGTCGCCAATACAGTTTGAAAAAGTATGAAACTCCGTCACAAGTGGCTCATCAGAGTATCGGCAATTCAGGCGAAGTATAGGGATCTCAAACAGATCGATTTTCTACAATTACATAATATCTTTTATTAGCAATTCAAACAAACAAACTGTACCTTTTTAAATGATTGAAAATCACATACGGCCTTACATTATTAGCCTTGTAGTCATCTCCACAGTGATCTTCTTCAATCCACACAGTAAATGTCATCTCCTGATCCGAGTTCCAAACAGGAAATGATCCCGGCCCCGTTTCTATCCTCGCGGCCCAGACCAGCAGAGTGCATATTTAAGACATACTGGCGATGTCCCCCGTCTCAGGAAAGAACTCCAGACAAGTTCTTGTCCAAGCATTTCGACTAAATACCGCATGAAATGAGTCAAGCTGTGGGACTCTGGCGCGGGACCCACATCAATATCCTACTCATGGCGGCGGCCAGGTGTTGAGGGGAAATTCTCAATTGAATATTGTATCCAGCTTTCTGGGAACTCGGGGGAGCCGTATCTTGTGTGGATATTCGTTTCTCGGCCTCGCTATGCGCCCCGTCTCCTCTCCTTCCGTCTTGTTTTTTTGGCATTCCTCCGATCCGGGCCAAGTGCAGCAGTCTGCTGTGGCTCCCACTTGCAACACCTGCCACGAAGAAACAGCTGTGGTCCGGCACAACATCATTAGTGCAGCTGAAAGAGAAGGAAAGGCCTGGCCTAGCAGTCCCCACTCCTCTGTTTACCCACCCGAAGAGTTCAATTCCGGGGCATCTGTACAACGGACAAACATTTTTATGATAAAGACGTGCAAAAAGTCGCCCCCCTTCCTCCCTGCGCTCTGACGGCTATAGAACGTGTAACACGATCATGACGAAACCTGTGGGAGAGCAGGGGTGCTGACATTTTTCTTTTTTACACCTCAAGACAAATGTGTCCTTTGGGGTGTTCACTCCACACAGCTGTACAGGAGATGGCTTTAAGGGCAACGCTTGTGCATTTATCCATACACAGCTTAAACTGCTCCATATCCATGACCTGGGATTTTGGGAAAGCGTAAAAAAAAGGAAGTCTCTTAAAATGAGTTTCCCACTCTGTGGAAGGCAAGACCTCGCCTCTTAACACTAAACCAGAAATCTCTCCCCGAGCTGCGTATTTACAAGCAGTGAAGAAATACGGGAATGTACTACGTACTGTATGTTGCTGTAATCGATATGCCCTCGGTGAACGAGGACAAGAGGGGAGAGGAAGTGCTGCCATTGATTTGTAAAGATACCGGAGTGTAGGCCTTTCTTAACAGCCTCTGTTCTTCCAGAAACGGAGGAGGGAGATTTGACCCCTGTGGGTACCAAGGGCTGCTCCGGAGAGCAGACGCCAAGCCACAGACCCAAGACTCCACTGTAAAAAATTTCCATTTTAACAATCACTTCATTTTCTTTGAGAGATTTTCCCTCCGACTGATTATATTAAAAATCCCTATTAATTTCTCAGATACAATTCCTAAAGTTATGTTAAGCACACAGATCTGCTGTTTCATCAGAAAGTGTTTACGTCACCATTCATGATTCAACGTTAAACGTGCATCTCAACAGCTCCCAACATGGTGATACCTGAGCCGGCGGCTTTCAACTAACAGTGCTAAGAGCGCTAACAGTGCGAAGTACAGCGAACGTGCAGGCGGAGA
Organism: Pholis gunnellus; assembly: GCF_910591455.1. NCBI lineage: Eukaryota > Metazoa > Chordata > Actinopteri > Perciformes > Pholidae > Pholis > Pholis gunnellus. The sequence goes on from NC_136537.1 coordinate 22,914,745, forward strand.
GAACAATGTTTACCTGAGGAGGATTGGTGCTGCGCTTACGTGGCAAATCGGTCGGAATTAGTGCTGTTGCAGGTAAATCATTACATCACATTACAGTCAGTTAGCAGACGTAGGCTAAGCCCCTTTGGGGTTAAGCGTCTTGCTCAAGGACACATCGACATGCGATGTGTGGACCCGGAGCCGGGGATCGAACCACCGACCCTCTGATTAAAGGACGGCCCTGCTCTCCACTTAACCACAGTCGCCCACTGACCTCAGATGCAAAATGTTACTAACTTGGTCAGTGATGAATGAGCCCAGTTGTGCTTTAGGATTCCGTTCGGATTCCGTTGGGTTCTTTAAGTTGTTTCCTCCTCTTTTCATTGAAATGATGTAAAAATGTCATTGAACAAGCCAATCATTGAAGATGTATCATTTAAGTGTCACACTTACTTTGGTGTCGTTAACCAGATAGATGCCACCTAACATATCCGATAAACAATTCTCAGTAGCGGAGAGCGAACTTTGCCTTTTATTGGTGTTTCACTCCGCTCCACATGGTTATGATAATATAAGAGGACAGAACAGTACAGTACTAATTCCACCTTTTTAAATTAGTTTTGTGATTTCATTGTCGCCATTTGAGGTCGATAAAAGACGACTTAATTCCACGTTTAAATAATCTCATTGAATGAAGAAGTTTGGTAGCGTGACTTGATTTAATTTATTTTCCTGTGCAACTTCACTTATTAAAGAAATACCAAATTATTGGAAAAAGCGATAACGAGGTCGATCACTCCACTTATTTCAGGGTGATGTCACTTGGCTGAAAGATTTTCTGGAAACGGTTGTAGAAAAATGAAATCATTTCTTTTTCCTATTAGCTGTTTTTCTTCCTCCTGAAGAAGAAGGAGAAAAAAAGTCAATTTAAAGACTCAACACTAGATTAAATAACCTTTTTAGATGAATATTTCTTGCAGTGGATACCTACCGGAGAAAATCAATCCGTCACCATGCGCACAGGAAGGAAGCCTGGGCTGGGGAGAGATACTGCTCTTAATGACATGTCTCTGTGTGCCTGGACCAGAGGGGGAAGTAACCGGATATTTAAACAGAGATAAGAGTGTGTGCCAAAGGGGCCGGGATTGGATATGACTGAAACCCCATGGCAACCGGCCGGGGCTATCGGATATGGAAAGGTAAATAGTAATGCAGCCGTAGCATGTTTTAATGCTTTAAATTAAAAGCTCGTGTAACATTCATGCGAGGGTGATGTATAGGTGGTGAGCTGCTGCCAAGTTTTCATTAGTGATTTCCTCCGTGCTTTTAGCAGCACGCTTGTTCTAAATCAAGATCTGGAACATGCGTTTTGGCTAATCAGGACCTGTGTGCTGTGTTTCCATGCACGGACATTAACTGCCCTACTGAGCTGAAGGAGAAGAGAGTATCTTAAACCCTAACCCTCGAGTGGAAGAAAGAAGATGAGGACAATGTGTGTTGGTACATAGAGAGGGGAGAACGACTTTGAAAGTTGTTATCTAACAAATAACTGTGGCAGTTAAAGTCCACCCCCTTTCTCTCACATTATACTATCCTGATATAATCTACGCCTACATTTTCCAGAATGGCTTTGACATCTCCCAGGGAACAGGCCTGGACTTGTTGCATCCAGCTGTGGGTTATAAAAGTTACTCACAGTTTAACCGCAACCTTTGTTGTGGCTGCATTGCATTCTGGTCTGCTGAGGACTCTGTGGATGGAGGGACTGGTTACCTCTGGCTCTAAAAAAGATTTGTACACTTCTCAACAGGCTGGGACCTTTCCCCCGGCTCGGGCCCTCGCGTTTCCTAGATCTAGGTCGGCTTGGGAAGGCCCTCTGTGCACACTGCCTCTGTCAGCAACCCACCCGACCCACCTGCAAACACGGACCTCATCGCAACCAATGTTTATGGTTAAATTGTTTACTAGAGGACAAAGTTCCTTATAGATCCAGTCTCCTAATTTTGCTCTTGAAGTGCACCAGATTAATGCATTTGACATGTAATTGGCAACATTTTCTTCCAGTAAAGCATGCTGCCAGACACCCAGGTTCTGAGCTCCACCCAACCCAGTCTCAAAGAATCCAGTGGGAAACACACCAGGGGTCCCAAAACCACAAGCTCCTAAACTAAATGCTATGTCGCTGAGCAGAAGAATGTAAACATTGGTCAAAATGTATAATTGATCACCTTTATCCCTCACTTGTTATGTCAGATAATTAAATGATTGTTGACATGACAGAGTTGTAAAGACCTGTCTAATAGTTTAAGAACATGCTGTGCAGTATTTTGGTGCTCGATAAGTGTTCAAACTTATGTATTTCTCACTGTGAATCTCTTTTAATAATACTTTTTTACGACACAATGCAACATCTTTTGGCAAAGCGCTACGTTGCCCATGGAAGTGCACGTTCCTCGTACGGCGTGAATGTTGCAAATGTACTTGTTACCTCACGATCGTCCTTTCAAAGCATCTACTACATAATTCACATTTTAAACCTCACATTGATGCTTCCCATCAAACAGCCAGTAAACCTCCATAATTGATGGGAAAACTGAAGCATGTACACTGGATGAGTAAGTCTCTCCATTCTCTTAACCACTAACACTCGGATGCCCTTGAGCAAGGCATTAAAACCTCTGACTGGTCTGATGTCCCCAAAGTAAAACCTGTCATGGCTTTGGGAAGTTCCCAGGGATGAAAGTGAAGCAGCTGAAAAAGAACAAATATATTTTAGAAATGGGGATATCTTTGCCTTTTTCTTTTCACTCCCACACTGATCCCTGTATCAGTCCACTCTGTTCAATGGTGGGTCTGCATACCCAGATCAGGTTCCCTCTCCAAGTTACCACTCAAATGGACTCTTGTAATAGGAGCAGCTTGGTGTTGCAGATACAAACATGCGCAAGTTTGTTTTTCTGCTCTCTCAGTGGGTTGGACCTGAAATCATATGGAACATATCTCTCCCTCGTGGTTTGATGATAATGCTCCAAGACAATGCAGGCTTCGCCAGAGGAAATGATTAAACTGTATTTTGTGGTGTGTCTGCTTAACATTTGTCCATTTGAATCATTCGTCCCTCTGGAACACAGTGAGATTGTGGAACAGTGGATTTCTCAAGTCTCAAGTGTCCTGAAGAGTTGTTGACATTCTGAGATTTTATATTTTATGAACCCAGCTGACACTGTTATTCGGTGTGACTTACTGTGAGCCTTGACAGTGGATTAAGCGTAAATTCTAACATTATAAAACAGTCCGGTGGTACAGAGCGTGAGGCTCGTAGCCGCCACACCTCGCAAACGGTAACAAAATATTCCTGTGATGCTGCGATGGTCACGAATGGCACCAAATGCCAAGGACAGTAACGGGAGCTTGAAGAGAGGAGCACATAGGAAGCAGAGGTGGATGTGGGTATCATGAAATATTTGCTCAACAGATGGGTTGTGAGCCACTATTGACAGTCACTAAACCCCACCACACACACACACACACACACACACACACACACACACACACACACTGTGTACATGTTTCAAGCACCTCCAACCATTGGCAAGGCCGCAGTCCTAACCTCCGCCGGCCTCGGGATCAGGTGATGCTCCGCAAAAGGATTAGCGGCAACTGGATCCTTCTGGCAAAGGCACAGGAATTTTTCGTTACAATGATCTTGGGTGTGGTGTGCCAGGAATGCCTCCTCAAAAGGAAGGAGAGGAATACACCAGGGTGAAGTGCGAGGGAGTGGCGGGCAGAGAGGGGAGTTTTGGTGGGTCACGTTTCTTCCCCAGTCTGCTAGCTTGTCTCATCTCCCCTCTCCTGTGGTTTTATTCCTATTTCCCTGTACGTTTTTTATTAAAGTGCGTACCCCCCCATCAACTGTTAGGAAGGGAATGTGGCTTGATATGTTTCTTCTTTCCCCCTCAATTGTTTGTATGTTGAAAGTATATTTGCATTGTTAGAGGTTTTGCAAAGTGTGGCAGTATAAATATATTAAATCATCCTTAGTCTCTGTACCACCAGTTTGTATATATGCATGTTTAACATATTTAATAATACAATGCAACAATGTTTTTTTTTTTCTGCATGAGTGTGATAAATCATTCATGATGGAAATAGTTTGACAAAATAATCTTAACTAAAGATCCACTTACTACTTTTATCAGAGCTTTCAGCCACATTTTAGTCTTCATCAGTCACATCACGGCGTTAGCTCAGCTGCTATGTCAACATTTACCTAAATATGACACTTTGATGAATGTGATGATCGTTGACATGGGACACAATCCGCCCCACCTCCCACTCAACGCTCAGACTGAGCAAACTCCATCCGACGGTGATGTGCAGCTACAATCGCTCAGTCAGTTTGTGTGATCCTGCTATTTAGTGGAATTGAAAGAATACACAATAACACAAACGCACTGCATGAAAAGCCAAACGTAAAGAAGAAGTTATGTGACACTAAACCGTGTATATATTTGTGCTCATAAGTATTGAGTGTGTCTTTTATTCCAGCACAGCTAACGCAAAAAAAAACAACACCGTTGAGAAGCTGTTACTCTGAACACACTGCGTTATCATAGTTACAGACGCTTATAGAGGACCGTGCCCTACTGTCACTGTGTCGTTGTGAAGGGAAAACAACATCGTAAAGGCACGTAGCGTAACTGCTCGTGACGAACCACAGGAAAGCAGACGATGAGTGTCCTTAAGACTATAGCCAAAATGGAATATAGTTTGTACTCGGTGGCTCGCATTGCTGCAGTGTTTAACGGTGGCCTGCAAGGAGATTGTGAGTCTGTACCAGAAATCGGCATGTGTGTAAACAGAAGAGATGGCTCCTTGTGCAGTGGGGATGAGACATTCCTTCTTCGTCTTATTAAAGTGTTGCTTAACACGGAACTCAATCTTTCACTTGCGGGCGTGTTGTACCCATATCACAGGAAATAGTGATGTGTTGATTATTTCATTTTCAAAGGGTCTTCCTGCAGCGCCGCCTCGACATGTTTGTGATAACTGTGCTCAGACTGCTCAGGTTGGACTTGTGAGACAGTTTTTCTTTTTAAATCGAATCTCCACTTGAGTAATCAAACAGGTGTCTGGTGTTTCATCTGACAACTGAACCTGCATTTAACACAGTTTTTCCACCCCGGTCCGCCGCCATTGAAATTTCGTTCCCTTTGTTTAGTAATGTAATGCTATCATTGCCCTGTGCTGCGCTGAGAGCTGACGACCAGGCGGCCATGGCTGAAGGGTCTTTCCGATTGCAGGTCACGATTTTGTCAGGGAGGGAGGGAGGGATGGGGGGGGGGGGGTAAGAAAAAAAACTTGCGGGGCACAGCTCTGGAATTACCTCCACAATTGCAAAGTGAAAGCCGTTCTTAGAGGGGGGCAACAAAGGGCTCTCTGTCTGGGCAGCGCCTTTTGGCCATGCAGAAATACTATCTGCTGCCACCGCCCCCCCCCCCCCCCCCCCCCCCCATCCTGCCTCTTGGGCAGATTACGACAGCGGGGCAGGGTGGGCAGAGTGCCGCGCCATTGCCACGTCCCACAGCTCCATTGACAATTGTTGCAGTTGGCTTCTTCCATTTACATGCGGAGGACGAGATGGAACAAAACTATGGCTGTTGTACAAATCTTTGGTGTCCATGCAAGAACCATGAATCTATGACTGTATTTCATCTGCAGCATTTCTAGAACCATGCAAAAATAACATTGGTGATCATAAGGTGATGGAAATAGGTAAAGAAAGAGAGACAAAATACAAATATATTGGATAAAATAAGGAAAATACCCCCTGTACACACAACTCTGCTACCATAACATCTACAATGTCTAATGTTTTTACACAGCCGTAGAGCTGTTAATTCAATTATATGTTTTAGCTTTGAGGTCATAGTTCGTGGTGTTCGCAGGTGATCTGTGGGAAGATCAGTCTGAGATGTTGAGTTTATTGGTGGCGACTCTGAAGTTCTTTTGGGACCAAAAAAAAAAAAGGCTCAGTAAATGGCCAGATTACAGGCTCTGCCCTGGTGAGAAGTGCAATATATGTCACTGGCTCCATTTAATCCAATTAGTAATCCTCAACCTTGCTTTCAAAGGCATTACACGAGGAGAAGAGAAGGTGCACCTAATCGCCGTGGAATCTGCGAAGATCCAGCAAAAACATCTCCTCCCCCTCTTTCCTCCACCAGCTTTTCCTTTTTGGAAATGTGCAGATGGCAACAGCTGTCTGTTGAGGAGCTTGAGAAATTGCAGCAACTGGAGAAGCATTTTAATTTCTGCTATGTCAGGTGGCGTCTCACGTGTTGTCCAGAGCCTCTCAATGCAGTCAAATGTATAGAATAAAAGACATTGTTTGAGGACACACAAGCCCCCAAATCCATTCTAGACCAATTATTATTATTATTATTATTATTATAGGAAGTTTGATATTGGGTTCAAATTAAGTCTTTGAGTGTGTAGGCATTACGGCCGTCGCAATGTTTGTTTTTTGCAGCCGATGAACGGAAGTTAGCATATTTGGAATGCGGAGGAGTGACGTAGAGATGCCGTATACGCGACCTGTAGGCAGGCCCGCCCCAAAGCTTGCTCTGCTTTATGGTCTGTTTGACTCTAAATGGACCATAATTTACGAAATGAACATCATGCTGTATTGAAGAAGACTTGAAACTAGAGATTGAGACCATAACTTCATGTTCACAATGTTTACTGAGGTAATGAATCAAGTGAGAATTAGGGTAATTTTGTCATAGACTTCCATTTAATTGGACTTCTTTTTGCAACCCGAGGAGTCGTGCCCTGCTGGTCAGTAGAGAGAATGCATGTTTTAAGACGCATCAGCATTGGACGGAGGTTTCTGCCTGCTCTCACTATAGAGCTGTTGGGTTTGACGGGTTGACATGTTTACAATTATTCTCAAAATAACCATGCAGCTCCCTCCTGTGGAGCCTCTGCAGCCTTCAAATGGCGAACAAGTTTTTTGAGTTTCGAAGAAGCGATCTTACAAATACAATAAAACAAAAGACACTACTTCCTCAGTTACAGCACTCATCAAATAGGAATGGACAAATTAGGAAACCATGAAAAACGATTCAATGCTTACTAACATTAGCATCCACTAATTCCGCTTCATCAAATATTCTTGATTGCCCTCCTTCAATTACTCCTCCTCGTTACTGGATGGAAACGTTCTGCTTGGCCACTCCTCCTACTTGGGAAAGAAAACATTGAGAGGAGGGTTACACCGGATCAGAGGGCAGCAGAAGGAGAGGAGGAGCAGACCGCTGAGAGAAGAGGAGCGAGCGAGCGAACTTCACCACAACAACACCCCGACCGCACCTCCGCCCCACCTCCCCCCACTGCACCTCACCCCGCGGTCCTGAACCGCGTCCAAATCTTATACATTCACAGGCCGTTGCCGGCCAACTTTCACAGCTGTCACACATTTTCAACAGATTCCACCGGCCCCAGATGAGGCTGGGGAGAAGACATTCCTGGGCCATTACACATCGGCTAAAAGGAATTACCGTTAACATCTGATATTGTGGAAGTGGGAAATTTGCCACCCTGACCTTGCCCAAAGCACTCCGGAACTCAGGGTCATGGATTTATTATCTCAGATGGCCCTCAGAGGTCACATGGGGCCGTCTCCCCCCCCTCCACCCCCCCCCTCACTGTTCCGGCAAAAACCCCTGCAGCCCCAAGTGTGCTATTCATTAAGTACACTGTGCAGCTTTGTGTGTGTGTGGGGGGGGTGGGATGGGACGGGATGGTGGGGGCTTTGGGGCGGGGGGGTTGTTGACTCGCAGGGGTGGGAGACACATGTTACTGTTGCTCTACGGGTATTTGTCATAGGAACGGCATGTCTTGTCAGACTGAGAGGCCATTCCCAGCTGTTGGGCTTCAGCACCGCGATGCAGCCTGAGCCGATCCCCCTCGGAGCGACCATGGCCACATAAACAGGATGCCTGCGATGTCCAACTGCACAAGTGTGGGAGACAAACTCCCGTTCAACGGCAATCTTTTTATTTTCTTAATTGAGAGTTTTATGTCGTCCGAAACATCTCTTTGCAGTTCTTTGTGTGCTTAGTGTGTGTGGACTCACAGCAAAGAGTGATATAGTGAAATATTTCCATATACTTAAATACTGCAGTATTTAGATTTTTCATTTTCACGCAGCTACAAAAGTAACAACCAAGATTTCTCTGATATTAATGCAACAACAGCATGCTAGCGGATCTGTAAAGCTGTACTTAGGCAGTGCTTTGAGCTATGCTAATGCTAATGTCTGCATGCTAATATGCTCACAATCAATCAATCAATCAAACTTTCATTTTGGAGCACTTTTTTTTTTGTTGGTGCAAAGGGCAGTACACTAAACATGGGTAATGACAGAGGAATACACAGAAACGACTAAACAAAGCACGAAAACAAATATAATATTATTGTTTTAAATATGCAAACCAGTTGTTTCTAAGGTTTGTTATGTGAGGCATATGTGTGTACGTGTATGGCATATAGTTGTGGAGACATTTCACTTCAACCTCATGGTGGCTGTAGAGAAAAAGAGGATCACAAAAGCTTCATCATGCAACATTTCATGGCAAGCCATCCAATAGTTGTTTCAGTGTGGACCGACACTTCCATCCCATGCAATGTGGAAAATAATAATAATAATAAAGTCCTGCAGTGGATAGCAGGCCCTCCACGTGCAGCGTCCTGCTGACTTTTCTGTGCTTCTAACAAACATGTTGACACAGTTTGGGATGAGGAGTCGGACAGACGAGATGCAAAGCAAGCTGTGTCTCATTATGTGCTAAGTAGAGGGGAAACACTAGTACAACAAAACTCACTCCAGCAATGTTACAGACATTCTAGGAGGGAGAGCTCACATCTATTGTTGATTCTAATGTGATGAAGACAAGAAAATAAATCCAGCACCATTTCCAAATATCTCAAGGGCTTTTTTGTTTTCTCCATCAATTAAGATATTTATGTTGCTATGATTTTTACAACATATTCTTGTAATTTTCTGCAGCTATTTGAATATAGCTCTAGCTATATGCAGGGACCTCTTATCGTCTCTCATCAGTTAGTTTTACAATTTGGGTCCTGTTTCAAAGCACCTGCGCCGTTGGCACATTCAGAAACTCTTCCTCCTTAAAACATCTTTTTCTGAACGCTCATAACAACTAAATATTTATAGAAAGTCACGCTGCCAAAGTAACTCACCACATTTTCTAAACAAGCCCTCTTTGAAAATAAGGTCCAGATGTTTCACGTTTTTTGGTTCGCGATGTTGACGACTGTGAGGAGTCAGCGTGTGTTTTCACCGTTTCCATGACTGGGAGTGCGATGATGGTCGTCTTAGTAATTTCAAGGCAACCCCAGCGCTCCACTTCCAGGAAGTAAAGCAAAACTATGCCTGAGCCTGCGTCATCCAGTGAGTCAACCAAACAGTCTGGAGGGATATCTTGTGAGTGAGTCCAGACGCAGTCATTCCTCCTTCCGCTCACTTTCATGACTGTTCAATTTCCTCACTGGCAGTACACGAGGTCCAAAAGCATTTACACTACTTATTAAAGCGCTTTTCCACCACGTTACTGGATTTGTCACATGAGCAGAGCACTCCCAGGAACTACTGAGAGTATTATAGCAGAATATGACCGGAACTAATTCATTTCATATTTGTGTAGTCGGTCCCTGTGAGAACAAAAACCCTTTTACAAAGAAGACATGGTCTACAAGGCCACAAGGGCTTACAATGATAGTGAGAGTAATGATATTCCCATCAGCCTCACTTGTACTTGAGGTGATAATGATAATGATAGCATGCCAAAATATAAAACTATGAAGGTGAACATGATAAACATTAGCATTTTAGCACTGCTGCAATGCATAGCCATGGATTTTTCAGTGTTTCCTCCATGTTGACTGCATTAGGGGGGGGGGGGGGGGGGGGGGGGGCTCCGATGTGGTTGCGACTTGAGACGGCGTTCATGTTAATTTTCCGAGTCTGGAATTCATTTTTTTTAATGATTCCTTTGACACCACATAAATGCAGAACAAAGCCTATGGTATTTTAAACTTGCATATATTAGCCTGGCGGCTAGAAGACCTTTCCATAGCTCTTCTACACTTTAAGTCGCTGCAAAGACTTTCACACTAAACTGGAATTCAACCGGAGGTGATCAAAACAGAGAGTGTCATTCCAGAAATGTCTGAAAAGGGCTCCAGGGGTAGTTCAAATAACTGATAGCAATTTGCAATCTGAGATAGAAAACTAGCAAAACTGAGATCCATTTAAAATAAAAGACAATTTATTATTTTCATGTTGTTGGGGAAAGTCCCATTGCAATCACAATGCTAACTGTAATTCACATCTAAACATCAGCCTTCAGCTTTTACACGAGGTTAAAGACGATCCCGTCCACCTGTGTATTCCTCTGCAAAGACTAAACACAGACATTCCTTAGTGAAAAATGGTTCATGTATATATGCACAAAGCCAAATACAAGCTTTGAAGCCAGCCTCGCTGATATCGATATCTCATCACTGCAGTACCTGATATTAAAAGGATCCCTGCCAGATGACTGAAAAAGGAAAACAAAACTTGTCAAGTTGCTCTCGCTCTGCTGTGCCTTCAGGGCAGGGTTCTAAGTTTTCCTTTTGTCTGAACGAAGACACGGACAAGTCTGTCATTTGACCGTCTCCCTCTGCTGTGTACACTTCAGAACCAGGCCTGACAGACTATGAATCATCTGTTAGGAAACTAGGTTGGAGCACAATAGGCTCTTCATAAAGTAAGGCAAGGCAAGGCCAGGTAGTAAAGCTGGAGGGAATATATGCATGGCGGCCATCTTGGAATTCAAGTCTGAGGAAACACCGGAGACGGGCTCGGTTTGTTTTGCTCTCCGCTCTTGTCATATTTGAAATCCCCTGAACAGTAAGATCCATTTCGAGGTGAAGCAACAAAATCCCTTCAAAGTAAGCTTGGCAGGCGGTTTAATGACAACTTGAATATTAAAGAAGCCCACAGTGTTAAAATACACTGTGGAAAAAAAGCACATGCTTTCCACCGCTTTTCCTCGCCATGCATTATTAAAAATACCATCAATATTGACACTGTACGCTTCTGGTCTAGAGAGGCTGGGAATTTTGCCTAAATATTTTAACAACCTCTCTTCAATTTATACCTCTTTCCCCCCCATGAGTCTGCACCTACGTGTTTCAGGCCCTCTATAATATGGAGTTTCTGGCTGTGCTCTGTGTCCGGTCTACCTTACAGCAAGGAAATGAAATGTTAAATATTTACCATTCCCCTGGTATGTGACCCCGCAGATTCCAGCTGTGATGGGTAGCAGCCACATTCCTCTCACAGGAAGTTTATCCTTACTCGTTTTCTCTTTTCTTTTTCTTTCACCCTGTCCTGGCAGTGCTTTTGAACATGGCCAGTGGCTTAGGCATCAGCCTAAATCTCTGTCATGAAATACACTAACATGTCACGCGTGTCACCGCAGCCGGGGCGTGAGGCTTTCCAGGACTAACGGGGGCATTTTCAACATCTGTCATACACAAAGTAAAATCTCTCCAGCTCTGTCCACCACATATCAGACCCATCTGATTACTTTATTTTCTTTTGGATTAGTAATATACAACATTTTAATCCTTTACTTCAGACAGTTAATAAACTATGTCAGACTTTCTGTGCTAAAATCTGATTGTCAGGTAACGACGTTGGTGGGAATAATCATGTAGTGTTCAGGAAGTGATGCACGTTATGTTTTTGGCAACAGCGAGGAGAAACGAGTTACTGGTTAGTTATGACTAGCGGGGAACTTATGACGATGACAAAAAAAATGATGAAGCAGCAAAATACAAATTAATTCTGTTGTTTAATTTGGAGGACTCCTTGGATACTGTCTACTACTACTTTTACGATACTTTCTGAAGATATTTGAACAGATTAGCTGGGCCACCAGAACAGAAAGTCGCTCTCTCTCGCTGACTATCCCTTCACTTCCGTATTGTTTCCCTTCACTGTGTGGATCGCTACAATGGGGGGGAAAATAGATAAATAGGGCGGGAAGTTCTATTTACAACCACAAACCGTGTCTTTCGCCCTGTTTCAGTACTCTGGACAGTGCCGCACCTATACACATAGCTAACAGTGCTGTCAATTATACTGAACCAACAGCTATGCGATAGTCACATGTACCTCGGCCATTTTGTTGTTGTTGTATACTATAAAGAAGCTTAAACAGAGGCGGATCAATGAGAAGGAAAACACAATTCAGCTATCAGTTGACGATAGGCAAGACTTGACCAATCAGATTAGACATGTCAATTCTTCTTAGTCGGTGACACCACCAGACTTGTTTAGTTAATTGTCTTCTTTCCCACTTATTACCCTTTTTCAATACACATATTCAAACTAGCAGTACTACTGAGAAGTAGCCTAGTGGCCCCTTGAGAGTCTTCCTATGAGTATATGAACAATGCTAGCCAAAGTGGCTAATAACAGAACTTAAAGGGCTACATCTGAAGCCTCTTGGTGGACATGGCTTTTGGATCTGCTTTTACTCAGACCTACACCAATGAAAACACCCAACCCCCCCGTTGCATGTTTGCCGTACTGATGTTTCAGACTGTGTTATATAAGTGCAGAAGGAAAAGCCCATAAATAGAGCTGCAGTGATGATACAATACTGAGTAATGCAATGCCTGCATGCACTAAATGCAGCATAGAAAGGAAAATAATTGCTTAACCTTGTCTTACTGTGCTTTCATGCTTGTGCCGTTTTATGTTACCAGAAATAACTATACTCCTTGATATTTCCAGGCTTGATAAAAGGTCCACATGGACAACATCTGTTATATCTAAGGCATCTCTTTTTTTTCTCATTTATAATCAACTGATCCATTAAAATTGCATTTTGGGACTAATCCTTCAATGGGAAAACTGCACTTTTGTCACAGCAAAGAAAACGACCAAATTTCGAACATAGCTCGAGTGAAAAGAAATGGGAGTCGTCTGATTTCACAATATCCCCAGCACAAAGCATCTCTTTACCCCTAAGACCCCAGGCACCCCACCCCCTCTGATGTAGCCTTTTGTTGTGTGCATGTGACTGTAGAAATGGCTCGGTAGGAAATGCCAGACAGCCGCAAAAAAAAGCAAGAGGAAAATAGTTGTGGGAGCCACCCTCTGCATCAATTCAGCTGCAACAAGAAGCATTTTACAGCTGGTTTATTGTTATTCCTCTGCTGTTTAAGCTGTCTTTCATGTCAAAAGTCTTTTCCTGCTTACAAATCACTGGGAAGCAATCCCTTTGGCCGCACTGCTGTGCCCTAAGCCCCTTCCTAGGGTTCAGTCCTTTGATCACCTGTAACGTTGGCCATCAAGTTAAAAAATAGAGAAATGGGCTGCTGGGATAAGCTTGTGTTCTTGTCTGGAACAGAGGACCCCCCCCCCCCACTCTCCCTTTCAGCAATTCCTTTTTTCTTGTCTCTGCTCTCTCGATGAGCCTGGGAACAAAATCTCGGCAAGGCGGGGGCGGGGGGGGGGGGGGGGGGGGTTGAATTGTTTGGGAAATGATTATGCTTTGGCTGCATTAATGAGGAGTCCTCACGGTAAACAAATTGATTAACTAATTAGCTTAGAAATGCAGCGCCGTGTCCCCAAAAGAGAGACACATAAGCAGCTCTAACCTTTGACCCGAGGCTTTAGATTCAAGGTTAAATGTGCGGCAGTGAACACCGCTGTCACATAGTGGCCCTCAGCCAGAGGCCCAGACCAGTTGTCACCGCTCCTGAGTTTTAAGACCTGCTTAATTGGCTTCCCTGAGTGCCGGAGGAGGGGAAAGGGAGAGAGCTAGCTTGTTACGAGACCTTCTGTTCCAGAGGAGGGAGGGCTGGTAGGGGTCCCTTATCAGCCATCGTTGGACACCTCCGGTGGCTATTAATCAGAGCCGGAGCCTGACTGGAGCCAGAAGAGGATCCGTGGAGGGGCGGGAGGGAGGGAGAGGCTGAGCCTGGAGCCTGGAGCCTTCCCTGGGCCTCACTGACACCGTCGCATAGGGAACCTCAACAGGCAGACACAAAAACTCCTTCCTCCCCTCCCTCCTCAAGTCCGAGGTTATACACAAGTACACCCCCCCCCACGAGCCCTCCTCCACTCCTGTAGCCTCCTTACTCAAATTGATTTAGGTCCCGTTTAGCCCCCTCTGGCCAGGGCCCATCCATTTTAGCTGGTGTGACAGGTTTATGTTGCCCCCTTACTGTGTTATTATATTGGTGCTGTGCTGCCAGTTACTATTGTGCTAATGAAAATTTAGCACCAGACATAATATTCTTTTTCACAGGACGTGCACTCAGCATGCAAAATATCTTGAGTGCATTTATAGGATTGAAAGCGCTCATTATTTTTAACGTTTGCGACAGAGCGGGCTAAGAAACGGTTTTATGGACAGGAAAACAACTATTAGGTGTTGTCAGTGCTGGGGTGTTTGGTAAATTAATTTAATCTTCTGTACATGCAAGCTTGGGCATGGCCTTTGACTTTTCCTCTGTGGTTCAAACTAGAGAGGTGTGTTTGCACAGAGGCAAAATTGCTACGAAAAGCCAAATTAGGCTAAGAGTCTGCAGCCATGTTAGCGTGAGGCTGTCATGGCACAGTGGCGCTTTGAGCTACATGCTAACTCCTGCATGCTAACATACTTACAATGACAATGCTAACATGCTGATGTTTACATTGTATACCATGTTCACCGTCAAATAATTCACACATTGAGTTCATCTAATGAGTAATTCCACATTCACAAAGCCACCGGCGGTCCTAATCTGCAATAAATTGCCCAAATTCTGCATCATTTCCAACATCAACCAGAGTGAAAACATGTTTGTAGATTCGGTATGCAGACCTTGAAATGTGTTAATGACCAAGAATGCTTCCATCCCGCCCAGAGTTTCAAAAGAAACAACCAATCACAAAGCCATTACCAATGGTGCGAGATTCATTATTATAGCAGTTCCCACAAGATTAGAGACGCGGGGGAACTTTCTGATGAATTTAAAGTTTAAATGAAAAGCTTCTGTGGAGTGCACTACAAAGCGCCATGTGTAAATATTGAATAATGAGCCGCTTTCAAGTCCCCCGCTTTGTATCTGCCACGAAAAAATCAGCATTAATGACCGCTTTTGGTGTGGTTACATCACACGGTCTCATGGAACGCATTCCCCAGAGATAAATTTGTTGATATTAGTCTCCAAAGGCATGAGATTTACAAGCCCTCATGCATTTGCAGTCAAGATGTGCTGACACAATGTCTTTGAGACGCATGTGACCGATATTAATGAGGCACTCATTTTACAGCTAATGCATGACGCTGGAGATTAGCCATCATTTGGCACACAGAGAAGAAAGTTGCTTTGATTACTTTGTACATACTGCAGATGGTGTACATGTTCTGATAAATTCTATTTATGTTTACAGCACAGGCAGTTAGCACCTTCAGCATGAGCACAGATAAACTCCAGGTTCTGTATCAAAAGCTTTACAAGTTATCAACAGCAATGATAAGCGTCAAGGGCCTCCACAAAACGTATTCCTGTCACTTTAAAACCGTCACGATTTGCAGAAAATGATTCGGAAAACAAAAAGCAAATAATGCGTCGAAGCTACTGAAATGATTTCAGTATTTTTAATGGTCAAATGAAACGACTCAGCATATTTCCTGCCTGAGTCACACACACACACACACACACAAATCATTTGTGTTTAATGTATCTTGAGGTCAGGATTTCTCACGAGTAAATGGACGGAGTCATGAAAACAATGAAATGCTTTTACACACGCTCATTTTCGGGACCTGCGTACGTTGCCAAGGAAGTTGACTCAGCGTTGCTTGGCACCAGCGTTACTCACCAGGACTCTCGGAAATAAGTGTTGAAAGTTTGCGTTTCAGTGTTTTCTTTCTGCAGAGGCCTTTTAAAATGATTTTTTTTTTTTCTCATCCCACGGTCAACTGAATTCTCATGAGTCATGAGCTAACCGCCGCAGAACACTTTGGATGTGTGAGTAACACAAACACTCGCCCCTGACAGCTCCTTATGCGCAAATGGGGCAGATCTCAGATATGAAACAAAAGTTTGCCAAAGAAAATACAATTTGAATATGGTGAGTGTTACTGCTTCACAAAGTCATAACTTGCGGTGCAGTTTGAAATGACCTGGCCCACTCCAAGAAGCATACACTTTGTTATTTTATATTAGTCAATTAAGAAGACAGAAAAAAAAACTACATGTCGGTAGGAAAAGAGTTTAATGCGACTAAGCTTTGAAAAGTCCGAATGAAGTTGCATCTTTAGGAGAGGAGAGCACCCGTATATCTTTATCCCATGAACATTAAAAGTCTCTGTTAAGCCAAAGAGTTCTTTCAGCTATTGATTCCCCATCATCCATTTTGGAGATTCTCAGCTGTTTAGCAACAGCTGTGTCTGTTGCAGAGAAATTACACCTTGATGTTGTGTTGCTTGCGCATGTATATGTTTCCAAATGTTGGGATGCCACTCTCAATAAGTGAATGCGAACCTACTTTATGTTGTAATGGAGCATAATCCTTCATACGAGCTGAAGAGTCAGACTTTTAAGTAACACTGCCCCGAACCAGCTTCTCTGTGCATCCAATACTTTCTATACAATTGACTTCTTCGCTAAATCCCACCCCTCTAACGCAGACTGGCCAATCATAGCGTTGCATTGGCCAGCTCCGACAACTATCCTGCTGGGTACCATAGTCTCTACTGTAATCGTTTCAGAATTCTTTTCATTGTCAGACTGGTTTAGCGGATGTAAAGCTAGTCATGGTTTAACATTGTGCAATAGTGATACTCATTACCTGGAGAGGTTGGAGGAAGATATAAGTTTCTAAAATGCTAGGTTTTTACATAAAAACCTGTGGAGCGAACATTAACAGAGTACATATAATTTCCCCAAAAATGACAAAATACTTGCTATTTGTGTCAATGTAGGCTCCATGGTAGTTCTGACGACTTGTATATCAGCAGCTCCTCCAAAATCTGGTTTGTCTTCACACACCTTTACCTTCCTCTACTTACTTTTTCCAGATAATGCTCTTTTTTTCTTGCCTTGTCCTTACAAATTGAGATATTGTTAGATTTTGCAGCATCGAATTCCGTTCTAACACAAACAAATGGCACACGCTCAAACAGCCTACCTGTGAAACCTGAGACCGTGACAGATAATAATCACCCTTTGGCAGATAAAACACCACCGAATAGTGATATCAACTCTTCTGACTGCTTCAGCACTTTACTCTGAAGACCTTTCAGATATGACACACTAGCACGTAATCCATATTATACACACAGAGGACGGTATTAGGGAAACACACACACACACACACACACACACACACACACACGCACAAATCACCAGAGCAAGAAGACTAAGGTTAACAGTTACTCGTGAGTGTGTTCCATGTATGATTAACGCAGCTAAATGGCTTGCACAAAAGGTGTGGTTGTTTGCTTTGATACTCCCAGCAGCAATGTATGGCGAGGTATACAAACCACCTGTCTCCACTACCACAAAGGCCGCCTGCATAGGAAATATAAAAGACAAATAGTCAGCTTATGTAAATTTCACTGCAGTAGTTTGGTTTGTTCAGCCTTTATCAGAAAATTCCCACGAAACCTTTTCCTAACTTCTAAACGTTAAAGTAGTTTTAGCATCTAGCATGGCTCAGTTTCACAGACGTGTCCAAACAAGTCATTACTTCTATCATAGCTTTCACAGAGGTATACCTACTCCTTTGAATCAATATCTCATTTCACAAACACGCTGCTGGTTCCAATACTCTCTGACAAATGCCCCGCAGCTTGTGCCAATTCCAGGAAAAAAAAAAGGGAAGCGGCTATTAACTTTGGCCATGCTACAGCGATAACTGGAGGGCAATGGTTACACAATCAGCTCCCTTGCTAGATATGGTCATTGTGTTAGCTAAGGTTCGGAAGTAAACCCGAATGCCCTGTATGACAAGCAAACAACAGGAAGGAAATAATCAATTTGGTGCTTTTAATGAACAACTCCCTATCTGGCCTCTTTGTCAGTGCAAAATTGCCACACGCTGGTTAAACATTACCCCTGCGATAGTACAGTTTTAAGGTAGTCATGAGCAGCCGAGCGAGTCAGCACACAGGAACTTAATGCGGCCGGCTCGTAATGTTTGTGCTGTGAACTCAGGTTGAAGACCGCGAGTTCAGCCAGGATGAAGTTAAAGCAAACGTGACCCAGTGAAGATGCTGAGCTCAATATATTTTACGGCTGAAACAGTTTTGTGTCTTTGTCAGAAGTACTTTAAGAATAAGGTTCATTGCGCTTTGTTTCATTTGGGTCATGGTTCTTTTTGTTTAGCGTTTGCTGAACAGAAACACATTTTACACCCCCGAGTCAGACTGATGAGGCCTGAATTAGACAACAAATGAAATGGAGGACATTCATAAGATGCATTCTGGAAAAGTTTGTGCGAGAGTGACGAAGAGTGTGACAAACCTAGAGTTGGATATTGTACTTTATTGCTTGCTTGTGCATTAAGAGTGCACTCAAGCTGTCCAATTCTTTAATTTAAACTCACTTCCTGAGACAGATTCTGAATTTAAATGTTCTTCAACGTACACAGTACTACATTGGAGTGTTTCTTCTGCTTCATAGTGGTGCAGGCTGAACATTAGTTTTGATTTCTGGTTTTATTTTTTACACACTGCTGTCTTCCACTGTAAATGTTTATTGGCACTTAATTAAGAGAGAGATAATGTAGCAAACTGCATTTCCTTTCACGGATTGCACCAGCATTGTGAGTGATGTTCTCATTGTGGAAACACTGTTGCTGATCTATTTCGTGAGGATCCCCGCTCTCCCAGGGGGTTTTTCCTTTGACTCACGGTGATGGTCTAAGCTTCCTAGAGGTGAAAAGGGGGAGAGTGTCCGGGTATTAACCGGATTTAGCTGGGAATCCTGCATGTCATGGCAGGTGGGAAGTGGTCATGCTGATGTTCAGAGGGCACCGTGAGGGGTCACTAATTCACAGAGGTTCAAACTGACCGGGGAAAGAAGACGAGCGGACGATGTGAGCAGGGCCGAGAGGTTAAAAACAACACTTTGACGTTATTGCTGATGTTGTCCCCAAGTCAGATAGTGCGATTACTTTTCACATGATGTATCCCTTTTCTTATTTTTGTGGATAACTGACGACTCATACAGGATGATGTTCTCATGACCAGATGTTCTCCAGCCCAACCGACATAGTGTGATGGCAGAAAACTTTGTACCAGAGTGCAGAGCGCAAAATTCTGACTGAATGCATCAATCAGACAAATCTAAAATTACCACCTTGTGATTGTATGCCTCCGCAAACCAGTCAAGTTGCAGCTTACATCCATGCTTGTTCATTTTATCTTAATAGACATTTGTGTGGAATTGTCGAAAATTAACATGCTGTTTCGTGAAGTCACATTCCAAGTGGATGTTTATGCCAAATTTGAAGAAATTCCCTCGAGGTGTTCCTGAAATATCACGTTCACACAACAACCTGGGAGTGGGAGGAGTCTGTGAGATTATGGAGAAGGATTTACGGTTGGCCTCAAGTGAAGTTCTGGCAAACTGGGAAATCCTGGCAGAAGTCCTGAGGGAGCTCAGAGTAGAGTCGCTGCTCCTTTGTGTTGAAAGGGGCCGGATGAGGTTCGGGCATCTGATCAGGATGCCTCCTGGATGCTTCCCTTTAAAGGTTTAGCGAGCATGTCAAATTGGTAGAAGGCCCTCTGGTAGACCCAGAACACGTTGGAGAGATTATATATTAATATTTAGTTTAGCACAGGGGGCCTTTTTTGATAACGCATTCCTACCGTCAGATACTGTAAAATGTGAATAGCTCTTGCTAGAGCCAGTGTCCGTTCTGGGCTGCTGTAGAAACATGGCGGTGCAAGATGGCGGACTCCGTAAAAGAGGACCCGCTCCCGAGGAAGATATAAATTCTAAGCTAACGAAAACACTACGATTCTTAGTTTCAGGTGATTTTATGATGATGATTATTTTATTCCATTGCTGCCATTTAATCCCCGTAAATGTTACACACTGTTCCTTTAAGGCAACACATACATTTTATCTTGGGGCTGTTGACTGGACGTCTAGGTCTTAACTGATTGATGCAGATGTAGGCGGGGCGGCACGTAAAAAAGTTGACACGCCAGAAAAGTGAATTACCGCACTGGAGCCTGGAATGTGTGGAACGCCATAAATTCATTTCTAACAGTCTAAGAGAAGCTGAGGTGTGGAGGTGGTTTGTTGATGATTAGCTCATGTTGCATTTATCAAGTCGACCTTATAATATTATATATATATATATTAAATTAAATTGTGTCCTTTCCATGTCTTTCAGACTACATTAGTTATGTATGTATGCATGTTGATTTTCTGAGCTTATTTTAAATATTAGATTATATTCATTCAAGGAGTGCAGATAGTGACAGTGTGGGCTCCATGCTAGCTCTGACAGCTTGATGGAGCAGCAGAGGGGGGGGCGGGGCTTAGCAAAGGGTCAATGAAATCAACAGTAAATCATTTTACTTGTTTCGTCAATGTATTCACATTATTTTCCATATTGATCCCTACTTGATCTTCTGATATATATTGACATTGTGGTATTTGTTTTGTAGTAATACAATATTGTGTCAATACCAGCAAGTGTTTATATCCATCTGGTATTTTTATAAGCAGTTTCATAGATGAATTTCCCGAAAATACACTGGAATATATATTGCTATATGATATAAATTACAAATATCGTAGAATATTTTATCCACATTGCCCACTTTAAGAAACACTATGTTGTCTACACCAAAATGTGATTATTTTGTGTATACTGTTATGTGGCGGGTGGACAATTTGACAGACTATCAGACTGTAAATTTGCACTGCAATACAGTATAAACAATTCACTTTCAAGTGGTATAATTACCGGAACAGTCATCACAGAGCTTCACCATCAGCTAAATGAACCAGCCAGGAAGTGTGTTGGAGCATTTTCCAAAGAGAGCGCACCCTGACACCCCGGACCATTTGAAGTCGTGGAGAAGGAGCCTCATTACCGCCAGGGCCCACACGGGGGGGTGACTCCCAGACGCAGTTTAATGGCAGAAAAAGGAAAAGGCTTCAAGGTTACGAGACGCTGAATAGCTTTGGAGGAGACGGCCTGCTCTCCTTTTGCCCCGTATCCCACGTCACTGGAGCCAGTGGAGTCATAAATTGCTGCTAACACTAACAGTAAACGGATATAAAAGACTCCCAGTTTCTTTTATATGACCCATTCCCTATTGCTCAGGGGGTTTGTTGATGGGAGCCGGGGGTGTCGTGAATGAAAGGGGATGGATGGAGAATGTTGACGGAGGAAACAGCAGCGTACTCACTCGGTATTTGAGAGGAGTTTGGGACAAAGTTTGGGGGACATTCAGGCAACTTTGGAAAGTTGGAAAAGAAAGGACAGAAAACTTGATGTGTACTTCACGACTTCAAGGCGTAATGTGTGGGTTATTCTAAAAGTTGACAGTGTTGATAGTGTCCAATATTAGACATTGAATATAAACTGAATTAGATTACCGTTTGAATCCTACATACTGTAGTTGCCTGCCTCACAGGAAGCCCCCCCCCCCCTCCCACAAAGTGGCATGACTGCAGCAAATACTGTAAGTGATTATGTAAAGAGTCATTATTCTGAGACAAGTGGAAAGATCTGACTCATTTAAAACAAATGAAAGTAATTCATCCCAAATGCCGTTTTCTTGAAAGACTCTAATAAGATGAAGAAGAAAGAAGAAAAAAGGGATTTAAAGAGTGAATAAAAGATCAAGGGACTTGTTAAGATGTATATTTGTACGGAGGAGAGAAGAGAAGAGAAGCTTCCTGTCTCCGCGTCACTTGTTGTGGAGTTTTGGGTCAGTCAGGAAACATCAAACATGATGTGTATGAAGCACAAGTAGTAGCAGATTAAATGGGTAGATTTTGTTCTCAAAAAAAGAAAATCTTTATGTAATTTAATTTCTTTTAATTCATTCTAGGCTGCCCACATTCAATGTACATCTTATAACAGAAAATCTAAAAAAAAACTCCACTTCTGCAGTCACTTCCACTGTATGTAGTGGAAACTTTTTGACCCTGTCCTTGTCACATGATCGTGAACAGAAAGTGTCTCTCCTTATCTCAAAGCGAACACACCCAGAACCCTGAGCCCATATGCAGTCTCTCAGCGCCACAGATTAGCTTGCCTTTAGGTGGTACTTAGCGTAGCCCTGAAAATTGATATGCATCAGCTCTATAATTTAAAGGTAGTTTTCAAGGAGGGGGACTGCTGCTCCTTCTCCACCAGTAATGACCATAATGCCTTGTTAACCCCTTCACCAGAGGTTACATACTCTTATGACTTTGGCTTTAAGTCATCCAAATGGCGGCGCAACAGGAAGGCAGTGGCGTCTTATCTGGTTTCTGCTCCGTCAGTTCTCTCTCGCTCTACTATATAATGTCTAAGAACACACAAAGAGCTTTGAGAAGGTGGTCCCCATTCATACTCTGTCCTCTGGAAAATGCATCGTCATATTTCTCAAATGATAAGCATGATGACAACTAAGGCAATGGTCTTTTACACCAAAGAATCCAGATTTATTATTGGACATTTTTGGTAATTTTCTAACAATAAATGTGTGGTAGTATCTGGATCTTTTTGGTAGATTTGATGGTAACCCTCCCAATTAACAAATATAACCGACTGAGTCAGTTTGAAAGGATACATTATAACAATCTACTTCCTCTGTGACCTTTTCGTGCACTTTATGCTGAGGCCGTCCCCCTCACAGTCAGCTCATTTCGGAGGCCCCGGGCCCGTTGCATGAACTCTGACCCCTGAACTGGAAAGGGAGAGGCTTACGCTAGCTAGCAAGGCTGATGGGAAACCCAACACCGGCATCCTTTCGATGCAATTTTTGAGCTCCACACATTCACGTCCCTTCCATAACCTTCTCCCCCTCAGTGCTCTCTAATTCTCTGACCCACCAAAAACACCCACCGTTAAGACTTCTGGAGTCACATGGAAGTCAGTGCAACCTCCACATATTCTTTGAATGACAAGAAATAAATTCAACTCACTTAAATGTGATGACATACAATGCTTGCAGTATTACACACACTTTGCAGGTACAATAGAGCTTTCTATCTGTTTTTAGGTATATAAACTATGTTTTCAAGTAATCTTCTTAAACTTTCTGTCTTTGTCCAAGCAGAAAAATGCCTGAAAGCAGCCTCTTTGCAAAGCACTTTCAAGTATCCATGTTAAGTCTTGTTGATTTTAAGCCAATTCTTCCAGGTCACTTCCTTAAGAAGCTGCATAAACAAAGAGAAAGTCAGTGCAAGACAATGTCAAGTATGTCTGCGTCTTCAAGAAGCTAAAGTACGGGGTTGCTGATGACGATGATGAGAAAGCATGTGAACTCAGGTGGTGCTGGTTCTCTTACTGAATAAGTGGAGGTTTGAAATCAACAATGAGTGAGTTCATCAACGGACCTTATTATAAGTGGATTGGTGAGACTTTTCACTTCCAATATTTATCACAATTTATCACAATACATTTAGAAAACCATCATAGCTCACATGGATGGTGCATGCGGCCACAGTTTCACCTTGCAGGTGTCTTAATGGGACACGAGAGAGAGGTCATAGGGCGCCACATCATGGTTGGCTTCACATTTGTACTTTGCAGCCGACTGAGGGAAAGAGAACACCTGCAATATTGCATGGGAACGGCCCTCCTATGCCGAGACATCAATGTTATTAAAAGGCTACGGAGCATGTCTTCACAAAATTACATTTTTCACGATGAAGAAAGTAAGGCTTATTTGCTCGGTAGCAGATACACTATGCTTGAAAGAATTGGCTTTGTTAGAAGTTTCAGTGGGCTACGGGTCATAAAACATCACAAAAAGAAAAAAAAGGTTCAATTAATGTAAGAAGAAATGCCTTAAAGGTTTCTTACAACATCAGCGAGCTGTTTAACTGGCTATGAGCCGGTGGTGAACTGCCGCCACACTGCGATACCTGTGAAACCACGTAGATACGTTTTATAAATGCACAAATGTGGAGCCCCCCCGGTCTCCTTCACACATGTCACTCACGACTAGACATCAACCAAATTTTCTGTTCTTTCATCTTTCGGGTTTCCTTTTATGGCACATTTTCATGCTTTGCCACACATGCACCGAGGTCTGACACACTTTATGGGCCGTATATTTCCAGTGCAATTTGTCTTTAGAGCAAAAGTGACGTTGCCGTAACATTGAGAGGCTGAAAGCCTCATAAAGCGCTCTCCTTCTATTTCTAACCATAACCATGTCCTGACTCCCATTAACCTCCACCTCTGTGTCCAATCACCAAAGACCCCTTCAGATGGAATTGAAACCGTGAGCATTTCCATTTCGTAGATTTGGGCAACACTTCTATCAACAAAGACTGTATGTGCAACAATAGACGGGGGATTAAATCCATGATCACCTTAGTAGTATTGTTATTATTGTGATGGTTCCACAGTTACAGTAGTCTACATGTAACAAACATTCTGGGAGAAATTCTTTCTACAGGAATAAAAGCCAGGAAGAGAGCAAACATTACACACAGTAGATGGCAGCTGTTTTCCCTTTGCACTACCAATGATGTCAGTACTGTGTTTGTTTGTTGTTGTTGTTGTTGTTGAGGTACTTTAAAGCCCCAGTTTAAACACTGCCAGAGACCCAGGTGAGAATCCTAACACATAGTGATACCACCGCAACCACAAAGATCCTTTCAACCAGTACCCACCGAGCGAGGGTCCCGATCATCCAAGCCAGCCACGCTGCCCCTGTGGTCGAAGAGAGTACAAAGATCTTAGTAAACATGAACTCTCTCTCTCAAAAAATCAAACGTCCTCAAGTCTGGAACTGTTCCATGGACAGTGAATTGGGGAAAGATGTCATAGATGACTATGAGAGCACCCAGAGGACTGTTCTGAGTATATGGGTACATTTCCTGTTTCAGGGCTGAAGACACTACGATAGAATAAAGCTCCTTTGTGAATGAAAATGAAAACAAACAGTACGTGGGTTCATAAATTCAGTCCCCCATTTATGTAGACTATCAATTCAGCTTTAATAACAAAGTCTGACTGCTCAAGCTATTCACAATACGCTATATGAACTCCTTCCAATGTTCTGTTTGATTTCTATGGTTTTTATTTCACAGGAAATACTTTTGAGATACACACTGGAGTCAATCTGTGCTAAATTATTTTTTTAATTGCCATAACCAAAAGCCAAACCTTTAAACTATTATTCTTTCAACTTTCAAACTTGAAATAAAAGAGAACAAAAGATATGTGGATCCCACCGATGTGCTTCGTCTTGGAACCCCATCCTCCCCATTCTGCAGCCCCGCCAGTGAGCATCAACCGGCAGCATTCCTGCGAGGAGGAATCCGATTTAGCATTTGAACTGAAGCTCTGTCAAACTGCGGAGTTGAAAAAGGTACGCTGGGAGGAGTGAGGTGGGGATATGGGGAGTGGAGGTGGTGAGCGGAAGGCAGAGGAGGAATGTCAGGAGAGGAACCTGGCTGTCATCGTCAGGAAGTGGGAGTAAAGGGTTGTGGAGAGAGCAGCAGGAGTCAGGAGGGAGGAGGTGCAGGAGGGTTTTGTGGGGAGATGGCACTAATTTAGGAACACTTCCTGTATCAGCTTTACCACCCACTGCTGAGGACTGAAGGCGCCAACTCTGAGGGGAGGGGAGCTCAAATCTCACAAAGCTCTGACAGCAATTCAAACTGAAATATAGAGAATTTCCATCACTATATTGGGACAATATAGCAAGATAGTGTTTTTACTGTTATGACAAGAATAGAAGAGTGAACAGCAGGTAGAAATCCTGATTGAGACTGAATGTACTGTATACGTGTACAAAGAATGCTCCCAAAACCCAAATATTATCAGCATATCCCGACTATCGTAATTGGAAAAAGCTACTTTCGGACTAAGGCCTAATTCAGAATACGGTCTTTACACGACCCATATCAAATCAGGACCGCTGTCATAAACTGAATGACAGTGGTATATTAAAATGCAGGTATGTGTGGTCAATGTGGTTATGGAGATTGTATCAGAAAACAATGATGAATTAACACATTCTCACTCAGTGAGGGTTTCCCTGGAGAGTTTTTAACGTGCCGGCGGCGGCGTGTCAATATATAAGTACAGGAGAGGATACAAAACCCGGAGAACAGTAGTATAGCGGTCTCATTTTGTTCATCAGTAGATGAACCATGTTTGTTCTCATCTATTTCAGGGACGTGATGGGTTTACATGGATGTCGGTCTCAGAGCACCCGCTGTTTCAAAGTCATGAGTGACAGGCCGGCTAATCGAGGGCTAATAATGCACTTTGATGCTTTAAGTGAAAATGTGCAATCCTAGAAAGAAAAGTTGATATTAAAAGTTGAATAAGTGTTGATCGTACCCTGTCGGGTAGAGAAGCAAGTGAATACCAGTCCAATACAGAGGCAGTGTGAGGAAAAGAGAGCTAGATGGAAGTAAACTCAGACGCGTAATGAGACTGTACTCTTCAGTGGAGGCTTTCAGAAGAGAGCCTTCCTGCTTTGTAATGCAAAACATCTGGTTCAGCTCGGAGGGAGCTCTGGTTTGTGTGTGTCTGTTAGCGTGCGTGTGCATACATGGTGTGTGATCTAGAAGAGAGAAAAAAAAGAGAAGATAGTGGTTGTAAAACCGAGGGATCAAGAGTGTGTGTGTGTGTGTGTGTGTGTGTGTGTGTGTGTGTGTGTTGAGGGACTATGAATCAGGAGCACTCCTGGAAGGCTTCCCTCTCACTCTGTCAAGAGAAAACATTCCACATGGTGGCTAATTTCTCTAATTATCTTCACGTGAAATGGCTGCCAGATGACAACAACAGGAAATCAACACTCACACGACAGTATTATCACTTCAGAGTTTCACAACCTGGGTATTAACCGGCCGAGATCGGAACATAAACACGACTGAACTAAGTGTGCATAAATAAGATCTACTCAGCGTTGATACATCGGGTCTGTGGATTCTCATGTGTTTCTTGTTTTTCTTTGTGTGGTTTTAGTGTGTTTGTTGCATCAGTTCATATTGCAACCGATGCAACCTCAAACTATTGAGGAACGTTTGCTGACACACAGAGCACCTGCACCTTTTTAAGGTCTGGATGAATCTGAAAAGATTCAAGTTTTACTTTTAACAATCTCCATCATACTATAGGTCTGCTGCAAACACAAAACAAATGCCCGTTTGCTGACAATCAAAACAGCAGAAAAACAGGTGCTTTTCCCAACCAAATATGCCAAAATACATTTACTGCAGGGTCGCGACCCTCTGAGGGTCAGAGCAATGTTTTTCAAATGTGCCTGCCTGGACCGGAGCGAGCGGACTCGGTCGGGGCATTCTCAGTTGCGGGCCCTGTCTGCTAAGCAGCTGTTTGGGATCAGATGCGAGCCCCGTGTGTCCATGCGAAGCTCGGCAAACCCCAGCGATTAGTCCCAGTAGAACCGAGACCGCTGGTGCATTCCAGCAACTTGATCTCATGCGATTTCATCACCAGCGGGGTAGACGATCTTTAGAGGGTTCTCATCTAGAAAAATGTAATTGTTTATCCGCCTTCACATTTGCCTCAACGTTCGGGCTCGTATAATGTGCTATTGAAAGTGAATTTCCCAACTGCAGATGTAATGGACGGACCTGAATGGGCCCTAAGAGGACTCCTTGTACTGCATTAGGTAATGTAATAACTGACGGGAGAGTAAAACTACTCCTTAAGCATTCATTTAAAATAAATTAGATAACTTTTACATTATGAACGACGGTAACTTAAGTCCTTGTTTATTTAAAGTTTTTATATTCCCAGTGGTGTTCTTTATGGATGTAAGTATGTGTGTTTTAGCATTAAGAGAAACTGACATTGATTATCATACAATATGTTTTGCTGCTGCTTCACCTTTCCGTCAGACAGCCCCTCTCTGCGTGGAACTGACGCTGTTTCATCACTCTCTTTAAAGCTAGCAGAGTCCTTTTGACAAAAAACAGTAATTCAACCTCCGATAACACAGGAGTTGCAGGTTTACCACTGCCTCGATCGGTTAGTTTGTTTGTATAATTGCGTGACGTCCGGATCCCGGCTAACGTGCCGTCCACACCGGTGCTCCTGTCTGCTTCCAAATACTCAGAAGAAGTACCTCATACAACCCGACATTAAAAAAAACAAAATAACCCGATCGGTTTGAACTTTGTTGATTAGCTTACTAATGGTAACCTTAGTGCTTTTAACTAACGGCTAAGTGGGCGTGTCCATTTGAAAACTTGGAAAACAATGGAGATAAAGTCTAACTTTAAAATAAAAGATCTATTATGTACAGATGTCTAGAATTTACCAAAAGAGAAGATCTCAAAACTTTGTTTTATTGTTTAGATTTGAGTTTAAATAGAAAGAAGGAACAAGTCCAGAGATAAATATCACATCAGCTAATAATACTGAGCACAGAGTTCTCCCCACTAACCTGATGGATGGAGTGATGGATTTTGCTCAGTATCTCTTATTGAAAACAGTGAGGTAACAATGATTAACAGTAATCCATCTTTCAAACAGTTCCAACCACAAGCACAGCAAGTTCATTTTGCACTTTTGACTTGTTTGATTTGTCTTTGTAGCAGTGGTGTAACGAGAGCACAGGAGATTTATCGCTGCCAACATTCGGAGCAGGTGGTGCCTCGACCGCACTTCACTTCCCCTCTTCTCTGTTTTTCTGCATGTCTCCATTTATCACTTGTCCTCCCATCTAATCATCTATTGCAACTTCCAACTGGTTCGACCATAATCTGAACAAGTATAGATAACGTATAGAATATGTGATGAGAATGACCACTCGCAGCTTGATGTAAACTCTCAAATGCTCGTTTTTCTGTTTTTCTATTGCTAACTTCTTTTGCCTCCACTTTTAGTCTCCTACAGAGATTATGCAACTTTAACTGTAAGAGCCTCTGATTACTATCCAGATTTCTTTTACTTAAAGAATTTTCTGTTATGATTAAAGCTGAACTTCCACTTAATGCATTATGATTAGATCATCGGCAGAACAGAAGAATGGATAGTGGACAAGAGGAATGGAGGAAAGTAGAAGAGGAGGTGAGGAGTGGAAAGAGGAAAGGAAAGAGAGGAGGAGAAATGGGAATCCGAAAGCACTTGAATGCCGAGCGCAGCTGCAGAATGGCATTTCATTGGGATCTGTCAGCTCAACTCTGATTGGCCTGACATTGCTAATCCCTCCAGATGTTCAGCATTAACTGATGAGTGCGTGACTGTGTCGTGCGGGAGAAAACGGGGAGGGGGTCTGAGGCCGCCGTGGCCCGCGGGCCCAGGGTAAACAGGGCCTCTCAGGGACCACTGTCCGTGGGATTTGGGGAGATTTGGAGGACAGGATGATCCGGCATCCGGGAATTAGGTGGCACAGAGTGCAGATTGTGTCAACAATGTAGGACCGAGGCTGCACACGTGACTTCCTGTACCCCCCCCCCCCCCACACACACACACACTCCCCCCCACCATCCACATTTTAGAGATGTTTGTTTGCTCATGTAAAGAAATGTCAGGCTCTGGTTTCTCTCAATACAAAGGAAAATGTGTGCTGAAAACGGCAAACTCAACAAAGTTCATACTTATGAAGCACCCAACGTCTACTTGAAAAGGAACTAGTGAAAAGCTTTGTCCTGTTTTCACACATTTACTTTGGTGATAGGTGACACTCAATCATATTTGTGTTGTTTATCTATTTATCTTCATATTGTGGCCCATTATAAAGTGATTGGAAATCCAGCCTTACAATCAGGGCTGCGAACTGTTTTAAGCCTCAAGCTAAACTGAAAAGCAAGCATTTCCTAAAATTATCGCCAACCTCTGATGACACATTGCAGGCTGGTATCATCCAGCATCCGTAGCCATACCTACGAGATACAATGCGCCGTAATTTGTAGATATTTCAAGAAATAATTTTGAAAAGACTGTATGCATTTAACAAGTGTACATTTACACGGGTGGATGTGGATTATGTGTTATTTGTCTGACTCTGATATTTACATACATAGTAACAGAATACATGTCAAGGAAGTATTAAAACATATAATCAACTAACACTGCAGTGTACCAGTTACTGTACTTTTTGTGCACATTTATATATATATATATATATATATATATATATATATATATATATATATATATAAATGTGCATACGACATGCTGTGGATAAACTGTGAGATTAAACTGCTTTGACTTCATGTCAGGTTCGGGGTGAAACGTGGCGGTTCACAGAAAGTGGTCATGGTCGTTGTTCTTGAGACGCAACCTTTCGACCTCTGCTTGTTTTTAAGCAACAGACTGCATATGGCTGCCGTGACAGGCCTGCCTGCCTGCCTGCCGGCCTTCCTCTTTCTCCAAAATAGACGAGCAGAATGGATGCAGCTGCGCTTGGGCCCCTCTGGGATCCATGCCGAAATGAAACTATCAAATGCCTCCGGACCGAGGACAGATTTCTTAATGTGTGAAAGCTGCGCTGTGTTCACAGACGTGTTTTGTCTGCACTTTTGGACTTGTTCATACAAAGCCCCCCCCCCCTTTTTTTTCCTTCATATTGCTGTGGGGTTATTAAGCAAAGGGGAGCCGGAGGGGGTGTGTTGGTCGTCGTCCTGTCGGGAAATCAACTGGTTAGAATAACTCTGCAAGTCCTTGGCACAGCTAATGGGGAAGGCTGTTTGGTGGAGGGGAAAGGTTTGATGGCGAGAGGGGGTGAAGAGGTGGGTATGCTGTGAGGTGGGGGGGGGGGGGGGGGGGGGGTGCAAAGACTTTTCCGAAAGAGCTGGCGGGCTTCCGGCCCCCATCTGAAATCCCGCCACAATTACTCGATTAGCATGCTCAGCTCTGCCTCTGTTTTTCTTTATTCAAGCGACTTATCACAACCGACAAGGCACATGAGGCCATCAGACAAGGAGCCTGTCAGAGCCCCATTGTGTCCTCAGCCCTCAACCTCCTCTGCCTTCGCCCAGCCATTCACTCTCAGCTGTTGGCGAGAGCCAGAGAAAAGCCAGAGGCATCATGGGAGCTGCAAGTGCACTTGTGGCACTAGTTGTGATTGACAAAACTCTGGCAGGGAGAATAAATTTACTACTGAAGAATGAAAACGCAACTTCTGATGAAAGTCAGCTTTAAACGAAGGAAGAAAAGAATAATTTATTTAGAAAGTACTTTAGGATAGCTGCAACTTTACAAAGAAAATGGGTGAAAAATATCCGCAGTGAAGTCAGAAAACCTTCTCTTTAAACTTAAATGTTAACAATATGTGCACATGGATAACATGGGGACAAGGAGAGGGCTGATTTTGTCCGAGTAATCGACTGCATCTAAATGTACTATTACTGTAAGAATCTAAAGTAAAATCATATAATAATAATTTTCTTGTCTCTTTACAATCACTGGCTAGATTCCCTAGTGTTGTGGTGAAGCTTCAAAGGTGCAGAAGGTCAGTTGTTGGGTGCAATTCTGTGCTTTCAATACTATTTACAATAATTCTTAATATCATGCAATCATAACAAATATCATATCTGCTCCCTGAGAGGGGATGTGTGTTTACTGGACTTGGCGTGCACAATATCATCCTGCGTCGCTGCAGTTATTCTGGTATGTTAAAAAACAGTCAAATCAGACGTCTGCTGCAAATCAGACTCTCTCAACCATCAAGTCAGAGGACGAGTTAATGCATCTGACAGTTGAATATAAAAATTGCAAACATTTTCCTCTGTGCATAAACATTTCTTTGTTTCTGTGCTATTTGAAACTCGCACTGAAAAGCGGCCTCACGTTTGTGGAAACACGCTGAACGTGGTTCACATAGCAAACCACTGTTGGCCGTGTTTGTTAGTTTACACAGAAACATTTTTCCACGGGTGTCTTTACATTCAGGTGTTCCTCAGTGGCATCCAAACAATTCACTGTGAGGAATTGTATTCGTCCCCCCCCCCGCTGAATCCGACAGAAGCTGTCACGTTCTTCATTGTTTGAGCTTGTGCACATTCTGCAGCCGGCTCGGATCCATTCGTCACTTTAACACCTTTTGCTTTCCAAAAATCTTGCTATAAAGACACTCCCCTCATTTTTATCTTCACTTTTATTTTGTAACCAGAATTTCTTTTTCTGTGCTGTGCTTGTCCTGTTGTCCCCGTTGAACTACCATGACCGGAGTCTCCCTGAAACAGGAAACACGACTAAGTTAAGGATTTACAAACAAATATCCGACCAAAAGGGCTTTTTGTCAAAGCATAAGAATTTCAAAGTCAAAAGGTAAAACAACCAGCTATATATATATATATATTTTTTTAGATATTGCAGTTATGGAAGGTACCACCTCCGCTCTTTGCTATGTTTTTGTTGTGGGTCTTCTGTGCCCTGACAGTGTTAATATATATCTGGGTGTGGTTTTCTTTGCTTGTGTGTGTGTGTGTGTGTGTGTGTGTGTGTGTGTGCATGTGCGTGTGTGTGTGTGTGTGTGCATTGTCTAAGCTACCTGGCAATAATTCACAATGCAGTATAAATGAGTCTTTGTATGTGTGACCCAATCTCATGGGAAGGCGTATCACCAGCACCTGACATTTCTACGTGTCATTATTACGCACTTTAGGCTTTTTGCATATCATTTAACGTCACGTTGTTATTCTGAAACAGTCACGGTTATGTTTATGCAAATAAACAACTTGGTTAGGTTTTCAGAAAAACATCATGTTCGGGCTTCAAATAAGTACTTGAACTAATACAAATACGTACAGAAACGACGTAACAGGAAAACACGTCAAAAACATCACTTAAAAGAACGTGCAACAGTTCGTATGATATCCTGTGAAAAGTTACTCCTGATCTTTCGTGCGTTTTCCTACAAAAGCCAGCAACACAAGTCAATTTCTGCTCGTTGTATGCGTATACGGTCTTTTCACAATGAACTTCCGTCTTCTCAGTTATCTTTAGGAAACAAAAATACTTGGTTAGGTTTAGGAAACGATCATGAAATACTAAGTGAATAGTAATAATACGGGGAACGAATAACAGTCCACTGGCTGAACGATCTGTTTTTTGGACCCATCCATCGCCACCTCCCGCCCGCCATGTGTGTGTGCTTTACTGGTCTTCATACTTCCCCGTTCCTGATTACGTTGATAACATATGAAATAATTATGAACAACAGCGAATTCGTTTTTTGTAGGTTTTGCTACGAATGCTGGATGAGACCAGCCTGATTGGTAACAAAGTCTCAGAGTACAGTACACACTCGTATCCCTGTCCTCTGATTCTTTTAGTGTTGTGTGTGTGTGTGTGTGCGCTTTAGGGTGTATCCAACCCTGTATTTCCATGGCGATGAGAGCGGATAAATCTGATGAGACATGTTGGAGAGGATCTTTTTGTTGTTGTTGTTATGGAGAGGAGGGCACTCCGCCTGTGTTTTCTCTGTAAACACGAGTTTGTCTCTGCACAGTAGGAAATGCTTGTGACAACCACAGAGCCCGGAGGAAGAAACGGAACACCAAGCGGCTCCACGGAGGCAATCCACGATAGGCTTCTTTATTTAGGGGTAATAATGGGATGAGTGGCATGACGTGGCTTGTAGATGTTGAGAGCAGAGAGAGAGAGAGAGAGAGGGGGGGGGGGGGGGCAGGCAGATAACTACAGGCTTTAATTTGGATCAAACATCACAGGTCAGAGAAGAAAGAAGCAGATTGCGCAGTGTTACACTTTGTAATTCTGTTGTGAAAAGTGCTGCATGAGGACAAGTTATTATTACAGTTATCGCTTGTACAGCAGCGGTTTTATTGCCTTAATTCCTTGGGAGCAAATAGATGCACTTGCATGTATATAAATGCCTTTGTTGAGTTGAGTTTTGTGTGTTTAATTAATAGCCATTCAGTTAGAAGCAATGATTCACTGTGTAGAGAGGCTAGGCCCTTTTCCAATGTCGGAGCAACCCAGGACACTTTTGAGGAACTCAGGGACTTTACATGTGTTTTGAACCAAACAAACCTGGTTCCAGTTCTTGGCTCGCGAGCCAGGGTGGAGTCTGCAGTGCTGTGTTTCACTCTCAATAACAACCCTCGAACCTGATAACGCTTGTGTACAGGATTCATAACGCTGTAAGAAGGCACATGTTGTCTCTATTAACAATAGGACTTGGTATTTTTTTTTTGTAATCTTATTGACGTCTAAATAAAGTTACGTAGATTAAAAAAAGGCTTAAATGGCAGAGTGGCTGAGAAAACAAAACATATTCATTTGCTAAATGTACTTAAGCAGATTATTAACATAAAAGCAGATTTTACACAACCCTGCAGATCCGTCTGGTGTTTTCCATCACCATTTCCATTTCCTTTTGAACCATCTATTCAAACATCACATGCAACATTTGCATCTCAAACTAACCAAGCAAGCGTTGAAAAAGCAAATAGAAATATGCAAATAGATTTTTAATCCATGATTTGGTCAAAGAAAGTATTTTATGGGGCTCCTCAGTTACTGGAAGGACAATATTTGGTCAAAAAGCCACAAAACTAACTGTATGTAACCACGACCATAGCCTGAACCTGAACTCTGGAAAATGAAAATCTATAGACTTTTATTGTAAATATATATAATTTCAGTGACACATAATGGTAGAATAGAAACATTTTACTTGTGTTATTTAATACTTATTACTTATTTAATACGTTATATTTATTTATAACTCTGTTACACTGTTTGTTTGGTTTGGTTAAATCTTTGCACTATTGTTTAGTTAGTTCATTTTAATATTATTCTATTTCATTGAATATATTGTGCACTATACATTTTTACTCTGTTATTTGTTTTGCTTTACCTGTACCATAAATGCTGCAAAACAATGTCCCCTTGTGGGATTAATAAAGTAACTTTCTCTTTAATCAATGACTTAAGTGTCCAAAGCCTGATTGCAAATTAGTGTCCACTAAGGAAATACAGTACATCCTTCACAACAGAACACAAGATTTTACAAGACAAATGTTTTGCTAATCCCTGCCTTGCAAGCAAAAGCTGCTCTCAACCTCACAAGTGCATTCAAGAAACCTCCAAACAGTATCTGAGTCTGTTGGTGGTTTTTGTTGCAGCCTCTCAATGACTTTAATGCTCGATTTAACTCTTACATCATTAGCTGGAGCCAGACAAAGTTTAAAAGTTGAAATGGGAATTGAGCAATCTCGACATGCACCGTATTTCATTAATGTGACAGGCTGATAATATGCCAGCGGGCATGCGCTTGGCTGACAAGCAACACTCGTTACATTCCAACTGCATTAATTAACGCTGCCCGCAACAGAGGCTGATCGCAGTGCACAACAGAGGAGCCAGTCGCTGCAGAAAAGCCGCAATGTGGCATGTGAAGCACTATCAACACCTCCCTAAGTACAACCTCTAGCTAAGAAATAAATAACATGGCTGTCTTTCCTCATGGCAGGGCCAAACATGCTGGTTTTGGACGGGGTTCAATAAGGCTTTGATTCTGGAGGAAAAAACTTGGGGAAGTGAAAAAAAAAAATCACATATACAGGCTCTGACAGCCGGCAGCTCTTTTTTTTTTTTTTTTCTTCCTTTTTCATGTTTTCGCTCCCCACGCCAGTAAAAAGCTCTCGTCGGGGAACTGTCATCTTGATCCTCAAAGCACTGCAAGTGTCAGGGCCCGTCAAACTGGCTCCCATCGATGACACGTGTTACCTCGGAGCGATGTAACAAGTTTAGCAGCGGAAGGGAAGTGGAGGCCCGAGGAGTGATACCTGCGTCCCCAGCACACACTCCTACTTAATGTGCATCACATACACACATGCAGGTAGTTAGTTCATAGACTCCAATACAACAGCTTAAATAATATAAATTGAACTCACAAACATTGGGTACAAACTGCATTTCATATCCAAAACAATTCTGTCCCACACAAAGAAAATGACTAAAAAACATGGTCACGTTCCAGGTTTTCAGGCGAGTAGGCCTCATGAGCCCTTTGCTGTCCTATAATTGTAAACAATAACAATCACACAAAAACATTTTTGCCCTTCAGGAAATCTTCACAATCACAAACAGATGCCCGTTGTATCTTACACATCTCATGAACTGGCAGCCTACCAAACCCAAATTAGTCAGCACAGTTACAAATGATCACGGTCATTGCAGCGCGGTTGCGCGCACTGCGTGCACCCTTCCACTGTTTTGCGGACGAGCGTGGACGGATGGACAGATGTGGCATCTATCCTAAACCAAAGAGTTTCAGGGCACCGATCAGCTTTTGGAAGTCGTGGCTCCTCTGCTTTTTCTCAAGCCATCGCCACAACAGCTGAAGGCCAAAGCTTTTGCAGGAAAGCTTCCAAAGTTGGAAATTGGGCCAGAAAATCTTGGCCGGGTATAGAGGTAAGGTTAAGGCAGTTGAGGTAACTATATAAGGTTCCCCAATTATCTTGGGGCTGTTGCTTGGATGGCATCTTGACCATTGTCCCATTCAGAGCTCATGAAGTCTGAGCTGGCTTCGTCATTCTCATTGTCCCTGGTTCTGCTTATAAATCATCTGATTAATAGATAGCACAAAAACTCATTCCTTCTCGCCAATGGGCTCAGGTACATCTTCATTCCCAGCTACTGTCATCAAAACCCTCAAAATAAGAGCGTTTGACAGTGAGCTAATACAAACACACCTTTTAATCATTTTCCACCAGGAAGCCTGTGGGGAGATCATGCGTTCGCTCACGTGTGTGTGTATCTGTTTGTCTGTCCACAGGCTAATCTTGCACTACTGGACCCTTCAGCCTAATATCTTTTCTGCTCATTTATGAATTTATGCTCAAGGGCCTCACGTGGTGGCTGTAATTCACACTTTTTGAAAAATCTATTTTATTGACTGTTTTATACAGCCATTGGCTGCTGACTCCTCATTCCTCTTTACCTGCCACTAGGGGGCGCAGGTCATCAATAACGCCTTAGTTAGCACAAGGCATATCCAGCAATTGGCTAGGCTAAAAACAAGCCTGATCTAGTCAGCTGCTGTCCACATGTTGGTCTTTGTTGTGGCTCAAAAACTGACATCCATAGAAGACTTTGGTCTCATTTGAACCGTCTGCAGATTTATTCCATACCTGATATGTTATGATCCACTAATGTTCAGCTCGATACGGATGTTTAAATCCCAATTTTGGTTATCTGTGCCGTCATCTTGACTATAAGGGAGCCAGGAGGGACAATTGAGCGAGATTAAACTCTTTGTTTCGGAAGGGAGATTAAGACAAACCTGGCAAAGATCTTCACTCAACCGAGTGCACGTTTCTAGCTATGTCTGTTTTTATTTACAGTAACCGTAAGACAACAGTGCCATCGCAAGGCCGAAAAGCTATCAATTGCATCTAGCAAACTGTGAATAAAAAGGCCAGATGTCCCTGGTTTTAGATTATAGGTTCCTTGATCGAGCCACCATCAACTTCTTTTGCCCACAATCTGTATAAGCACTAAGAGAAAGACGATAGACACAGCTATACTTTAAAGCAATTTACTCATATCAATCTGCAAAATTGCATCCGTGCCAGAGCAAACGCTCAAGTGCAGCAAAACGTGTGATTGTCCTGCAACATCCGTAACAGTTGTTTTATGATGAAGAGTGAAAAGAGCAGGTCAACAGCTCCGCTAACTAACTGCTGTTGACAGTTCAGTGAGACACGGAGGGACAGCTCTCACCAGCCTGTCGTCAGTGTGCCAAGAGTCACACTGCTGATGACCTCACTGACACCAAGTAATACACACACACACACACAGATCCCACCTACAGTATACACAAACACACACACAAATACAGACACAAACTCACTGGCAAAAGTACAAGTTAAGTACGAGTTATCAGTGCAGATTGGTGAGTGGTGATATTGTCATTGTTTGCAATTTGCCAAAAAGCTCACTGCTGTTCATGTCCCGTGTGAAGCCAGGTCAACGTTGACAGATATTTTACTCACTTTTGTTATGTAACCTGCATACTAAACTCACGCAGCGTGTGCAAATCACGTAACAAATTATTTTACGTAATAAACCCAAACCGTGATGTTTTCCTAAACCTTAACAAGTAGTTTTGTCGCCGAAACCTGACCAAGCAAACCTAAAAACTAAGCACACCAACATTGGAAGTGTATTTTTGTAAACTAGAGGGGTGCACAGAGCGTCCTAGTGTGAAGCTTCGGACCAATGACCAAGTGGCATTTTCTGACGAGCTGGGGATGTCTTTCTGTCGACCCAAGTTCTTTCTGTGTTAACTTTTCTGTTTCTGAGCTGTTATCATTAGCGGACATAATTCGTTTGTATGTTTTATCTATACCAAAACATCATAAATGTGATTAATGATCACGGAAAAACAGAAGGGGAAGTGGCACAGACACTCATTTCGAAGAGATTTAACTGTGTTCCAAATGCATTGACATTTCAGTGTGAAGGAACAATTTATCAAAACTGAGCTGAAAACGCCAGTTTGAACAGTATTATGTGTTTCCATATGCAGCCCTCTCTCCGTGTGGACACGTCCTGTTTCATCCGCGCCTCAAATCAAATAAAAAAAACATTCTAGTTGAGCTCTAAATCCAAAGAAAACACTATTTGTAAGACACTCCCAGTTGGTGAAGTCCTCACCGCTTCCCTCTGAGTGTAATATTTCCTGTATTCACTTGCAGTCTCCATCTGGGAACTTCTCATTTGTCTTCAGCGGTGGTGACACAATGAAAACGGCTACACGCGGCGCAGCCTGCCACACACAGCAAGAGCGCCCGGCCGGGTTTATTGGGAAAGGTGCTCTAGTGAATTAACCAGCCGCTTTTGTTTCCTAAACCAATATTGCAAGACTATAAAAGGGGTCAGGGGACGACAGGCACACACAAAAGCCCGCTGTGGAGGTAGAAGGGCCTGCAGGCAGCTCTCCATGAATGTACAGAGTTTGGTTTAGGTCAAAAGAGAACTCCTGATCTGGAAATAACAGAACATTCCAGAAGAACACAGCTGTCCCGCCCAGCCTCCCAGCTGCTCTCACCCTGTCAGTCTCTTGTCTCTTGACTGTCCGTCTTTCTCTCGCTCTCTCTGAATGAAATGTTTATTCGACATCACACTGCTTCTGTCTGTCTTTCTGTCTATTTACCAACCTTCTGTGTCTACTTAGGATTTGACTGACAGGGGTTTTAATGACGACCCATAGCAATACTGTGACTTATATTCATTTACATTTTAAAGCAAGGGGAAATTGGAACTTAATGAAACAATAATAAAATAAAATATTGGAAATAGAAAGCATAGAATAAAATATTCTGAAGCACCTAAATAACCGTTTGATTGCTCGTTTGACTTGTTGTTCATAGAATTTACAAGATGAAAGTAACAAATTTACTCAACAAAAATTGAATACTCTGAGAATAAAGTGTAAAATGCACAAAACAAAACCAGCAAATTTACGATAAAACTAATACTATAGTCATACATTTAAAAGATAAAACTTCTCTGGGATTAATGTCACAAATGTACCTCTCTCTAAATGTAATTGATCCTTATAGTGTAGTCATGGGTTGGCCTCTGATAAGCAAAGGTCCTGAAAGATAAGTACACGTGTACACTCGGCCGCAGTGTATGGTGGGGTTGATCCAACCTTGCAAAGGGAATAGATATTGACTATTTTCCAAGTTATTCTTTTTTTATGGTGTATTTGTGACTTTAATTGAAAGTTTGGTTTTATTTGTGAATTTGTGAGGTTTTTTTCTTGTAAATTTACAAATTTTAGAGATTTTATGAATCATTTTACTTTATCCGAGTTTTTCCTTAAAATATTACCTTCCTCCCGTGGCTCCATATTTTTTGTAAGTCGTATGAATATTGAATATCATCAATAGAAACAGAGGAAACATAATGACCACTAGCCATCAGGGATACACTGCACACAATTTAACAGTTAGGTTCCAAAATATAATCACGCATCAATTCTGAGAATGTCAATGCCTGAAGTTCACCGTTCATGGAAGAGTTTGTCATTCATGTCATTTGATACTTGAGATTTTTCCTTTTGCTGCTTTTCTTTGGGGGGGGGGGGTGTTAAGTCCTGCAATTACTGGATATCCTTTTTTTTGACTGCGACACCTTTGCTTTGATGTTTTCTCATCCTTTAATTATAGTGAAGGATTACTTCATCTTTTAAACTGGGTGCTTCGTAGGGAGCACCTCTCCGAGTGTTTTCCTGTAGGTGGCATTTTGGACATGAACTCGATAGCACTCTTGAGTACAAGCCTGTACATGCTTTGGCATGTATATGTGTCCCATGAACTTTCTATGTGCATTATGCAAGAGCCAAGTGATGAGATCCAAACAAAGCGAAAGGATATTCACTTCACTTACAGCTTTTGATAAAACCCCAAACGTGTGTAATCTCATGGTTGGCATGTGTGTGTCTGTGCTTTCCCAGTGCATCATTCCTGAATTCTTATCAACACCATGGAGGCGTCTTTCTGCAACGAACCGCAGTAAATCCTCCAGCCGTACTCTGTGAACAAAAGGATGTTAATTAATGATTTGATCTCAGCAATGGTCCCACATCACACGACTGAAGATAAGTTTGGAGACGGAAGGCTCGGGGGCACAACATGTGGGTTTCCCCCCCCACTTGTTTCGTGCTGTCAGAAAGGGAAAAGCATCAAAGCAATCGGAGCCAGGCTGTTATCTCGACCTCGCCGTGGAGCTGTCTTAGATAAAGGAGGGAGCGGTTAAAGTTGTCTAAGGCGACTGCGTTCCGCCTCGAAATCCACCACACACAGTCAGGGGCACAGGTGCACGCGTACGTTGGCATGCACGTGTAAAAACACGCTTCTTCTGCTCTTCCGGATGGTCTATCTTTAGAACATGGGGGTCAACACAGTGATAGTGAACAATATGCTGATTTGCTGCTCAGTTTGTTGTGCATGCAAAGATCTG
The DNA here is from genome assembly GCF_910591455.1 of Pholis gunnellus. NCBI lineage: Eukaryota > Metazoa > Chordata > Actinopteri > Perciformes > Pholidae > Pholis > Pholis gunnellus. The sequence goes on from NC_136537.1 coordinate 22,955,930, forward strand.
CGGCCTGATTTCCTTTTGCTGACAAAGGCCACCTTGCTTCCGCTCTCATGATCAGCTGGAGGCGGATGTGGCGGATGGGTATCGTCTTCCGTCACAGACAATCACAATACCTGAAAGATTTTAAAAGCCATGAACACCTAAAGGGGACAAGTTGAGAAGGAAACTAATACCTTTAGTAATAAAGCACATAAAAAAGTACTTTAAAGGTGCATATCGCGGGACTGCACTGATGCTCGTGGGTCAGCAGGTATAGGAAATAAAGTCAGGAGACAATTTCATATGTACCAAGTCGTCACTAAAGTCTTCCAATTTAGGCCTTTGATTCCAAACTATTTTGGTATGTGATCCCTTGAAATCAGTGGTTTTTTTTCGTCCTGTGTTGTTTCATTTTAGACATATTTAAAGCTGGAAGTATCCCGTACTTCACAAAGAAAATGCAAACATCCGAGACACTACATAGAATATTTTTCTCTCCTTTTGTCCTGTCATCGCTGTACTTTTATGGAGTAGATTAAGCCGACATCTTTCCGCACCACTCCGACTTTATCGCGTCCTTCTGTTGACTGTGAATGCAATCGCTCCGTCTCTGAAATCTGCTTTGTGTTTTCTCTGACTGAACACAGTGTTGTGTTGGGAGATGCACTCTCTTGTTAGATCCTGTCAGGCGTCCTGTGCATTGTGGACTATTTGAAGACTGGAGAGGTCAAACTGAATGTTACAAATTAGCAGTAATCCAAGTTCAAGTTTTCATTGTTTTTATGTTTTGCAGATGAAAAAAAAGATCTAATTCTGTAAATTTACAAATGTAAAAGGAAAAAAGTAATGTTTGCAAAGTTTCTTATTCAACAATGTGTTTCCTCCCTTTGCTTGGTGCATCGGGGGTGAAAATCTCCTTAGCAATGACATATAACCAATTACACAATTAATGACCCCCCTCCCTTCAAATAGAAATGTATTTTAAAAAAGATCTTTCTTTTTTTTTATTTCTCAAAATCTCTTCAAGTTCAAGTAATTGGATTTAGCACGCTGACAAATGATCAGTGATTGATAAAAGGGGCAAAGCTGTGGGCATGCAGCATCAAAAGCAACTTGGATTTGCTGCGAGGGAGCATTATGGTAAGCTGACTACCCGAGAAGCAGCATCCCTGAAGAGGGAGAATGAAATAAGGGGATTTATCCACAGACACTAATCATTCCCAACTTAGAGCATTGGCACAAAAAGGAAAGAATGTGTAAAGAGCCCAGGGACACAAAGGCTTCTGGGTGATCAAAAGGAGAATTAAGGGTGACTTCTTCCACTGAGCCATTGTCTGTGTGTTTCATGAAGTATCACTCTCGGCAGAGGGAGGTGTGTGTGTGTGTGTGTGTGGGAGGGGGGGGGGATCAAGGATTTCTTGAATTAAAGAGCCTCTACGCTTTTCTCCCTCACCTTTTAATCCACCACCTCGCTCTCGCCGTCCCTTTGCCACTTTTTTTCTTTTCTCCCTCCACAAATAGATCCCTCTGCGCTACAAAGTTGGCATGGTACACACGTTTGTGTGTATTGGGGAGATTTCCAAATTCTGCTTCAAAAAGCTGAGTGCATGGGGAGGACTGGGTGGGCTTGCTGCAGATGTGTGTATGTGTTTGAAGGGTTGGTTCATGTGTGTGTGTGTGTTTTTTGGTGGTGGGGGGGGGGGGGGGGATAATGACCATGACAGCCGCCCAACAGACTCACCCCCCGCTGTCCTTTTAAGTCCTTGTTTAAGGTTTGGCTTCGGCACCCACTTTGAACCGCAACAATGATTCCGGATCGCAGCGGAACTCCCAGTATTCTTCATCCTTTGGGCCGCGACACGCCGGGCCAAGAGGCTCTTAGCTGCACAAAGTCTTGTCCTTCTGACCGGCGGACAATAAAGATCTACTTGTTTAGCCAGCCGCTACATTGAAAGACACACACAGACCTCACACCTGCCTTCATGATCCGCCCACAGCAACGTTCTCATTAGTTCTGATTTATGAAATTAAAGAAAAACGCAGTGAAGCCTTTTCATGTGTGTCAGTTTATTGTGGAAGAAAATGTATTTATGTAGGCTTCTGGCATCATTTGTTTGCATGTTTGGTTTGTAGCTTTTAGCTGTTAGCATCAACTTGTTAGCATGCTGTTTGGTTGGAAGAGGAGACTCTACAGGCTGATGTAGTTGTAGCTGATGGATATCAACATTACATTTCCGCAGTTGATTATTTGCATTAAGACAATAGTTTTTTGACAGTCAAGTTTTCTGAGAATTTTTGTTTAAATATTCAACTAAAGCATTACCTCATGCTTAATTTGGTGGATTTAGGTGAAATCAACAGACACAAATAGACAAACACCTCAATATGTATTTTGATCCGGTTGTGGAAACAGTTATGGAAGCCAAATAGCCCCAAATCTCATATTCTGCGTATCTCAGCAGTATCAGATATAAGTATTAAGATGTAAATCTTTCGACTACGTCTTTGATCTCCAAAATGTATTCTTCAATCACCATCAACCTTCAAAATAATAGATAGCGTCGTCTTTGAAGCAATGCAGTGCCTCCTAACATGGCCCGTTATCCTCAACCATTCTAATGTTGAACTGTGGTCATAAATTGAAACAGTGGCTCTTTAAAGCAGCTCCCATGTAGCATGTGATGTTGTGTATGAAAGCATCCCTCCCGTTCTCTGTCACCGCTCCAAGGCTGTAAGAAAGGGTTAGTGGTCAACATTCCCGGTCAAATGGAGGTTAAATAAAACAAACTCGGTAAGCATACTCCTACACATGGGAATGTCTGCACAGTTTGATTTTACTTTGGCAAAGTGTTCTTTGAATGTGCTCACAAAACCCATATGTTGAACGCTGGATGTCTGACAAAGATATGTAGCGAGAGCGCAGTGATCTCATGCGGGTTTGTAATTTCCCAGATGCTCCTTTCTGATGGCCAGAAACACTCGCAGAAAGCTGCCAAAACTATTTTTCAAAACATAACAGCTTTAACATATTTGCCTTTGACAACTGAGAAAATCTCTGATGAGATACAAAGAAGTGCAACCGTGCAGCCGTCTCACGAGGCTGGAGTGGACATTTTAATCACACTTTTATAATAACAGGCATTTAGCCTTCACTCGTCTTCTATACTTTGTATTGGTTAGTTGTACTTACAGTATCATTGTGAACTTGGACATTGTTTTTCTGTGATTACGTAAAATTATTTTACATAAAAAACGAGGTAAAAAGCCAGTGTAAAAGAATAAGTTTCTCACTTTAATTAAGTATACTCATATTGATAAACAAATGTATTCTTAACACGGTTTTCACTGGGTGACAAAGACCAGTACAACATTAGCGAAAACATGAATTTTAAAGTAGAAGTGGTTGTTTTTGGGCCACTCGGGGGCAGCAGAACAAGCTATAAACCCAACATGGACAAATCATCACCTTATAAAGTGGATAAGCATCACATGGGGCCCGTTTTAAACATGCAACCTTGAATTTAATCATAATTTTGTTTCTGGCTACCTAGGAATTGTAAGTCCAATATCCACTTCCTGTTAAGCTCGGTTTAGTCTTCACAACCTCTCAAGGGGAATATATATATGTAGCTCTTTTGTGACTGAATGCTCCACTGTGTTTACCAGCGCTGACTTTGTCTCTAAGGTAGCATACAGTGGGTTTCTAAAACGTTTGATCAGTTCTATATTTGATGGGAAGCCATTTAAAGAGGCCAGAATGGAAAAACTACACAACAACAAAGCACACTGGTATTCAACTGCACACCAGCAGCTCTAAATCCTCAACTCAGTCTGCTCTGTGTTGTTTGAATATGCTGTATTGTAGTGACTCATAGTGTAATTATTTGCAAGCAGAGAGGGAGGAAATCCCCTGCGTCGCTGCTTCTAGTCATGTAACAAATTGGCGTAATTGCCATTGTGGTTGAATAGAAATTGTGGTTAGGCAAACAACTTTTTTTTTTTTTTTTCCCCTGTGCCAGTGCCATGCTCTTGTACTGCTTTTCAAACAAACACTTGTCTCTGTGGTGAGTTGCCTTTTGCAGAAAAATGGAATACAAATTGTCACACGCGGCAAACCTCCAGATCAGAGACGAAGAATGTTCACCATCGACACATTTCTGCATATAAACTAAGGATGCAAAATGTGTGGTGTAGTATTTCACCACTAATATAAAATGAGTGTTGATTGATAGACCCTAGAATGCTCAAAAGGGAAATGGTAACATTCACAAACCTGCAAAATACTACATACTACAACTTCAGAGACACCGTTTTGAATCCTTGCAGTTAATTTGAACTGATTTTATTGTTTGAAAATCAACATAGCAGCAGAGGAATTTGCTCCTGCAGCCCTCTGGAGGGCCCTCAACAAATCACTTCCAGCTTCAGACGGAGACATTTCCTGCCTGATTTGAATACAAACATGTATACAACTAAATGGGATTGCAAGGGGCAGAGGGTGATCCAACATGAGCGATAAGAAACATGGTGAAAAGGAATGAACGAAGTGGTTGAGGTTTGAAAAAAATGAAGGGGGAGCAGTAGCATAACCAGAGCAGGATGCAGATGTGGCGGTGGGGTGTTGTTGAGGAGTTGATGGTGGGGTTAGCAGCGGACTGCTGGGGATTGACACTGGATTAGAGCTGTCACTATCAATCAAAGGCGGCTTTTCAGGTGGCACAAACTCACCTCTGTGGAGAAGAAGCCGGCAGTACACTGACTGTTATGGTGCAGGTGGAAAAACTCCACTCCAGCTTTTTTTTAGACAGAATAAGTTTATTGTCTTTCTTGCTGGGAGTTGGATGAGGAGATTATAACCTCTCTCTCATGTTTGCACATTAAACATGTGGCTGGTCATAGCAGCTTGTTAGCTTAGCTTAACACAGATACTGGAAATAGGGGGAAACCGCTAACCTGGCTTCGTTTGATGTGCAGAACTGCACCTTTTACCATGCAACCCTGTCTCTACAAATTACATTCCCTACTTTACTGCACACTCAATTACGTTTTGAAGAAACTTGAAACAAAGCAAAACAAAAAAACTACTAGTTGGTTATGTTAAGACAACAAAAGTAATTGATTAACACGGGACACAATCACCGCAACCTCCTCCTGCTGCAGACTTCCGTGGACTCGTTGGCAACTTATTTGTGATCGGTCAAAAGCAAACGTAATCCACCACAAAATGTGCTTCCCTTGAAATGCGTTTTCGTTGTGTGGGAACGTAGTTTTTGGGAGACCAGGCTGTAGTACGATGTAGGATTATGTGCCGGACTATTCCTTGGCTTTTGAGCAGTTGCCAACCAACTACCGGAGACGCAAGGAAGTTATTTCTTCCAGCCAAGAAATAGTCGAGCTCATAACCCTCCATAAAAGTGCGATTTTTACACTTTGGTTTTTGTTCGGATTTGTCGTACTGATTAAACAAACAAGATATAACTTCTTAATTAGTGAGCTTTAGATGTTCAGATTGTGCTATCTTTGGACAGTTTTTCCCCCCTTTCCTTTTTGCTAAGCTAAGTCAACTAGCTGCTGGCTGCATGAAACCACTTAATACAGACTTACCAGCAAAAAAACAACCTATTCCTTTGCAAGGGAGAGTATTCCGCTTGTTCATCTCTCATGTTGTTTGTTTCCGCCAATAGTTTTCTCAAAGACTCTTATTTGGAAGAAGAAATGAAGGCAGAGGTTAACTATTGAGCAACCTGTTCCATGTGAACATCATTATATCTTATTGATCGACTTTCTGTTTGTTACAGATTATATCTGACATTACAGGTGTGTTCCCTTTCTGTTTCACTGTAAGGGAACATAATTGGTATAAATTATTTGACTAAATTGGAGGTTCGTTTGCAATCTGTGTGATTGTCTGTCTGCTGTTCATCAGCTGATTATCACCTGAACACACCACAACCTCCTACAGCCGTTTAAAGGATGCAAGAGTAAATGAGAGAAAGTATTTTTATATTTCCTGCATGACTCAGGTTTTGACCTGTTGCTAATTTGGTCTGTGATTTCCCGTCAACTCCCGGAGTTGACCTTCACTTCCTCCTGATCCCATCTCTCCTGAAGACTTCACAACCTCCTGTGCTTTTTTGGATGTCTATTAGATTACATTAGCAGTAGCTCCCCCCCCCCCCAGCCACTCTCTTCCTGCCCTCAGGAGAACTAGAGATAAGAGCAAACTCTCTCAAACACACTTTTGTAGCTACAAACCGAACACATTTTCCTCCTGAGCCCTGTCTGAAAGGAAAAATCCACAACCAACAAAAGATAGCACTTCAAAAAACAAACAGTCCTGGTCGGTATAGGGGACGGCGGTTGCTCCGTTGTGACCAAACACTGCTGGGAAGTGGAGATAAACAAAACAGACAATTTTCGGGTTATCTGAGAGAACTCCGTGAAACCAAACAATCCTCTCCACCGCCATGTCCTTGAAAAGATCCGGCGAGATGTCCTGAGGAAATGCCATTTCCTTTTCGCTGGGAACAGCCCCCGGAGCGTTCCTTCAGCGGGCCGCTCGAGTGGGAGTTTACAATACGAGGAAAGGACACACAATGCTGGAAATGCAGAGGAGGACGCAGTGTGTGGCCTCGCATCCCGTAGCAGACGGAGAGGATGAGAGGCTTCACTCTCCAGTCTACAGTACATCCATTTGGAATGAAAGCTGTCACCTTGAAAGTAACTTGTTCCAGTCTATTAAAAGCCGTGGTGGAAAGTAACTCAGAACATTTACTCAAGTACTGCACTAAAGAACAATTCCATTTATGCTACTTTAGCACTCTACTCCGCTACATGTTAGAGGGAAATATTGTACTTCGTATTACATTAAAGCTGTATTGCATGGCCCTCCACAGATAGTCTCTATAGTAACAAACTCCATCCACGAAGGAAGACCATGGGGAAGCTCTGTAAAAAGCTAGTAAGTTGATCTTGAGTGAAGTGGATTTATTTTGTGTTAAATGACTGTTCTTAAGGTCAGTAACTTTAATGCTCTATTATACACAAATCTGGGGAAATATCGGAAGTATACCGGAAACAAATCCCCATTACCGCGGCAGCGTCTCCTGACAATTCACGCACTTTGGATGCAGGCTCTCCTAAGAAGTGTATAATGTTCTACCTTTACTTTCTATGTAACGTTACTTATGACAACGATGTCTCAAGAGTTCGGGAAGAAGCTGTGCAGTTCTCAGCTGCTCCAGCAGTAGTTAAAAACTTCAACTTGCTAGCTTAGCAAGCTAACGTTAGTGGGCTATTTCACTGGCTAGGCGGCCCACATAAATAAATTACTATAACATTATTGTGAAAATGTTATTTGCTCTAACCAGGGTAACCTAATGACCACAATGTAAACATAATTCAGTTGGTAATACAGACAGAACACCTAGCCTAACCTAGTTTTTACGTTGTTTCCTACTGATTAAGATAAATTATCAAGAGACATGATTTTCATTTTCGGATTTAAAATGTGTTACTTCATCGTTAGAATTGCATCTTAGTAGTCAAGTGTTATTGTTGACTCTTTGTTTTGGAACAGATTTTGTCTGATGTTGTAAATTTACATTCCGTTTTAAACAGATGCTTTCTTTACAACCACTTCTTTTAAGCTCATTATTCTTTATATATTCTCCTTTTCATAAATGTAGTACAGAGAAGACGGAAGCGTCATATCTGGAAATATCCAACTCAGTTCAAACGCAATATCCTAAACACCAAATCACAATCCATCATTCTATACATTAGATTAATGTACTAGTACAGTAGTACTTTTCTGGTCGATATTGTTGTGTAATTCAGTCAGAAGAAAATATGGCTTAACTTAAAAAAATGGTCTAAAAATGGCATTCAACAGCTCTTATGATAACAGTAAAAAGCCTCACAGGGAAGGCTGATGTTATAGTGTAAACACTTATAACACCTGAACAAAAGTATTTATCCATAAAAGCTCAAAGTGTTTTCTTTGTGTGGAGCATAGTGAATCCTCACAGACTCTCAGCTTCTCCCCTCCTGCTTGTAGTTTGATAGAATCCCCATTAGGGGGCGCTTCAGACCTCCCTGTGTGAGCTGACTTACAGTAATGATGTTAATCGCTGGGATAGAGTGTCAGTTTGTTTTATTCAAATGTTGGGTTTTTATTCTGTTTGTGTGTGAATATAAGTGAATAGCTGCACATTTGCGTGCAGGGACGAGCTCACTTGTGTTTGTGTGAATCTTTCTGGGGGAAAATGTGCTGCCTGTCGGTGCATGTGGACACAAGTGACTCCATCTGTGTGTGTGTGTGTGTGTGCAGCTGGTTGTGTTTTGTGCCTGTATTACGTGTGTGTGTGTGTGTGTCGGGCATTAAGTCCTATCTATTTACAGAACGGGTATGTTTGGCCAATACTTCCTGACTTCCTTGCTCTTGGCAAACAGACAGACAGCCACAGTTTGTGTATTGTTTCAGAAAGGTTGAGATTGTTGGTACTTGAAAGATATTTGGGCCTGCTTGTGTTTGATTTATGCGGCGTGTCTGTTTGATATCGATCATAAACGATAACACAGCTGAAGGAAGGAAAACGCATCTCCTGTCGAAGCGCCGCGCTTTGATGTGAAGGTTGAAAAGAACAATGCTCCGAGGTACAGAGGCCCTTTCTGCATTATACACTCCCAGATATCTCTCGTGTGTCAGACAGAACGGGTCAACTTTGCCATGAGGAGGTCAGATTTTACTCAGAAGCTGGTGATGCATATTTATTCCATTACGCTAAATGAGACATGGTGAACATCTTCATGTTTTCAATTCCTCTAAAAGCACAAATGTTTTGCAAGCGTGTTTTCTTTTGACTCTTGAACTTGAAGAAAGACATCTTGTATTTATTCCCTGTGCATTCGGTCCTACATCCAAGAACAAATTAAGCTGCTTAGGAATTTATTACTAAAAGAAAAGCATCATTGTTTTCGGGCAAATTGTTGACTCTCGCTGTTCTAAACAGTGTGCGGTACAAATGTTGATCACGTGTATCAATGAACACATGTGAAGCTTCTCTGGGTTTACTGTCACCATACTGGCCTCTGCTGGAGCTCCATGAGTTTGCACGTGCAGCAGAGAGAAGTGCACTCAACTCAATGAATCCTCTTCTTTAGGGACTTATATGAGACCCTTAAGACTTATTCTAAAAGGTTTAAACTAAAGATGATCATAACTGATGTTCTGTGACAAATGTCTGTAAGTAGCACCGTAATGATTGAGATGTCACAGAATTCTAGTTTCTTCCTTTTTGCTTCTTGGGAAATCCTTTGATATGGTTTATTAAATATACGATAAGACAGTGAAACTATACCTCAGACTAATGAAATACTTCCTCAATAAGGCTTTTATCTTAAATGTTTGCATATTCTATGGAGGTCATTATAAGCTCTTATATTAAGTCTTCAATGCATAGAAATACAAATGAATAGTTAAATACATGCAATTAAAAGAGGTTGAATCACCACCAGTACATGTGGGCATTTGAGTTTAGGCCTTCAGGGTCCCCAAAGGTCCAGACACAAAATATAACTCATTTTGTTAGTTGAGTTGCTAATTTGAGAGGGAGTTTGTTTCACTGCTGTGCAACATCAGCTCAGTAGAAGATCCATTTTGTGGCTCTTGTTTTATTAAAGGAATGTGCATCTTAATCTACTTTCACAGCCTTTAATCTTTCATTTTATATTGTGCCCTCTTGGTGCATAATCATAAATAAAGTTGTCCCTATAATTAAATTACCGTACGTGCAGAATGCACTGCTCTTGTGGGCTCAGCCATAACCATCCTCCGGACGCAGGATACACAGCCCGATCTCCTACCATCTCGTATCACTCCTGTGTGATACATGAATGTGGAAAATGTTTCCTGTGACCATAATCCAGGAAGTGTTTACATTTCTCTTCACAATTCAATGGAGAGAACAAATTGGTTCCATATAAACAGGATTTCTGAGAGACAGAACGTAATGTTACATCCACATCCTGATGTTTGCTTTGCTTACATTTTTAAAACGTTGTGTGTTCAACCTGCATGTTTAGTTTCAGCTGCTTGTGATCTGATTTTCAGTGGGATTGTGGATTAATTTAGTCCAATCTGTCCAATTTTTATTTCCTTTCAAGCACTAGTTTTGTTAGCAAGCATTGGTGGCAAAGACAGAACTTTACTGACTGAAATCACGCGTCCCTCCTGCTAACTTCATGTGAAAGGTGACTTTATGTGGTCGGACGGATTAGAGGAGGTTCGGAGTGTGTTTGCCTCAAAGAGCAGAGACGAAAGACAGGAAATGAAATGTTTTACAAACTGCAGTTAAAATTTACGATGTGGATTTTGTGTGACTGCACTGTTATTGGCTCGTTCCGGACGCTCGCATTCATTTACTGGTGCGATGGTGTAAATGTCCATTTATGGATTTCATTTTTGAACTCAATCACTCACATACTCTTACAAGATGATGTCTAGCGTTCAAGAGAAGCACACTGCTGAGGCGTATTTAAGTTATAAGTCCTCTTTAAATGCGTACAAAATAGCTGCAAGTCATGTTTGACTGATGCATTTCTCTGAGAACATTTTCCCCAAAAAGGCCATCGAGTGTCTCGGAACGAAGCCTTCCAGTTCCTGTCCGGCTCTGAGTGAGTGTTCAACAGCAGCATAGCAGACATAGCTGAGACAACTTGTGTTTATGCACCATAAGCCACCTTCCCAAAAAAAGAAGTCTCAGGTGCAGCAATTCTGTTCACACTTGAGCTGCAGAGTTTAGCATTCTTCGGCGCACCGCACCATTCAGCTATCCTCTCTAGTAGTAGTTATCGCTCTCAAAAATCCCGACAAAAATCTGTGGAATTTCTCCAGGGGCTCTGTGTGTGTGTGTGTGTGTGTGTGTGTGTGTGTGTGTGTGTTTGTGCTCGGTCACCCCTTAACCCCACCCAACTGTGCCCCAACCTCCTCTTTCCTGTGTTAGGCTTTGACTTACGGCCGTTGTACGTAATACATATACAACAATAAAGTAGACATTTCTACTTCGACATCTGATGTGAGCTTAATTCTTTTTTCTTGAAAGAGCTGAAAAACAGCCCTGACTTTTTGGTGAGATAAATAGTTATTTTGTATATGATTGATTCATAATAACAGACTCTTAACAGAAGGTAGATCACTCTCTTTTTGTACTGCTCTTCTATTTAAGCTAGTTCAAACAAGGTGATTTAATGTCTAAATAGTCCCCAACATTTTTTAATAACAGCTATAATATTGAATCCTTTGGTGTGCATTTTTACATTTTTAATTTTTTGTAAAACAACTGAAAAAAAACTGGCAATAGGAAGATTTAAGTTCAACTGATTTAAATCCAATTGTTTCAAGAATGCCTTTGACTTCAGAGATGTTATCATGATTCAAATCCAGTCATTTCCAAGATATCACTTGTTCAAGGCTGTTCCTGAAATTGGTTAAACTGCAGAGTAGATACTGGCTTTTAGCTTTAGGGAGCCAAAATGGCTTTGGTGGCTTGGCTGCTGGTGGCATACCGTACGAGTCTCGTACCTTGAACCTGGTGCAGATCCATGTACTTTGGCCGAGTCCCCTGTCCAACTCCGACCCTCATGGGGCCCACACAAACCGGCACCTATACTAGAGAGACCGATCCCCCAAAAGCTCCCCAGCCACAGTTGGACCACAGCCGACCCAGATTTGGTCCTCAGGTGCCAGAATACAGCTGAGTGTGCCAACATTCAACCAATATTGCTCTGATTTGTTGAGCAACAGGAGGTGTGTCTTCTTAATAAAGTGCCAGTATACGCTTTAAATGAAGTGTTTGACAGATTGTTGAACAGCGTCTGAATTTTAAAACCGCTGACGAGTATGACAAGCATGCAGCTCACACAGTCATGTGTAGAAGGAGTACACAAAAAGTAATGCATTATTTCATAAATTGTAACTTAATTAAAGTCATAAATTGTATCCAGTTGAACACAGTCATCCTGTAGTCCTTCTCATCATGTGCAGTTTTTGTGTTGTGATGTGTTGTGACTGTGTACTTTTTGAGGTTTTAGTCTATTTAGTCTAAGTTTTGTATTATTTAAAGGAAATTTCTATTTTTTTAATGTTTAAATCACACAGATGTGTGTATCCTGCTCAGTTCATGGTTCCATGCCTCCAACGTTTTTTATCCAAGTTCATTTGAAAAGAACTCCACCTACTGTCTGCTGGGTGAAGAATGTGAAGTCAAAGAGAGGTCCTGATGATGTTTTGGCTGCAGACTATCCAACTTACTGCACATCAATCCTGTGGGCGGCTCTGCTGAGTTTTGACTGGACAGCAGACCCCAGACTCACCCCGGTGGGAATGCTGAGGGTCTGGCCAGCCCTGACATCCAGGTTACCACACGCTGCTCCGAGGGCCTGGAAGCTGTAATTATGGAGAGGGAGAGAGAGAGAGAGAGAGAGAGAGAGAGAGAGAGAGAGAGAGAGAGAGAGAGAGAGAGAGAGAGAGAGATTTCACATGCACACACACAGAAACTGACATAAATGGACAGAGACAAATGCGTAAACAGAGACACACGCTCATGTATAATTCAGACATTTAGAGGAAGAAATGCACACAATCAGACTTGTGCAAGCAAACACACACATGCATGGCAAAAAACACACATGCAACCATTCACGAATACACAACTCTCCAAAAATATACACTTTTGCACTGACATGAAAAGACACATCTGCACAGGGAAGATACCTTAAAGAACGCATGCACAAAGGAGACTCACTCCTAAGTACACACACACACACACACATGCCGAGGAGCTGCCAGCCCCGTCATAAATCTGCCAGCTCAATTAATCAAGCGGTTCCCCTGGGGGGCTGCTGGAGCCAGCCTCAAACCCCGCTGACGTGCCCCCAGCGCCGCGGAGCACTCCCACAGGGCTTTAGAGCCCGTTGCTCCCCAGAGAATGACAGGAGGAAATAACTGTCTCAAGTGCAGAATGCGACCAGACTCCCATGTGTGACCATTCTGCTGTGTGGAGAGACAGAGAGACAGAGAGAGAGAGAGAGAGAGAGAGAGAGAGAGAGAGAGAGAGAGTCTGAAAGAGAGAGAGAGTCTGAAAGAGAGAGAGATGGACTTGGAGTGGAATCCATTTTAGCTTCTTTGCAGTCAGTGGTGTGCTGTAGCAGTCAATAGTGCTACTTCATTTTCATGCAAGGCAAAAAACTTGTACTAAATTGTTGTTGCCTCTATCTGAGTCCTTGAAGTTTTATGTCTTATAACATTTAAAAAATGTCAATTTTAACACTAAGTCAGTGAACATTTGTAATCTACAGACTGTAAAAGATATAATGAAAATAGTGTTGTATTTTCAGAGTCAGTTCAACTCTGGCAAGAGGTTTTATATTACACTACACCACACCTGCAAGTGTTAATCAGGTTTTACAGGTATAGTTGGAACCGTCCTATCTTGTTGCATCCTGAAGCTAGAGCAGTAAAACCTCAAGTAGAAGTCTCCAATTACTCCATAAACAGTCGGTAAAGTGTTATGTTATAGATCAGGCTGGCTCATCTAATTCATAGATCGTAATTCATAGATATTCACATAATCATGAAGTATAAAGACCGTAAAAGGCCTCACTGGGCGGGCTGGAGGGGAGGTGGACGGGTCCAACAAGCTATCTTTCAGCCTGGAGCCCGCTGCTCGTTCCCCATGTGAAACGATACGTCAATGCTGATTTATGTGTCATGTAACTTGGGTACTTATCTTATAAGGCCAGCTTTTAAGGTCTTAATTAGCCAACTTTAAGAGGCTCAAGCAGACTCAATTAAAAAAGAAAATGGTTTTACAATTTAAGTGATTGAATTGCCTCCCTGACAAGAGGTCGGCCTGTGCTAATGGAGCTGTATGTGGAAAAACAACTGCATTCATATCTTCCAATTTTTCACATGCATTCTCAGATTCCCCTGTTTGTACTGTTTGCACTGTTAGCACCGTTTGCACCGTTTGCACTGTTTGCACTGTTAGCTCTGTTAGCACTGTTTGCACTGTCAGAACTGTCCGCACTGTTTGCACTGTTAGCTCTGTTAGCACTGTTTGCACTGTCAGAACTGTCCGCACTGTTAGCACTGTTTGCACTGTTAGCACTGTTAGTACCGCTTGCTGCGAGCCATCGGCTTAGCTGTCACCATGTTGAGAGCTCTGCGGAGGCAATAGATATCCTGAATTGATTGTATTGGCATCTGTAACAGTTGGCCAAGTTATGATTTTTTTTTCCAGTGGTGAGACACGACACAACTCAAATTAAAAATTCACTTAATGGGTTGTCATTTCTTATTTTGAAATACTGAACGGTAAAATGGACGCACAATATTGTATTTAGACCAATTATTTGCTATGGTAGCCTGGGACGTTTGTTTCCAACCTTCTTGGCTTGTGACCAAAGACTGATGTTTCCTTGTAGATTACTTCACTTTTTGGAGGCTTAATGAGGTAAAGCTCCAGTTTTCAACACGAAAAAAAGCTGCTGGATGGAAGGGATGGCATCGAATCCACTCTGAAGGCACACAGCGATAAGTGGCACAAGAAATGTCGTTTGACTCTCAGGGTGGATGTTACTCATCCTCTCCACATGCCTTGTGTTACTCTGTATTTAGTTTGTATTTGCTTTGGGCTAAAGATGACAAACGGATTGGAAATTATTATTCATCCGACTCTTAACTCCTTTCACGATCATCCCCAGAAACCAACAACTTTCATTTGAGTTTTTTCGATCCTGCTTTTAAGTGAGATTGGATCAAATAAACCGGTCCTGTAACGGTCGTCATGTTCATGTTTCAGTTTTACAGAATTACAGTGTATCTGGGGACATTTAAAGGAACAACAACATGGTAATGTTGATTGCAGATCAGTTATTTACCACTTTATTATTATTATCTTATTATTATTATATTCTTTCAAGCAGCCTCAAGAGTCCAGACACAGAGAAGTCTCCTGGTGGCAGATGTTCCCTCTGCTTTAACAGTGTCTGCTTCTCATTCCTATAGAAAGAGTCCTTCTTCCTCTCAGGTTTGACGTGGACATTTTGGACTTACTGACAGATCTCAGTATTTGCAGCTCAGTGGTTTTCTGTCATCCTCTGGCTCCCTCCAGGGTTGTACTCTTTCTTCATTATTTAACGTTTTAATCTACTGACTGCTGCAGCAGAATGTTGTCAAGCTTATTGATGATTCTGCCTTCTCATTTAGCCGGTTGCAGGTGAGCATATGGGCGCGTTGTTGATGTCTTTACATCTCTAATAGTTTCTCAAACTGAATGTTCTGAAAGGTTTTATTGTTCTGTGTTATTGTTCTGGCCCTGCATTTAAAACTGTCCTTGAGTAAAGGCGAGCTAGTATCAACAGTGGAATGTTCTTAATACATAAAAAGGTTTATCTATTTAATCCAAAAACATCGAAATGTTGCTCGGTAGCATTCAATCATTAATGATGTAAGTATTGACTACAGTTACACATAGAATAAAGGAGTAAGTATCTCTAAATGGTAGCTTGTAGACATTATGTGGTGGGACCCTGCATGAGTCAGGAGGCTTAGGAACAGGCCAGCGATTATAAGTTGTGTCTCATGGGGCCCACACATTCAAGTGGGACCTTTTTCCTCGTAACTAGAACTGAAAAGAACACACGACTAGAGTTTCCTGTCACTCCCAAGCTGGCCGACAGATCTATCAGTTCAAACGTGACTTATTGATGCTTTCTGACAGTAATGTTTGTAACCAAAGCAGTGAAACAGACCTGCATTTTAACTTTCAACATGCGTTTATTCTGCCCTGTTCCTCTGTTGTATCCTCAAACATCACATAAACAGCAGATTTGCAGCATGTTGGCGAAAAAGCAGTAACAAAGCCACGAATACAGGGAACAAAAATAATTTATAAGAAGCAGCCAGAGGGTGCTGCTGGGCAGGTTTTCATGCAGCTCTCACTGAGAGATACATCCCCTATATGTAGTTTTACTGAGAACGTTAAAGCCCTGATCCCAACAGATCATTCTCAGCGGTGACAAAAACATCTGTTTCCGTCACCTCTCCACCAGGGAAGGATGGGGCCAGAACGAAAACCTGTGAGCTTTTAGAGCCTTTAATTGATGGAAGTGAACAGACCAACATGCATTTAATTGACAGGGTCTGTAGTTGCGGATTCGATTTTTGAATCCCGGACTTTAGCAACATGTCCAAACGCCACAAGTCAGGTGGATTACACGCCAATGGTGATGAACTGAAAATCCATACTGGGTATTTTTTCCCGTCATGCACACAGTACTCTGGGAGAGGAAACACTCTAGCCTCAGTATGTGGTTGAATAAAATCAACAGCAGAAAGTCGATGAAGAGCTCAGCTTGACAGCCGGGAAGTTATTATCATCAGCCTTCATGAACAAAGTCAGAGTTTTAGAGTACGGGGTGTCCCGGAGGTTGAGATGCTGACTACTCTGGTTCTGTCCACATGTTTTAGGTACAAACAAATGTAAGCCTCAAGGAAACAGTGGCAGACGTTTTAAATGTGAATATGTCCAATGACTGACTAAATGGCTCAGTAATATTGCAAATGGCTGCTTTTGTATGATAACAGTTTCTGAGGGAGATAACTACGGCGTCTAAAAAACACACACAAAGTCAGATGGCTGGAGTGTAAAATATCATCAGCATGTCTCAGTTGGATGTCCTAAAAACTACAGATAGCCATCAGATGCACACAACAAATGTAAAGCTACATTAATATTGATTGAAGTGGTTTCAGATTGTAGTAAACACACTTGTAGTTCAAGCTGGACAATTGTGTTAAATGGCCAATAATAACTATATATATATATATACATATATTAGATTATATAATGTTGATACAGGATCCAGTATGAGTCGTAAAATGTATTTATATGACACCTAACCTATTTCCTGTCGCAGTAATAAAAGAAAGACTAGTGAAGTCTGTTTGAATCCCCTGAACTGCAGCAGAATCTGTCGCAGAAAACCAGAAATACTGCCAATGTCCCCTTGAGTAAGGCACTTAACCTTTGGCAGTGCAGGGTCGTGGTTGATCACAGCAGGTGGATTTGTGACTTGTGGGGTTTGTGAGAGAGAAAATTGCCCTGGAGAGAAACTCCGGCAAAATGTGACGGCTGAGCCAAGAGGATGTCCTGACCTTTTTCTAACATTTGCGTACAGCCGAGTGGTCGGGAGCTGTCAGTCTGACATGCGGACCGTTCACGTGAGCTGCAACATCGAACCAGCAGGTGGCAGGAGAGCACCGCTCCGAGGGCAGCCGACTTCCTGTAGCTCAAGGATGTGGGCGCAGTGCCTGACTGCCAACTCAGGCATTATCTCACCCCATGTTTGATTCCATTACACAGGCAGAACGAGGAAAATAAGGCTGACTCACAGTGCTGCTGCTCTCCCAGTCCAAGAGGGAATAAGACAGGGCTCCACTAAATCTTTACTTAGTGCCTCATTACAATCAGCAGCAGTGCCTTTGTGACTAAGGCCTCTTACAGACCGGCTGAAATTCATTAATTTAAGGTCACGGCTGCTTTTGTGCAAAAAACCTGTTGGCAATAATCATATTGGTTCTTTAGTTTTGTTAATCAGCTTGTTCAACCTTAGTTCACTCTGTTTTCTTTATTTATTTTTTTTGCATGCAGTCAATTGAGCGACGTGGCTTTTTATCGTCTCACGCAAATGACTGAAGGCTCTGCTGATGTAATGTTGCACTGCTGTGTGAGGGCTTTAAAAATGAGGTCCTGCACTCACTGAGGGGAATGACAACTAGGTGCATGTGCAGAGAAAAGACGAGGAACCGGTCAAACAGCATGGACAAACAATAGGTTAAGGTGAAGCAGCATATATGTCAAAACAACAAAAAGAAAGTCAATCCCACTGAGCAGAAGTCAATAGCAAAATCAATATTGTAGGACTGATGATATCAACAGTCATTATTTTGTACCGTCAGCTAAAGATTCAGGTACTTTTATTGCAGTTATAGCACTTAAAGAAAAATGCCTCTGTAACAGTAATATGATCATTGTAGGGCAATATAACTCCACGTCTGTTCAGTGATGAATAAATTCTCAGCGAAGAATCAGTTTATTAAACTTGCACAGCTGAATGGATTAATGAAATGTGGAGGCAGAGGGGAACCTTGGATAGCATGGATGGATGATACTAAATTGACTTTTATTAAGACATCAATTTCAACAAATATTAGAGTTTAATGTGATAATATTAGTCCTTTACTGTGTGACTGGTTTATCCGACACAGTCAGAGAAGCTTCTTCTCACACACTGCTCATAGTCATACCTACATAACGGGATGAGGTTGAAGCGGATGGGTCCTAAAACACTGGCCCTTCACACAGGAGTACGCTGATCCAGTCCTGTTTGAAACCATAAGTCATAGTTGAGTTATTTGTCACATTTTTAACTTGTACTTGTCTTTAGACTCTTTGAGGGTTAAAGCTTAGAGAATAGCGTATAAAGACATAGCTCAATCTAAAGAGCTACGTCTTTAGTATTTCATTCATATTCCTTGCTTGTCTACAATCCCTATTAATTCGCTATAAGTTACCTTATAAGGTATGAAGTGATACAGTAGTCTTAACAGTACAGTAACTATAGATGAGTGATCTCTATGCATTAAACATGTCCTTCTGCATGTTGTTTCCAAGAGTTCATTCAGCCTATGTTCTTTTTCAGATAATCACCATTTCTTCCCTCACTTGCAATTCACGTCTAAAATTGCCCTCTGGAATAATTCCATTATTATGCATCATTATCAACCACCGCACATTTCTCTAAGCAGACGGCATACTGCTTTAAAAGGCCAGCAGCCAACAAGTGGTCTCTAGTGGAGGAAACTGGTCTTGGAGCAAATGTACTACTTGACAACCGGAGGAAAGTACCGGCCGCAGTGGAAGTGGCAGTGACCGAGCAGCTGGGTGATATATCCATCGCATGATGCACCAGCATGCCTACAGTAGCATGGTCCGGGAGTGTGCAGAGATCGCAATTAAAGTGCATCAAAAATGTAAGTAAAACCTAATTAAAACTAAAGGCAATCATAACATCAGGAATCAAACAGGTGAGAAACAATAAATGATCAAAAAAGACCCCCAAAAACAAAACAAAGCTCAGGAGAAGTCTTTCCCTGCCTATCAGGGTGAAGTCACCAAATACTTTCCATCCTTATGGCAACAATACACTGTATGATCAGAAACAGATACACAGATCTGCTGCTGCGCTTGATTAATTCCGTTGTGTCAGACCATGCATTAATCTTCGATCTGCGTGGCTCTTTTACAGGCCAACATCTGTACAGCTGCACATGGAGAGGAGCCCATGTCAGATTCAAGAACGCTGCAGTGGCTTCTCCCGCCCTCCTGCACAATGCTCTGACTACAGGATGCACCACGATGTCCCTATTGACACCCGAGCATGTTACGTCAACAGTACAGTTTAACATGATATGCTAGTATAGTTGTGTTTGTGAGGGGGGCTTTGAGCCTCGACAACCACGTTCACCAAGCGAGTCCCCGAGTGAAATATCCTCCGCGACTCATTGTTGTCTCTGACATTTTCTCTCTGACTAACATCCGAGTGACATGAGGAAGTTAGCAAGACTGCTTCCTGAAGTCAAATTGGTGCCATCGGAGTGCAGTGAAATAAATTCCCCCTTTTGACCTGTTTACGGAGGAATCATACTGTATGAAGTCTTTGAATAGTATCTCATATTACTGATACATACAGTGCTGGAGGTTCAGGTTCACACACTAAGAATGAGGCCTCTTGGGTCCCTGAGGGTCCCTTGTATAACAGTAAAATCAACACATTAACGCAGTCAGAAGATGAATGTTTGATGTTTGCCTAAAGGGATAATAGACGTCAATACATCAACTTAGAAGTGCAGGTGTCAGAGCTACAGTTGGTGTAACAGAATATGGGAATAATCATGCACAATACAAGTACTTGATAGAGGAAAATAAGGACTGAACACAGAGAGTAAGTGCTTTAAGTTTAGCTTTTTGTTGATACTTTGTTATAAGTCAACCAAAGAAACAGTGATAATCCATACGATGGTGAACCCAGTGCCGTGCAGTCTTGTGGGTTTTCCCTTTCTTTATGCTCTTCATTTCATGAATGTTTGATGTTTGCCTAAAGGGATAATAGAAGCCAATACATCAACTTAGAAGTGCAGGTGTCAGAGCTGCAGTTGCTGAAACAGAATATGGGAATAATCATGTACAATGCAAGTACTTGATAAAGAAAATAAGGACTGAACACGGAGAGTAAGTGCTTTTTTGTTGATACTTTGTTATAAGTCAACCAACGACAACAGTTTGTGAATCCAGACGTTTTTGAGCTGAATGCTTTGTTATATTCTGCAGGAAGAAAATACAGCCACGGTTAAAATTCTAAACTTAGTAAGTGACTTAACAGCCCCTGAAAACCAGTTGTTTTGCTGACCTTCACTGGTATAACCTTTCACCTTGCAGCAGTGACGTAGAAGTGTACCCACAGTTGTGTCGGTGCACTGTGACATCAGCATTGCGTGCTCTTTTAACTCTGGTGTTACAGTCTGAGTAAAACGGAAGTTTGAGCATTCTTAGCTTCTGTACTGCGATGTGTCCCTTTGTGAAACTTCATATTTAAAACGGGCAACAGTTTCAAGAGGGATTTAAATCAAATCCTTCGCATTTGATTCAACCACTAAAACGTGGACGGGCTTAGAAATGCAATGTGATACCGAGCTGGAGGACGGTGGCTCCACACACACCTCGCCTGTCACTAAGAGTTGCAGATTGATTGATCGATGTCATGATAGTATTTGTTGAAATTAGTCATAACCAGCTTTTACACACTTCAGGTTATGTTTTACAGGAAGAAAATATGATTGGATTTTGATATAAAGAATAAATTGATTTTATGTAAATTAGTTTGAATTTATTATAAAATAGGTGCACATGACTGGGATATGATCTAAAAGATTTAGAAAGGCTTTTCCCATTTCATCTCGACATTAAGTTACTCTTTATTATTCTTCTACTAATCATTTGTGCCTCTTTTTTGCACCAAGTGAAATACGGGCAACAGGGTACATAATTGTACATTTCATGGCTTTGACAGGATTCAAGGATTGAAAGATAATTTATTGTCATTATGCAACACGGTGATGCACAACAAAATAAGGAAAAAAGAAACCTAAATGATTCAGAGAAGTAGGTAAATAAGCGCGTGGTGTTTCCACCTTCTTTCTAATGTTCCTTTTGAGTGAAAGCCTGAGTACATGGAACTAGCTGGGCTGTTGAAATGCATCGTGGGTACTCTACGTGATGGTCCCTTTTTGCTTAGTAATTATCTTTAAGTGGTTTTGCCAAATAAAAACAGCAACAGATCAGACTTTCGCCCCGTATATTTAACAGCATCAATCTAAGCCACGGAGCTCCAGGACACTTAAGGCCCTTTAATGAAGCCAAACCCTAAAGGAAACAGTTCTAACAGATCCAATATGTGTAATTACAAGCCATATTTCTAAACCTAATGGAAAGTGTCGAAGCTTAATGAAACAAGCCATCGCACTTTCTTAAGAAATTACTTTTATCGTTAAGCCAGCGTGTCTTTCCGGCGGCCCCGACACCTCCATCGTTTGTCAAGCATTATTGATTGTGTGTCTGTCTGCGACCAACATCCGATGACGCCTGAAGAGACAAGAAGCGTCACCACCTTCCTCGTGACCTCTCTACGGGGGAGGCGAGGTGTCGACCTGTCACTTTGCGCCATGCGCCTGTCATTATGTCTGAGTGGGGGAACTGCCACCCGTCTGCTGGTCCGACCAGCTCTGCATTGGTTCAAAGGCTTCAGGGAATAAGTCATTTCAGTCCACCAAATGGATTTCTATAATAGAATTTTCAAGGGCAGCGGAATATTGAATAAAGCTTGCTGCGGTATGAGTGTTTGATGTGAGCTGATCACAACTCAGCAAAATGAAGAGTTCTAGCTTGCCCAGTCTAATGACAGCGACCGAAATGAGCACAATGTCTTAAAATACAAATCATACAATATATGCTCGGTGCATGCCAAGTAGGAGAAGACCTTTTTTTTTTCCTACCAGCAAAGTAGAAGAGGCTATTCCAGGCAAACTGGAGTAGCAGAAGTTATCACTACAAAAAAAATAAGATACTTTGTAAGAAAATATCTCTTTCTTTGATAAAAAATGTAATTAAACTACAGCTACTGCAAAGATCTCGTTCAGCAACATCCAATAGTGGTTGAAAATCACTGTATTCAAATATCCTTGTCATCACTATTTACTTTTGTGTAGTTCTATAATGACAAGGTTGCATAATTACCACTTTCTAATATTTAACACACAGCAAGTGAAACAAATTTGCTCTTTTTAATGTCACTGTTGAACGCAAAATGGTCAGAAATCAAATTGCAGATATTTCTATTCTTCAAACTGCTGAATTACAGATATTGCCCATGAAACATATTCTTATTTTCGACAATTAATTAGACGAGAAATCATTTTATTTCAATATACCTCATAGAATCCTGTTGTATTTTGAAGGCCGTTCCCTGACTGAGGAAACAGTCTTTCTGTAGCTCAGATGTGAGTTTTTGTTTTAGTACCTGAATCCAGGCGGAACACAAAGCCTTGCCTGTGCAGTCTCTCCTGGTGTTTTTCTGGGTAGGAGGAGGAGCAGTTATCCAGCAGTAATGCTTTGATTGGTGCTCAGCAGTATATCAGACCAGTGTACTCCGAGTCGTACAGTGTATGTTTAGTTGGCGTTAAATACTCCCAGCTTGCGATCACTTCAGTTACAATTATCTTTGTTCATTTATAAAGGTCTAGAGCACAAATTGGGAAACTCACTCGTTATGACAGACATGAAGTCTATTCATTTCAACAGAATATGCCGGCTTAATCTTTGACCCGAGAAAGTGACATGAGCGACTTTGACACCGGTCTTTATATCACTTGCACGGAGAGAGACACTTTGCCGGGCACATTGTCGCATGTCGGCCCGGATCCCTTTCCTCTCACTCCATTTGCTGCTGTGCTTGGATCAGCTCGCCATCTTGACACTTGCTAATGTTCCCGCTCTCCTCACAGAGGCGACTCTCCCTTTTTTTTTCCATCCCCTGAGGCATACAGTAATGGCTGCTCTCCAGCTTGTGTCAGTCGCTGAAGTGAGGGCCCTCTGGCTGCTGTAGTGTCGGTGTCGACCCGAGTTAGCTGGGTCTTCAGAGAGGAGCAGAGGGCCTGTCCTCTGCCTCTCTGGGGCTGCACAAGGTGCTGCAGTCTGTGTTTAACAGAGTGCTGTACCTTCTGCTCCGCGTGCTTTATCACACTCTGCTCGGCCTTGTTCTGCTGCAATGTCTGCGCGGTCCTGTTTACTGGTGCCATATGTCTCCTCACCCCCTCTCAGCCACCAGAATTTAAGTTCTACCATCCATTATTGTCGTCTCAGTCTCAGGTGGAGGGAGTAAATGAAGATGCTATATCAAAATAGCATTCTACATTTCTGCAAACCACCGGATATGTTGAATAATGAACCAAAAATACGTTTATTAAATACATTTCATCAGCCTCGTGTCATGCTTGCAGAAACGCTCAATGTCACGTGATAAACAATGTGAAACGATTGGTCAGGTTTAGGCAACATAACCATTTGGTTGTTACAAAAGAGATGGTTTGTGAACAACGTAACGTAACAACGTAACGTAACAACGTAACGTAACAACGTAACGTAACAACGTAACGTAACAACGTAACGTTACAACGTAGCGTGACATCGTAGCGTGACATCGTAGCGTGACATCGTAGCGTGACATCGTAGCGTGACAACGTAGCGTGACAACGCAGCGTAACAACATAGCGTAATATCGTATGTTAGCGTAACATCGTAGCGTAACATCGTAGCGTAACATCGTAGCGTAACATCGTAGCGTAACATCGCAGCGTAACAGGTAAACAGTCTCTGTTGAGCACAAAAGAGGTGGCATTGGCTGGAATGTAATGTTTACCGGCTATTGTCTGATGAGGATTTATTAGCTTTGTAGTGGTTTACAATTATCTTTTGTAAACTGGCTACTTGTTAAACAACCCGGTCGTACACGTCGTCTGGCAACTCCAGTCTTGTCTCTCAAGTTGCTAACCGGACTCTGAACAACAAGGAGCGCACGGAAAAGGAATCGTTGGCCGTGGTTGTCCGCTGGCTACACTTGAACCCCAGAAATGTAGCCCCTCATCCCCAGAGGCTTATCCTTCGTCGGACCCATAACCGTTCTGAGATTGCAGTGCTCGGCCTGTGAAAACAGTCTTTGGTGGGTCTGGAGAGAGATTCTGAAAAAAGAACTGGACTGTAAATGACTGAAGTCTGAAAGATGTGGGTGTTTTTTTTAAGCAGCTGTGGTCTATTAATAGTTTGTATTGATTGTTTTGGTACCTTGATCCATACAAAGTCAGTATATCTTGGCTTCTGCTACTTCAGGGTGAGGGTGAGGCAATACTAAAACCCCTGGAGTACTCTTTCATAACATTACAATGGAACACAGGTCACTGAAATAAACATCAATTCGGCTGCTGTATTTGTGATTCTGCCAGACTGTCATATATTGTTAAAAAAATAATATATATATATATATATTTCAACTGTATGGCCCAATCCCACCCCATATATCCCACTGAATATCCTAAACACCAGGATCTTTCCCTTTTAATACGTACTTTTAAAACATCTTAATTTCCTTTATTCTGCCCACTTTTAATGCATAACATGTACACAGTCATGTCACAGTTTTGCAGACCTGCTTAAGAGTTCAGACACTGTAGAAAAGTAGCCAGGCGTTTGTTTTGATAAGCGATACCGACTTTATTTGAAAAGAGTTAATGATCACATGATCACAAACTGATGGTCCTCTATTTTAAACTGGAAGGTGATACCTGCCCTTATATTGTTATAAAAACACGTTGATACTGTAAATCTACTCGACTTTTAGAGCACTAACGACTAACTCTGTCTCGCCATGGTTTATGTGCTCCCTATAACCAAATACTGTATGTTAATGAGGTATATTAGTATGCTCAGTCAGATTTGCTGGAAGAGTTCAAAGACAAAGAACCCCAATCCATCAGTATGCATTATGAACTACTGCTCAGCGTTCCTTGGCGAAGACACCGAGTTCAGCCGGGGATTGTTTATGAATGTTTTATATCACTTTATAGTACAATGAATATTTCCTGAACTGGACCCGTGTGCTCGGGATAAAGGGTGTCTCGCACACTCAATTAAAAGAGAGAAAACGTGGCGAGGCGGGCTGCCTGGGGTTTAAATCAAAAAATGTAAAAGTGGTAATTTTTCCAGGAGAAGTATCTTACATTTTCAACACATTAACAGTGTTTTAACCCAAAGAAGTTCAGTGTCTTGAAAACTTTTCAGACTGAGTGCAGTTCCTCTAACCAGGCCACCCTGTCAGTGGGATTATTTCACTGTTTTTGTCTTATATCAATATTTATAAAATATTGGGTCAGACCCACATTGCGAAGCCATAGTGACAAAACTGCAACTCAAGAAATGTACCACATCTTATGCAACGTATTATCCATCATCCAGTTTCGTGTCTCAGTGTTTTTCTCTGTTGAAAGGCATCTCTTTGTTGTGTGGAAGGTCCGGCTCCTCGTGTGACTCGAGGCAAATGGAGCAACATGATACACTCCTCCACTTTTCTGCACTTTGACAAAACATAAAGACGTGATCACACACAAACTATCGCCCATAATTGCGTCCCACTGCACACATCCTCCTGCGCTGCACATGCCTGCATTGTAAACAGAGCCGTGCCTTTGCGGACGGCCCCGTGCTGCGTTGTGGGATTGGACCAGTGCCATGGGGTAATGGAACAGGAGAGTCAAAGACCACTCCTGCCCGTCTGCAAGGTCTTTGTTCCTGCTATTGTCAGCAAATGCCTGCGGATGATTCGGGGGCCACGTGCAGCAATCATTTCTGTCTCTCAAGGGTATGACATTGTGGCAGTTCACTTCGAATTAAAGTGAGTTTTTGTTCTTTTTTTTGTTGTTCAATCTTTCAGCAGGGTGGCACGGGCCTACCTCGCAGAGAGATATTGTTCCAAGGAGGACTGGATGGTCCTGATCCCAGGTCAAACGGGATCCGTTTTTTACTAGCTTTTCAAAATTTCAAATATATAACACCAATCAATTTGATTGTTTTCCTTTGTGGTGACACATGTTATTAACATGTCAATCAATGATGGCAGCCGTGTGACAGCCCGCCTGCCCCCATGGTGCTAAATTATTCATTTATTCTGTGTTACATTCAGTTCCTGCCAATTACATGGCAGTTGTCTTCAAAGTGCTTTGTTTTAGGGCACATCAGCTGTAGGACCACCGTTTGGCACGCTTTGGCCTGAGGGGAACATTCAGGGTAAAGCAGCCTGCACACTACACCCTCTATCCTCACATAAATGCATCAACAGCACCTCCAATCTCATCCCTTATCCTCCTCGGCACACAGCATTTTTCAGTCTGGGTTCTTTTCCAGAGCTCCACACTGTTAGCGATGGAATGCTTTTCATCGAGATTGGTGCATGCCAAGCTTCCCTTGGACTGGATGTGTTCGGGTGGCGGGTGTCTTTGTGCTCGCTAATTAGAAGCAGCTTGGTCCAGCATGCCTGTGTGCACAGCGGATCCTCGCAGAATAACCTCTTCCCCAACTCCCCTCATGGAAGACAACACTGTAAAAAAAATGAAAGGTCTGGAAAGGAACTATGAGCTAAAGAGCCAAATTTGTCAAACAGGCCTTTTCTTACTGGGCATGCAGGTAATGTTGGCTTGACTCGTCTACAATCATAGGCCTGTCACTTTTTTTTCTATTTTCCTATAACTACTATTTAAGTTGAATAAACAAGTATGAAGTAGAATATGTAACTATAGTAACATTAAGCAACCAGTGGCCTGAGTTGACCCTTTTAGACTCAGTCTGGACCAGAAGAGCCCCACAAATGTTGCCATTGCAGTTTTAATGCTGCATTCATGCCATGTCAGTAAAATAGGAAAAAAATGGGGGAGCCTCTTGTTATTCTGACTTTGGATCGTTTATACACCATTCTAAGATGCTAAGCCCCACTGCTAGCTTAGACTCACCAGATAAATGGCTTTTAAACCTATATAAGCTGTTTTCGTTTGTCGTGTCACATATTTGTCGCAGCGTATTTACAAGTGAAACTAAATGCAAACATTCTATAATCCTCTTTTAATTAGCCAAATCAACCGTAGTGGTGTTCATATTGTATTTTATGTAGATTAGCCCTTATTGCCACTGGTTTGTTGATATTTAGTTCTGCAGTAAAAGCAACTCGTGATTTTTTTGGCAGTAGAGAAAACAGTAACCTTTAAACTGTCTGAATAGCCGTCTCTGACGCGTGGAGCACATTGGATTACAGGAGATGCTGCTGGTGAATGGCTGCGTTGCCGTGGTCCTGCTATATGCGGCAAGTGCAACAGACTTCATTATTCATATGAGTGTCACCTTTGTATCAAATAAAGATGGGTCATTTATTGTGGACATGCATCTAAGTACTGG
The DNA here is from genome assembly GCF_910591455.1 of Pholis gunnellus. Taxonomy (NCBI): domain Eukaryota; kingdom Metazoa; phylum Chordata; class Actinopteri; order Perciformes; family Pholidae; genus Pholis; species Pholis gunnellus. The sequence goes on from NC_136537.1 coordinate 22,983,580, forward strand.
AGTGTGTGGTCCATGGATAGCGATGGAGGCTGTCCATATGTAATAATTTAATTCTTTTACAGGAAGTTTTTGTAATGCATTCAAATATTAAATCTTAATTCCACTCATTAAAACTCAGTTCCCAAAGCCTGACAGCTGACAGAATGACAATTAATTGCGCATTCGCATACATTGAACATTTCAAGTCATCTGATTTGGCTTTGTGTAGGAGGCTGCAATCACACTAATCTGGGAAAGGGTCTGAGAAAAAAATAACAAAAGACCCTTTTGCACCTGTTGTAGATCAATATTTGCAGGATTTGTGGGCCCAGTATCTGGAAACAAATATTTTACTAACTGACAACAGTGCCTTGGAAAAACATCTTGAGCGCAGAGAGGCTTTTGGATGCACGAGGCTGTGAGCTGTGACGGAAGTTGTCTGGATCCCTCTTGTCCACGCATTACTGACCAACTTGAGCCAACTGTGGGGGTGGAGGGAGGGGAGTGAAGCAACAAAGAGGAGAGGAGGACAGAGAGAATGCGCCGCAAAATAGCGTCGCCCTGGGTTTAATTGGAAGAGCTTTTGGCATTTTTCAGAAATCAAACAACAGGGAAAAAGGAAAGACAATTACACACACACAGAGAAATGTGTCAAACACGTTGTGAGCTCTCCCGCCATGCAGTATCGCTCCTCTGTGAACAGTTCCCTTAGCCAATGGCACCAAGGGTGGCTTGTTTCACAAAAGGTGTGAAGTGAAGCCTGTGCTGGGAGGTTTTGATAGAGACGGAAGTGTTCACTGGGCTCAGCGAGGGCGAGATAAATAGCGAAAAAGCCACGCTATCTTTAACAGACCTCACCATCTGTCGAGTGGCGGAGACGAGATAAGGAACGACGCTCAAGTTGACAACGAATCTCCCTCCCGTGATGCGGTTCATTCCTGGTGTTAATAGCTCCTTTAATTAATGTAAACATATCATTTGGCAGGTGATAAGATATTAATCGCTGTTCAGAAGGGATAGAGATTGGACAAAAGTGTCTCTCTCTGGGTCACAGAGATAGCTCATTGTATGCGCTGTATAATCGTGTCTTATCTCTAAATGGCAATGTTGCATGCTGGCTCAATGAGCAACTGCCACTCAGATGAGTTTGACACAAATGTCATGCTGATGAATGAGAAGGTTCAGAGATGACAGCGGTGCTAATGGGACCTCCTTCACACATGACTTGCTTTTTGATATACATATATTACACATATAGTATTACATATTCCAGATGTATCACCTCATTATACAAACTGTAGGAAAAAATAAAGTCACTAAGACATCATTTGGTATTTGAAATTTGCTTAAATTAAGCTCTTCCTGGGAGATCCTGCGGTGTCCTCAATTCTGGGGTCTCTAACCTAAACTTGTGTGTGGAAAACCTCCACAGTGAGGTGTCCATGGGCCTCCGAATCAGGCTCCTTAATGTCCTACCTAACCACCAACCAGCTCCTTTCAAGTCAAAGAAGCAGCAGCTTTACTCTGATGTCCTTTTCGGGAACCCTTCAAATGAAGCTCGTTTTGGCGACTTGAATCTGCCATCAACTTCTTTCGACTATCACTTGACCTTAGGTGAGTGGTTGAAAGTAGATCTGCTGGTAGATTGAAAACTTCAATTTAAGGCTCAGCTCACTATTTGCCGCTCACTCTAGGTGTTTTATCTTGGGCAGTCTTTTGGCTGTAGACACAGATGAGATCTGCAGTGGGGTTACGCCCTAGGGAAGATGTTCTGAGCCAGTAGTGACCTGTAGCATATTTGAACTGGCAGGAGATTTGGATGGTCTCTGTCGGCTTCTGGCCTCAGACGACTAGGTTCTGAATGTTATTTGTGCACAAGAATACCATTTTGGGGATTTTAGTTTTAATAAGTCGATAATTATCTCCACTGAAGTTTTCTGTTTTGATTTTCATTCTATCTTCCTGTATTGTAAAGCACTTTGTGCTGAATTTCTGGTATCAAAGTTGCAATTCAAATTATTATCATTATAATTATTATTACCTCCTTCATTTGGGACACCTGCGTGGAAGGGGAGCTTGTCGGCGAAGCACCTTGTGGCTGGGCTATCACCCGTGGGGTCCAGTTGTACTCAGCTCAAATAAATGACATGGGACCACCACGTTGTAGACCTTGCTATGCTGACCCAAGGCTATGGGATAAAACCATGCTTATCCTGGTTGACAATGCAAAGAAAGTCTGTTCAAATCAAGTGCATGATGGTGCCGTTTTGAACTGCAGTTTTGAACTTAACTTTGATTTCCTGTCACAGTTGGACAGAACGGCAACATGCAGGAAGTTACAGATTTTTTCTTTTATGTTGAGTATATGATTAAATGAATTTCTGAGATTGAATTTTACATTTTCCTCTCTGACCGTCTCAGCATGTCACCATATACATTTGTATTAATATGCACTCTCTTTATCTCATGCTGTCCTCATCACTTCAAACAGTAACGGATTCATACTTCATACTTTTTCTATTTCAAGACAATCAAAGTGACTTAACGTTTGGTTTGCCTTACTCTGCTCCTTGTCAGTGCACACAGATGTGGTATAGCGATCTTTCCACATGATATAGTGTTGCAATCAGTCAGCACGTGCTGCAACCTCGTCATCCAACTCCACAACTACAGGAAATGTCCTGCTTTGATATTTTCCAAATGAGTGGAACTTTGTGTCAGGAGGGCAACAGCTTACAAGGCTGATTCACAGCGTGTGAAACATGTAATCACTGTTTGGCTGGATTTACTGTGTTCCCCCGGGGTCAGGTCGCTTGTGTTAACCCCCTTTCTCACTCTGTGGGACACCCTGGAAACATCTGGAATTGCCCTCGGCTAGACGCTGGTCCAAACACGGAATCATTGGCCATTTTATGAGTGTATCAAGCTTTTGAGACGGGGTTTGATCAAAGCCCGGCTCGCTCGACTTTGTCTGGTTCCTCCCACCGTAGGATTTTCATCACATTGCAAGGACACGGAGAAGCCTTGGAAGGGCGAGAAGCCAATTCGCAGTGATTAAAGCAGTCAGGCAAAGACACAACATGCCAGGTTAAAAAGTGTCAACAAAAGTAGTGCTTTTCAGAAAAAGATATGATGCCCTGATATTGGGTTTGAAGAACTTTCCCACACAAACACGAAACTGTAAACCTTTAACTTTTGGAAAGTTTGCAAAATAAACACCAACATTTAAGCTACATGTTCTTTTCTATGGAAACAACATAACCTCGGGGTAAAAATCCTTTTCAAAAACAACTAAAAACAACCTTGTTTTGACCACCATGAAGTTTTATCAATTTGGACTTGAAAGGGCTTGAGAGGATCAAAGGTTGGGTTGAATTTTCTCATCCCAAAGAGGAGAAACATCTTAACCCTTCATTTAAAATATAAAAAAATGGAACTCACCAAGACTGAAAGAGGAACTATATTAAACGTTAAAAGCTAAAATGTTAATGCAGATCATCAAAGAAATCTATGCAGCGGTTTCTGTTCGACTTTGCCCTGATTCGAGGTTCAAAAGAATCTAAAGTTAATGATGAAAGTTCAAGAGGAGGATTCTTATATATCACTAATCTACTTTCCATATGCACTCTTGCACTGCAGTTTTTTCTTCCCATGTCAGGGAGTTTTCTCACATCCCATCACGCAATTATCCAGTCTTTGCACTCCCCGTTTGGGTATATCACCTACTACAACACTCATGGCTTAACTCGTCTCTCATATCCCCCCCTGCCTCCCTTGCTCCTCTCGAATGACATCAGACATCACATCCCCGTTGTCCTCTCAATACATGTGAAATACAATCCAGCTGTGGTGTTTCAACACAACCTTGAATGGTGATCATGACTTCATTGCTGTGCTATGGCAGAGCCAAATATGTCGCACACTCATTGCTGCTGAATTGTACCCAGTGTTTTTCTCTCTCTTGCCGCAGTGGTAATATGAGAATCTCCAACAGGTCAATTGCAATGTAAATGGTTTGACCTTTTCAAGATTTCTGATACTGGAATTTATTTCCATCCTGCTTTCATTTTTAAAATCTGGCATTTTCCTCGATAGTTTTAATAACAAGTGCTGTGGTGTTTCTACACTGCACTTCTAAATGTCATCTGTCAATCAGACAATGCACCATAAAACATCTTCTATTTCTTGTGAACTGCAGCTGCAGCTCCTAGTGGCATACCAGACAACCTACTGTGTGTCACCGGATATCTCTTTCAGGAACTTGCTTTATGTAAAATCACTATTAAGATTAACAGTGTCCCAAAGCAGAAAGGTATAACGAGCTAGCCATCCTTAAGCATAAGCTGTGATCCAAAATAAAATTGTTGCATGAATATAAAAAAAATTACAACATGTCTGAGTTTGACACCAGTTGATACATTCACTGTACAGTGGCCTGTTTAGGACATTTTAGATTAAGTTTGCTATGCTCAGTTTGACATTGTCTTGGCTTAACTTTCATCAGGCTAAATCTTTAACTGTCCCTCAAACAGCTAAGGCTTAGCTCAGAATGCTAACGTTAGCATTCAGTAGCCTTAAACCACTTTTTGGCATTGTTTCTCTCTTTTACTTTGCCTCAACTGCCACTTGAGTGTCAAACTATTGTTAAGGCTGTTGCATTTTAAAAAGTCAGCAAACAGACTTACCTTTATCCATAGTTTTCCGATAGTGTCAAAAGAAACCGTCAAATTACTCCTCAGTCAATCGACTACTGGTCTGAAAACAATTTTACTTGTGGGGGCAACAACCAATATTTCTGGGGTTCTGGTGTAGCCAGCTGATAAGACTTCCTCTTCTGTGCGTTGGTAATTGTTAACAGTCCAATTATTAACTTGACATGAGAATGGAATTGGAGTTGAGAGATGAGGTTTAGGACCAGATTGTTTCATAAGTATCCTGTTTACGAGCTAATTTTAACAAATAAAAAGCCGAATCACCGCCAGACGAAAGCCGATGGGCCACGAGATTGCATATTTCGGTCAATGCTCTTTACCTTTACCTGCGTTCAACCAAAGTGTGCTCAAACGGGATTGGTCAATACTACTCGGACTACAAAGGGAAGCTAGAATACTTCTGATACCAAAATCTTGTCCAGTTACCTACAGATTCTAACTAACTTCTTCATTGGTTTGGTGTTATGATTATCCATTCAGCACGGCTCGCTAGTGTTAGTCTCAATTTTCAATAAGCAACTAGAACTACAATAGCCTAGTTTACTCGTAGGTCAACAGAGTATGCAATGAGTCAGCAGGGTTCAATAATCGTCCAATAATCGATACCAGACTCCTGCTGTCCACACGTTGAAGTCTCAATGAATGGCTGTTAGTTCAGTGGTATGCATGGTAGTCTGCTTCCATTGGTTTATGACTGCGTTTGTGAATGGGTGAATGAGAGACAGTGTGAAGCACTTTGGATAAATGTGCTTTATAAATGTCACTTTACCAAAGATGTCTTTGAGATGCAGTTTGGTTGTATATGAATGTAATTTTGTAGAAGACAGGGTTGTTTTTTAGCTATCCTGTCATAACTGATGGCTGCACTAGAGGAATCATCAGGGGATCACCAATGTCTTTATTTAGAGGATTTATCCTCTGGGGACTCTGAATGTCTCATCCCGATTTTATAGTATAATCAATCCAAAAGTTGTTGATTTGAGTTTTGATAAAGTATCTATCTATCCATCTATGTTGTGACATTTTAGGGTGATCCTGTTTTGCAGTCTTCATTAATGCAGCCAGAGAGGGAAAACATGTTTGCTTCATATTGTTGCGGAAAGGTTTCGCTCTTTTCTGCACCCCCAGCACACCCAAGATGGAACAACTTGTACTCAGTACACTTATTGCCTTTTCTGCTCACTTTCCGCTCCATCTCATGAGAGGGAAAATTGGAATTATTTGTTCCGCAAAATCAATAAAAGCTTTCACCGGAATTCACAGTCTTTATGTTTTGCCCTTTATAATTTGTCACAACTTGCTCTCTGTACAGCAATTACCAACAGGAACAAACTGCCAAGAGTTCTTGATTATCTTTCAACAATGACAGAAGAACTCAGCTGAAAAGCACAGAATGCTGGGAACCTATATGTTGAGAGGACGCTGACAACAAAAGTGAATCAACAAAGATCCACTAAAATATGGTCATGCATTTGTCCAAATTGCATGTCACTTTAAAGACGATTACAAAATATAATAATAATGTCTCTAAAAGCACAAAGCGCATTGATCCTTTTGTTGATTTGTATCAGGTATACTGCCTGCCATTGGTTTACCATTTAAGAGCTGTTGACATCAGACTCGCCCTGGTAGATGTCTTATGTGAATGTCAATCCACTGAGTCCTGGGAAATAACTTTTAAGTACCTATTTTGAGAATAGGTTGAAAAGGTTTCCACTTTAAATCTCAAATATCCAGGGTCCCGGAGCGAGACATCAAACTCCTACCTGTTCAGTTATCGTAAACTTCTCTCAATAAGTGTTCAGCTCAACGTCTCAAGGGTGTTATTGTTCCTCTGCTCACGCTGACTTTAGTTTTATTGATGCTTTCTGTGCTTCTGTCTGTGCTTCCTCTGTTAGAAAATCTTTACAATAGAGTACCATTGAAGAGCCTGGGGATAGCAGCACAATGGCACCATCCGTCACCTATATTGGTGTTCTTTAGTGTTGTCATTTGTTTCACAATTCAAAATAGGTTCTCCTGTTGTTGTGTTCTTACTTTTTAGTCAATATTTCCTCAAGGTACGGTACTTAACGTTGGCCGGTATGAAAGTGCATCACATTGTCAGCGCTGTAGTTCATTTTGTGACTTTACTTGGTTGAACAATAGGCCATTAAGTTTGCGGTGAAATCAATCATTTAAAACAACAGAAATCATGTTGTTTCCTCACATTTGTAGAGAAATTTGTTTTTGTCAATGACTGACTTGTTAGGTCACATACTGTAAGGCCATACAGATTAAAGGTGACACTGATTTACACGGGTGCTGTTGATAGATTCCTGTCTCTCTTACCATTAGTCTAAAATGTTGAAATAGAAGCTGAGAGGCAAGAGTCTGTAAATACATCATACTGGTACACAGAGCAGCACTTTCTCACAAGTTAGCCTTTGCAATGGGTTTATACATTGTACCTAATGTCTTTATTATTGGTTAATACATCATTTAGTAATGCTTTATAGCATTTATAAGAACAGTTTTTAGATTGCCAGGTTGTCATAAATACAGATTATTAATGAAATGTTGAAATTTCAAGTTCAATAATAAGCTGGCAACAAAAGTCATCATGCTAATAAGTCATAAACAAAGGGTTCGTGTAATAATCTAATTCTGAAGTTGCAAATGTCAATACATTTTCAATAAATGATTTTGATACATATGTTCTGCAGCCTTTCCCCAGAAGGTCAACCAATGAACCAATCATGGTATGAACTAAAGAGCTAAATGACGAAGCACTTGTGATGCAAGAGGAGGATAAACAGCAGCCAAACAGATGGTTCACAGCAACCCAAAAGTTATTCTTATTAACTAATCTATAACACATAAGTGACAACTTATAAACCCCTTTAAAAGGTGTGCCTTGTTATAATGTGGCACCGCAAACACTTCATCAACAGTCGAAGCAACACATTTTAATATTGTCAGGTCATTTCACACATATCACTTGACTGAAATGGTAGGAAACGTCTAACTTTGTGTTGATAAATACAGTTGAGAATCCATAAATTGGTTGGAAAATATCTGGTTAGCGCATACACATTTATTACTTCCCTGGGAAAAAACAACAACCTTGGAGTGTGCTTTAGAAAAGCACTTACCCACCACCTGCTCTAGTGCAGCTGCTCGATAGCCAACAGAAGACCAACTAATTGTACTGCAAAGCTTCTGGGTGTGAATATATGCAGCTAACTGAATGAGATCAGGCTGCTGCTTAAACCAGCATGCGGTTCAATAAGATGCATGAATAGATAGATGGATTAAGATCTGCATGAATGTTTTGACTCTTACCCAAAACAAAACCTCATCCTCCCCCAGTGTCCTGCACAATCACCTTCTGGTTAGCTTTATGACAGATGTGGCACTTTGGCAATCAATTCCAGGCTGGTGTCCTCCTGTTTATCAGCAGGCAGGGCACTTCGGTCCCCATTCGCAGTATTGATGGTAGGGCCAGAGCGGCCTCTAATCTCCTTCTATGACATGCCTGTGACGGCAGCCTGTAAATCATCTTATCCAGTGAGGCTGCAGAAAAACACAAAATATAGCTGACAAGATACGGTACATGTACAACAATACATATTTAAAGTGAGTTTTTACAGATTTTTCAATGTAAAAATGATATTTAAAAGGTATCGGACTCATTTAAAACTTTTTTACCTGGATTTTCTGCAGCGTGTTTACTGCTGCAAGAAGACATACATCACCGTATTTTGCAAAAGGGCCTCCTGCGATAAAGATAATAGAAAATATAGAAAAAACAATGAGAAATAAGATTAAATAATACCATTTTTATTATCAGTTTTCATCCAGTTTTTACAGGCCAAATAAATACTGATGATGCCCCAATGTTTTTTTGTAGAATTTCTTGATCGGCAAAGACTTAACCACTTGGCTCAATGGTTTGTAAAAAGCAAAGATGTTCTCCTTCTTAATCCTTCAAACACACACCACAGACACTTGTGACACTACTTGCATCTCTATTAAAAGGTGTCTCGCTCTCGTTTGTCTCCTTCCATTTTCTTGTTTTTCCCGGTTTCACTTGTTCCATCTGCCTTCACCTCACTTCAGATAATTAAATTTCTCTGTTTTGCCGCTCCTTTCACCTCCACGTTTGTCTCTGGCTCACAGGGAGAGCATCTCGGGTCTTAGCGAGCAGCCCCACTCAAGCACGATAAGAGCACCTGAATGCAACGCCACAAGCCAATCCACTGTTAGCTCTGGCAGGAGGGCCGCTGAGGGGACATTGCGCTGCCTTACAAGTAAATAAGCCACTTGGGATTTTATGGAGTGCCTCCCTGGAGAGATGGAGAATGAGGAGACAAAGAGAAGAGGGCAAGCCTAATGGAAACACTATATTCTGCCACCCAGGAGACCCCACAGCCTTCCTGAAAAACCCACCATCATCACCTCATTAGCTGTGAACATTTTATAGATCAGAACACAGCCTAGACATTTTTGTCCCCACAAAAACATTTAGTTTTGGGGAGATGAAATGCTGTTTGGAAAGAATCACTTGTGGTCTACGCATGCCCCCTTCCAGACTGACATTGTTTTCTGTTTGGAAACGGGATGAAATTCCAGTCCACCACACGTCATTTAGAAATCAATTATCTTTTGGTAGCTTGCAAGCTAATTGGGTAACTAGCTAACTTACATTTTGTATACGGTACTTACCTTTGGACAAGTTTTGGTTTGGTACCAGTAGTATTGACCTTTCACAATCGCAGCCACCTTTCTGCCACTTACTTATTGCAAGTACTGAGTGCACCTCCAGGATTTAACACTGGTAGATGCCACCTCTCTCTGACTACTTACTCCTGACAGGAATAGATGATGACGTGTCCACTATACTTCACATAGGAAGAGCTCTGGGCATGATGACAAACTGTCTTTATAAGCCTCAGATTTGAGTGCATTATGAGTTTACTTGGAGTCAGCATGTAGTGGTCATTTGAGGAACTGCAGCTTGTGGCACCTCAGTTACTAACAATAATTCTCAGTCGCTGCCATTTGATTTAACGCCAGATAACGTGATGGTTCAACGTATCAACGCTCGTTTCATATCCTACAAAGAGTACCACCTAATTTTCCGTGGGTTTTCCTACAAAAGCCCCCAACGTGTTAATTTCCGCTCATTACGCATGAAGTGTTTTTAAAATAAACTTCATTCTTCACAGGAAACTCAGTCAGGTTTAGGCAAAGATCATCATTTGGGTCAATACAACCACGGAAGTGCCGTGACTGAAATACGCAAGTTATGTGACAAAACATTTCTCGTTTCACAAGGGAACGAACAGCGGTCTCCTGACTGAAAGATCGCTGTTCCCCTGATCTCTTTGTAGTCGCTTTATGTTTCTTTGTGGTCACTTTGAGCCTCTCCCTGGTCTCTTTAAATGAAGGTGAAGGCCGGGGGGGGGGGCTGACACTTTGGGCCCTTGAACTATGCCCGTTAGGCCTGTTCAGTAATCCACCCATGAGCTTCAGCCGACCCACCTTGGTGACTCAGCTTCTGACATGGGTTAAAGGTTCTTTGGACGCTGACCGCCTTTGGTGACCAGACGTCTCTGTAACGGGTTGAATTTAAATGTATTTTAGTGACATTTAAATGCCATTCAACCAACTCCCACGAAAAGAGAGAGAAAAAGAGTAAGTGCAGACGTGTTTGCAGCGAGAGAGAGAGAGAGAGAGGGTGCATGGACAGAAGGAGACGCTTTTATTAAATATTGTCATTTAGTTTAATTAAATTCCTTTATTAACTAGCACAGGAGACAAGTTAATGGTGATAACAAGGAACATGTGATAGCTGTCTTATATAAATGGCTCCGATGTGCATTGTTTAGTCTTAATCTTTAGTATGAGAAGGGTAATGGTGAACAAGGCTGTTTGATGGACACAGAGGATTGTTATGGCTGCTAATGGCGCATTAGCTCAACAGCTATTATACATCATGGAGATAATATTGGTAAATCATAAGTGTTTCCTTTTTTTCACTGGCACTGTGTGCTGCCTCTCCTCCTGCCACCGAGGCTCTGATGTAAAACGCTGTCATCTCAGCGTCGGCGTGTGACTTGTCAGCTCCTGAAGTGAATGAGATCAGATTTATTTTTCAGACATAGCCGGTGACTTGGTACGCTTAAAGAGGTAGATTCTGAAAGATGTGAGACCGATGCTAATGGGGTAAAGATGGAGAGATTTGAACCATTATATTATGGTGTACTTCTCGCCATGAATCAACGCTAACAGGGTTTTCTGCAACCAATCTAAATTGCTTTGTGTTGCCTGTGATTTAACAGGTCTCCCTGCACTGTCAGTGAATGTTTCTTCATTTACCTTCTGAATAATTTGATTAGTAAAATGCAATTTAGAGGATTTATTATTGGGCTCTGTTGAAGCCTAACTGCAAATGGCTGTGACAGAAGTGGGTTTTGAAACATATGCACGCACACACATACACACAGACACACAGACAGACACACACACATACTGGCTGTACTCTACATCTGTGCGAGCCAGTCCGTGGAGAATGCCCGATGTGACAGCTGTTAGCACGGTTATTTTTTGTCTAAATCAAGATAAACACAGTCTTTTCCCATGAACCGTTTTCTAGGCCTTGGCAGCATACAACTAAACCCCCACACATATCAGTGTTCATTCTCACACACACACACACACACACACACACACACACAACAGTGGCACGTCAACAGCTGTCCACATGTCCACATACGTTCTCCCTCAGCAGTTATGTTTAGATTGGATGTGTCGTTACATTAAGTTCCCCGCATAGGAAAATAATGCCCAGAGACAACCAGAACCACTCAGGATAAAAAGCATTGAGTGTTAAATGTCACATGTCCCACTGTGTAGCCTTTCATTTACTATACACCATTACGTTTTTATTTGTTAGCCCTGGTTTAGAGGTAAACGTAGTCATTATTCTCTTTCTTTCATACGGAAAAACATTACATAATGGTATCTTACTTCTATAAATGGAAACAACCACTCATTAAACATGAAAGAAGTAAATATATGAATTGATTTGAATGCTTAATATGAGATGCCTTTTCATCTCCATGCACACGGGATGCCGGATAGAAAAAAGAAATCCTCCTTCATAAAGCCCTTCGTTTGTGACGTAAACAAAGATCAAACCGGAAACGTCTGTGAAGTGTCTTTGTAAAAAGGGTCTGAAACTGACAGAGTGAACTTCTGACCTCTGTGAGCTTTGGGCTGAAAACAAGCAGACACTCAACATCTGATCCTGACATCGCTGACAAGTAATGCACTCTGTGAGTCGCAGCGTTGGAAATATGACACTGGAGTCACATCTGACAAGTCGGTGTAAATCTTGATTTCAGGGCATATTTACATGTTGGAAAAATTATCATTTAAATGTTGTTCTTATTTGGTGACGATAAGAACGCATTATCTAAAATCAGCCATCGGTTGTCGATGGAATGCACGATGTAATAGTCATTATTACCTCCGGTATCAAATGGGACAGTTTATCTGGAAAGGTGATACGATCGATCTTCAGGTCAAACGTGTCTTTGTAAGCAAGCTTTTGGTTAGCAGAGACATATTTTCAACATGTTACCGGTATCGATGCTAATTAAATAATCCAGCGCCTCTTAAATCATTCATTAGTCATTAGCTACTGTGTGGCTACTACTGCCACACACAATCATGACAGACGACAGCGACATACTTTACCATCACCTGAGAAAAGTTAGCTCACCAGGGTGGAAGGTTTTCTTTCTGCAAAAAAAGACTGTGTTGTTAGGTTAGACGCCACAGTCTGAAAGATCTGCAAATTGTTCTTTCAGTATGTTTTTGTATCGTAGTGTACTCCACCTCCCCATCCAACAAAACACACAATGAAGAGTTAAAGATAAATACAATTTTCTATGGAAATCAGAATAACATCGTTATTATAATTCTGTGAAAATCTGATATTGTGACAGCCCCCCGTCTACATATCTGCCATTTCTATGTTGTTCAATTTCACATTAGCTATTCAAAAGAACGCTATTTGAAAAATGTTTTGACATCTGCAATGTGGAACGCTGTGGTAAGTGTTTTGTAGCGACTAGTGCCATAGCAATCAGTTGTTTGCGGCACAATATTAACAACAAAGCATCAGTCGCAGCCAGAGATCCAGAGGGGCGCGTCCGTCCCACAGCAATGAGGAGAGCGCTCACGAACTGGGGAGCAGTTATCAAAGTTTACAAGGGACACGACACCGTGTTGGAGGAGTTACAACTAAAAGGAACGATTTTCTCTAAGGAGGAGCTGATAATGTTGTAAACGTTGTGTCTGTTGTCATTCCTCCAGCGCGGTGGCCTCTCCCTCTTAACTACCAGTAAACACTCTGTAAACAGGCCACGATGGATCCTCTGCTGTTAGAGGCCTGCTTAATGACCAGACCCAATACACTCTGTCTGCTGGCTTAAATGTGCATCATGGGGAATGAAATGAATAGCTTATCAAAATGCGAATAAAAAAATAATTATAATGCAAATTAGAGGGGGGGTGAAATAGGCTTTTTTTGACCACCTCAGCTGCCGGAATCCAACACGTCCTCAGAGCTGAAAGGATAAAATGGGTTGTTTTTGCATTTGGAAATGCCTTTGAGGGTTTTTGATCTGACATTTCTTTGTGTTCCCCTAATCAGCTAAAGCTGCACTCGTATATATATTTTCACTAGCAATGGATGAAGTAACTATGGGTAATGTGAAAGGTGTCTCCGGCATACCCACAATAATTATCATTTGCTCTACAAAGCTTTTTAGCATCTTTAAGCTCACTGATTTGCTTTTATGGCTCTCGCTGCTCTTGTCAACCCTGTTTTCAGCAGCAGCCAGTAATGCAGAAGCTGTTAACTGCAGAAAGGTGAGCTAGTGAGCATAGGTAACGGCTAAAGACACATTTATTTCCCTGAGGAGTTGGTGGAGACCAACACAGAGCTAAAAGAAGAGTGAGTATCGGATTAAAATCCATCTGGTGGCCATAAACACGACTCCAAGTGAATGCTAATATTGCTCCATGTCTACTGGATATTGAAATAGTAGTTTGCTAACAAACTCATTATAGTTACTGAAACAAATAATTAGACAGGAGGAGTTTTAACATTCAAATACGTTTAGAAAAATTATATTTTTCCTTTAGAGCAATTCAACAAAATAAAGAATCTGGATCTCTTGTAAGGCAGGGTCAGGGAACTTCAGGGAAGTCCGGGATTTTCAAACCTTAAAAAACGATAATATAGTTGAGATTGACACACTAGTTATTAATCTCCTTCCAATGTTTTTCATATCAACTATTTCAAGTCCTAATACTAGTCCAGTGCACCTCATCAGCCTGTCGTCACTACCCTCAAAGCGTGACACTTCAGGTTTAAGAGTTAACGAATTCCTGCATCCAACTTTCTTATCAAGACCAGAATAAAGATGTAAGGGAGCTTTCAGCAGCCTCCTTCCAGGCTGAGAAGAGACTCTGATCTGTTTGATCAGGACACACTCTGAGCTTAACGTTTTAAGGCAAGAGATTCTTTTTGTGAGCACACCAATTTAAAACCTGCTACCAGATAAAGAGCGGTGATGCAAGTGCATGCTTCAGGTCTCTTCAAATAACATCAGCGCTCGTTTTTCCTTTAATAATGTCAACTCCAGTGTGCGGTTGCGTCTAGCACTGCCATTTGTGATTGTATTTCATTCTCCTGTGAACTACTGAAAAATCGGAACAAAAAACACCCGGCCATTAGGTTTGATAACCGAATTGCAACTCGGTCTGTTCCAGCAATTTCCGTTTTTTAAATGGATGTTTTATGAGAGATGCATATTACTACTGTCATCTCCAGAATGTCAAATCATTTCTTGGAACAACCAACTCTGCATTGGATTAGTTTTTTTTGCAGTGTCTGTCTTTTACTTCAGGACATCAGGAGGGGCTGCTGGGTGGAAACACACTACAAAGCATCACCAACCGACTACTGGCCAACAGCCTCCAGCAGCCACTTCTTCTCCCAACCCCCACCGCCATAATTGCAGGGCCCTTGCAACCTTCAACCAAAATGGCTTCCATCCACAGTGATGCTGTTTGATCACATGAAAGGGTTCAGTTGTGTAATCACAGAAGTAATCAGGAACAAGAGGAAGAAAGAAGGAAAGAAGTGCAGGGCAACTGTGAGCTCCTTTAAAATTGAGATGGATTGGAAGACAAGAAAGATCTGCTATAAAAAAAATGGATACATGGATAGATGGTTGGATAACAAAATGTATACGTGCATGGATGAAATAATAGAAAAATAGATGGATGGACGGATGGAAAGATGGATGAATGAATAGATAGAAAAATGGATCCTTTGAGGGTTATGGGAATGGATTGATGGGTGGATGGGTGGATGTAAAAAGGCTGAATGGATGAAGGAAGGGATAAATGGATGAATACAAATATAGATCAATTGACAGAAATACAAAATGGATGGGTGGGTAGTTGAATGAATATAAAAAATGTTGGATGAACGGAATGATAGAAAAGTAAATGGAGGGATGGATGTTATGATAGATAGATAGATAGATAGATAGATGGATAGATATTGTTCTACAGTTCTCTCCAAGCCTTAACAGACAAAAACAAATATGAACCAGGAGCTTCCCACAGCTTATAGGGTGTAGCTGGCCAGGCTCCCCCGCTGTGGCACCCCACCTTCATGTCCGGAGCTAACTGACGCAGGGTGCTGACAAGTCTAGCCTCCCTTTCATCTGAGCCTTAAGGGGGTGGGGGGGGGGGTGGAAGTTGAGAGGTTTAGGGAGCCGGGCTCGCATCCGCTGATAGTCATGAAATATGTATAGACGCTGTGCCTCAGACGGGCCATAATTGATCAGAGGACGCCATTAACCGGTGGCACATCCCTGTTCGGCTGCACCTGTGTACCCCACCCCCATCTGATCCCCCCGTCCCCCCCGCCCCCGTCTTTAACCAGCTATGACGATCACACAGACAGAGAGGGAAAGAGGGAGATTAATGAACGAGACACGCCCAGAAGCTCAGTCACAGCAGAAGTAATCATTTTCTGTCAACGTTAGCGTTCCGTCATTTGCATATCGTCGGACTGCTTTCACGCAGTCAAGCTCGACTTAAACACATATTTGCAGGAGAGTAAAATATTAAGTACACTATCATGTTTATGACAACACAATCAATATTGCAAGAATGAAACCGTCAGTCTACCTCTGCAGCTACACTTTTTCTCTCCGGATGGATTGCTGTTTAAGCACCTTTCCAGCTGACCTGTGATCAGTAACCTCTGTGAGGAATTAACGCTGGAAAAGAGCCAGTTTCATTTCATTTACATCCAGTAGATTACCTGACATGGTGCTCCAGGGCCATTTGCTAAGGGCCACTTACATGTTGATATTTATGGGTGTGTTGGCTGTTGGACGCTTAGAGACGGGGTTTAAAAAAGATAATTAACTAATTCATGTAAGATATTATGGGGAGTTCATGCAGCTGCTTAAAAAAAAACAGATAAAGCAATTAAAGGTATGCAGATTAATAAAAAGCTGTAATCCTGGCTCTAGAAGTGATTTGCCCACATGTACCGTATGCACATCATTACATGCAGTATTGACATTTCCAATGTTAATTTGTATGTTATTTCCCTGCGGCCAGCTAAATGGTGTTGACCATCTCCCGGCACAATGCTGAAAAGTTCTGCTCTTCTCAGGAAAGACTCATCAAAGTAGAAATCAATGGTGAGCGGAGCGCACAGTTCAGTTCCTCCTGTCAGAGTCAGCATGCATGCTCATTAGATGCAAGATGAAATACCAGTTATTGTCTTGAGGGAAAATTCGATTTGCAAGACCAGCAGAGAAAATGGTTCCCATCAACAACGAGCACACAGTCCCATTAACAGTGTTCAAGGTTGAGGTATTAACGCTGTCACTGCATTAGTAATGCCGAGTGTGCAGAATCTTCCTCGGCCCGAATGATGCTTCGCTAATATGACACACACGACTGTTTCCCTTCAAATTGCCACGTAACTGTGCTGTCGGCCTTTATTTAGAGAATACAGGTTGTCTTCCTGATTTACTTTACAGCTCAAGGAAGCTGGTAACAGCTGTTTATAGCTCTCTTAGATTATTATATTTCATGATGATTTGACACTGATCCATAATAATAATAATAGAAATAAAATATAATTCCTATGAAGGATGAGGCTGGTGTTATTCTGTCTACAAATCCTATGAAAAGACCATATAATGTGTTATTCAATCTTTCAGTATGTTCTGACTTCTCTACCATGTGTGGGGCTCTCATAACCAAAGCCCATTTGTTACTGGGCATGTAAATCTTGAAAAGAATGTCCTAAATATATAGTTTCTTTCATATTACACATCTAATTATTTTCTAAACAATTGTGCGCTGTAGCTTTTAGAAAATGTCTCTTGTACGGCCCGGGACGTCGGGGATTTTCAAAGCTCAAAAGCAGGTAATAAAGTCGAGATTGTCCTTTAAGAGGGCGTCAGGTGAATCATCAGTAGAATCGGTTTCAAATAAATCCCAAACCTTCCCTTCATGAAGACTGTTGATGGTCCGCGCTGGAAACTGGGCACAGGGGATGAATTATCCTTCATTCAGTCCAATCTAGTGATTCTTTGTGTCTGTCCAGCATGTGTCATTTGTCTATAGCCTGTTAAATCAGTGTGTGTGTGCATGAATAGTGGGGGATGGTAAGTAGGGAAACCTGTGCAACACGTTTGGACAGCCTCTGAGAGGTTATTGATTGGCTTAGAAATTATTAAATCCCCAGGAGTCAAAAAGAGGCTGTTGCTGAGCTGCAGGACTCCAAGCCCCAGCCATTCATAGCTGATGTAAATAACAGTCATAACAAATATTAGTGTGTCGCTATTATTAAAAATGTTATAATGGAGAAAAAAGGATTGGTACACAGCCCATTCTTTGTGTGATTCATTTAGTTTCACTTCACTTATTCAGCCTGACATTGAGGTTGATAGCCGAGTACTATTTTAGACCAATCAGTAGTGAGTGACATATCCGTCGACTTGAACACCCAGTTTTTCTGGTTGAAAGTCCTGTTTTTGTTTGACCGATCACACCTGTCCTGTGAGTGATTGTTTGGTCTCTATACTATGCCGTCACACTCCCGGAGCATTTTATTCAAAGCATCTAATAATGACGTGGATGTGTTTCGCTGCGGCGACTCTGTTTCGTGGGACCACCCACAGCGTTAGCATTAAGCTCGCAGCTATATTTGAGTTCAGAGGTCACAAATTCCTGAATAAATTCCCTCAAACTCATATTCTCCTTACCTTTGTCCTTGTTCCCTGTATACTTTGCTTCTCATATAGGGCTGATGCAAAAATGAATGCATTTTTTTTTTTTATGAAATATTTTTTATTTGGACACTTTGGGTTGCAGCTGTTAGTGTTAAAGGTTGTGGTGTTGTCTTTGATATCCCCTAAGTTCATTTGACACGATAACAGATTGTGTTGAATTGTGTGCAGGAGTTATTCATTAAATGGAACTTATTAACCGATCCAATTTGTGCCAACGAGTTGCTCCCGATACCTGCTGAGCTCCATCCTGCTCTCAGATGACAGGGCCAGCTGTGGCTGTCAGAAGATTTGTGACTCAGCTGCAGAAATATATCTTCGTCCCATCCAATTTCCCACCTGATCAATCAAATGCGGCGTCAATCAATATGTTTGTTTCAGTTCTTACTCCAACCCCACATTGAACCGCCTGTTCTTTAACATTGTAGCAGGTGGTTGTGTTGTGATCCTCTGGTTTTCTGAGTGACGCTTTCAGATTGTGTTGCGTACTTTATAGTCCTGTCTGATTGCAAACTGATTGCAGGCTTCAGATTGCTCTCTTTTTGTT
Organism: Pholis gunnellus; assembly: GCF_910591455.1. NCBI lineage: Eukaryota > Metazoa > Chordata > Actinopteri > Perciformes > Pholidae > Pholis > Pholis gunnellus. Next base: position 23,002,209 of record NC_136537.1, read on the forward strand.
TATCAGCATTCTGGAGATTAAAGGCCATCGCTGAGTGCATCCGTTCCTCTCATTTAAATTCCTCAGCCGTGAAATAAAGCAAATTAAAATGTTGACACCTGCATACAAATTGTGACTGCTCTGTGACAATTGCTGTGAAGTTATTAGAGATCAGTTCACTACAAGAAAGTTTCACCCATAGAGGCCTAGATGTAGACTACTACGGCATCCATGAGCTCAAGGAAAATACATTTTAATATACTTTTTTCAAAGGAGCAAGTTAAATGCACTTCCAATTAGGGTTTAAGACATGAGTTGAGTGTTAGCAATGTGAAAACTGAGAAAATTGAATCGGATAAACCCGGGTGGAGAGCAAAAGATGGCAAACCCAGAGTGGATTCATAATAGATTATTACTTAATAACACGTAACAAGAGACATAGCTTTTTTTACCTTCTGGAGCAAGAAGAGTCCCAAGTCAAAGGTGTTTGTGGTTAGAAAACAGAGAGACATGTGGTAAAACCAAGAAGAGGTGGACTATGGATTACGAGTATGTTGCATGATACTTAGAAGTGTAGTTAACCAAATGAACTACATTGCCCCTCTGCCGGGAAAAGTACAAATGCAATCAAAATCAACTTGAAGTGGTTCAGAACAGCAATAAAAGTCCTGCCCCTTTTCACAGGGAAACATAACTTTTGAAAAATGCAAAAAAAAGGTTGATAAACTTTCACTGGACCTGAATGGTATTCGGTGTCATCATAGTTTAGTGACTTCCTGTGGTAGCTCAAGGCCAATCTGATGCGCTTGTCTCAAAGGATTCAGTACGACATACTTAACTTGCTGTAGAGTCCATATTTTCTTGCACCTGCTGCTGCTGCCAAGGTTCCTCATGCTAGGAAACACAAGGTGCAATGAATCAAACAAGGACACATTGGGCGACGGACATGAAGCTCCTGCACAGGTCATTGAGTTGAATAAATGAGGTGGGTGAGTGATCGCGGTCCAGTGGGTTTTCTATGCACAGCAAGCAAGCCACGATTGAATGAGCGTGATAGTGAGTCGCTTTCTCTATCCATCGGTTACTCTGTAATGTAAAAAATATATATGATAACACTGAAGAGGGTTTGTTTGCTGAAAACGGACTAAATATTAATCAAAATGCCCTTAAAAAATAAATAAATAAATATATACATATCTCAATAAAAGCACATTACTTGCACAAACAACTGCAGATTGATTCATATTAAACATGAGCTGATCAGAGCAGAGAATGTGTAGGTCATTTTCATTTAGCATTTTCCCTCTAAACGTGTAAATACTGGAATTGCAACTGAAATGTACAGCTTCTTTCCCCCTCTATTCATTGTCCAGTGTTGACATTTCATTGACCCATGTCTCATTAAGAATTCTCTGTCTTTCACCATTCATGCAGGCTGAGCAGTAAATTGCTGCAGGGGCGTTGATGTGCAAGAAGAGACGGCCGTCTTAATGGGGGACATGAGTGGGTGGTCTGCTCTCCGAGGGCCTTCTGCAGCCCCTTACCTTGCTGTAATGACTCATTCTGTTCAGCTTAGTCACCCTGCTCTCTGCTGATGTTTGCATGGTATTGAAAACATGTTGCAAAATTGCTTCTCTTTTCTATGCCTTTTATCATCAGTCATTTCTCACTATCAGCCAGGAAGATTATGCCGTCCAGAGATGTTATTCTGGCTTTTTGGTAAAAGTTACACCTGATGTTTGAAGACACAGTTCTCATTACGGTCATTGGCCTTTGATCTGAGAGCTGGTGTCGTCTGAAACCACGGGCCCTATTCACTGAAGAGGCCATGGTATTGGATTTTTCTTCTTGCCATGCCCTGAGTCAGTTCTTCCTCTTTGCAACCGGTCCCTTGACCTTTGTCAGTGTCAGTCCTGTCCAGATGCTGCTCGGTTTACTCCTGTGTTGACAGAGCTTGCAGCCAAAACAACCTAAGAAGGTCTAAATGAGAGGCAACACATAGTACATGTCAGGATGAGGTTGATTGTTTGTGTCTTCCAATTTGAACCACGAGGCTGTGATCAGAAAGATTGCATTTTGCAGGTTGAAAACTCAAGGCTCATCACACTGCCTTTCTTTGTTGAAGACACCCGATCATACATTGGATTCTTTTGTAGTTTATTGCATCTTTTTTTCACTTTTGCTAGACAACCATCGAATAAGGGCTAAGATTAGCTAAACACAAACCAACAAATGAAGCTCTAGCGTAAGTTCAGACAGGAAGACTAAACTCTCGCATGCCTAAGCCCATCACTCCTCATACATGCACACTCATTATTTCCTTGCTGCCGTTGTTTGGGGCTGTCGATCATGATATCAACTGTCTAGATCAGCTGGTCTCTCTAGCCAATCGCACAACGACACAATGACATCGTTAGCCAATCATCTTGCTGCTGTCTCTCTTTAAATACGACTGTCTCTCTACCTTCAGTACGTTCATGCTGCTGTTACGTAACCCTCCACCTCCCCATCTCCGCCCAATCTTCACAGATTCATCAGCTTCATCAACTCATCGTTCTATCAGCCTCATCTATCCACTATGCTGCTGTAATCCTGTAAATGTCCCCACTGCGGGACTAATAAAGGATTATCTTATCTTATCTTATCAGCCACCATCACCACCAGTGTCTGGACTCCACGGGGGGATTTATATTGTTGCCGCTCAGGGCAATCACAACTCGATCACAAATCTCCTCGTCGAGTTCAAGCTCCAAATAATTTCTGTGTAACTCATTAACGCATCATCTGTCATAATAAATGTTAACTTGTCATTCACTTGTCTCTCCTGATTGAACTGTAAGCTAAACAGTTGAATTCATGAGAACCACTTACTCAAAATCTAAAGTACCGCACTAATTTGCCTCCTGCTGTAATGTGTTCAGATCATGGTGACTACGGTTAGTAAAGTCATAAAGCTCTGGTATCCAGGAAAACAAAAAAGATTTGGCGCTCCTGCAAAAAGGCGAGGCGCTCAGCAACGCAAAAGCAGCGAGCAAAACGCTTCACTCTCATTGAAACAATTACAAAAAGCCGCCCCAGGCAACTAAAACGAGCTCTGTCTGATCAGGCCCTCGACTGTCCCAAAAACAACAACGAGTGTTTTCTAACCCTTTTAACCTTTAGACGAGCACGCTGCAATTTTCTTGATCAAATATAGCCTTTTCTAGTTTCATAAAGTCTGATGTTTGTCACGTGTGTTTCACTGTCCTGTGTGTGTTTTTTGTGACCTTACACTGGACTTATTGTGTTTCTGTATCACATGCTGGTCTGTGCCTGCAGCAGACCAACCCTGACAGACAGATGTGTATTTATATGTTTAACAGTTTCATAGATACGGTGTTCCCCATTTTGAATTAAGTTACAGTCAAATACCCGCTATGTCACGAAACCCATGACACTGTTGTTCTATGCAGATAAACACTGTTTACACAGGCGCACTGATGAAAATAGCAACGGCCTCTTTTTGCGTAGCATACAATTATACAGCGACTTTGTTGGATATGCTTGTTGTTTACTACGCTATGTCTGAAGGCCACGACAAACACAGGGTTCAGCAAAGGCTTTGCAGAGCAACAGTTAAAGGGTCATCTTTGGTTGAGGACTGAAGCTTTGTTAGTTTAGAAACTGCCGCTGAGACAAAGTTGATGTGCACCTGTAAAGTGTGTCCATCTCATCCAGACTGTGAACCCATCAGCTCTGTTCTATATTAATACTCTATTAGTATAATATGCACCTGTAAAGTCATTTCTCTTCTCCTTTTTTTCAATAAAGAAGATATATTAAATTGCTCTATACATGGGAGACCTTTTGGTAGACGGTGTGCATGCATCTCCCTCCCTTGCATAATATCTCGAATAGCAAAACTATAATAAAATTAACACCGCCGACAAAATCAGCTTGCAAAGTTTGTGGAGAAATGAAGCCTCAAGCTATTTAATAAAGCTGTGCTGCGTATTAATTATGGGTTTGCTTTTCTCTCAGGAAAACCTCAGCGGTATTTTTAGTAACTCAGTACTATCAACTTAATATATTCTTGACTTGGAAAAAGGAATAAGAGCCTAAAGTATTTCTGTTACTAATTTGCATTCCAGTTTAAAAATACCATATGAGTGGCCACTCTCGCAGGGATGAAGATTTTCAGGCTATTCTTCTGGAGGCGTCCTTCGGTTTTAGGGATACCGGGGCTTGGCATCCATTCCACGGGACACCTTGGTGTCTCCTCTTCCAAAACCGCTCTGACTGCACATCATTGCCATGAACAGATAGGAAATGAAGGGCAGGATCTTGCCTGTAGTTTCATTTATATGTTAATCTTTTTGTGGTCCTTGGTTAGAATTTGAGTGATTCCAGCATATGGTTTGGTAATGTGTTCAGCTGGACACATTCAGACAGCAGTGGAAAGCCTTTACATCCTCGTAGCATAGAGGCAATCTATCATGTGCTAGGTTTGGCAGCGTGTCGGCCCTCCAGACCCCATAACCGTTCCATTTATATAGAAGACTACCTGTAAGATATCTGTAGAATATAGAACGGCCGCGCAGTTGAGGTTAACTTTTGCCATAAATCCAGAAGACAAAGTAGGCATTTGCCTGTGAGTGATTGACTAGACTCTCTCTCCATGCAGTGACTTGAAAACTGTCAATGGCAAATGTGGGGGAGAAAAGAGGAAACAAGAGATTTTTCATGGGCCGTTAATGCAAACGCATGCCTGTTGAAAGCCACGGAGAGAGTGGCTTGATGGATGGAAGCTAATGTGTGACAGGAAGGGAGGAAAAAATGCCTTGGATGTTTGGCTGCTTTGAAAATGTAGCATATTTAACCCCCTTTGATATACAATATAATAATCTAGCACTTAACACTAAAATGTCAATAATTCATGTCATCATGACAATACATTTGTATGAGTCATTGCTGTTATTCTTTTTTTATTGCTTCATCTGTATTTTTAATGCAGTAGCATTTAAAATGCTTTGTTGGTTTATTCATAATATTTCTTTTGATATTCCTTAATATTCTATTTATCTATTGACGTCTGTGTGACAGCTGCTTCAGCATACAAGAAGCAGATTTAAAACACAGACAAAACAACTCTAAGTTAGCCATGCTATTGGCTCTGTGGGGCTGTACTTGTTTTGAGCTAAATGCTAACATCAGCATGCTTACATGGTTAGTGGACTTCTACTTGTACAGCGCTTTATAGTCTTCCGACCACTCAAAGTGCTTTGACACTACATGTCATCATTCACCATTCACACCCATTCATACACTGATGGCAGCTGCACATCCGGACTACCTAATCATTCACACCCATTCATACACTGATGGCACAGGCTACGGGAGTCATTTGGGGTTAAATGTCTTGCCCAAAGGACACAGATCGAATCGAACCGCTGACCCTTTGTTTGAAGGACGATCCACTTTGAGCCGCAGTCACCCCCGCTCACAATGACAATGCTAACATGCTGATGTTTAGCAGGTATAATGTTTACCATGTTCCCTATCTTAGTTTAGCCTGTTAGCATGCTAACATTAGCACGAAACACAAAGTGCATTTGAGGTTGACGGGAATGTCATTCATTTTTGCTGGTATTTGGTAATAAACCAAAGATGAAAAGTCAGAGGATCACCAAAGTAATTACAATTCAGCCCGAGGGGGACATGCATGTCTGGACCGCATTTCATGGCAATCCAATACTTGTTGAGATATTTTAGTCTGCACCAAAGTGCTGGAGTGACTGACATAATGTCATTGCCATTCCTAGAGCCACACCACTAGCATCGCTAAAATGAAATGGAAAATGAATCCGTACAATTCACCCCGAAATATTTCGTACTATTTGTAAGATTGTTTCTGCATATGGAAGCATCCAACAGGGGAGGAACTCTCAGCTCCCCACCTGGCGTGCTAGCAGATCCGTCCATCCTGCTCCCTCACCACTTCTTCTTGGTCAGTCATCGACAGACCCAACCCTGGCTGGCTGCCATGGTTCCTAACGAGGTCAGACTCCTGCCTGCTCGGCTGCCCCTGATCAGCAATATGTGTGTCATTATGTGTGTGTGAGTGTGTGTGTGTGTGTGTTTGTGTCTATGGGAGAGAAAAGGCGGAAAAGCAAGCCGGACAAAGAGAGACTCACAGAAAGACAGAGTGAGTGTGGGAGAGAAAGAAGGGATAAAGAAAGTGTGCAAGAGTGTATGTGTCTGTGCCGGTGGAGCTCTCTCTGTGCCATAGGTATTGACCTGGAATAGAATTAGTGCTAATGAGGAAGGGGAGGGAGGGTGACATATGTGAGGGGATGTGCAGGGTTGCCAGGTCAGGCCTAATTCACATTTAGGGGAGTCCTGATTGGAAAAGTCATGCACTGGTTGTGCTGAATAGCAGCTACTTCCAGGGTTTGGTGGTGCACACAAAAGCTTGGCCAGTGATTTGAATGTTGGTAAGTGAATGTCTACGGCAAAAATGGACAACAAAATGACCTACATGAAATATTAAGGGGTCATCAAAGATGCTGGGCACATGGATATGTGTACTAAATTCCACGGCAATCGCTGGAGGCAGCAAAAAATCAGGTCAGGATTTATAATATGGCGCATGCTAAATTACATCAGAATCCTCTTTTTGTGTAAACTGTTGTCCGGCACTGTAAGCACCAGCTAGCTGCAAGATTTGTCTGCCTTTTAGTCCAGTTGGCATATGGTGGGTTTATCAGAGCTTGTTTGAGGTTGATTAGATCGGTGACATTGAGCCAAATCGGGTCATTTTCGCGCCATAAAATCAACACAATGAGTTGAAAGACACTAAAATGTTCCGTAGAGAGCTGAAGGGAACTGCAGAGTCCGAAAGTGGCGTAAGGTATTTAAAACAAGTCCCGGTGCACACTATTATGACGGGCTCTAGTGCACGCTAGTTACCACACCCCTAGTGTATATATCATACCATCAATGCGTTTGATTTTACAGTTGAATGAGTTACTTATGTAATTGTATTGAGAATAATATATGGGCCCCCTTCACGGGCGCTGCCTGAACTGCCTATGTTTACGCCCCAAGTTTTGACCTGTTGGTGGCGTTAGATGAAAAGACAACCAGAGTCACTAGAGGCACATAATATCTGTGCCATATTTAATCTATATATATATTTAATATTAGTTGAGCTATTTCACACCAAAGTGTTGGAAAGATGATGGGCTGGCCATAGTTACCATCCCCGGAGAAAATGTGCTAGCGTGGCTAATCTCGCTGGCTACAACAACAGTCTTTCCCAGTGCAGGAGATTTTCCCTCACAGTGTGATTTCCTTCTATTTTATTGCATCATTGAAGTGTTAGATAACCAAAATGTGTATATTTTTCCCAAAGCTGCCACCTCGAATCTGATACCGTAAATCCCAGCTCTGTGGTGCTATATTGTGAAAGATGATATCTGCTAAGGACTTGAGACTGCTGATTAACATCTGCTGCAAAAGTCAAATCAGGTCAAATCTGCTAAGCACTCTTGACTAAACAAATTGAAATCCTGGCAGGAGCAAAGAGATTGCAAAATTGAAGCCAATTTCTTTGTGTGCACATGTGCAAAACACTGTTGAACAGCATCCATCTGTGATATAATGTAGCGTCCTATAGTCTTAGCCTGCCGCGTCATTTTAATATTCCTCCCCCTGCTCTGTGCGACAGTGAAACTCTGAGAATGTCTTTGTTACGTTCCCCACGGTTCTCCATCTGTCCCCGGGCCCCGTTACACCCAAGACTTTGATTTGGTCGACGAACGGTGTGTGTGCAACAGCAGCAGCAGCCGAGCAGGGTTTTGTCCTGAGATGAACTCTGCAGCAGCCGTGGTGAGGGCTGCTCGCTGCTGACGGAGGGAAGGAACAGAGGGAGAGGGAGCCAAAGGCAGGGGAGGGCGGAAAACAGACAAAGAGAGAAAAGAGCAACAGAGAAGGCGGACATGACAAATAAGAGCAAAAAGAAAAGTCTAAAAAGAGACGGAGAGAGAGAGAGAGAAAAATGAAAAGACGAAGGGAATAAACCCACTGTAACAGAATGAGTGAGTGGCTTTAAAAGAGAGAGAAAGAGCCACGGAGAGGCAGAGCGAGAGGAAAACGAGCAAAGAGAATGACAGGAAAATGAATAAAATATGGAAAAGGGGGGTCAAAGGGAGGATGACAAAGCCAAGAAAACGGAAAGGGACAGGAAAAGCAAGAGAGGGGAAAAAGGCAAAAAAGGCAAAGAAGCAGAGTGGACGGGCTACGGGAAAAGTCAATGACAGCAGGAAAGAGAGATAAATCAAAACACAGAGATAGAGGATGAGAGGGAAAAAAACAAGATAGAGAGTGAAAAACAAAGACTGTCAACAGGGGAGGCAGAGAGTGACAGGAAGAAACTCAAATAGACTGGAAGCAAGTGAAAAAGACATGAAAAATAAAGGAAACCGAGCCAAAAAGAGAGACGGAGCCAGGTAGCGAGAGAGAGAGAGCAAACCTTTGCCAACCCTGTGAAATTTCCTCAACTCCCGGCTATAATAGCTCTGCATAATAAGCCGATTTAGCAGCTCAGTACCAATAAAACACCCAGGTGGTGCTCACTTTTCTCAGCTTGATGAGCCAACGCTGTGTTGCAAGAGAGTCTGCTCCTCATTGTTCTGTTTGTGCTCAGCTACAGTAAGGACGAAAGGAGCTGTACGGGGGTTCACAAGGCGTCAATGATCATTCCCTCCCGCTTAAATAAAAATTAACATTGTGCTGCTGTGTTTATTGATCTGTCTGGGCGTCTGGTGCTGAAACCACATGTTGGTGGAATTGTGTTATATATGTGATCCATGTAATCATGAATGATGAGGTGTAAATAAAGCAAAAGCCCACACAAGGCGGACGGGAGGTGGACCGGTCCGACAAACAGCGATCTTCCAGTCGGAGACCGCTGTCCGTTCGAATCGAGAAGTCTTGTAATTCTATTTGTCGCGTAAGTGATGTCACTTCCGTAGTTATTTTAACTCAAACGACAATATTTTCCTGATCCTAACCAAGTAGTTGTGTTGCCTAAACCTAAATAAGTTGTGTCCTGTGAAGATGGAAGTTTATTTTGAAAAGACCGTATGCATGTTAACTGAAGTGTTGAAGTGTTAACTCACTCTCTATTTTCGACCATGATACCCATAGAAATATTTTCCAAGTTCTCATCCGTTGTCCCTGCATTGATGTGTTATCTCTGGGTGCAGTATATGTCAAAAATATTTACAAAGAAAGACTAGTGATACATCAAAATGTATCTTTTCTTGTTTTTGCTTGTGGATCATAGTTGCTATTGTTGATTTAAAATATTGAAAGAATGTGGGAGATAGAATTTGCTCATTTTCCCCTCTGCACTAGGTGATCTAAGGACGGAGGTGTGGGTGGAGGCCAACACTCGTAGTGCTGTGAGTCTTTAGAGACTCATGTTCTCTGAGCGACGCCCATTTTTGAACGGTGCCATCAACCAGTCTGATCCAAATCCCTCTCCAAATGTTACCTCGCCCACATATTCTGTTTCACTCAGATATATACGTCACTTTATGGAAGCAGCTACAGATGCTCTGCTGTTTCACTGTCACGAGAAGCAGACGCTGTATCGCGGTGCCTTTCCTGGCGTACCTTGACAAACCATGGAAAATCATGATGGAGAATAACTTGGAACACGATCTCCCTCTGTCATTAAAACATTGACACAGACTGATTGTAACTGTTTTGGTTTTTCAGTTTTCTTCTTCATCTTTCTTTTAATGTTATATATTGAGTACATTTAGTTTGCAATGTTGCTTTTTTTTAATCTTATAACTGCATCTTGTTATATGATGATTATTATTTAAAAAAAACCTAGTAAACAGGACACTTCTTATAAAGAGAGTTTGCTCCCCTGTATATGTTCAAAGCTTGCAATTCCCAGCTGCTTCTCACAGCAAGCCTCATAGCTCCAATAGGGGTTAATGGGAAGATTATATGCTCCATGGGTTGGGAAAGTTCTCTGTGCTCTTGGGATTATAAAACCTTTACAAAAACAGTGAGGGGCTTCAAAACTGGATTGTATTAAAGCTTTAAACAAAGCTGTTTTTCTCAGCATTCTCGAAAATCTTTTTTTTTTGCAGATACAAGGATTGCATCTGAAAGTGACTGTGATGGAAAGAAAGCATGTATACTGAGTTGTCTGGGTCACAGACATGCTGCTTTTGTCTGACACCAGAATATCTCGGGTCTGTGGAGCTACAGCCCTCTCATTGTGCAGAGCTGTAGTCCATTTGTTGTCCTCCGCCTCAGCCATAATGATTAATGATGCAGAATATGATGGTGCGATATATAGCTAACTCACCCACGCTCAAAAGAGCTTTTTTTTCCCAGTGTTGTGTCTCCCCAGAGACGGGCATTTTGACTTTGGATGTTACTGTCGGGTGTTCTCCTGTTCAGTGTTTAGTGAAAGTGGAACACCTGTGTGCATGTCGGGCCACTGTGTTGAACTTCAAAGAAAGAAAACAGGTTTTCCACAGAGAGTCGATGAAAGCTTTTCATCCACGCTGCTTGATGAGTGACTGGGGATTATGTAAACAGGCAACAAAGAGGAATACAGTATGTGTAATCTCTCATTCTCCAGTTTTGTTGGCCATGAGTAAATCCATTGTTGTCGAGCAGAGACTGCTTTCATAGCTGCCTGTTTCCAAGCACTGGCATTGTTTTTCTTACTCAACTTTTGAGTTGATGCTACCCGGCAACAGATAGGAGAGTATGAAAAAAAGACCTTTTCATACAAATTTGGACTCATAAAAGTGCATTCAGTCCTTTTGATGGATCTAAGAGCTGTTTATGAAAACGGATGAGCACAAACAATTCTGTTACGCCATGTTATAAGTGCTTGGTTCCTGAAGGGCTCATGCTGTACTACACGGACACATATGCAGACTAAAATGGCCTTGTTCAACTCAACAATCTCCGTTAGAACTGTTGCCAGTATAGAGTGTACAATTCAGCAGGCTGCTCCGTTACGCCAGCATCTAAAACCAACTTTTTTTATTACTACTTGTTGGCATTGTGGGAGTCCAAAAGTTTATTGGAGCAATAACTAAGATGTATACTGCCCTATAGCATAAAGCAATCATCATGTGTCTGCAGGCGGATGACGGGGCTTCTGATCAATACCAATGACTCAAATGACTTCAGGAGGGTCAGAGATTTCTGGCTTTTAAAATCACTTTGGAGGTTGTTGGAACTGAAGCGAAGGTTATAAATGTAACTGTGGTTCTATGAATTATGTCTGGTGTAGAGATCATCATCGTTTGTTTCGGAAAGAAGTGTGCAGACATGCTTATACAGCCTCTCGTGAATAAGAATCAAGAATCAAGGGTTTACAAAATTTTCATTTTTCATCACCATTCAGTAGTTTGAGTTAGCCAAAGCAAGCTAGTGGGTATTTTCCAAAGCTATGGTATTTTTAGCAGGAAAATTCCTACTGTGTAGTTCTGCACTGTGTTCCCTTACTGAGCTGTGGTGGAGGGATATGACGTAGTAGTGACATTTAGACAAAATGCAAAGATAGCCAACACAGACCACAGTAATCTGTATTAGCATCATAGGACAGTTTAGTCATGAAGGCTTATCATTTCAGCTCTTTGCCCGTTAATACAGAGATTACCTTGATTAATAGTTTTTCTACTTTTTCCGCCAGTAAAAAAGTAATAACAAGTCATAGTATAGCACAGGGGTCCCTAATAGTCGGACCGTGGTCCGGACCCAGACGCCGTTGTATCCGGACCCAGGACCTAAAACCGATAGATAGTTGAGAATTATTACATTTTGACGGAGCGCTTCTATTTTAACCGGCGCAGCTTTTCCAGCCTTTACGGCACTTGTTCAGCGGCGCAGGAAACACACCGACCAATGCGGTGTAAATCACATCACGTGATGCAGCGGTTTTCCCGAAAATCCCCAAAAACAGAGCAACATTTCTGGGGTTGGGGAATGGGGCTTCGGCGTGAAGAAAGCGAAAAAAACACTTACATTTGGGCCCAGATTGACCAATCATACTTTAATCCAGCCCTTATTTTATTTGAAATGAGAAGAACATTTATTTATGTATTTCTATATATTATTTATAATCCATCCAGTTAAATTTGAAAACTGAGAATAATAATTGTTAAAATATAATTGATGTGTACTTTCTTTATTTGATTTGACAGTTGTTGACTACACAGAGACATTGTTACTACTACTAGGCTTCTTGTATATATATATATATATGGCACTAAATACCGCAAGTTAGATATTATTTTCATGTTCCTTTTTTTAATTGAAATTGTTCAATTACTTTTATTTTTCTTGTCTTGCATTTTCCGCCGACTAAAAACAGAATTTGTAGAAAACCTTCACAGAAATCTCACACAGCTCGTTAACAGGGCGGTATCGCTGTCTTGTGACAACATCTGTATTATTGTTATGATCTTAACTGAAACCCAACAGAGAGGGTTGGAAGCAAGACGGCAGGCCCACAGCCTTGCCAAACTGCAGATATCTTTTGAATGTTTGCATTCTTGGAAAGGCCTTTCTTCCCATGGGGAGCTGGGAAAAATGTCCCACACAAGGACACAGCAATCCACAATTTCTTTTCATTTGATTAGTACCGTGAGCCAATTTAGAGCAATGTATATGCATGTTTTAAGTACAACCAAACAAGCAACTGGTTTCACTCACTAGCTCCTGCTAGCTAGACCTAAAAAAGTCCTGAGAAAAATCTTTTGCTAAAGTGTTGTTTTTTCAATGAAAACCTGCACGCACACGGCTGTTGATGGCACATACTGTAGATGAAGGCCATTTTGTTTAAAGTTGTGTCTGGAAGGAGTCGGCCACTACTGTCTCCATGTTGTGTATATTGCGTGGGAGCTTGTTAGCACTGTATCCAAAACAAGGGCATGGGTGGAGAAGAACCAGATGTGGCCATTGGCAGCTGGTTCACGAGGACATCCTCCAAGCTTGGACAGTACATACTACATGACATCAGCACCAGATGGTTTAGTCATTGAACACCCACCCTCTCAAACCATACAGCCGTGCTGAAAGTCTAAAAATCTAAATCTTACACTTTAGATCCTCTTTGGCAGATTTGTTAATGAGGTGTTTGCTGAAGGCAATTAAGCCTAATTTGTCAGTGTAACAACTTTGTCCAATCCTCACTCTTTGGGCCAAAAGCTAGAATGCTGCTCATTCATCATCGTTAAATACATTTAAAATACAGCTGAGGTTTGTTTCTGAAATTCCACGCATTTATTTTGAATTTAAATGACGTACAAGATACGTTTAATAATAAAAGCCAAGGAGTTACAGTAATGGATATAAATCACTTGGCACACGTGTCTGATCCACTTCAGCTTCATCCATGTGTTGTGATGCCTGCGGTGTACATTTTTTGGCCCTCCGCCACCAAATCACCAACAGTGAGGAAAGTATTAACAGCATAGCCTGTGGTTTTGCAGCCAAAAACACAGAGGGGAAAAAAACACTGAAGAAAAAAGGGCCCTTGGATCCATAGAACACAAGAGGTATCTGAGATAGGAATGGATGAGGAAATAATTAGTCACTGCAGATTTGTCAATTTCTTGTCGAGGCATTTCTCCCCTCAATAACACACTTTTGCGGTCCTTTTTATTATCCATCTTCAAAGTGCAATGGCATATCCGTGCTAACACAAGCTCTCCTGTTCCAGACATATCAATAAGTCGGCCTTGAATTTCAGAATATTTGGCACTTTGAGTAGGAAGGACAGTGAGAAGTGGCCTCCAGTATAACTTCAGATACCAGACATTCATTTATGTCTTCCTGAGAATGCTTTACAGGGCCGTAACATGAACTCATTGCATTCCTCAGTCCTGTGTATTTTGTTGAATAAATTAGCAAAAGATTTTTCAGCAGTAAAGCAAATATGTTTATTAAGCACTTTAATATACATCAGAAAATTCCACTTCATATAATACAGGAATTATTTTAAAATGAAAGTTGAATGTACATGTTAAGCTATTTACAATCCAATCACTGACAGTCAAATCAAAAGATGACAGACAACACACAGTCGAGAAAACGAGATAACTGCTCAATAAGACTGTACAGTATGTTTTCCAACACTGTTCCTAGACCCGATCCTGCCTTGAATCCTTCTGTTGACCCTTCATGGCATACGTTTGAGCTATTGTTGCACTGAAGAGCTGAGAGCTTTCACTAGGGCTTAGAAGTGTTTGTGCATGCGATAGGTTTCTACTCCCCCGATCCCAGTTCTCGGCGAAAAATAGCTCACTGTTGACAATATGAAAAGCCTGCAAAAATATGACACAGCCTGTAAACGCTAACACAGCTCCACACAGTTCATGAGAAACAGATGTTTCAGTTCCCTCAGCGTCACAGTCGAGCACCTCCTCCCCTCCGTCTCCCGCGGGGTTAAGTCCTGTTGAACCGATAGTCAGCTTCTCACAGGGAGGAGGTGGGACAGCGGAATGTTTCAACTTTGGCTTCACAACTCTGCATTTCAAACATCATTCACAGCTATGAGTTGTCTTAATGGCGGAACCCTTTTTGAGCCGTATTGTGCCATGCCCCTGAAAATCCAGCAGGAATCACTGGAAATGAACCACATGACCAGAAGGAAACAAAGCTTGGATTTTGTTTCTTGCATTGCAGGAGGTTATACATGTAACTCTGCGGACAGATGCATTTTTTTTTTTTTAAATTACTGCTTAGACTTGAAATCGCTACATTTAGCACCAAACTTTTGCTGACGGTACACAATGGGTTATTTAAATAGTTTTTATGAACACACAAAATAATAACAAGCAACTGAGAAATCCCATAGGGACAAAATGAACTTCTTTTTTTTACATTTTCAATGAACCTCCCTCTTTCTTGGATATTTAGAATAATACACAAATGCACAAAACCAACAAAATTGGAAGTCCAAAATAACTGCAGGCAACTTCTGAACACAGCACCATGGTAGAGCGTAATGCAACACAAAATGCAGCAACAGTGGCTTTTTCCAAAAATAAATATGCTTGTATATACTTGTGAAGTAAATTGCCATAGCTATTAACATATTACACACAACATAGGCTGAGCACATTGATCCAAGGTTAACACAGATTATTTGGGGTCTCTAGAAAGGCAGACTATCAATGCGCTTAAATTCATACCATGGCGTCAGTTACTGTTATGTCCTCTGGTCTTGTGACAATGTACTCAGTGGTGCATTGCTGTCAGTGTGAGAAAGTAGACAGAACAAACATAATATAAAATAATAAAAAAGGCATTGGTATGTTTCTCTCAAACAATGACTTTGATAAAACATGGATGGGATACAAAGTGAATAGAACAAATGCATGTCTGTCATTTTACTCTTTTAAAAGTGCATACACTGTTTATTAAATAGCATAACATTAAATTAAAATGATAGTTTGCATGAATACATGAAGGAGGCTGTAACAGATGTAGGCACATCGATGTATCAGTTCACATAAGCCTTAGGCAGCAATCAACAATCGTCCCTAGGTATTATTTTGAGGTCTCCCACTGATGGAAATAATCTAGTCATTTGTATGCAGATGAAATCAGTTGCTTTGGCACATTCCCTCCACTGTCTGCACGACGAATAGCATTCAAGACATCTGAAACAGGAACAATTTGGATTAATGTGTTGTTTGGGAGGAAAACCGGTCTACTCATCCAGATGGAGGCATTCTTCATGCAAGTCTGACTAAATCCAACTGATGACATTTTGTGTTGAGCGCAGTCAGTATAAGCCACTGTAAATGAAGAGGTCTTGCTTATGTGCCGTCACCCTGACCTGAATTTCAACTTTCAGACAAATGCTTGATGCATTTCAACGAGAGCACACACTGGAGGACTGTTTTGGAACGTATCTCTTACCAGCTATAATGGAGTCTCCTTTTTGTAGTTAAACCCAGGGTCTGATCCTTCAATCTGCAGTTTGAGGGCTTGTTTAAGGCTTAGCTCTGTTTCCCCTATGGGATAGTTCTCTAGCACATCCTGGTGGCCTCTGCTCTGTCCAGTCCGAGGAACTGATACCCTACTCAGGAAAACCTGATTACCCTGTAGATGATAGTTGGGGTTGGTCATAATGCCATTCCTCTTCTTCTCAGCAAGGCTCTGCTGCTGGATGAAGAATTGCTCTTGGCTTTGCCCCCTTTCCTGCTGAATTGAACCACCAATCACAATCTTGCAATGGGGATCCTTCACTGAAATGTTCGCGACTGATTTGTTGAGAGCAATCCTCTTGTCAAACTGTGTCATCTCGTACTCCAGAACTTGACCGTGGGTTGATCCACTGTTCTTGACTTTCTTCTTGTCTCCCAGAACTCCTTTACCATTTGATGTCCCATTTCCGGTCTTACTTCCCTTTGATGACTTGAGACCAGATTTTAACAGAGTCCAGTCAAAGTCATTGGATGGAGATGATGGCTGCTGACTGATAGACTTGGTCGTGGAGGAGGGGGACACAATAGACTGTCTGCTCCGGCTGCGAGGCAATGAGTGCTGCTGGATTTGTTCTGTGAATGTCAGTCCGTGGAAACTGTCGATGGGCACAGTCTGGGCTGTGGCTGTGGATGATGTGGTTCTCAAGGACGAGTTCTTTGAACTCTTGAGGGAATTATTTGAAAGGGAGGACTTCTGTCTGTCAACTGTTGAATCAGGAGACTCTGACGGTGAACTGAAAGCATGGACAGGTCCGTTGGGTAGACCACGTCCAGACGACTGCATATCTCCTGCACCGGTGCTGCCAGAGCTACTGGATTTAATGGTGAGGGACTGCATTTTACCAGTCACTGTCAATGGGTTTTTCTCTTCCATGGTGTGTACTGGGGAGGGATTGCAGCCATTTAAAGTTGTACCCCCATACTTTTCCAGAAGCTTTATGATCATTGAATGGCCACCTTTTGCAGCCACTCGCATTGCTGTGCGTCCAAACTGATCAGCGTGGTTGGGGTCAGCACCGTTTTCAAGAAGTATTTGCACAACATCGATGTGACCCTCTTGTGCAGCTATGCCTAGTGCTGTTGCTCCCTGGTTACACGTATGATCCACATGTGTGCCGTTCTCTATCAGAAACTGCACAACTTTCGTGTGTCCTTGCCACGCAGCAGACTGGAGGGCAGATCGCTTCTCATTGTCACAGGCATTCACATCAGCATGATAGTTGATCAGCAGCCTCACCATTTCAACATGCCCTTGCCAGCAGGACACGTGGAGTGCAGTTCTGCCCTCGGTGTCACAAGATTCCACATTCGCTCCGTTTTCAAGAAAATACTCTGCCATGGCCAGCTGATTTTCAAGTGCCAATATGTAGAGTGTTGGGCGTCCGTCTGCGTCTTTGCAATCTATATCAGCACCGTGGCTCAGCAGCAGCTCAACAATGTCCCTGTGGCCTTCCAGTGCAGCCACCCTGAGAGAATTCCTCCCATCATATCCCCTCTCGTCAATGCATGACTTGTTTTCCAGAAGAATTTGCACACAGTCATAATGTCCCTCTTGTGCAGACAATATCAGCGGTATTCTCCCATCATTATCAACCTCTGTACAACGAGCACCTTGCTCAATAAGGGCGTCGCACACTTGGCGGTGGCCCTCAAAAGAAGCCATGTGTAGCGGGGTCCAGCCTGCATCGTCCCTGTGGTTCTCGTCCAGACCTCTGTCCAGCAGAGTTCTGACCACCTCTACGTTACCCTGAGCAGATGCAATGCTCAGCACAGTTCTTCCCTCGCTGTCGATGCTATCAACAGCAGCCCCCCAAAAGAGTAGTGTGTTGACAACAGAGGCATGGCCCATTGATGCAGCAGCAAGAAGAGGAGTGCGACCATTGTTGTCCGTGTGATCCACGTCAGCCCCACCTTCCAAAAGCAGATCAACTACATCGACATGTCCTTCATAGCCAGCCACAAGGAGAGGAGTCATGCAGTCTTTATCACAGTGGTCCACCTCTGCTCCCCTTTCAATCAGAAGGCTCACGACAGAAGCATGGCCTTTACTTGCAGGGACACAGAGAGCAGCGACTGAGAGGGCAGTCCTTCCATCCACATCTTCATGATTAACTTCGGCCCCGTGGTCCAAGAGGTGCTCAACGATCTCTCTGTGTCCCATGTATGCTGCGGCGATGAGCGCTGTTCTTCCTTCATTGTCTGCTTTGTTGACCTCAGCCCCATGCTGAAGGAGGTTCAACACGATGTCTTCATGACCTCCCCAAGCAGCAGCTCTCAAAGCAGTTCTACCATCAGCATCAGCACAGTCCACTTTGGCACCGGCATAGAGCAGAGCAGATACTACCTCTGAATGTCCACCCCAAGCTGCTGAGCGCAGGGCTGTCCATCCATCATGATCTGTGTGGTTTATGTTGGCCTCACAACCAATTAAGCAGTTGACCACTTTGGTGTGGCCCTGCCTTGCAGCAAGAGTAAGTGCCGTTTGTCCATGGTTGTCTTCTAGCTCCATGTTTGCCCCTCTAGATATGAGCAAGTTGACCACGTCAAGGTTTCCACTGTATGCAGCGTTGGCCAGCAGAGTTCTCACACTGGAGTCACACTGGTTCACAGATGCCCCGTTGTCTAGTAATGTCCTTATTGAGTCCTCTCTTTCCAGGGCCTGTTGTACAATACACGACGCATGGTCGTCCTCATTGTTTACATGAGCTCCAGCTTTGACCAGAAGTTGAAGGACCTCCTGTTCTCTTGGTATGGAGGTGGTCAGAGAGTCTTTAGCAGGAGTTCCATTCCAAACCATCCAAAGAGCCAGATTAAATGGCTCAATCTGCAGATTGGAATTGACAAGGTGCAGTGCAAATTCCTGCACTTCGAGTGGTTTGAGCTGCTTTGCCCGGCAAGTATAACTCATCGCCAACATCCTATGTCCCTCTGCTGCATTGCACAAGTACTTCTGGGTGCAATGCTTGACATCTAGTAGCCACTCTGCAAAACTGTAGTGAAATAGGATTTTAGTACTCCCAAGGCCATCGACCAACAACTTGGAGAGAATGTCCATCTTTTTCTGAAACTCTTCCATAGTCAATGTCATGTTTTTGGTCCAGACTGCATGGTACAGTTCCTTGACCGTAAGCGTCCTGCACGTTGCCAGGATTACATTAAGGATTGGCTGGACTTTGGCAAACTGTTTTCTGACAAATAGTCTCTGGCAGAGCCACAGGTAGAGGCCATTGAGGGTGCCAGGGATGTCACGGATCTCGCGAAGCATGATAAAGTTCTCCACCACGCCATCCAGCACACGCTCCAGGTAGAGGAAGCAGCCACTGCTCTTGATGTGGAGTTGGTTGAGCATCTCGGCGGTCTCCTTGGTCAGGTGCTGCCTCAGGGCCTCCTCCTGGTCCAGCCTGTGGAGGATGTACTGTTGCACATCCTTGACGATGTAGGCCTTGCGCAGATCATCGAGGCTGATTTTGCGGAATCCTGTAAGAGAAGAAATGGACATTAGCTGAGTCTGATAATAAATGGATAATATGTCAGGGTGATCTAGAGGATTTAAAAAGACACTTCGTGGACAGTATTTGAAATGATTTAGTGGCAGCGACAGTGGAAATCATAGTTCACTAGTAGTGTTGCTTTCCCCACAGTGCCGCTTGAGTCATTATATTATTTCTGACCTTGAGATCATACCCAGTATTTATCCACTGATCGTTCACCTTTGGATAATTAGGTTAAGCCTACCCTTAATTCCCTATGGCATAGGATTATTAACAGTAAAGCCATGTTGTTAAAGAAAAACCTTTCGGAGGAATTGAGTGCATAACCCCTCTGGCTGCTGGAAGCAGCCATGATCAGCAGGAGTCCACGATCAGTTAAGTCCTTAAAGAACTAAGGAACAAAAATCATGGACATTAGTGCACCAAATTGTGTCTGATGCAGAGGCCATTGTGGCTGCATAATTTGTGTGCCTGGGTGAGAATAAAAACAGCAATAATGTCAGTAAAAATATGACTGAAATAATGACTACATAATACTAAAATATACCAGTGCTGTTGTTTATCCTTCTACGGCAACAATCAAATGTATTCTTCCCGATCAAAAGAAAAACTTTTAGGGAAAGTACCAGTCTTAGCGGAAAGACTGGTGACTCAAATATTAAATAGTAACTTTGACTAAAAAAACAGTTCTTTCAACACTTATCTTGGGGTGATTGTGATCTAACTCGTTCATTGACTTTTGAGGTTATCAGCACTTCATCAGCAGGAAGTAGGGGCTGAACATGTACAATAATCAAAATGGAGGAGAGCATTGGAGACATTTTCATGCCTGGAGTACATCAGTGGTCTGTAAAACATCTCTCCAGTGCCTCACTTATTATCGTTCTACATGCTCCCAGCACAGACCTTTAGAAATTATCACAGTGGGTGTTAATGAGTGATCTTTAATGGAAATTCCTCTCTGAGACGGGAAGAAATGGCTCCTTAATGGCCTTGGCTAATAGGCATAAAGTGAAGTTTCCTCCATGTTAAAACAATCTGCTCATGATCCGTGCAGCCAGCAGCTAGAGGGCAGGGAGAGCATCTTTGCATACATATATTTACAGTTCCCATGGTTCTTGGGGTTACTGGGACAGGAAAAAAATGTCACCAGAGGCTCCGTCAGTGTTATTGACATACTGTATTTCACAATGACTAACAGGCCTCCTACTGTGGGAAAAGCAGTTGCATTTTTACCCTAAAAAGGTGCACTTTGCTGGGCAGAACATGGACTTATTAACATTAACCTTTTCAAAGTAAGGCAAGTAAATCTCATTACTGATTACATATTTCATGTACTGACAGGAAACTATTCCCAAAAGATTTTGTTGAAAAGAATCTATCAAATTGAGCACCTGCACTTTAATCTTTAACGGTTCACTGTGTTGATTATATAACACAACTTTTCCCCGGATATAATATGAATCAGACTCTGGTCACCAAGCCTGAGGCAGTGCTCTCTTCATCCGACCGCTATTGTATGTGTAGAAAAGACTGTGAAATGCCACTCCACATAGAGCCGATGCAAACCACACCTGGAAGCCAGATAACAGACCTGATGAGTTCAACGAGCGTTCCCAAGCAGGAACTGACAGTTTGGACAACAGACCCTGGTAAACAGAAGGAGCGGTGGGGTCTCTTTATCCTCCGCCTCAGAGTTTGTTTAAGATAAGCACGCCCTCACAAAAATCTTCTTTTACCTTGTCCTTGAGGCCTTTGTTATGTTTCAAACTGGGATAAAGCAGATTCAATTAAAGGCAATGACACCTCAGATACTGACTGTGTATTGAATCCTGTGATACAGGTTAGAAAATAAGAACCAGGGAGGAGATGATTTTGGTTCTCAGATTTTGTTATGGGCACAAATTACCTACCATACAATGTTTTGTGGCAAAGTTGGAACCCCAGACAAGTAGGGAGTAAGTTTATTACTTTATTGTAATTTGGATTATATAGACATACAAGTTTAGCTCTACAAAACTTACTGGAACAAAACCTGAGAGAAATATAAAAACAGTAAAATAAAAGCTTGTCTATAAATGTAATCTAATGTATGACAAGGGGGAAGCTGCGCAAACATTTTTAATTAATGAGGCTGTAAAGAATCATTTTCCAACATTATACCATATAATTGCTCAATCATTACAAAAACTCAATAACCCCAGCCCACTTTCAGCCTGCCTTTGTTTTCAGTGCCTGTGTGAATGTTTCCCACCCTCCCTTCAGCCCGTTGTCTCCGGCTCCATGACCCCGTGTACCAGCTCCCACTCCCGTCCTGGAGAAGTCAAGGACATTACAAGAGACAGACACCCTGCAAGCAGGCTTAGTAGCTATAGGTAAGTAAGAACAGGCAAGCACTTCTACCTATAAGTACTAAAAACCATTAGCAAGTCTTTTGTATATTCAAAGTCTTTGCTCGGAAAAGCTGACCGATTCCTCATTGTGACCGGGCCGTGGGAGGAGCTGTGATGGCTCATTATGAGCCTGGCAATGGAATATTTCACATTTGTATGAAAAGATACAGAAACACTTTAAGGTACCATTTTTTTCAGGATGTGCATTCCTGTTCTCAGTGCACTCGCTACTCCTCTGGCTCCGACTTCAAGCCTTAAAGATCACTTTTCAGCCTATTGTGCAATCATCAGAGGATTTCTCTCGCTTTGTTTCATGTCAGGCTTTTAATGCTCCTTTGTTTAGTTTAAAAGGCCAAACTAGCTGGTGTACATGCATCTTCTTCTGAGGCTAATGCACAATCACAAGTGCCTTAGTCGACAAAGACTCATCGTATCAAATTTGCATTTACAATTCATGTTTAAAGGCATATGGTGCCTGGTATGATGCCCTAGCTATAGTGTGCGACTCTCTGAGGTCACTGACTGGTCCTCCTACTCCTTCTGGACCCGGTCCTTCTTTGGACATTCTGGGTTTGCTCCAGTTAGGACAGGAAACCAACTGGCTGAGAGAGAGCGGGGGAAGAGGCCATTAACGGGGGGGAAAATCAAGAACAAAAAGAAAAACGATTTTTCACTCCAGCAAAGTGTGGCATTTAATATTTTGTCTGGATGTTGATTTGTTCTATTCACAGGGGGGCTAAGAAACACATTGTGTGTGCATTTCAGTCCAATCCTTGAGATGTTACTCAATCATGAATGTTTTCTCAGGGGAACAAAAGAAAAATGCTTCTGTGCTGTAGTTTATGATAAACAGTCTCTCCAACATTCCACGGTCGCTGACACACCAATTATGAAGATACAGTGACTGGGAAAGCTGGAGGAGGAGGAGACAGACGTTCGGCTGCAGCCAGCATGACGAAAAAAAACTATTATTCATTTCTGTAGGCAAGAAGTAAAATAATAGAACAAGCAAGAGCCTCCAGTCAGAACACATGAACAAAAGACATCTTTCAGTTGCTGCATCTGGAAGATGACCTACAATTTCCACTTAAGTCATCAGCAGACAGCACTTCATATGGCTTGGATGTCCGCGTTGAAGTCACGGCGTTATTACCGGCCCACTCCTGCAGATAACGCACTAAAAGAGCCACGGGGGGGAAAAGTCATCTGACCTGCATTTGATGACTGTGGTGTAAAATTAACTACTATCAAGTACTACACAAGAACACAAGAACTTTCATTGACTACAAATGTTCAAAAGCCTTCCCAAGAACCACTTCCTTTCTTTCCAAAAAACCCAACAGCCATGATGGTCTAGGTTTTGCACGCTTATAAGCGGGCTATACAAACTGTAGCTGAGTATTGTGTGTGTTCAGGCTATTTATATGTGTGTGTGTGTGTGTGTGTGACAGAGGATGGTGAAAAGCCTGAACAAAAGCGACTGCTAAACAAGCAACAAATGACACATTCATCGGGGTGAGGGATGCAGCTCCCGAGTACAGGCCTCTGAGCCAGCTGCCGCTCGTTACAGAACTGGAAACCAGTCACAAGAGACAGAGCGCCCGCGTACAAAAGAGCGACTGTTTGCCTCCGAGATTCATTTTTCAGATGACAAACGAGGCAGCGTGTGTGCACGCGCTCTGAGAAATCAAGAGGTCGGAGCTCATCAACCGGGCTTTCTTCGAGACGGCAGCATCTCCGATTAGGCGCGTTCTTTGCGAGACACCATCTTAGGTCATCTGATCCATAAAGAAAACAGAAACCCAAGACTTGCTGCTCTCTCCTCGGGCTCTCCAGTAAACCCAACGCTCGACAAACGTCTGTTCGACAGCTGCAGCGTTCCGGGCTCCAAAAAACATGAGAGCGCCAACCTCCTAAACACAAGTATGTGGATGAGAGTCAGCTCCAACGGTCTGGAAACAACAGTCCTTTGAAAAAAAAACTGCTGCTATTTAATCCAGAAAAAATGCTGTTCCCTGTTTGATTATCTCTCATTTCTGCTCTAACAGCCGAATGGAGATAACACTTTCCAGTTTATCTCGGATAAATGTGGCTCATTCACAAGAGAGGAGAGACAAAGCCAGGCTCTGAGGAGCTGCAAATTATTCAAATATGCAAAGATAACCGTCGCAACCGTTGAAATTAGCAGCTGCATTCTGTGTGTACTGTATATTTCCTGCCACGCTAAACGACCACCAGGCGAGACACTGAAATGATTACACTTTAACAATTTATTCATGTTGCGCTAGAGGCAGAGCACATGAAAACACTCCTGCCCCAACACGCCTCCTGCTACATTTCCAACGGGATGTGAAAAGCGTTTCCAGTCAAACCCGTTGCGGTGCAAATGAACAGTGTTGACGGGGGGGACGGGGGACGGGGGACGGGGGGGGGGGAGGGGCAAACAGGACTACATTTAAACCAGCTTCTTTCAAGTGTGGAATATGCAACACTGCCGGCTTCATGTATCTGTTAAGAGTGACTTTCACTTTTACGTTAATGTTCCTCATGGCTTCATTGGAAACATGACAGAATGAGCTGCATGCTGGCGCAGTATGTCTCACCTGGAGACAGAGAGAGGTGAGTCGAGGGGGGAGAGTGCTTTCTGTTGTCTGTCAGGCTGCACCACTGATGGAAGCTCGGCGTGGCTTATGACAGTGGAACTACCGATACTTTTTCACATCACTTTGATCACCCAATGTTATTTATAGCAAACCCTGCTGCCCGTTTGCACAATGCACAGGCATTGAATGACGGGCCGATATATTGGGACTCCTGCTTTATTACTATTTGCTCAAATGCTTTATGTGAAGAGTTTTGCTCAATGTTCATTCATGCCAACTGCAGAGTATTGTTATGTGGTCAGATTATTTTTGAAGAGACGGGCTGATCTAATATGAGAAGATTGGTTTCTCCAACGCCTTAAAACTTTCAGTGTTTCCTAGTTTAGTGCACAAGAGATGATTGTCTTCACCATAAATGTAATCTCTCTCTTTACAGCATGGCTCTGCTTTCTGATAAACCCATAGAATAAAACATCAATCACGTGATCGTCCATGCACAACACACCAGAAATGATTTAAACAACCAAAAGACTGTACACGGGCTTTTAAATGACAGGAGCTCATTAAGATGATGACAAGAGACTGAGTCATGAGGCCGTGCACCTGGTCACATGTGTGTGTGCCTTCGCTCACTGTATCCCAGAACGGATATCTCTCCGAGGGAGTTGGAACTATATATCATGGAGCTTCTTGCAGCTGCACCGATGACTGGAAATTTCATCCAAGGGAAGAGATTCCAACAGAGAACTGAAATAACACGAGTGTTAAGCTGGAAGTACACAGATCAAACAGGACCAACAGCACACAAATAGCAAGAACCTCATTCAAACTGTCCATTCCCCAATTTCTGTAATCGTGGAAAAACTAGGGCTCGTACAGCCCATAATCACTCTTTAAAATATGACTCATGATCCCAAGTAACATAAAACGTGTTCTATTTAAAACTGGAGTTTAAGAAACACCTGCTTGTCAACCTAAAATAAACAATTTGTTTATGAAGGCACACGGCGGCGGTCAGCCCCTGTAGTGCTCCGAGCTCCCTGCTCCGCACAATATCACATTTCTTCACTCCCTGCCCCGTTCATCATTACACTAGTTGACCTCCAAGTGACCTCATTTTAGTCCCAGCGGCACATGTTTCCGTTCACCTGCACTGGAAACTACTAAGTCAAGCATGTCCGTCAAACAAGCCATTATCTGCTACCAACACACGGTGCCAGGAAGGTCTGGAACCATTTTTGAAGGATTTCACAGGGAAACGATCAGACGATTGGGGGATCGGGTACTTGCAAAGTCATGCTTGGCATGCAGGTCAAGAGGCAGTGTGGTATAAAAAAACAAAAAACAACTTTAAAAAGGAATTTACCCCTGCGGTAACACCAGCCAATAACATGCCAGGAATGCAGGCGGCATTTATTCCATCTCAAGTTAAATCAAGACTGAATTAAGACACCCTTCAATTAAAACTAACAAGTCGTGCTCTGTACTACGGCCTTGAAAAAAAAGCTAAAATCTCAAGTCTATAAAAGTGTGGCAGGGGCATGCCACATACCAAAGGGCATCACCTCGAGAGGAAAGAGGCCAGCCGGTTCGTCGGCCATGTTCAGAGTCATGTTACTGCAGGGGAGCACCCAAGGTGTTAGAGATACAGACACGGTAGACCTGTAATTTGCCCGGCTGTCAGACTGCACTGCGGTAAATTACAGTATTCAGCGAGGATTATGGTCTTCGGCTCATCCAAAGTGAGGCTCGACATGCAGCCTCACAGACGACAACCCATACATGAGTACGGACATAAATCAGCTTGTCTGCGTAAGCCAATTTTAAGAAAGGGGGAGTAAAATAATTAAATATGGAGTCCTTGCTCTCGTTGCCCAGGCATCGAGACGCAGGGACGATCAATACTGAAAACACTAACAAAAGAGGACAGGGGGTTTTATTATGTTATAAACAAAAGGCATTCGTTGAATGCGCTCTTTGGCAATTTTGCCTCTCTGATGAAGGCCGCAGCAAAGCCAAAACGTGTTGGAATTGGTTTTAAAGTATTAAATAAAGGCTTTTTAATTTTCAGTTCAAAGAATGCCCTCGAAGCTTTCAGTCCTGAAAATTGTTCTTGGCATCTACGCTCTCGTAAAACTTTTACAGCAATTTGATTTTCATAGCTCAGTCACAAATTCATCTGTTGCATTCGTACAGCTAAGCGTCCCATCGTGTCAATGATGCTGCAAAAAATGTCATCTACTGGGGTGTCGGTGAGCAGAGCCATCTTTGTCTGCCTTCGGGGAGCGTTCCAAAGCCCAGAAGAAATAAACCGTCCTCGCTGCTTTACGAGCGTGTTTGGGTTGTCAGTCGGCCAGAAGATCCCGCGGCCTCCAGTGAGGTCTCGCATTTGACCGAAAAGAAAGTATACAACAACAACAACAAAAAACACACATCCAGGGAGATGTTGAGAGTTTTGTTGACCTCTTTCTGCAGAGGAACGACGGTACCCTGTGTCGGGTTCGCCCGCAGGCCTCGGGACAAAGGGCTGCTCAGAGAGGTGGAGGAGGGTTGAGCATACTTTTCAAACAGAGCTGCTCTTTTCATTTGTGATCATTGGTGGTGAATCAGGTCTGTCTCTCGGCGGGCTGGGTAAAGAAAGCCCCATTCACGGCGGGCAGAGTGGAGGTGGAAGATGTGGTTCAAGTGCCAGGGTGGGCTTTTCCTCCCTCCCTCCAACGAGACGCAAACACAGGAAACAAAAACACAGGCCCACCCCAGAGTCACAGCATTTCCTGAAAGTCTAGCTTTTATTATACAATAGCTGTGGAATTTTGCAATTACTTATCTACTGTATATACTGTGAGGTATGGAAGAAGACATGCTCAATACTTTTGGGTAAAAAGAAAACCGCATGTGTCATCTTAGAAAGGAAGTGAGTAAACCCGCTTAAAAATGCCTCACAGGACGAGCGTCTTCTTAAAGTGGCCACCGCGCGCTCCTGTGACATTCCTCAGACTGAGCCAAGAATATAACGTCTTAATTACAGCTGTGATTCATAATTAACTGGGGCTTTTATGTGTGTGTGTGTGTGTGTGTGTGTGTGTGGCTGTTTTCCAAGTTCCTTGTCGGCACACACACCAACGCCTGCCAAGTGCCCCCCGTGACCAAGTGGAAGAACCGAGAGTAAAATTGAAAAAGGATGAAAAATAAAATTGTGTTTTATGACAGTGGAAATCAATCTAATTGAAGTTGCTGTAACACTGCAGAGCAGGAATGTGGTTGTTTAAGGGAAGCTATTATCTTTCCCGGCTGCAGCAGCACACTTGATACTATATTATTAGAACTACTGGCAATGCAGTCGACAGATCCATGCCTTCTCCATCCTTCCCCCATCCCTCGCTCACGCTGGCTGTTCCCTCAAAATCACAGCACAGCACGGTTTTTGTTCTGCGTTTCCTTTAAACTCGGCTGCATCGTCGTCATCTACCTCCTCGTGTATTCACCGATAAGTCAGGGAGGGAGGAGAGGCCTGAGTGTTGATACTCTGCTCGCGCTGGGTATCTCAGATCTTAACACATGACTCTTCACCTCTATAGGGCTGCGTTCTGATAGCTTGCAGAATAGCCACATTGAATATAAGATAAAAAATCTTCATCTTGTATCTTCTCTTTAGGTAGTTTATATTAAGCTGCTGAGATAGTAAAACAATGAAGAGATGAGAGGAAATGAGAGGAGAGAGAGATGGGGAATGACGTCCCCTAACAGAATCTGTGAGGTTTAGTTCTTAAATATGAAGTTACTTGGATCTAAAACCTAGACCAGTCCAGTAACTATCAATATCATACTAATATCAGAGTTGAATGTGTGTGGACTTACTGGGCAGTAATGTGCTACAGAACATGCAAAGTCCATCTTCTCTCTAGTCAAAGAAGTATTCATGAGTACATGCTGACTCTTTGATATACTCTCATGTTACTGCAGTACTGCCTGCCACCACCAGGACAGCACCTACACATGCTTAACTACTTGAGAAACAGTGACTTTGACAAGCACGCAGCATAAACAATATTGGGCAGATGGTAGCCATTACAGTTCAGTGATGCCTCCACACCATAAAAGGATCACACACTAGAATGGAGCTGAGGGGATCATGATTCAAACGACTCTGGACGTATTTTAGCGGGACTAGAAGCAAAAGGATTTGGTTTTGTTGGGAGCTTCATAATATACTGAATGAGGCTAATCTAGAATTTGACAAAGTTATAGGAGCATTTCTGACATAACTTCTGTACATTTTTGAAATATCATCACCTGTATCAGTCGTGTGAGGACATTTTTGAGGTATAAGCTGTGAAAAAGAAATACATGTCTGAGAGGCTGCTTCTATTTAAACCCTCCCCACACACACACACTCTGCCCATCTCCCACCTCCACCCTCTCTCTCCCCTTCCCCTTGCTCTCCCTTCTGCCGGAGGCCTTGTTAAATTGGCACAGATTCTGCCCCGGCTCCAAACCAAAATCGCTGCCTAAGTGTTTCCACTCCGCTACCCCCGCTGTGGCCTTACAGTAGCACAGCACAGCAACGGCGAGCTCCTCTCCATAAGTCTGCTGTCACTTGGGGCCGTAAAGAAGTAGCACAGCTACAGATCCACTCCCATGTTAGTTCGCCGCGGTGTTCCTTCACATCTCAAGACGACATTTTTTTTTTTTTTTTTTGTCCATTTCAAAAGATAACATGAAGACTGAGGCGTAATCAAAACTGAATGATCATATAATGCGTGTCAGCCAGCGGGATACTCTGCAAAGATTCCTGTACCGCTCCTCACAAACAGAACGCTCTTTGTTTGTGGGGCTTTAGCCGAGCGGATGCGAGCGCGGCTTTCTGCTGCCGAAGTCAGAAATGCCTCCTTCTTCCTGCTCGGTCTCGGAGGTGTTGAAAACTTCCCAAAGCACATTCCACTCTGAGACAGACACGAGGAATAACAGTTGAGCAAGGAAAGAAGAATTCAAAGCGTTGCTCATGAGGGGGAAACGGCATCTCTTTAAGAAAGAAAAAAGAAAAGACAGCACGTGTCAGACCCCGAGTGAATTCAACTAAAACCAAAGCCGACTAAAATCTCTTCAGAAGGATCCCAAATATTAAAAACCGTCGGAGCAGACTTCTGGTCCAGCAACCCTCTCTGCTAAGCGACCCCTCTGGTTAAAGGTCATTCCTCGAGCTCCATCGACACTACATTCACACAACCACAGCGCTCCCATCACCGCAGACCAGAGCATACTGGGAAACCCACACCAAACAGGCCGCTCATATAAAATAGGAGTTGGCTCTGCACAGAGCGTGAAAGTGGAGTCTTTTGGCAGGTCACTGCCATCTCTGACTCGTCAACAATACAGAGGGTATTTTTAGGGGGACAGTTGGCCTCAATTTGATACTCTACAGCCCTTTGGTCTATTTTAGGTCTAGTGCTGCCGGAATAAGGAGTATTCGCACTGCTGTATTCATAATAAGGCGCCCAAGCTAATGGAGGACCCGGTAAGTGGGTGAATGTGTTTTTCCTGCATGTCTACATCCGTCTTATGTGTGAGGGTGGAAGAAAGAAAAAAGCCAGTGTCGCAGAAGAATGGCCAGAGTTGAACTAAAGGCGGAAGACTGAAAGCTAGACAAAACAAAGAGGCCGCTAAAAGCATCAGCCAAGGAGAGAGAGAGAGGCCGAGACTCGTCGGAGGTCTGTAGGAGCATCTTAATGCGCAAACTCAATGGAACGCATGTAGAACAGCAACATCACAGATGTCCTTCACTCCCTGTTAAATGTGTGACTTTGGTTCCTCTCTTCAAACGGAGACTCGTCTTTTAAATCAAACTGCCGGGCGATTGGAATGAGAAGCCCGACCAAAAAGCTGGGCCGTCATCAAAGAGGGAGCGAAAGAGGAGATGAGAGCCGGTCCAAAGAGAAAGAAAGAAGGAAAAGAAAAGAGATAACTGCTGTTTATCAGATTGTTCCAAGAGGAAATTCCCTTCAAACCGTATCAGAAACAAAAAAAGAACAGACAGCTCATCAGCGGGCAACATCTGGAGAGAAAAGGCAAACAGGCAATCACAGAACTCCCCGAGATACTCTGAAGAAAGTTGGATCAAATTGTCTCATTAGCATTTACATCCGTGGCATATACGGCTATATTCATAGATACAGATATATTCCCCCGGTGTCAACTTTATGTGCAAATGCAAATAGAATCAGCCGATGTAATTCTATGGTTGGGGCGAGACACGGCAGACAGCGCACACACACACCCACAGGATAAAGCAGAAAATACGATTTAATGCAAATTGCTGCTGAAAGGAAATCAAATATAAAACTTTGTCTCTGTCTGTGTTGTCTGTGGGCTCAAAGTTTTTGGAAAATGCTGTGACGATACTTTACGCTACACTCTGATACCAATCCAGAATCTAATCTAGCACCGGCACCTAGGAAGACGCTTTGATGTTGGAGGAGAGCGTGGGTGGGCACGGCTCTGCGATTATGAAGTGGGCAGCTTGCATCGCAGTTGGTTTGTGGAATTAGACGCAGGACACCCCACAGAAGACTGAAAGAGTTCTGGTGTCCTAACGCCCGACTCCTCTCCTCGCTGCCACCGTCAACACTGATCAGATCTAATCTACGCTTTCCACCCGTCTGACGGCCACGCTTCAGATTTCACTTCGTCCCAAAAGCACTGCAGCCGCTCATTGACAACCAAAGTTGTGAACGCATGCCAATCATTCCAATGAGAGACAGGTGCTCCGATAATGGAAAACACACTGAACTACATCATGAAATAGACACAATGAAAACACAACTGACAGCCATGATGAAGGAGGATTCCAGTCTGGACGTAACTGGACCAAAGCAGTTTGAACTGAGTCCTCAGAGCTGCAGTCACTCTGTGCGTTTAATCTGATGATATTTATTCTGTGGTTAAAATGAAAAAATGACAAATCACAGCACTGCAAACCATAACAATGTGATCATCTAAGAATATACAAAGTAGATATGTTTAAGGATATAACACCCAACTTAGAATCAATATTTTGCATGCTCTCTTGGTTTATGTATTTATATATGTATAAGGGCTGTAAATCCATAATTAATGTATTTATATATGTATAAGGGCTGTAAGTCCATAATTAATGTATTTATATATGTATAAGGGCTGTAAGTCCATAATTAATGTATTTATATATGTATAAGGGCTGTAAGTCCATAATTAATGTATTTATATATGTATAAGGGCTGTAAGTCCATAATAAAAGTGGCAATTAGTTTCTTAAATCATTGTTTTGTCAATAAAAGTAGTGAAAATTATCAAAATAATTTCTCACAATCCAAAGTGGCTCCTTTAAATTCTTACGTTCCGGCTATCAGAAAACAGAAAATCAACAAATAACTAATTGATTATCAAGATAGTGGCTGAGGATTTTTCGGGCAGTCAATTATCAATAAATACGGATGCACCGACACCAACATTGGATATCGGGGTGACACTGACTCAAATAGCAGGATTGAGTATTGGTGACAAAGGAGCCGATCCATTCAGTTAGCTTCTATATGAACATAAGATACATTATCCTGGGATTTAATTCCTGTTTAAGTTCTGAACCATTTGTTGCTGCATTAACATATTGTGTTTATAATTCCTGTTCATTTTTACTGGTACAATTTATCATTTTAATAAAGAAGAATTTGTTACTTTTGGTTTTGGTGAAGTCAGTTCCCTTACACATGAAAGACTGATCCCATTCACTGCCACACAGTGAGGCAAACAGCTTATTGATTAAACGCTGGTCTCGGATCAGCAGTCGGTATGGGCCAAAGCCCAGATATCAGGACTGAAGACGGTGGACCGGTGCGTCCCTATCAATCGTTTCAGCTGTTAAAATGTATAATATGAACTTATTCTGTGATAACCCTATAGACAGCCATAGAGAACCAGCTGCTCATTTAAAACTGCAGACAGTAAGCTGGTACTCTAGTATGCACATTACCTGCATTGTTTTCCTTGCTAAAGGGCAGCTGGTCTGGAACAGGCCCACACACACCATACCTGCAGCATGTTCCTGAACATACACCAGGTATTGAATCCTCCACCCACTACAGGCTAAATGCTGGTCAGCCCTGTTGGATATAAAACAAGATGATCCCGGTTCCTCATTGGCTGCTCTATACAGCACACACAGCACGAGCAACGGCAACAAGAAGAAGCCCCAGTCTCTCTTTACCTCGTGTGCATGAACATTAATACTATTACTGTGACATTGTATGGACACCATTAAAGCTGTAAAAGAAGGAAGAACAACATGTAGCTCTTTCAGCCTTGAACCTGACTTCATGCATCTCCCGAGTGGGGAAGTAGCACAGAAACGACCACTCAGACTGATGGGATTTATTACGCAACGGTTTTAAGATGCGAGCCGAGGGCACCGGGAGCTCCCACATTCAGTGCATTTTGAAAAGGTAACACACACAAACACACACACACACACACAGCGGTGCGAGTCTGCGGAGGAGACTTCCTCCCACACACTCAGGTTCTTGATTAATGTTATGCCAGCTCATCACCAGCGTGGAGGCTGCTGGCCTGACAGGGAGATAATAGCAGCTGGTTTGGTGCGGTGTCATAGGACGTGAAGGAAGCGCTGCAACCCTCACAAAAGGTCTGCAGCGGTGACCCTAATCTCTTTAGGCATGTCGCGATGGTAAAAAAAAATGCTTTTTGCATCGGTGCTGTTAAAACGGCCGGGACAGAAGAGGGAACGCCGCCGCCGGCTCCGTATGTAACCGCATTCTCAGGTGAAATGAATCACATCTACGCCGCCGCTGAGCGGAAAACAAACACGGAGCTGTACCGACATCTGCAAATATCGTCTCGTCTCTCAAACTGCTCGACTGACTTGTGAGTAATGGTATCACAATTGTTGTGACAGTGATATATTGATGCAACATGACATCAATTATTTGGATACCACTTAAGAGGAGTGAGACCTTTATTGACCAACCAGTGTAATTTATGAATGAGAGAAGCCGGACTGTTTACCTGTGAAGAGCTTAGTGATGGCCTTATTCTGCCGCCGTGCGGAGCAGATGAGGAGCAGCCAGGAAGGCAGGAACTCGTGGTGACTGGCCAGGAGCTCGGCGATGGTCCTGGGGGAGCCGACGGAGGACCTCTGCTCCCCCTCGCCCAGCTGGCAGCCTTCGTCGATGGAGTCCACCAGCAGGAAGAGAGACTGCTGAGGAGGCTTCACACTCAGCAGAGGCAAGAGGACGCATCTGAGGAAAGAAGGAGAAGAGAAAGAAAGTGGTCATGTTTTCATCTAAACGAATAATATATTACTTTTTGTTAAACATTACTGAGAGACCGTACTTGTCTGAGGGCTGAATATAATCTGCAGTCAAAAAAACCAGCACCATACGCATACAATCTGAGTAAAAACATCTTTTATGCAATTGAAAGAGTAGAACCTGCGCTTGCCGTCCCTGTAACATCCAACATCAGAGACACACTGAGATGCTGCATATCGTTGCAAATGAAATGAAGTCACTCTTTGCATGTAGACGATGAATATTTTATTGATGTCTGATGTTGGATTATGATCTCATTTTCACTCTCACTTGTCGCCAACAAATGCAAGGCTTCTGCTTAAATTACAAAGTAATGTAAAGCGTAATAAAGCCTCAAAAGCAGCAAACTTGTTTTTAAACTCAAAATGATTGCAGTAAATGTCAACTTGCTATTGCAATCATGTGTTTTCACACCGTACGCTCCCTACAAGCTGCACAAAATGATCTTGAGGGAAAGTTGTTCAAATGAGCTCTGTGGTATAAGATTGTCTTTGTATTTTTGAATGTGATTGTATTTTACTTTAAGTTTGTATTTTGTCCACAAGCTGTACAACATGAACATATAATTCATATTCATGCATATTAAAGAGAGACAAAGAGGACATGAGGAGGAAAGGAAGAACTTCAAATGAAACATTTATTTTTTCTCTTTTTATATTCTTTCTGTTTAATTAGAAAAACATTCTTTTATATTATTATTTATATCGTTTTTATATTATAATAGTATTCCAAGTCACATTCGATCATTGTATTTGTACACATAACGTAAATATAACTCGATTGTCATTCATTTACTTTATGGAAGTGTGTTTTCAAATGAACGTAAATGTTTTCTTGCACTTTATTTACATGCTGAGAACAATATGTTGTACAAATGTTGTATTAATAAAGAAAACATTATGTAAAAGGTCTGGTTTGTTGTAATTCATTAGTGCAACATTGTTTCAATATATCAAAATGAACTAAAGCTCAATCGCCGTCAGATTACGGGTGAGTCGGCGCTTAGTCCTGATTGAAAGTCTGGCGTTCGTGAGCGCTTTCAATTTCATTTCAAGTTTGGGCAGCACTGTAGATTCAATACTTCATCTGAGAGATGCTATATTACTGTGGATCAGAGGCGTACCATCCTCAGTTCATCAGTCTCAATTGGTAGAGAGTGTATGCGTTTAAATAGGTCTCCATCCAACCAAAGACTGCATCCATTAACAGGCCCACTGCGAGTGATTTGAGTTTATAAAAAAACATCCAGAGCAGATACAGTCATTTATAATTCAGTGGGCTTTTTTGTTTGACAAAGAACTCTACCGAGAGCTAAATGTTCACAGATTACATCAAAGACGGGGAGAGAAATGTGTTCAGCAACTTTCGTGACAACTTCACAATGTGAGATTTTGTCCGAGTCAAAGCGCTCCACATCTCCCTGCAACATGAACATTAATGTTTGAATGTCAACATCCATTAAAAAGCAGCCCCGTGGCATCCGGCGATAAAGCCGACATGATGTAAAGCATTCTCCACCAAGCATGGCATCAATACTCGGCTGAGCACAGTTTAAACGCTACATTAACCTTTTATTAACGCCGAGCTGCAAGCCAGACGTGGAATCTACTTGCTCCAGCGCGAACGTTTAACTTCACACCTAAACGCTCGCTGGAGCTGGAGCTGGATGGCCAACACATGCACGTTTTGTTCTCTGGAGTTATGTTTGTTCTGGCAAGACCTCTGTTACGTTGTGACGGCCACCAACAGCTTTTGAAACAAAAAAGAAATCAAAAAATGACTCTCAGCTCAACTGTTCGTGATAAAAGGATCCGAGGAATTCATATTAGTGACATTTTAATCTGGCTCTAGGTTCATTTAACATTAAAAAAAAATGGGTCTGAGAAAATCAATTAATCAAAACTTGATTAGAGGGACGGCTTCGGGGCATCCCAGGTTTTCCACGGGTAGCTGCACATAAACATCGGTCACCTTCCAGATGACGGGACTCGTCGCTACTACATATTGAACTGACAGTGGTTGTAAGCTTTGTCATAAAACACTAAAATACCGTTTTTAATGAGACCTCCTCTGGATGCTCAGCAGTCTGTCACTAAGCCTGTGGTTCCAAAGACATTCCCTTTTAAGTATCTTCCGTTTCACCCATAGCTCATTATGCTTAAGCACATAGAGGCAGGGCTGGCTGGGGTGAAGGTCTGTGTGCTTTCAGTCCACAGTACAAGGACATCTTCACAGACACTTCCTCTTCGGTTACTACCGAGTCACAGCCTGACATTACATTAAAGGATTCCCCAAAATGAAGTCAGAAGCGTGATAACACATAATGCTATGTATTAGTTGTAATACATTTTCCCTCACTGCAACAATGTTCACTGTGTCAGAGTAAATACAATATTGTATATATTATATATTAAACTGCACTGAAGTGGAAAGGTTTGCAATGACAATTGGAGTTTTTTAAGACTGCTTTAGATGCATATTTCAAGTCTAATATTTAAGTGAACAGCTTTCTTAATGGTTTCATAAATCACACTTAAGCCATGATCAATAACTTTCATATCATACGAAGAACCAACACTGCAAACTTAAAGCCTCAATCCACTACTTGAACACACATCTTCTGAAAAGGTTCCCATGCTGAAATGAAATTAGTGCTGTATGCCCTCAACCAAAGATTATTTTCATTTATTGAGCTGTCATTATTTTGTATATTTCTAGTAGTAGTAATGTATGAAATAGTCTGAAATTATTTCATATATACTGTTGATAAAATCATTATCCCCGTAGCCAAAGGAAATGTCTTCCATTAGGTTGTTTTGTTGCAAAAAAATAGTCCAAAAACTGTAAAAATAGCCACTTTGTATTGACAAAAGCATCAAATTCTCACATTATAGAAGCTGGAAATCAAATGATTGTTCCTCTATTAATGGAAATCCACCAAACTGTAGCTCCCGCTCAAGTGAACATTAACTGCACAGTTCAACCTGTTTTTGCAAAGCTTCTACAAACTTCAGCTTGTAATGAAAACCTTTTTTTTTTTCTTTTTCGAAGCAGTTTGAAGCCTCAGCAGGAAAGAAATGCGTGCAACGTGCCTCCGACCTTCACGCTCTGTCGTCATGTTGCTCAGCCTTTCAGTAACACAGTCAATTACTCCATCAGATGGCTGCAGCCCACAGAGAACCTGCAGTGCCATCTGGGAGCCTTGCCAAAAGGAATGTCCATCCACGGGGGTGACTGTGTGTGTGTGTGACTGTGTGTGTGTGTGTGCGTGTGTGTGTCTGAGGCCATGTTGCCTACTGAGACAATCAAATCCACAGTGACAGCAAGTGGGCAAAACAAAGGGACATTCTTCTCTCACAATCCAGCTACTCTCGGGCTGTCAAAGAGTCAAAAGACGAGAACCGCGGACAAAGAAAACTCCGCGGGGTGCCGGGGACGGAGAGAAAATGAGCTCAGGAAAAGCTGATTTAGTTTGCCTGCCAGACAAACCTGCAGCATACCTGAGCCAGAGAATTAAAAGTTACTCGGCCACACGCCGTGCTCTTGGACATTTGTACCAACTATTTTCGTTCTGGCTCAAGTGCTCCACATATGACCGAGCTGATGCCAATTTCTATTTAAGACAAGGAAAAAAAAAAGGGGGGGTGGGGGGGGGGATGTGAAATGCATCTAATGCACTCCCCATCTGTCGTGTTGTGTTCGCGGCCGTCGCTCCCACCACAATGTGCAGAGTGAAGCTTTCAGTGTGACGTTTTGGTGAAGATGTCTGGGCCGACGGGGCAGCGCCGGGCACGGAGCCAGCGCCTTGCTCATTTACACGGCTCGTTTTATGGAGCGGGCGCACCGTCTGAAATCCACGCCACATATACCCAAACACCACCACATAAACACTGACAGGGATACAGCAGAAGTATCTGTTAATGAAGGACCGGCCAACTGGTGAGTGGAGCTTCAGACCGACCGCCACAAAGAGCGACACTGACAAAGCTTTACACCACGATCGGTAGAAAACCAGAGACGTCTGTTCATTAGAAGAACCCCCCCCCCCCCCCCCCCATGTCTTCATTTAGTATCGAGTCAGTTTGGAGGAAGCCTGCTCAGCATCTTTGCAAAGTCGGGACAGCTTAGTGGCACGCAGTTGAAAGATAACAGCTGAATCATGCACCGGCTCA
Source organism: Pholis gunnellus (assembly GCF_910591455.1). Taxonomy (NCBI): domain Eukaryota; kingdom Metazoa; phylum Chordata; class Actinopteri; order Perciformes; family Pholidae; genus Pholis; species Pholis gunnellus. The sequence goes on from NC_136537.1 coordinate 23,040,231, forward strand.
GCCGAAGTGAAAGAGGCAACTATCTTCCAGATTCTCCCCTCGTACCTCCTTGTGGAGATTCCTACATTATGCATAACGCTACCGCAATCAACTTGTTCAAAGTAATCAGACTGATGAGGACAATAAGAGCGATGCGAGCGGCGCTGAGAGCAAATGTTCTGAACAGCCCGGCCCAGACTCTTTAGCTGTATTCTCCCCGGTACATCGGCCATATGCTCTCGTTATCCCCCCCGACAATCTATTATCATCTCACTCCAGTTGTATCTGATTGGACATAAACTCCAAATCTGAGGCTTCATTACAGTTTTTGCAGAATGGTTATGCGTTGAATAAAGCTTCTTTTTTCAAAGCGTTTATATAAATCAAGGGTTTGATGCAGAGTGGTTCCGGAGAGTGAGAGAACAGCCGTTATGTAAGCTGCAGACAGACTTATTTACATTCATTTGTGCTGAGAGCCTTTCATTAGATGGATAACCCTCCGAGGACGTCAACCTTGCAGCAGTAAATGAGTTAGTTTTTTGCTTCTAAAATACAGAAATGGCCATTACGATCATGTGTTCACCACGACCGAGTGGAGAATTGGGCAAAGTTTAAAAAAAAAATCCTTCTCAAGCTCGAACGGATGCATCATGGTTAGACACAAACGACCTCAAACCATGCCGACATGGTTTTATTTGTTATTAAGTACACAATTGATCAACATCCCCCCTGACATGAAGCCACTCCGCTAATATTTCATATCTCAGTGAGCTGTTTAGCTATGCGGCTGAAGTTGCAGTTCCGATGAATTTCTCTTTGAATAGTTCATCTCCTCCGTTTTCAGCCCCAGTAGCTGCCGATGGGAGTTTATCTATCCACGCTTTGATCCAGACTTTAACATCTCAACAACTACTGGAAGATGTGTACAGACAGCCAACAAATGATGAAGTCTCAAACAAAAACAAGTGTAAAATATGTCCCGATTTAAATGACTTTGTTCACTCCAGACAAATGTATAAATCAAGGGACACATTTATGGAAATTGTATCATTTAGCAATTGCCACAAAAAGTATGATTTCAGCACCAGTATAACATTCATAAGGATACCCAGCCCCGCTCTTTAACGGCTTGAACTCTCAGCCACGCTCCACAAGCGGTCGACGGCAGATTACCTCACATACTGACATAACATCAGCAAACTCCAATCACTCGCGAATGGTCCTGTAAGTATTTAACAGGAGCTTGTTTCTGCCATTCTTTAAACATGCTGGACAATGAGAGAATCTGATCTCGGCTTAATGGCTTTGCACAATCAATTCTGCGATGCATCCCGAGCAGACAAAATGCCTCCAGCTGTCTGAGAAAAGGCGTCCTGCAGGAAGAGAGGTAGGTGTGTGTGTGTGTGTGTGTGTGTGTGTGTGTGTGTGTGTGTGTGTGTGTGTGTGTGTGTGTGTGTGTGTGTGTGTGTGTGTGTGTGTGTGTGTGTGTGTGTGTGTGTGTGTGTGTGTGTGTGTGTGTGTGTGTGTGTGCCAAATCTGAGTGACTTACACAAAAACAACAGTTTCTTTTAAAAAATAAAGAAGCCCAAACGGTTCCATAATCCACCCTCACTAACGTCCCTAAAATGAAAACTGAAGTGGATATCTGGTGATCAAAGTCTTGTGATGGTTTTGATTGTAAATACCCTCTCATGGGACTGCTCACACACAGTGATCACATTGTTTTGTGTGTGTGTGTGTGTTCAATTACATCACACCTGCCTGCTGGCGTCACAAAGTGTGATTCTCTCTCGACTTGCCATTTTAAGTCAACTCAGCTACCTCGTCAACAGGTTGTTTAATAAAGCATCATATACGACATTCAGAACATTGATATGATAATAATAAGATACACTGGAGAGAATGAAGTCTCTCTTCCTCTGTGTGTGTGTGCGTGTGTGTTGTTATCCAAGCTCCTCCTTGCTTTGTTGACATAGTCGGGCCAGCTTTGATTACTTTTAGTGCATGTTAGTGCACGTGAGCGTGACCCACTGGTTAGCGCACGGCCGCCGCCTTGCACTGCTCTTATACGGCTGTAATAAACACCGTCTTTTGACTTTTGCTGTAGTTTGTACTGTTAGCGCTGTTAGCGCCGTTAGCTACGCCTGCTCGGTCGACGCCATGTTGAGAGCTGCTGAGAGGCAATCGAAATGTCCACAATCTCGTATTATCCACCTTTAAAAAGTTAAAATTCTATAAAATATATATATTTTTTTCCTCATAAGTATTTCTGGACTGTTTATTGGTGGAAGTGGGACAGGTATAACATTTAATTATATTTACGTAATAACCAGTTTTTGTTTTACTTTGATACAGTCAGACATGTCAGGAAGTTGTGGGGAAGAAAAAAGAAAAACAGACCAAAATATGTACAAAATCCTAATGAAAAACTTTTAAATTCAGCCTCATCAATCAGCAGTCAAACGTCTAAACCGTTATAAAGCAGCCTATTAATGATTTGCTAAAGTGTAAACACACTGCACACTTGGTTTGTGGCCAGCACGGCACACATACCTCGGATAACTATTCCAAACCCCCGAGCTCTTCCCAGCCCAGACGAGGTGTGCATTCCTGGCCAGCTATCCAAAGCTGTCAAAGGAATCTGAAATTTCATCCTTTTCAACCCCCCCCCTCCTCTGCTACCCACCACAGTTTGTCTCCGAAACACTCTCTGCTCTCCTCCAGCTCTCCTCACACACCGTCTTTGTGTGCAAAAAAAAAAAAGCCTCAACACATGAATACACACTTTGCACGAGGATTTCAACACGGACAGGTAAACCTACCGCACGGTGTGCAGACTGGCTTTGCATACAGCGATTCAACAGATTTCTGGTGACAAAGGGCCTGAGTGTGAGCCGTCTGGCTCAGACACGTTATAATAACATAGTGCTGATACAACTAGACGACCATCAGAAAACAGTCTTTTTATATTTGATAAAAAGCTCTGGAAACACTTTTTCTCATCTTCTTGATCCAAAACAGACGAATAAATTGTGCCAAAGTCAGAGCAGGACTGAGGTTTGGGCTTTCTGTTTGCTGCATTGCTTCTCTCACTGCTTTCAAGTGGGCGGACTCAGTTGGGGGAAAAAAGGCGATGTCACAAATTGTGTCGACCAATCAGAGTTCAGCAGTATTTGAATCAAAATGTGATGAAAGTTGTCGGGTTGTTTGCTCATGTTGTGATCAAACCACACCCACACAGTCCATATGGAGGAGATTATTAGTGTTTAACTCTTCATTAACAACAACTTAAGAGCTTCAGCTTTAATTGTTGCTTATTTAGTAATGAGTATGATATTATTATGAAATATTAGTCGTGTAAGTGGTTCTCAAACGATTGGATTTGCTTGCTTCCTTCTGTGATTATAAACTGAATACTTTCTGACTTCTGGTCAGAGCAGATAAACATTTTAGAGGCTTAGCCTCCTTTCTCTGATCAGAACATGGGGATTATAGTTTAGAGACAAAGTCACAGCCTCCTTTGCCTTCATGAATGAGTCTAAACTTGCATCATCTCTTCCTCTGCGCGCTATCACCGGAGCCTGGGCGCCATCATACGTGAGCTTCATTTACTGAGTGGGTTAACAACACTGTGAATGAGTTATGTTTGCCCACACAAGCATGTAGGCACATCCACATACAAACAAACCCTCACACACACACACACACACACACAGAGAGAGGCTGGCTTCAGATTGCTGAGTCATCGTTGCAGCCGCACTAGTACTGCTGTTTCTCCTCATCTGCTCGACTGGAGTTGATGCGTCACACTGGGAGCCTTTTTTTTCTAAAACGTGGCCCTAATCTGCAGCGAGTTTTTCCACAGCCGTGCACCACATGAAAGGCGTGAGGCCGCTTTCATTTAGCGTCCCTTAACCCCAATAAGCAGAGTCAAAAAGTCAAAAAGTCAACACAAAAGAAAAAACACAAAGCTCCCCCACACACTATAAAAAATGTCTTGGTTGGCTTTACTTGAAAACTGAAATGTTTCCCACTAAACTCACATTATTAGCAGGCCTCCCTGTTACGGTTAGATCACAAGAGGTCAAGACAAAACATCACTTTTATTTTTATCTCTGGATTTGCACCTCACGATTCCCAACATTTCCAAGATGCTGTAACTGGAATTCACTTGTCAAAATGTACTAAAACAAAAGTTAGCTGGAAGCCGCTAATGCCATGCTACAACTTCTAAAAGCCAAACAACCTCCACGGTCACTCGAGGCTACCACACTAATCAAACTATGGTTTTGATTAATGACCCTACTTATCTCAATTGTCAACAGTTATTTGGAACAAAGCAATACGCAAAGTGTTACAGAGTAATGTTTGATGCAGCTGCCAGAAAATCTTTTCCAAAAAACATTTTTACCCTGTTAAAAAAAAAAGAAATCGGAGCTGCAGCATCAATTTCTTCTGCGGTACCGCTAAGGGAATAAAACACGGCCAAGAACCTTCAAATCTCGTTCACAAATTTAAGCCTCGGTCATTCATCATTTCTGAAGTCCGTGCCCTTTGCAGAGGAATAGAAACTTGTCCAGCTGCAATTCAAGCCAGACTCATGTTCAGTGGAGAACAGCCCAACAACATAAGGTCACACAAAAACTAAAAGGCGGCTTTGTCCCATCAGCAGAAAAAAAGAAAAACCTGTTGCCTTTAGTTTGACCCACATGGCTGGGTTAAATCCACCTATTTGAAGCCAGCTCTTTTGTCCGGGGGGGGGGGGCATGTTGGACGGCTGGCTGGTTGCTCAAAAAGTCACAAATTCATTCAAACTGGAGGACTCCAGTCAAAACAGGGGCAGTGGCCTTTGATACAACTAAGCCAGAGACTAATGAAACAGATGGAACACCACAAGCCAGGTGTCGAGCCCGTCAGAGAGCGATGGAGATGTGAAGCTATCAGCTTGTTCTGGTGGACCAGAAGCAGAAGAAAGGCAAAGTGAAAGGAGAGACCTGCAGAGCTGTGGCCCATGGCCTTTGCTGACGGGCTAATGCATCGCATTACTTTTAGTAATATGTGACATAACAATGCATTCTAGTCAGGCTGGGCGATATGGCTGAACTCAATGTAACAGTATTAGTAGGATGGTTTTATTTTAAATATTAAGGCTGCAACTATTAATCTGTAAATTTTTTAATTAATGAATCAATAAACGGTAAAACAAATTCCAAATCACAGGTTCATGTAGCCCATCTTTAAATTAAAATTTATAACATCAAACAACATGCCAATCACTGATTGTTGGAGCCATTTCACAGCTGGCCAATGAGGGGTGCTGTGGGCGGGACATAGCAGGGAGGACGGGTAGACTCATTTGTTACAGGTGTGCAGCACGGCGAGCTCCATGGGTCAGGGTAGATGGTGGCCTTTTATTTAGGGTAAAACGTACTTTCGTTAAAGCTTATCAATAGATGTGTTTATGCGACTTGAAAGTTTGGGCTTTTATAAAAGAATGTTGGTGACAACAAAGGACAAAGAGGCAATCTAAGCATGTGATCTACACCAGAGCCACGCGCACAATTACTGAGCAAAACTAAACAAGCGTCAACACTCATCACTGAAGACTAAGAACACCTAAAGATATCCACATGTAAGAAGCTGGAACCAGCAGATTCGTTTTAGTGTTTAAGACGTTCAGAGCGGTGATCGCGCTGCACAGAGTGGACGTAGAACCGTGTCTGAACCGGTTTCAATGTATTAACACAAGACTGGTGATTACTATCAACAAACAGACTTGTTTGTCTTTGACCAGGCTGAAGAATTTGACGGGGGCCTCTTGCATTCACTCACTAGCTTACATCTAAAATCACAGCTGGAAGGGGGCTGGGGGGGGGGGGGGGGGGGCAAACATCTGTGTTAAACAAGGCCCTCTTATTGAGTGAAGCACAGGCCACAGTCTGACCAACCCTCTGTGAATGTTTTATCCCTGATGGAAATTAGTGGTCATCATGTTGGAATAATAATAAAGTTTTACAGCCTTCCATTTCTTGCCCCGTTTTTATTTTTTATGTCACCGTCAGACAAAAATCTTGGGCTTCCTGAAGCCAGATAGCATCTAGTGCAACGGGGGAGTCGCTGTGATTATTTGTGTGCTCTGACGGCGCTTGGAACGCTTTTACACCTGAGATGCCGATAAGGCATCCGCACAAGTGCCTATTCGGCCCACAAACAAAACCAGGCTGTGATGATAAGCGTCGTCGTTGTCCCGAGTGCGACAGGATCCTCGCTTCACGAGGCGAGGGTGAGCAAATCGGACTGCTCAAGCTCCACACTGAGCCGAAGTGAGAAGTCCGTCCCACCTGGGTTCGTCTCTGTTTATGTCCCCGCGATAACCTGCTCTTTTTTAATCTGAGAGGGTCAAACCGAAGTCACAGTCATCGGTAGAGGCTGTGTGATTACAAGCAGATGACAAGAGGAGCGCTCACTTCTGAGGGAACGAGTGTGTAAAAGTGCGTGGGCTGAGCTGTTGACTCTGGTGAGCATTTAAAAAAAAAAAAAAAATGATTTACCTTTGCTGAACGTTTGACCTACTTCTTCCCCCCTGTGTGTGATGAGGAGATGGTGGAATAAGCATCACCAGATGGCCAGACAAGACGCATGTGTGTGTGTGTGTGTGTGTGTCAGTGCTGCATTCCAACCGGTGTTGCACAGACTGCGCGACCTATTCGGTGTAGACGAGTCGTGCGAGGAGCCCGCATACACACATGCAGCGCCCTTCAAAGCCGTCTTGCCTACAACAACAGTCCATCTTGCTCGTGTTACATGCCCGGGCAGGCGGCCGGTCCAAGTCCACCGGCTTACTGTACTTCAGTTTCACACGTGCACTTCATCTTTTCTGCAGTGCAGTCACTCGGGTTCAGTCGAGTCAGTCGGCGAGTCCGTCGCAGTTCAAAAGCTCTCCTTCCCTCGAGAGTCTCCGGCCACCTGAGCTCGGCTGCAACTTCAAAACAATCTGACCCGAGCGGGGACAGTCCCACCCGGCATGCCACACACCGGGGGGGGGGGGGGGAGACGACCAACAAAACCGTGACATCAAATAAGTGGAGTGCTGTTGAGGCGGGGCTATGCGACGAGTGTGAGCAGTCAGGGGAGAAACGGGGAGGGGGGGAGGGGTGCATCAGGGTCAGGAGGTGGAGGGGGAAGGGCTGGCTCTGCATTTCACATTTCTAGGCAAATTCCTAGATTTCAAAGTTTACCTGGAACCACCAGAGGATGAAATGTGTTCTTCTTTCAGATGTTACTGACAATCCTGTACAACCAGCGTGTGCCATGGAAAGCAGATTTCACTGCAGGGCTGCAACAATACGTTGTCTGTCTCAGCAATTCACCAGATACTTTGTTTGGCTTTTTCAATTATTCATTCAACCCAGTGTTAGAAAATAAACAGCTTGTTTTGTCCAAACGACAAACCAAAAATCAAAGATATTCAGTTAATAATGATACACAATTGAGAAAAGCACCAAATGCTCATCATTGAAAACCAATTGTGTGGTAATGTTGCTTGATAACTGCATCAAACAACGGATTGCCAAAATTGTTCTCAATCAATCGTCCATTGATTGACTACACATCAGCCAGAACTTCATGTATCAGCTCCTTCTCTGTCTCACAGCGGGCCGATCGGTGAAATAATTCCTCTGTAGTTTATGGTAAGTAGCAGGAAAACAGAAAGAGGGCTGTATTTGTCTATGTGTGTGTGTGTGTGTGTGTGTGTGTGTGTGTGTGTGTGTGCTTGCTTGTCCTTACCTCTTGAAAGCCTCCGTGGGGTTCCTCTCACACTCTCCGGGCTGTAAAGTGCTCTGCACAGCCGGGTCTCGCACCTTCTCCTCGTATCCCGGCACCAGCCCGCTGCGGCAGATCTGAGCCACCAGACCTCGGATGAACCCGCCGATGCACAGCGTGTCCGAGTCGTCCGCCCGGCAGAAGTGGAAAGCCAGGCCCTGCTGCTGCAGGCCCCGGTGCGTTCCCTGGGCCGACGCGGGCCACAGCAGCTCTGTGCACAGTGCGGTTTTCCCGCTTCCCGGCCCCCCCACCAGCAACACTCCCCAGGAGCTACCCGACTTGGTGGATCCCACTGTCAGGGTGCCGGGGTTGGACGCGCCCCCGCCGGGCGTCAGCGGCGGCTGCTTACTGGGAGTGCTGGTCACTCCGCTGAGGCTGTTGGTTTTCTCCTGGAGGCAATGCTGGATCTTGTGGAAGACCCACTCCCGGCAGTAAAAGCGCTTCCCCTGCAGCAAACTGGTTTGGGCCATTTTGATCAGGTGCTGCTGTTCCACCTATTCCTCCTCTTCATAGGGGTCCCTGCGCTCCGACCCTCACATTTTCAACTCCAACAAAGGTCGGCGGTAAATTCGAACATCCATGTTGACGGCTGGAAAAAAACGTGCCTCTCAGAAAGCAGGTTGCAGTCTAGCGGTCCGTGGCGTTGACGTTAAGGAGACGCCAGAGTGAAGTTGGAAGCAGAGCCGCTGCAGATGGCAGGGAAAGCAGCCGAGCTATGACGCGATACAGAGAAATCTGGGTCAAAATAAAAAAAATGGAAATCAAAACTGAGGCTCAAACCATAGATTTTCCACCAACTTTTTCCACAGCTTTCCCACTGGTTGAACTGAGTGCTCCTTGTTATTATGAGTGTGTTGCTTTAGCATGGCGCTGGGCATGGCAGGGCACCCGGCTCTTGAGTGCATCCACTGGCGAACTCGAGCCACCGCCGCTTGATACAATTAGCCATGGGAGTTGCTGATATATTTCCGCTCGTGCATTTCAGATGCTACCGGGGGTGACCAAAGCGTGTTTCCATTACATTAACACGGAGGGGACTTGCCAGCGTAGAGTCAATTTCTCCAATAACATTCTAAGACTGGCTCTTTTCCTGGAAAACAAGAGACAGAAATAAAGGCTAAATTAGGACACATTTCAAACAGAACTTAATGCTTTATGCACAATTACCCATCCTGCCCAAGGAGATTGTTTAGATATGATTTACAGTCTTAGAGGCAAATGTGCACATTTATCAGCTTTAAACGCATATCCCATACAAGCGGCAACAGTTTGCACATTATTGTTATGGATATTTGCCAAACCCACGAAGAAGGGTAAACTCCTCTTCCTGCAGCTACAGAAAGGTAGATGCTGTCAGTTTTTTTTTTCTCTGTGCTTTCATCCTCCTCGGCCCACACCAGCAGGCTGCCTGCCCTGCAACTAAATTCTTGGCAGGGGTTCGTCCAGTTTCTCTAGTCTATCCACTGATCTCCCCCCCCCCCCCCCCCTCCTCCTCCTCCTCCTTCCTTCCTATGTGGCTTTAAATCCCAACACAGTCCACATCCGTCCTGAACTGTAAGGGGTGGTGGTGAGGGACCCCCTCTCCTGCATTTACAGGGGTCGTTTGCATGGAAGGTAACCCCGCCTCAGGCTCTAACAGCAACTAGAAAGCTCCGCTTAAATCCAGAGTGAGAGTCTTGGATTGGGAACGGCGTTAAGTGCCACGATGATGGATCTTTAAAAATAAAAAAAGGAGATGAAATTTAAGCATCCCTTGATTTGATTTCTGATGCTTTTTTTGGGGGGGGGGCTAACTGCAGTTTATTTAGCCCTTCATCACAGTCTACTACTGCTTCTCTACACTGGAGCTAATGCAAAATATTACCCAGCGTCTCCAGCCAAGAAAACACACACACACACACACACACACACACACACACACACACACACGCGCAAGCGCGCACACACACGCACAGGCTTGCTGGTTACTTTGTAACGCTGCCAAATAACAACACGGGCTGCGATATATGTCCACCTTTCTGTGTGTTAGTATTTTCTGAGGCGCTCCCTGCCTCCCAACACAAAGCTCACCACATTAATATGACACACATCAAAAAGGGTCAGTGGTGTTTTGAGGCGAAAAGGCGACACACACACACAAAAAAATCAATGAGAGCAAACGACATGAATTCACTCCGGTGAATAGAAAAGGCAGCACAAGTCTTTTGTATGGCCACACAAACCTCACCCATTTCAGATGGGATACAGTTTACACCTATGGGGGCTTTAAAAAAACGTCCAGACTAGCTAACAGTTGCATGCTTTTAAGAGAAAACCCATCAAAAAATGAACGAATACGACCTGTCGTGTCCAAAACTGTTCCTTAAACTTCAATGTAACCAATTGTGGAACGTTTCACTGTTTTCGCTACAGTTTCAAATGTCTCTCACAGCCCCCCAAACGGTTTTCCTCTCACCTCTTGCCGATTCCTCCTGGTGTTTTTTTTTTTTTTGGGGGGGGGGGGTTGGCTTGCCGTGTCCGTAGTCTACACCCTTTCTGCCCACGTTAAAACCAAACGCTTCACGTGAACCATTCGACCGTTTCCTCCGGTGCAATTCAAAGCCCAAATGTCTGCATTTGAGCGACGCTCGTGTCTTTTCTTTGAGTCGGTCTCTTCTTTCCCGTCGGTGTCGGCTCCTCCTGCTGCCCGACACAAGCTCCACAGCGAGCCGACTGACTCTCCGCCTCCAAACGCTCTACATCCCTCTCCACTGCATGCACACAGCACACGCGCTCCAATGGGCGACGCGGGGTCTTCTGGGACTTGGTGTTTTACCCTCTAGTCGCCATTTATTAAATAGAACAAGGGCGATACAATATTGGGTTGATTAAAAGTGAAGTAAAGATAAATTGCAAATGATTATGTATTCCCATACGTATGTTTATATAGTCACACGTATTCAAATTAATTCAGTTTGGCTTTGCGTTGGCATTTTCGAGAATTTAGTTCATGAATGTAGTCAACTTCAAACAATTTTTGTTTTGTTTTTCATCATAAAAATATGTTATCCATTTTTAAAATGTAATTTCAATTGATAAATACTGCAAACAAAATTTGCTTCCAAAATACATGCGCGGCAGAAGTCTTCTGTTGTACTGGCGGATATGATAAATGATATTTAGGCAGGTGTGCTCTCTAGCGTTATTCCAATTACACCCTATAGTAAAAACACAAGAAAACAATGCAACTAATCTTTTTATGTCTGTTTTTTAAACACATAAAAAAAAAGTCCAAATACAAAACGGAGGATACACATTTTTCAACAAACGGCACTGACTGTTTGATGTGTTATATCAATATTTTTTATTGCTGTTTTTTGTTTGTTTGCCTATTTTACGCAGGTCTCTCTGTAGAGCAGCATCGATACTGAGTAGTTTATCTTGGTGAGATGAAGTATATCGATCAAACTGACTTAAATGTATTATGAGTCTCATAACATTTCTCTGTCCTTGTTCCTCCTCATTCTCAAAGAACATAAAGTCCTGCCACGAAAACACATTTATTAAAAGAAGCATCAAAACAAACTTCTACAGACTTTGAAAAAAAGAAGAAATATAAGGATGAAATCCCAAACATGATTAGTTGGACTCTGTGTTTATGTGACATGGTGGCTCAAATATGTGGTTTGTTTTTCACACACACACACACACACACAGAGGCATATTTTAAGATGTACCACACACACACTCACTCATTTCAACTGCCAGCATTAAAGTAACATGTGCAAATCATGAGATTGTGTTTGGATAAACTATATCGCATCCTTTTCCCTCCGTGAGAACATACAGACACTTGCATGTTGCCGATGGTTTTCTGATGGTACAGGGGAATACATCTTTTAAAGTCTGCATAAGATGCAATAGTTTCGTCTTACAGAACGTGATGTACAAGTTGTTGCCTCCATGTTTTTTTCTTCTGCCCGAGGCTTCTCATTTCGGGACATCCTGTGCATTTGCAACATCTGGCCATGGCTGTTGATGAATGGGCTCAAACAGCAGCAGAGATTGATAATGCAGCAAAGGACAGCCGAGCAAGAGCCGAGACTCCTAATCAATAATATCTTGTAGCCAACAGAATGGTGGCTCACGGAAAGTTATCATTTAAACATTGCCACAGGTAGCATGCACTGCATACAGGAGCAGCATTTACTGCCGATGAATCCTCTTATTCATACTTAGGTATGTACGTTTATGGATCTGATGGAAAATAAGGAATTAAGTATTAATTGGAAGTAAAAACATTTCCACGGGCCAACCGTTAACTGTGTTTCAAGTCCTCGCAGCTGACGAGCCAGATGTTGTCATAGTTCAACGTAAGTGAGCAGCAGACGGCTGTGTGTTTGGGAATTATATTTAGACAATAAATTAAGGAGCCTTTCCACTATTTTGCAGTCTGAATATGAAGGCTGATAATATATGTTTCTATTTGGCAATGTTAATAGACTGGTTTAGATTTATTCTGAAATGAGAAATAAAAGCAAAAACAGAAGCTCATGTCCCTTTTCTTTCTGGTTGTGTTTCATAAGAGCCCGACCTGAAACAAAAACAGCTTGTTTTGTTTTTTAATTCAATGTAAATTCAATGAAATTGTAACACTTTGACCTACGCTTTGTTGTGTTTAAAGGAATACTTCACCCACAAAATGAACATGAGTATGATCATTCACTCACGTTGTGTTACCTTGAATTATTGAAGAAAGCCTTGTTTTTCTTGCACGTCTCCGGTGAATAAAATGAAGAAAAGTCTTGATGAAGTGAATTAAATGGGTGCTGCGTTTAACAACAGCAACACTGTTTCACAACATCCGTTTACAAGCTCTCAGTCAACTCATATATATCTGCGTTAAACGTAACCCCCATTTACCTTAATTCATCAAGACTTCACCCTGTGAAGGAAAAACAACACTTTACTCAAGAATTCAAGGTAACGCATGGATGAGTAATTGATATACAAATGGTCATTGTGCGGGTGAAGTACTCCTTTCTGCTGCAGCACAAAATGTAATTTGTTACATGAGAAACTTTAGAAATGAAATAGTGCAAGTCGTTGCAGAAATGTGAGATTTTTTCCCCCTCTTACCCTGCAGCAGGGATGCACACGGGGCTTACAGGTTGATGTGTTTTGATCTAACGGGAGGCTGCTGATCTTACAACTTATTTATCACTCCCCGAGGAAGGACTTCTGGGACTTTTTCTTTGAGGTGTAGCTGCTGCAGTGGGTTCTAATAACTGACAGTGTTGCCGACTGATGCTGTCGGTGCTTACATGAAGATAACCCACTCTTGTGTTGAAGTCGGTTTTCTCTTCAAACAGTGTTTCCCGTAGTGCTGCCCTCCGTGTTGGTTAGGCTTTTATTCAGGCTAACGTTAAAGGTCATATAGTTAGGAGATGATTTGGTTCGGGTTTATGTGAGGCGAGACACAAATTCATTTGGAAACAGAGTGTGACTCAAGTAATCCCAAGCTCGTAGTGACTGCAGCAGTGCTGCGCTTTTCATGGTTGTGTTTAGGTCCTCAACACTTAAAGTTAACGATCTGGTTAAGGTTTAAGGAATGATCACGGTTCTGGTTTAATCCTGAAAAATGTACAGTTACTTAAATCCAGAGATGCAACATGTTTGGATACATTTGACCAAAAACCGGCAGTGTTTTTCAGCTTAAAACTAACCACAGTGTTGATGCAAAGCCCGGTCTCTGGTGTGAAAGTAGATCCAACACCCACCTCGACCAACTCGCTGTGACTCTGGTCAAACATGCAGCACTTCATTCGTTCAAAACAAATGTTGCCTTTTAACAGGTCATACATGTCCATTTCCAGGAGACAGGGTCGCACAGCCTGCCTCGCTGACAGAGAAAGCAAGTTGTCAAACTGAGAAGTGTGATGACGTTGTCTGATGAAGCACAATGACTCAGTGAGAAGTGTGACTGGGATTTACGCAACTCACCAGCAGGCCAGGGTTGGGTTTGCAGAAGGAAAAGATGAGGAGGCCTCTTTGTGTGGTATCAAGATAATACAGGATCCAAGTGTTTAAAGCCTGTGACAGTTATTTATTATGACCGACAGATGCAGCACGGCTGGAATCCCAACCAGGCAGCTAGGGGCCCCTCTTTGCCGCGAGTTATTTTAGTTTATTATTGTGCTCACGTGGTGCACATTCCTAAATATAGGGACAGCAGGCCCCCCAACTATTTAATCTAGCCATAATATACTGTACACGCACACGAGCACAGTGCACGTTGTCACTAAAACAGTCCATTTTAAATTGCTCCTTCCTTTAAGTTGGCCAAAAAAATGCATTTGCCAATTTTCATCCCTGAAAGATGTGTGAAGTTCTAGAGAAACTGGAAGCCAAACACTATCTGAAAACCCAACAGTAATACACATCGGTTTGATGAAGTCCCTGTAAACACACTCATTACTGAGTTCCACAAACACATTAAAGCCCCCTATTGGAATATTTCAGGACAATTATAATGATCTTTTTGTTAGCTTTATCGAAGAGCAAAATAAGTACTCCTCCGAGATAATAACAGTGTTGGAAAAACACACTATTAGAACAACAGTGGGAAGCCCGCTGATTGCGGGAAACAAAGCTCTCTCTATTCTTACCAGCTGTCAGTTCTGCTACAAATCAAGCATGATTCTCTGCAGTGTTTTATAGAGTTAATACTACACCAAAAACTCCATTACTATGTAAACGTCCCTCACTGAATACTTGTAGACATTGGTGTCCATTTAGTTTCTATTCTGTCGGATAAGTAAGTGTTGGTGTTACCGTGCAGGGCGGGGAGCGTGGAGATGCCCCCCGTGGGTGCAGAGAGGAGATAAACAACGGCCCTCCACTGATCGACCTTACATGATACTTCACCTGCTAATCCCTCCTCCTCCTCAACTCAGCAAGAGACAGGCAGGAGGAAGACGGACTGTCTGGGTCTAGTATTTCACCTCTTAATTCAAGCTAATTAAATGGCTCCAGCTAATGGATATGTTCATCATCGATTAATCTGGCGATAACTTTTTATTGATGCTATTTTCAAGGACAACATTTCATATTGTCCGCTTTGGTTTATGAAAAAACCCTTGCAAAACTAACGGCATTCCCATCAGCTTCAACTTTACTTTTTGTTTGATGCTAATAAGCAATGGTCAACGTGCTAAGATGGTTTTAATGGTTAACATTACATGCTAATGCTACAGTGACCAGACGTCCTGGTTTGTCCCGAGTCCTGACAAATAACTGTAAAACACTGGAATCTACCGGTTTCAACTGGTGTCCATAAGGGCTTACATGTGTGCATAAATGAACGTGTAGTACACT
Source organism: Pholis gunnellus (assembly GCF_910591455.1). Lineage (NCBI taxonomy): Eukaryota > Metazoa > Chordata > Actinopteri > Perciformes > Pholidae > Pholis > Pholis gunnellus. The sequence goes on from NC_136537.1 coordinate 23,055,390, forward strand.
TGAGGGTCCTGATTTGGGAGTTTGAAAAAATGGTCACCCAATATGCTGAACACCAACGTGTTAGCATTTAGCCTCACAGAGCTGCTAGCATGGCTGTAGACTCTCAGTCTCGGTTTACCCAGCACTAGAAGTCGTACTGTTATTTATTTTTAGAGACATCAATCTTCTGTGAACAGGAATGAACCATTTAGTCGTTGGCCTACAGTACAGGCATCAAATTATACCACATTGCGCACAAACAGCGCTCAGCAAGAACACAAGTTTTCTCTCCAATCTGCCTCCCATTCCAGTATCAGCAGGAGACAACTGCAACGGCGCATGCTGCTGTTTAATCCATTTTTTCTCACCATGTCCAATTGTATATCCGCTCCCGCCGCTCTCACCAATCTGCCAAATTCACATAATTGCAGTCAATTTTGACGATTAAATACCAACTGGTGCAAGTCACAGTCCCCGGGACGCTGGATCAGCATGAGCCCGCCATGATTGTTTCCTCTTTTGTGAATATTCAGAAATACTCTCCACCTTGTTATTAACAGCGTGATGACGCACATTTGGTGATTGGGGTTTGGCTCGGGGGACACTAGGTTTGCTTAAGAAAATAAAGTGTGGACCGGTCCATGTCCTCACTGTTTTGTGTCTCTTCTTCTCCCTGACTTGGCTGCAGCTCCAGAGTGGTGTAGTGATGAAGCTATGGAAGGCAGTTATTGTGGTTGTTCTGCATGTTTGAATGAAACTAAGTTGTTGTTCCTATTAATCAGCGTATTAGCATAAAGGGCACTGTGATGTGTAAGAGCTTTGGGGAAGAAGTCTGTGCTTATGTCCGTGAAACAACATCCATGACATTACTTTTGTAATCTAGTCGTGTTCAACATCTCATTGCTTATATTTGCTTCACACAGAAGGATAGTTGTTGACTGTGGTTAACAAGGCTAATGCTGCGTTATAGATAACGGCTCATATTGGGTGTTGCACATTGTTTACAGTGGCAGAGCCCAGTGAGTAGAGGTGGCGAAAGCACAAAGAAAGAAAAGGCTGAAGGAAGCAGCTAAAGGAAGCTTTGTTGTAAAGCTGGTTTCAAAGCAGCAGCCAACCAACAGCTGAATAAAGCAGCCAGTGCTCACACACAACCTCCAAAACTACATTGGTTTCTGTATCTTTTGTAAGAAACCATGCACTTCTGCCATGGAAAACTATATAGCAAATTTTGTGAATTGGGCGGGTTTTTAAAATGCTAACTAATTCGACGCCATCGTTTGGTACCAAAATACTTTTTCCAAACTTTCACTTTGAGATGAAAACATATTTTCTTTCCTTTTTTCCGACATAAGAAGTCAAAGCTCTGTGTTAACACAAGCAGCCATACAAGAAACGTAGTGTATAATTGTCGAAATTATGATTTAATTTAGCAACTGTTTGATAAAAGAGTATGTTAAGAAGAGTATAAAGCAATCAACGTGTTGGGATTGTTCCATACTGGGTGCTAGTCACAGTCACATAACAATAGACTCCCTGCAGAACAGAAGATTCAGGAAAGGAAAAGGCACAAAGAATCCAGACACTACATTACAGCTCCTGAACTTCATAGGAATGAACAAGCAACTCCTCCATCGTATCTGGTCTTAACGGGCCGGTGTGTATGGATTCGGCATCCTAGCAGTGAGGTTGCAGATTGCAACTAACTGAAACTTCTCCCGCACACCAAGCGTGTAGGAGAACTACGGTGGCCGACGCAAAAACAGGAGCAGCTCTCTCCAGAGCAAGTGTTTGGTTTGTCCGTTCTGGGCTACTGTAGAAACATGGCGGCCGGCTCCGTGAAGAGGACTCACTCTGTGTGTAGATATAAACTGCTCATTCTAAGGTAACGAAGACACAACGATTCATATTGCATTTCTGCCCATAGATCCCCTCTAAATGCTACACACTATACCTTTAATGGCTAACTGGGGAAAGGGTAGAGTGAGCTAAATAATAAGCATAATAATAACGCTTTCAGTAAGTCAATTAATTGTCAATAAAAACAAATAGTTGTAAAAGCAGTTATCATAGACACTACAAAAAGACACAAATACAAAAATATTTAAATACAAATAAATAAATGAATAATAATAATAAGATGCACCGCATGATATGACAACATGACATACTTTCATCGTTAATAATATGTTAAAAGGGAGGAAATCTCCCTCCAAAATGGAGAATGTGTAGCTATCACCAAGTACATCAAAATACTAGTAAGTAATAAACCTTTTGCACAGCAGACATTTTGACTTATCGTGACACGACAGTGAGCAAGCATTCTCAAAACCAGCACGCTGGAAGTAGCTCGGCTAAATGGAAAGCACTCGGTATTACATGTGTGCTATTCCTGCTATGAGAAGAAGATCTGTTCAACTACTACAAATGTCCAAAGCCCGGTAAATAACACACCACACCGGAGGACGTAACTGTGTTTGTGCGTGCGTGTGTGTGTGTGAATACATTTGAGAGATCAGTGTGTGTGTGTGTGTGTGTGTGTGTGTCCTGATATGGCATTTCATTTGATGTAGCACGGCTGAGACTTCAACGAGGTGATACGGTTGGGGGAGGGGGGGGAGACATGTTTTTTTTTGGTTTCAGCCGCCACCTTCTCAAAGTGTCCTCACAGGTCCCTGCAGAGCAAATACTGCGTCGTCACATTATGGCAACGACTTCTCCCCGCAATGACAAGCAAAAATCAATATTTCACCTCCCAGAATGATAATGTGCTAATAATGAACAATGGGGATGCTGACGGCGATAACTCATGCAACAGCTCTTCACTCAGTCTCTGAATAGAGGCTGAGTAAAACATAATTGGCAATCATGGAGCCCGAAGCTACAGGCCTGTATATGATAATTTGCAATCACAGGGCGGGGCAAACGCTGGCACTCCAAGATTTGTCTTTGTGAGTGTTCGTGTGCCCCAAGTGTCCATGTATGTATATGTGTGTGTGTGCGCTCGCGAGCCACGGATTGCAGAAATAATTCAGATGCATGATCAATTTCTGTTACTGTGGGCGATGATAAGCTGTGCGAAAACAGATTGAACCTGGCATGTACCTTGGTAGCATTCACAGCTGGTTAGTGTGCCCATTTATTCATGGAGTAATATTTCATCGGAGTGATTCGCGGTGGCACACACTCCCGTCATAAACCAAGTGCTCTGCTCCGCTTCGATGCGATGCTTTCAACGTCTGCGAGCAAGAAAGGCACTGAGAGAATCTCTCTTATCAAATACATTTTTGACAGTAATTGAGTACTTAACATTTGCAACAAGCTCTGCGAGCTCCCTTTCCTTCAGCTCTACGGAGCTTTTGAGTGTCTTTCAGTGTTGTTGTGGTCTTTTCTCTCTCATCAGCCTCGTTTTCAGAAAAAACAAAAAGGTACAAAAATCCACAAAAGGACCACAACATTGTTAAATTCATAATTCGTTATTTCAAATGATGCCTTAATCATGAAATACGTCCCATTTATCTGGAGTTCTTTGCTTCCCTCATGTCAGCTGTTAAGCTCATGATGCCTTTTTCGTGATGGCTGTCGAGCCCAAAGGCCTTTGGAGTAAACAGAGATTTTCTCTTCTCTCTCTGTCAGTTTGGACAACTCTTCTCTGCTCGGCATCCTCGGGCCTGTACACAAACAGTTGACAGGCCAACTGCGTGATTCACATGAGTGACCCCGCGGAAAATGAGGGAGCACACTTGGCAGTTTCAAGGCTACCGAGCTGCAGAAAATGATGCCGCGTTCCTCAGCGCAGCGTTCCTCACATCAGAGAGATACGATGATAAATATGTCCGGAGTTTGGAAGCATATTTAGATATTTACTTTAGGTGGAAAATGACTGATAGGAACTACAATTATAATGTTGTTTTAAGGGGGTTGAATCTCTTCAAATTAGCTTATGATGACAATATGACTAATTGACAAATTGCACTGCAGAAACATCCATCACACTTTCATCATTTTTATGTTGACTCTTAAAATCTTATTTTACTTAATTAAACATGTTGTTCCCCTTCAATTCATATGGACTTTATTTATGAAATATCAGTAGGAAATGCATAATTTTGGATTCTACAGGTCAACACTTCAGCACGTCAATGAAATAAGACTACATTGGAGGAAAAAAAAGCCTTAATTACTTGGCGAGGAACACTTTCTGATTGATCTGTTCAGTCTATAAAGACACCTTCATGAAATGACATGTTGACGTCAGGAAATAGATGAAAGAAGGAACATCTGGTGTTTTCATGAAAATAACTGATTTGATGGGAGTCAAAGGTCAATTTTCAGCACACATTTAAAGAAATTAGACAAAAGAAGATGATCCAAAAGAAGTTGCTACGGAGAGAACACAACCTGTATAGCTGACTTAAACACTTTTATTTATTGTCATTTTTATTTCTCCCCAAAAGACTTCTTCTAGGTGCAGCAAACTATGAAATCATGAATCTAGATTGCTTCCATTGACTATATTTCCTCTACGCGGGTCATGAACTCGTGTCCCTCCTCTCTAGAAACTGGTGTTTGCTGCTTCGCTACGGGCTCGTCCAGCCCAACAGACTGGAACTAACAACCACTCTCTGAAATATTTATGTCCAGAGAGAGGGAGAGAGAGAGAGAGAGAGAGAGAGAGAGAGAGAGAGAGAGAGAGAGAGAGAGAGAGAGAGAGAGAGAGAGTCTGTGTGTGTGTGTGTGTGTAGAAGTGGCACACGCTAATGTGTGCTCTGCATTAAAGCAGAGATTATTCTCCGTGTGCCTGCAGGCTGTTTCTTTCTCTGTCACTAGCAACGATATCTTCACTGGTTGCATATTCCCAAAATGTGGGATTTTCTCAAACTTCAATGTTGATGCAGTGAAATAAGTTTTTATTATAAAGGTCACCATACAAAACACAATAATGTATATTTGTTCAAACTTCAGAAGGATAATTCCAGGATTTTACAACTTTGGTCTTCATATTTGTTCCATAGCTTCTATCAGTTGTGATCACATTTTGAAGTGATGGCTGGAATCTGGGAACAATAATATCAACAGAACAAAGTCAGACAAGAGTCCTCCATTGCACAGGAGAACTACCTGAACGACAGGTACAACGTGTCAAAGTTGAACCAGGGGGGGTCGGTTTGTAAACTGTGATGAACTTTTATTTAAGGGTTTGATAGATTCTTAGGTTTACCTGTAATCTGCTCATTATTAGGCCTTTCTGACAGGGCAGTCAGTTGTCGAAATCAGCTAAATATTCAGCCACGACATTGAAAGTCTTTTAGATAACACCAAGTCGGAGGCAAAAATCAGCACATCTAGTGGACGTACATTGAAGGTGAGAAGTTGCTCCGGGAGATTATAACCTGTTTAGCGGCTGCCATCTTTAATACTGGACCAATTAAGTATATATAAATGTTGTCCCCGTCACAACAATAAAACAACTTCCTGTTTTACTTTCCTCTTTTTATTCTTAGCTGCTCTACTGTTGCTTTGGTTTATCAATAACATGCCCAGCAGGTGGAAGATACCAAATAATGAACAAACAATGAATTATTTTAATAAATGAAATAATTAATCAACAAACCGATGAATGAACGCGCTGAATATATGCTCTTCAGTGAAGCACATCATCTCCTGTAAGCTTCTGGTATCACGACCGTTTCTGTTCTAAAATTCAACACAAACTCCTCATTGTAAATTCATAACCCCTCTGAATAATTTATTCTAAAACAACAGTGAAAAAGGAGTCTTACAGCTACATGTCATCCCCGGAAAAATCTAGGACGTGGCTATCGACTGGTGAACACTGTAAAGCAGTTTGTGCGTCATTAATGAAAAATCTGCTGGAGGAGATGATAGAGGCGAGCGAGGTGTGAGATGTTTGTTCCCCTACCTCTGCACAGGAGTTTAAAAATATCATCCTGTTGTGTTTCTGTTACATAACCACCACAGAACAACTTACAGGCGTCGGTCTTCATTTCTGTTCTCCTGTTTTCCAAAGTTTTCAGGTTTTTGTCGGCTTTTTACTCCAAAGGCGTGACACGCTGACGTGACAATGTGTTAAATTGGCTTAGTTTCTTTCAGGTTTGGATGCACAAATTGAGTTAATGATACTTTCAAGAAGTCATTCATTCATACTGTGTATACATGTTTCCCTCAGGCAGCATTTGGTAGTGTGATTTTCTTGCTCTGAAGCATAGAACTTATTTAAAGCTACGACGAGTACTACGACGAGTACTACGACGAGTCCCTTAAGAAAACCTCGTATTTAGCTGCAGCCGGGTCTGACAGTCTTCCCAGCTCCGTCCTGGTTCTGGTTCTCCCGTGCCTCCCTTTCCTCCCTAAAATACAGAAGCAGAGAGTCTGAATTCCAGGATTGGTTGGTTTATCTGTAATTGCAAACAGACAGCAGTCTGTATGCACCAGAATCGCTCTGAGTCTAAAATACTGTAGCACCAGAATCGGCTGCTTATGACGCTCGGTGGAAAGAATGCGTCAATAAATGGGATTCTGCGAAATGAAAGAAATGAAAGCTTCTCTTTGTTGTCAAACGTTTGTTGACCTCCACTTAACATTTCTTCCAGTGTTTGGAGAGAAGCTTGTCAGAGTGATTTTATGGCCGTGATACTGGCTGTTTAAAGGACACACACTCGCAGCTGAGGCTGCAGTTTGTGTTTGTGGAGGCCATAAAGTCAATTAGAGCGAGGTCTCTCCAGGCTCTCCACTTTATTGCACTTCCTCTTTGAGTCATCTGATGCACTGATGCAAAGACTTGTCGTGGAACACTGTGAGATCTCAATCAATTTGCACGCCGTCATTTTAACAAGTTTGCAACTATGCAGGGTGATACCATCAGTGTCAGAGCGTTTGGGTTATTTGATTGTAGATATCAGATATTCTTCCACTTGATTAAATTAATTTGACATAACAAATATATATATATATAGTATATTGTATCATACACTGCTGCAAATACATATGTATTGAAAATGTTATGAGGATAACACAATGAAGTATAAAGTGTTTTCGTTCTGGTCCACTTTATTAATGTACCGTTTCCCTTGTTTAAAGTAAATGAGTGTCAGCATCGGGAACCAGAATAAGGCAAAATATTACAAGAACAATCTTGAAATTGATTAAATTGTAACAGAAACTGTTTAAAAACATTTTAAGAAACATTTTTCGCAGATTGACAACTAAATCCAAAGTGGGTTGAAGCCGTTTAAAGAGTAACTTTTCTATTTTTCAACCTTTTTTTTTGTGATATTTTTTGTTCCCGTTAGTAAAATACTGAAGTTACTCTGGAAGTTGATGTTAAAGCTTTAGCAAACAGTTGCTTATTTACACACCCAGCAGTTAGATAGTCACATTATCATTTATATGAATTCATGTCTCTGGCCACCCGGCGAATGTACGGCCAATATTCTCTCTCTGTTTTTGGTCTCCACCAACTCCCGAGGGAAATATCTGCCTCTTTAGCCGCTAAACGCTCCACTGTGTTCCCCAGCTGGTCTCTGAATGCGTCTGTCTGCTGTTAGAGCCGGCAGTGTACCACACAACATACTCTACGAGCAGGGAGAGTAAACTTGTGGGCCGGACACTGAGCTCCACAGAGCGGAGCGGAGCTGCAGATTCAGGTGATCGCTCGTATCACTTTCACACTGCCACATGGTTTTCACATCGTCATTTGATACAGTGGGATTATATAAATATTGACTATAAATGCTTTCAGGATTCTCATTCTCATGAATAAGATATCTGGTCTTCTGCTTCTGAGTTGCCATTTGATACAACAGAACAGCGATTTAACAGACACCCAAATAAAGCTTTTCTGCACATGTGCTGTTCTGTCTTTCCAACTAAAAATCCACCAGCGCAAATAAATTCATGCATTTTACGTCTCCTGGTGCACCACCATTGCTATATATCAAAGATGGAGATGGAGAAATGACCAAACCAGGTCCACAGCATGTTCTTACACATTTCCTGATGTTACAAAAGTCTGCTGCTCTGGTCAAGGCTGGTGGTAACACGAGGTTGTTGGAGGGGGGGGGGGGGGGGGGGGGGGGGGGGGTTGCTCTGCAGTGACCTTGCAACAAATGGCTCAATTATCCGAGGTACCAGCAGACTTCATGCATTCTTTGGTTAACCCCTTGCTGTCACACACAGTCACACACACGCTCACTCGAGTGTGCACTGGCCAAGGAGTTCAGAGGTCACCGCACACTGAGCCGAGGCTCTTTACTCTTCCTCTCTCCCTTCCACTTGGACTAATTTGGTGACTTAATGGCCGATGCCTTGCAGGAGGTTACAAGAGGGTTAGTTTAAGTCTCATGCAGTGGAACATTCTCATAAATGCCAGGTAAAGTGTATTGAAGCCATGAAATGCATCATAAAGCCACGTCGACGTTGAAAAAAAGTTGGATTAAACAAGGACCTCTTTATACCGTCGCGGCGGTTTTGGTTGTGTGACAGTCGGGGTCAGTGGAAAACATCGTCTCACTGTGTGAAAATCGAAATCTGTTTCATTAGTGTCGCGTACTGTAAGCAGAGTGTGTGAGATGGAATGTGAAATGAAAATCAATCACTAAGTGCTTCAGCTGTTCCCTCACAGCCTCTCTGCTCAGCTCTGATTTTGTTCACAGCATTTTCCTTCAACATGAGATCATTCTGGGTCGCTGCAGTGTTCCGCCACACACACACACACACACACACACACACACACACACAGCTCCAATAACTACCACAAACTGTGTGCTGCAAAGTCGGTAATAAGCATTTAAGTTTATCCTAAATGTTGTATTCATTGTAAGTTGCTTGAGGGAATCAACTAAATGCTTAAAATGAAAATGTAAAGACTGTCAAATGAGTTGACTAAATCATTTTGTAACATTTGCATAAGAAGGAAAACAATCTGAAGCAAATCGCAAACTGTGCGACTGAAAAAGTGAGATTGATCTCATCCTTTCCTTCACAGAGTTAAAAACTAAAAAGCTGTGTTGTGACCCACCCATGAGCTGTGGGAGTGTTTTAAAGGGCTCAAGAAAAATAATAATTATTAACCAAATGCTAAAATCCACAAATTGTCTCTCTTCCCTGCAAACGCCTGCTGCTTTAACCTCCTGCTTTAAAGATTCTTTAATCATTCTAGATCGTGTTAAAATAAGATATCAGATGTAGAAGCATCATTAAAGTAATAAATCAGCCCGTTTCCATTCCCACAGTGTTGTACTTAGTTCATGAGTTATTTTAAGCATAAGCATGATCATTTTTCTTAAAAGTGGTTTTGTTGCCAAGTTATCGACTGAATCCACAACATGAATTAATGTGTTTGGTCAGAAAAATTACATTTGTGAAAAATATATTTGTTTTTCCTTTTTTCTTTAACTTTGGGTCACCAGAGAAAAGTGAATCACAGCCACCAGGTGGATACAACAACCATCAATATCACTAAACACTTCTTCAGAGAAACTGCCGACAACACATTTCATGTTCAATGTGTGCAGCAGAATTACAATCAGGGATCCAGTGCTGTCATCCAACTTCCTCTTCACTTACTCTGCCTTCATGATTTCCTCATACGTTTTGTTATTAATGTGATGCCACCTACATTACTTTTTTACAAATAATGAAGAAATGTTGTTAATTAGCAGTAAATAGTCGTAAAATGTCAGCGTATCTGCACAACATTCACCATCCTTCATTTGTTTTCCTTCAATATCTGAAGCAGCATAAACCTTTCTTGTAGGTTTGTTAAGGCACTCACAAAGGTTGTGGTCATGGTTGAATATAAAACAACTAAAGGGTGACTTCACGTGTTTGCTGTATCGTTTAACCAGAAACAGTCTCTCCCTCACTGTAACCAACGTTTTGTTAACATGAGCACCCTCGGGCTGTTTGGCTTTGTCCTGCTGAACGTCTTGTTCAGACCACATCCTGTGATTTAAAATGCCGTAATCTAACGATTTGTTAAATTACAGAGGAGCACGGCGAATGCTCATTCATCTCCTCTTCTGTAATGTTAGTCCGGCTAGAAAAAGGGCTTTTGTTTGGTTGAGTCACTTTCTGTGACTATGTCGCTTTGGACCAGAACTTATTTTTTGGAAACTCTTTTGAGGTAATGGGATGCTTTTCAGCCCCATGTTGTCATTTAAATTGGTCTATTTTTATTTCTTAGAAATCTCGCTCAGTGTAGCTTTAAGTCTCGAGTTTCATCCGCTGAATTGATTTGATTCCTTTAAACCCGGCGCGCGGCATGGTTTCTCCGTTCCACTATTAAGAGAGCATGAGGAACTGCTTCACAAAATGTTACCTGGAAGCACAATAGAAAGACAACGTGGGACTCAACGCCTTGAGAAATATACAACTGATCTGCAACATTTGCAAGCTGTTCTCCTCTCTTCCTTCCATCTCTCTGATACTCCTCCCCTGCCTCCCTCTGATCGTGCTTCGGCGCACCTCCGATGCATTTCAGAGAAGATTGCTCTGTCAACCTCTTTAAAGGTGGCGATTCACAGCGTGCCACTTCCTTCCCCTCCACAACCAATATGCAATTATTGCCTAAAGTGGGCTCTGCGCCGTGCCAGGTGCTGGAAAATTGGGTGTTTTGTAGGAATGCTATCCACCCAGGGTATACTGACATTATGGGCCTTTTAGGATAATACACTGTTATTCCTAAGCAGGTCTTTAAAAAAGCCAAAGTTTAAAAAGCATGGTAATGTTGGTGACTTTGGGGGAAAATGCTCTTTTTTTAAATATGAACGTAGCCTGTCTTCCCCCTATTGTTGTTTCTGTGCTGGGACGGGAGAAATATCAAATGGGGAAGATGCAAAACACACACAAAAGACACTGTTTTGGTACAATGCTGGCCCACAGCCGCCCACAACAAAGCTTTTAAAGTTTTTATTCAAAGTGTCACTTGTTTATCTGTTTTTTACCCAAACACAACCCCGAAGTTTCTGTGAGTGTTGCAGGTTTGGTTCCAGTTGAGAAGAGAGAAGAGCGTGGGTGTTTACTACAAAGAGGCAAAACGTATTGACTTTTACTTTGTGTTTGTCTGTCCATCAGCAGTTTGTCTTCAAAGTGGGTTTGTTTCCTATTGTTTTCAGAGATGGAACTTGAGCTAAATACACACACTTTCTAATAAAGAAACCTTCATATGGGGTTTATAAATGATAATGTTGTTAATGGTTGATAAATCGTACACTTAGGCTTCATAGATCAGCTATAAGCTGAGGTTAAGGTTCATTTATTAAGCATTTATAAATGATGCTCCAGCATTCATAACAAACACCACCTAAAGGGATTTTTCACAACCTGGCAACCCAGAATTTATTTTGATTAATGTCTTATAACTGACATATAAACATTACTAAATGATTTACTTGTAAATGAACCATTAATGAAATAATTTGATGATTTCCTTCACTTTCCATTTCTTTTCAAATGTCCATAAAGGATGCCTCAGTACAAGTGTTGGCACTGCCTATACGTGTAGGCCATTCAGTATTGTCTGAAATGTATTACTGAGAATCATGTTGAATGTGGGGCACCATTGTGGTCCAACATACTACTGTAATCTACCTTTTACCCATCTGTGTCTGGGACAATGGCTTTCCTTTGTACACAGACTGAAACAACAACGCTGTATTCAGAAATACGGAGAGTCTGCGGGGCCTTTTTCTATCGCTCGTTTATTTCCTCTTGGACAGTGGCACCAGCCACCAACACTGGCACGCTGGGCAGTGTATACACAGTAGCAGGGAGGCACATATCTCATGTAAAGATTGCTTTTCGATGCATTAAGGAAAGCTGCTTCTTGATAAAGGATAGAAAAGCTTCCCCTCCAAACCTGCAGTGAAGAGAGCTCACAGAGTGCAGATGGCCGAGTGTGATCGAACGCCGAGCGCTGGATGTTCTGAAGCGACTGAGCTATGAAATTGAGCGACGGATGTTTTCCATTATGAGTTCAGCCAGAGTAATGACTAAATATCTTCAAAGTAGAAGGGAAAGGTTAGAGTCATTCCAAGCAGCTGCATTCTTTCCTTTTGGTTCCAGCTCATAATAAGGTTCCATTTGCACATGAAAACTCTCACCTGCCTTTAATGAACTGAAGGCCACACGACTCTAAGTTATTCACCTGTTATACCTAATACGCATTTATTTTCCTTATTTTTTAAAGGCACGACTTTGCAAATAATGCAAATTAAAAGGTGCACTGTGGAGTTTTTGACCACTAGAGGAGCCGTGAAACAATATCTTGATCATGCTGTGAACAGTATACGTGCACAAGCACGAGGTGACATAATAGATATTAATGCAACTGCAGAGGGCGATTATTGTAAAAATATTACTAGTATTTATAAAAGTGTGCAACGAGCTATGAATGGCGAAAGAATGAACAGAGTAGATTCACTGACTCCTTTGCATTCTAATGATGATCCGTAGCTAAAGTTGAAGAATTAAATTTAACACTCAGTTCAAACAGGGCTTTTTTTTAATTATAATAGAAAAATATGATTTAATTTGTTATTTCATAAGGCAGCCCCGTTGCTGGGATTCTTTTTTAGCATTGTGCATTTCTGCAAACCACGGATACAATGAATGTTGCTATGTTTGCATTCAGTCAGAGCTGTGATTCTAGCTGATAGATAGTATATACAGGACTTTTACCCAGAATACCGCTGTTAGGGTCCCACGTAAAACCAAAAGTAAATGTTGACGTTGCGCTCGTGTAAAATTAAGTAAGAAAGTCCGCTAATGGCGGTTGTTATTTATTTATGCTAACATTTGCTACGTTGTCACGCTATGTCGTTAAGTTACTATTTTAACACAAAGCATGACGTTTTATCTAACCTTACCAAGCACTTCAACTTTAATCATTTCACAACGTTAACCAAGTGTCATTTTACGTTTCTGCAAGCGTGATACGAGGCTGATGTGAAACATATTTAGGTTTTGCTGACCTCCAGTGGCATTAATCTTCACCTTTCTGCAGTGATGAAGAAGTGTACTCCCGGGTGTGTGAGTACACCATGACATCACTTTTAGGTGTTGTTAATTAAAGGTGCAATGGAGCAAACTTCTGAAGGTGAAACACACAACCAGACATTTTATGGGCATATATGTTTTGGTAACAAAGTTTGTTTAAAGGCAAACCCCAGAGTGTACCTTTAATCCAAAGTACTTAAACAAATGAACAAAATAAGCAGATAAGCTTAGAAATAAGCAGCAAAATAAGTTTTAAAAACTGTTTATCTCCTACAACTTGCAAATTAATTTAATTCATCCACCATAATGAGTTTCATCCATTTATTTAATTGAATTAACTTAATATTTTGTTCAGCAGAGACACATTAAGCTAGATGAGGGTCTGATACAGTATAATGGAGAAATTAGCTGATTAAATTCCACTTAAGGTAAAAACCTCAGGGGATGAGGCGTCATGTCATTAACGACTGACAGCAGTGCAATGCAAGGCATCATTATGACGAGGAGATTGAGAGCTAATTGTCTTTGCCAACATCCTGACCGCAGAGATGTTGCACCAGTCAATAAGCTCTACTTCAAAAATAAAGACACATTATAGTTTTCCGTGGCTGCACAAGCCCTTTGAAGGAGTCTGTTGCAGGCCTTCCCTGCTTGTAACCTGAGAGCACATTTAATCGATGCTTTACACAAAATAACTTGCCATGCTCGCCACTCACGACTCGGTGGGTCACGTGTGCTCGACTCAATTTGTTAACGATATTCCAGATACATTTTCCCTCAAGTGTCTTTAAATCCAAGACCCTCTTTCCATCTCACATTTCTTTGTGTAATTCCAAAAGACAGTGTTAAAAAATAAAGAAAAACTAAGTTTCAAGGCTCCACAGACCCTGAGCTCATTTAGATCTGATGCAAACTGAAATGAATTTAGAGTAAGCAATCTGGCTCCTGAGGCAAAATCCGCCATGTTCCTGCATCACACCATCTGGTGATGTATTCTGGAGACCTGTGGGTGATATGTATGAGGTGTGTGTGTGTGTGTGTGTGTGTGAATGTGAATTCTATGTGTATTGGGTATGTCAAGTGTGAGTTTATGTGTTTGTGCAGGAAGCAAAAAGCGGGGACATATGGCCTGTGAGCCTTATATCAGAATAGCCGGAGCAGTGACGGGGGAGAGGCTGGCAGCAGCGACGGTGAAGCTGTTGAACTGCTCGCATCGCACATGAGATCGACGAGAGGTTTCACATCTTTCTCACATCTTCTCGCCCCCATTTTTATTCTTTTGTGCTGAAAATTGAGACATTAATACCAAACGTTTTTTGACTTTTATGAATTAAAATGATCTTTTTTTTTAGGTTGACTGCAGCCACAATAAGAAGGCTGTTAGATTAACTGTGCACATTTATAATTTTTACTGTAGAATGAGAGGAAAACTGATACTTTCATAGCTAAATTGTTTGTGTATGTGTGTACAACTGACACACAGTTTCACACATGAAGTGATTGACAGCATTGTATACATTAAACTGCCACAAAATGTAATTTAAGCTCTCGGTTGTCACTTTTCATGCAGATGGGATCATCCACATTTGAGAATGAATGATGCAGTGACAGAGTTGCACTCAACTCCCAATTCCTCCCACGCAATCAAATCAACGCCTCCATAATGCAGCATGTGTGAGTAGGCAAGGAGAAAACCTCAATCTCAAACATGAAAAGGAAACAACACACACGTTTGATTATTCTATTGTTTGCAGAGCTTTTTCACTGAAGCCTGTCAGTTAGACCTCTGTTGTAATCAGCCAGATTACTCGTCTCCTTTTGTGGGAACATGGTGTTATTGTTTATGTCACTTAGAGGCCACCATAACTCAAGAGGACAGGCTATAAAGATTGGGGTTTTTTTGTTTATTGTTGATGTTTCAAAGAGGTAAAGAATTGAGCCAGAAAGGTTTGTCAACTGATCAAACCAACATGAATGAAAACAGGTCGTTTTCTGAATCTGCTTTAATTTGAATTTGCTTAAATTTGATGACATTAATAATTCTTAAATTATTGAATATGTTACTGTGATCAAATAAAGTATAAATAAAAATGATGCGTGAGAATTAATAAATAATGATTGAAATAATAATGAATTAATCAATGCAAAAAAATGATTAAATTAAAATCAAAATAACCTACTACTGTAATACTACTGTAATAGTTTTCTTAAAATTGAGTTTTATTGTTTTTACTGTGATAAATATGTAAAAGCAGCTCCACAGACATTTACTGCCATCCACATGGAGATCCAACATAAACAGTTACAAACCAGATGAGGAATCTGACCCCAGAACTGTTTTTGGCAGAAACAAATTCGGAGACATAAGATCAAAAGCTGATACTGACCGTGTAAATATTATGGCTTTTCCTAAATATTATGTTTCTCTTTGTGTATATACAGTATTTTGCATTTATGTATGTACATAAAGTGGAGAAGGACCAAAGGAAAACTCTCCCAGCTCCGAAACTTTATAAAAATGTAGAAAGAACATGTTAAAATTTCATTTCTGAAGAGGTCTGATCAGCATGAATCTATGTGTTTTTTTTCCTCTTTCCAGCATCACCATGTCACACGAGAACAAATGTGAGAGGTCATCTTTCTGTCCTCCATCACAAGTCCTGAATAGTGATACCAAACAAATGAGGTTTTTGCCAGCGCCCCACCACGTCTCGGTGGCATGTGAGATATGCGGGACGGTCCATAAGGCGCCTATTGTGCGACTGCAGCTCGAGACGCAAAAGACGTCAGCGCTACAGTATGAGTGATCAGCGGTCACAATCTGATTCTCCAAGCTGTTGACAAAGAAAAAGCAAATTTAGCAAATGCAATCCAGCCACCGACACAAAGTTAATTCTAAATGGGGGATTGAATTACACGATATAAGCATGAACACGGGAAAAAAACCTTTAAAGTGTCAACTAATCACTCAAAAGAATAAGGCAGGAAATCAGTTTACAATCAATATTTTAGTACCAGTAGATCATTGTAGCCTTCCAAAAAGCTCACAAAAGACCCCTTTCTGATCGGACCCCTTTTTTATGACTGGGTCACAAGTCTCCTTTGCCGGTATGTGCGCATGCACTGTCTAAGCTAACAGGAGTTAGCATTGCTCTGCAACACTGTAGTGGCCGCAGTGGGCTTAATCTAGACAATGCATGCACAAGGCTGCTCGTTCGTTAGACCGCAAGGACACACAGTGGGTTTTAGTGGGTGGATGTAAACATAACTTTTTCTTTGTTTACAAGAAAACTCTGCAGGGCGCCTTTACGGCGATTGTGGTTCAGGGTTAAAAGAAACCAGTCACTGTTGACTGCTGGAAGGGACTGGGATGCATACCGCGGTCTGGAGGGTTTGAGGCTTCGTTCGGCCAATCAATGACGGCAAACCTCCTGCCTGAAGGGAACCGCAGCGTGAAGACAAAGTCAGGCTGCTGCTGTCAAATGTAGCACTTGAAGCAGTTCAGCACATTTGATGTGCTTGCATGATACTTGTAATTTTTGGGGTTGAATACACTTATTGTTTGTGGCTTCAGCTAAATAACTATAATAAAATTAGCACAACCACAAAAGGTCTCTCGGCAGTTGCAGGGTTGATCTGTACTTCATTGCAAGACTACATTACGTACATTTGCACTTGCTAACATATGATGATATGTAATTTTAACATTCTTACAATGGTTGAATATTTTACTGTGTACTGTAAATAAAATGAGAGGAAAGGGAAAGAAAACAAATATTCATTAAAGAATCATTACGATTAAGCATTTATGTCAATTATCAAGGAAAGATTGCCAAAACTTTGTGAGCATTTTGCTGCTTCTCTTTTTTGTTTTAAATGTTGAACTGACCATCTCCTGACCAAGGCACCAAACCAATGTATGGGTACAGGTGTGTATTTTGGGCCTGTGTGTGTGTGTGTGTGTGTGTGTGTGTATAAAAATAACAGAGTGAAAAAATGTATTTCCATGTCTTCTACTAAAACCTGTTTTTATGTTTATGACCAACGCTGTGGTTTTTCTCCTGCATGCGTCTTCCAGCCCTCTGAAGGCTCTGATGTACTACATGCACTACATACTACCACTAGGTGTCTGCAACTGTCCTTGCGTGTTCCCTGAGTGCAGTCATACATTTTGGGCTGCACATTAATGTCTTTGCAGTCCCTTGCAGACATGAGGTAATGCATTTTTTGTCACACGGACACTCACATAGCTATGCACACAGGGAAAGCATAATTTGAGCTTTACTCAAATGTTGGCATTGTTTGGCTAACATTAAGTTTCAATACCGAGGTAGAAGGTGTTGGGATTACATTTGTTGTTGTTTTGTTGAAATGAACTGCAGGCTTTAGATACTCATAGCGCTGGGTGGGATATGATTATTGGAATAAGACTTATATTCCATGTATGAATGTAAATGCATGCGGTAACGGCATTGTGTGGCATATTGGATGGTTCCAACACTGAAAATGTCTCAGAAAAGTTTTGGAAGTCAAAGAAATAACCAAAACTGTCACCAAAGACCTTCATATTTCACATGACAGTGTGTGTGTGTGTGTGTGTGTTGGTCTCTTTGCTGTGGATTTCCATGAATCAGTCTGTCTTCCACTATTTGGAGGAGGGAGGTTTGACTGAGAATGTGAAGCATTTTGGTGGGAGAACTGGGTGATTGGCAGATAAGAACTGCTGAGAAATGTCGTACCGACTAGTCAGAGGACTTTAGTTAAAAGGGAGGAAAATACATTAGAAACTGTCCTTTTTTTTTTCCGTCAGCCTCATCTGGCTGAGCACATGTACACACACAGACACACACACACACGTACACAACTAAACACACAGAGGTCTCTGCTGTCACAACAAACAGAGAGTCGGGAGGCGTCTCTGGAATCAGCTGTCTTTGTGTGAAAACAGCCTCCTGCTGTTTGAACAATCGGGTTATTTCCAAACTCGGCAGCCTGGGCGGAAACACGTGCAGAGAGCCGTGAACTTCCGCATAACGTCTCCATCCTCTGTGGAGTCTTTTTAAAGTCCTGACAACTAGCAGGAGACAATATGTCCAAAACTAATGTGCTGCACTTACAGTTGTGATACGTGGTTCACCTTTTTTTTTTTTCTCCACACAATGCAGATGGCCAGCGCTGCCCTGAGCAGGCAGAGGAGCTGGCCAGAGACAAGAATCGATCATTTTTTTAAACACTTATTTAACCGGCGCGTTTAACAAAGACCAAATTCTTGTTCACAGAAATGACCTGTCAAAGTAGCTGCAGGGAGACAGAGAGCTCATACAAAACACAGCAGGCCGAAGCACAGCCTTCTGCTGCCGGGTACTGAGCTGCTCCACTGGAGCAGTGAGAGCGTAATAGTTTGCTCAAGGGCAACTGGGCAGGGACATGTTACTCACTGCCTTCCCCTCATCTGATTTTTCTGAGGAAATTCAAACCAGAGACTTTAGAACTTCTTTTCTTGGTTCACAAGTGTGCTACTACATTTTTTCTTTTTTTTTTTTACAACCAAGTGATTATAATTATTCCTTTTAGAAAATCTCCCATTTTACAGCAGCGGGGTTTGACAGTCTGCCCGGTTCAGGTCTAGATCTGGTCCTCCAGTGACTCCCACCTTCGCTTATTTAAGTCTTATAGAGTCACCTGTATTAAACTGAGACAGTTTCATAACCAGTTAGAAGTTCTTTCAAGTAACTTTAATACTTTTTTCTGATATTGATATACTGTATTACAATACGATGGGATCCAAAATCTACAATATCTATGCAATGTAATTATGTTATGGTAAGCGTTAGAGAAAGATCATTGTTATTGAAAAAGTGAGCATTAACTCAGCCATACCCCACCCCGACCATCACACCCTTCATTTCCGTCTAGATATACATTAACGACACACACTTCGGCATATTTCTGACATAAATCAGGAGTATCCGATTCATCTAATAAAAGCAATATTCCTGAGGATGCTATAGGCTGATTATCTAGCTGGCACAAGAAAAATAACTTGCGTTGCATCCCTCCAGCTCCAGACAGAAGAATACAGATAAAAAAGATTAAACAGAGAAGTAGTTTCTAGCTGGCAGTGTGGACCAGGTTGCAGCTTTAATGCACCAAACAGGAGCATCATGGCTGGTAAAGAGCACTACCCCCCCCCCCCCCTGGCCCCTGAGCTTGTGTCCTGCAGATAGCAAGTCAACTGTGTCATTGGCCTGCTAATGGTAGGGATCACGCATGGCTGTATAACAAGAGCAGGACAAGCTGTCAGTGGTCCTCTGACAGGTGCAGCTTTCCCAGAATGCCTTGCAGCCGTGCCACAGAGCGCCGTCGAAGCCCCTAAATCTCCGGCTGCTCTCTGCTGACGAGCCAAACATGTCCGTCTCCCACAGACACAAGTAATTAGGTTTTCACCCGGGCCTTACACAGCAAACTGGGAGAATACTCTGCTGCTACTTGGCCCTCACCAGCTCCCAGTCTTCCTTCCTTTCGCCTCCAATCAAACTACCTCCAGCTCTCACAGCGACGAGGCTTGTGTGTGTCTGTGTTTGTGAGACACAAGAGAGACAACAAGGAAAAAGACGACACAGAAAGCTGGACAAAATGAATGACGGCGATGCACGAAACTCCCACAGCCAATAATGATTTGTTACAGTAACGGCCAAAACATCTCATCGAGCAAACGAGTGTGGGAGTGGAGCCCTTAATACGGTTATATAATGAATAAAATGCAGCACTACAAGGCCAGAGCTAATCAGACTGCAGAGCGTTGAGCACTTACAACAATCAGTCTGGAGTTTCTAATAATTCTAGTAAATGAGATCAGAAGGAAAGTTTGTTTTGTGTCACCTGAGTTTATATATTTTCAAATCCGAGAGACGCTTCACCTTCCATGAACCAGTCGTGATCAGCAACCGAGTCATTTGGTGACACTTTATGAGAAGGGTGCATGAATTATTGTGACTTCAAGCATGTGTTACTGCATGAACTATCAGGACTTAATGCAAGAGCAACATGTTAATTCATGCAACAACTAAGGCATTTCAATCATCGTTATTAATGGTGATCATGCCTTCTTCATAGGTAATCTGTTGTGAAGTTTTCAGATGACAGATAGCAAACACGAACGGTTTTAAGTTCCTGGGAATTAGAATCCAAAACATTGTCATCATCTTCATCCTAGTGAACAAAGACTCATAAACGGCTGTATTTCTAAAGGAAACTGAAGAGGGCAAAAATTCCAGTGCAAAGTTTTTGTCAACTTTTACAGAGGAGCAATCGAAAGCATCCTGACTGGAAACATTACAAAATGGCATGGGATGTGCACCCAGGACAGCAGGGCTCTACAGCGGGGGATCAAAATAGCCCAGAACATCATTAGTGCCCATCTACCCATCTATCAGTGATATTGGTGACAAGAGGTGCCTGCAAAGAGCCGAAAGGATGTTAAAAAGACAACACCCACCCAAGTCACACATCAGTATCAGCCGCTGTACCACCAGGCGTCAGACTACAAGCATTTATGATTCGCAACACTGTGTTGTACAATGACAATAAATGAAACCTTGAATTTGAACCTTGAAGGGACGGACCAAAAAACTGACCAGTCACAGCAGGTCCAGGTGTTGTATATATATAGATGTGATTTTTGTACTGCAAATGTTACAGAGCCTACATACAGAAGACAAGACTAGTTTAAGCAGCTCGCTTAGAAGAAGCTACAGAAGAAAAGTGTACCGAGTTGGACATTATGGATCCCGGAGAGCTGTGTGTATTCTGAGAAAACAAACAAAATGTGAGTTCTGCCCCTTCGTCTTTTCAGGATATTCGTCATAAGAAGGGCAAAAGGAGGATACACAGCATTTTTCAAAAGGATGTTTGGAACACACACACTTTCTGATGTTTTTGGTTCTGTCGCTGAAAAATGTGAAATGTTGCATCTCGCCGTGTGTATTTTCTAGGCCAGGACTGAACGCCAGATTCACAGCGAGTCCCGCCACGGAGTGGGAACCAATTTATCTTGGCGCTTACGTCCTGGCCACAGCAGAACAAGTCTTCACTGCATCCTAGCTGTCGACTAGTTTCTGCAAGGTGACAAAAACAGTAGATGTTATCTAGCATGGAGTTACACAGTCTGTTTTGTGTGTGTGTGTGTGTGTGTGTGTGTGTGTGTGTGTGTGTGTGTGTGTGTGTGTGTGTGTGTGTGTGTGTGTGTGTGTGTGTGTGTGTGTGTTGGTGTGAATATGTGAAAGAAGTGAAGCAAAACAGAAAACTGTCAGTTGAGGTGCGTGTTCTTCCAAACTTGTGAACAAACTTGTTTTTTTTGCCATAAACAAAAGTCTAAAAAAGTTTCCATTCACTCAAATTGTGTGTTACACACTGACAGGTGTTCTTTTATTTTGTCCACCCCCTTTACATCAATGACGGTAGGCTGAAAAACAGAAACTCCTCTCTGTGTAATGTGTTACAGTTCAACAGCATTACAAAAACCTTCATGGAGGTTTTATTGCGTTTCATGTTTTATCAGTGTGCAATAAACGAATGAATATATACACACACAGACACACTCCTGCAGCTAGTTTGTAAAATCGGTAGCCTACAATTGACTTTGCACAGCAGCTGAATTCTGACAATGTCAAGAAATCAGATGAAAATCCATCACAGTGGTTCGGACCAATCAGTGCGCTGTGAGGAGCTCCTGGCAGCTGAGGGCGTGGTTTACGTGTGTGTGACGGGTCACAGAGAGGCGACGGTTAGTTCAAAACAATAAGAGTGTAACGTTACATCAGAACCGGGGAGCATTTCTACATTGAAGGAAGACCAAAGAATGGCCCTGAAGGCTCTTCTAGATGGAAAAATTGATTTTGCTTTTCTCTCGACTGGCTGCAGCGAGAGTCTGATTGACAGATCAGTCCATCCAATCCCCTGTAGTTTTTGAAAGTACCTACCCTTTTTACAAACAGTTTTCCCATGACGGCTTCTCAGATGCTTCTGTGTAACAAACAAAAGTAATGTAGAGACGATGTATACGGCTCTGGTAACAACCTGTCAATCACTGTGTAGCCCCGCCCTAAAGCATAATTTACTAAATGAACATCATGCTGTATTGAAGAAGACTTGAAACTAGAGATTGAGACCATAAACTCATGTCTACAATGTTTACTGAGGTAATAAATCAAGAGAGAAGTAGAGTCATTTTCTCATAGACTTCTATACAACCAGAGGAGTCGCCCCCGGTGGACATTAGAGAGAATGCAGGTTTAACGCTCTTACGCACTGCCTTCACTTTTCTGAACCCAAAGTTGCCACCTGGTCAGGTTAACCTGCTGTTTGGTGCAAATAAACACAGACTGCTAAAAAAAATAACTACCCCACACTCGGATTTGCGTGAATAAAGCAGGCAACAAGTTTGCTTTGGGTTCTGCTTGACCAGACCTTTAGCTACATATGAGATTATTTATTAAGTGGATGGCATTCAGGTCACAGTAATAATATGCTATATAGTCAACAGCTCTCAACCCTGTTGAATACATTGGGAGATTTTAAATGCAGTATGTTACACAGCGCTCTACACCACCGCCACCATCAAAATATTATAAAAACTAAAGATGAATTAATCATAACATGAGCCTGTTATTCTTTAATCCTGAACAATGACTTTGCGGAGAGACATAAGGCGTTTACAGCAGCAGCCACAAACAGCAGAGTGAGTGGAGAGATAATGTGGAAAGCGAGGGGAGGGGCTGAGAAAAAGATCTGCCAGCTGACAGCCTCCATTAGAGAGAGACTGGGCTGCACACCGGGGTTAACTGGTGCAGATCCAGCTGATAAGGCACACCTGCTGCTTTCTCATCCACCGTCTGCTCTGTGCAGCGCTGCTCTACCAGGCTATCTTTATTGTTAGAATGAGACTATGCATGTCTAAAGACAATCCGTTGGTACCACTCTATGTATAATCATACATCAGCTGTAGCAAGTCTCAGCTATGCATCTTTGATGCTCATGCTCTGGATTTCATTAGTTAAAAAGTACGTTTTATTTAGTCTATAGTCACTTTGAAAGCAAGAATTGTTGTGTTTTTGCTTGTGTGTGCAGCTCATTTTCTGCAAAAAGAGGAACAAACGTTCTCATGCTCGTGTTTTCAGTTTTCAGCAAATAGCTGAAAGAAGAAAATGTAAATGACTTGGTGTTTACATGAAGGTGACATGATTTATGTAACTGAGCAGCAGTCACCCTGATATATCATGGCATTTTATTTCTGCTTCCCGTCCCACCTTTTTTTTTTAATGAATGAATTATTTGAGCAAACTAAAGCTGAATACAGGACGAGATCAAAAGGAATATTTTATCATACATTACAGGTGGGCGTGTCAGAGGCTGTGAGATTGAATCCCCCACACTCCACTTGGGGAGGTTGCAGTTATGTACAACCCCGACATCTCCACTCTTTTTATTCCTCTCTGTTGGGGTGGAGGCATGTAAAAGTGTACATGGTGAACACGGTGTCTTCAGTGGAAGAAGCAGAAGAAGGTGTCACAATGTCAAAGTGTAGCGTAGGTGAACAAAATTGTCATGCCAACTTGTCAACCTCAGCTCGGTGCGAAACATTCTTTTGTGATATTTCAGCTTTTCCCCACATTTCAGTTATTTCCATGTGTTTAAAGCTAGGGTTGGTAATCTTGTCAAACTAGCAAGAGTAAGTAAAAATAAAAATACGAAAAACTTGCCAATTCAGTTTCCAATGAAAGTAGCTCAACAGTAGCTCCAAAAGTCGCTAATCTACCAAGACAGTCGTCAAGTCGGCAATATTGACACCCCGCCCTTCCTTGGACAGACTTCTTACAGCCCTGCGACAGCCACAGATGGCTGATATATTTTTGTCAGATGCATATGATTCATTTATTGACATCAAGATGTAATGAGAATGTCTACAAAAATATCAAAAAATGTTTTTAAAGAAGACTACCAACCCTGCCTTTACCTGCAGAGGTAAAGCAGCACTCGATTCACCGTTTAGCACCCTTTAGCGTCTGTGTGACACGCGCCAGGCTTTCAAATGTAAACCCATCCGCGGCAATATTAGACTCTCAGAGCAGCTCCTCCAGCAGTCAGATGATGTAAAGAGCGACAAGGTCCACATAGGCAGGAGGTCGGGGGTGAATGGATCAAACAAACATGGTGCCTTCACCCAAGAGACTGATGTTTTGAACACACCACGTGTGTTCAAAACATCTGTACATGTTAGGCTCACACGATGTCTACCCAGTTCTCTAATCTATTCCAAACAATCTTCTTCTGAAGCTGTTGACTTCCGAGCTGAATCAGTCACATTATCAAGCCGTTCCTGCCAAGGTTGGATGCTACAAATGGAAATTCAGCAACATTAAAACTAGACCTTGGTAGGCATTTGAGCATAGTGTGAGTTTGAGTGTGTGTGTGTGTGTGTGTGTGCCATTACTTTTTCATGTGTATTCATGCAGATTGCAATCGGTCTCACCCGTTTCTGTGATTCATATTTCAGGGGCCTTAGATAGAATCATTTCATGCTATGCTGTTTCTATTTTGGAGGCCTCCTCAGACTGTGAAGGCCCAAAGACAATATGTGAAACCCTGTTTGAACCGCTGAAGCAAGAGTGGATGGAGAATAGAAAGAAAACTTAGAAAATGCAACTAATAGTTATTTAATTTTACTGGAAAGAATCGGCCAAGTTACATTGATCAACGTGATCAACGAGTTGCTGATTTGTGAACCAAACTTTAGTCTCGTATTTAATTCCACAGCATGCAGCAACACCAGTTATTTCAAGATTCACCACCTCGGGATCATTTTCTGCAGCTTTCAGTGAAATACGAGCACATGTGGTGGGAAAGACTCCCACAGAGTGGAGAGAACAAAGCTGCAGTTTTTATATTAAATACAGCTCTCTGATGGAAAATCTGTGTCGAAATAAAACCGTACAATCCACAGTGGAGCTCAGCAATATCTCTTTAAGACAAACGTCCATCTGTAATTGTTTCCCTGACTTTTTCTTTAACTGAAGCAATGAAAGACTGAACTTTTTTGTGTTCTATTGTTCATAGAAGAATAATTCAGAATTGCGAGATTACAGCATGAACTGAATTAGACCTCATCACCTCAAACATCTTATCGAACCCAGAAACTGACAAAATAAAGTAATACCAATACAACCAAATACAACAACTACTATTAAAATATAAAACGAAATAAACCATAAAGCTATATACGCTTTGTTTCACGAGCAGTTGGTACATTTATTTGACAAACCTATTTGTAGGTGTCTATTTTTCTGCAGCTCAGAATAGACTTGTATTTGTCTGAACCTTCTGTTTGATAGTTTAGTTTAGCCGTGATGAAACAGGCAAGACTCCAAGGTCTGTTGATCCTCTGACTGTGCTAACAGAGTGACTAACTTTAGCCCAGAGCTGCTAATAGCATTAGCAACCCTGGTAAGCACCGGCGAAAAAAACCCCAATGTACATTTGAGATTTACTAGTTCAGTGCCCATTTGGGGCATAGCTGTTTGGGGCGCACGGCCAGTTCTGAGTGTGCTGATTGCTTGCTTTGGCCACCGGAAGTGCTGCTGGCTGAATTGTTGAGAAGCGCTTATCACTCATTGAAGAGTTCAGCTGTAATGTTAATATATTCAGACATCCAGCAGCAAAACGTGATTTGCAGTTAATAAGATTTGTTTATACTCACACTTGGCACAGTAGCACGAGCCACTGCTGATGGCGCGCGAGCTCCGAGCAGGCGCGAAGACGATTATGCTAAATGCGCTGTTGGTTGCATTATTCTCCAAAACGCCAAAGGACATACAAAAAAATATACTGTAAAGAAGCAAGAAGACAACAAATGTAACCAACACAACGCCATAAACCAACCTCCACAATGCAGAGGAGGGATTGTAATTATCAGGAATCATATCTCATATTCATGGACTACTTTGTTGCCTTTGTACAAGCCCTGAAAGAGAAATAAGTCAAGTATTAAATGCAATGTTAAGAAGCAAAGGTTGAACATCCTGTAAACTATTTGATTTGGCTGCAAAATACACATTCAAATGAAGATTTTTAAGAAATCTTAAAAATGTAAATAGTGCTTTTGTCATTGAACTGTTGGTGTCTGTGTGAAAAGGTCTGATCGTGCTTATTAAATGCGCCCTGAGATACAATAATGAAAAGGTGCACGACCAAGCACCGCAACCACTTGCAGACCGTGCAAGCATGACACGGCGGCCTTAATTCCGTCATTATGCACCGACTTGACTACGGCGACCATTAACTCAGCCTACAGGCCCGCTGCAAACAACATGAGCAATGCACTCAACAGAGCCCTGAAGCCCCGGCTGCTGCGCCATCATTTGTTTATTCCAAGTTTATTGATATTGCACTAACTTGAGATCTTTAAACCCTCACGTGCACTTCGTGGACACAAGGCCAAGCCTCCTACAGTCGTTGCTCCCTCACTTCTCTGTTGCGTTTTTATAAATATGCTGCAAGGATGTTCTAGCAGAATGTGAGGCTGTAGTTACCCTTTAAAACAAAACAAAAACACCAGATTAAAGGAGCTGCTGCGACTTGCAGCTCGTGCAGCGCCGTCGTTTCATGCACCGAGTGAAGGCAATGACATGACACGTCGAGGGCAGATATGTCAAACGTCTGTTGTGAGGATTCACATCTCCTCCCTTTCTCCTTCAACCTTGGATCGTGTCCTCGCTGTATATTTGTTTTGACTACAGCGGATCAGATTCTATCTGTAAGGAGACACAACTCTTTCCACATCTGCTCACCTCAGAGAGAGTTCAAGTGTGGGGCCACTTCTCAAATAACAGTCTCCTGTTGTAGTCAACACTTAGCGATAAAATAAGAAACACCAAAGTAGCTGTGTGTCATGAACAGCAAGGGTTTCAAAACAGCTCGCTTAATGGGCCTCTCACCCACGCAAAGCTAAAAAGATGATTTGATTTTAAAGCAGGAATTGCTTCACAAAGGAATAAAGCTCAAAAAAGCTCACAGCGATAAAATATTCTATGTATGTTTCTATTCACTACAGCAGGAAGAATTATGAGTTACACCTTAAAATAATTCCTCCAATCATGCAAAATCTACTCAAAACTGACGTTCACACCTGGTTGATTTGAGTTTGTTTATGTTTTCATCACTCTTCCCTCTGACATGTGTGGAGATTGCAGTTTTTTTCTTGTGGTTGACGGAGCATCTGTTCACGCTATGCTGTGCCGGGCTTTTGTTCCAATCAATAATCATTTTGCCCACATACTGTTTATTGAATTGAAACACTAAGGTGACTAATCAACCATCCAGACGGTCCGAATGAAAGTCTTTCTTCTTCATGTCTACCTTACTTAAGATATAATTCAGCCAGGAACGCATGGTCAAACACGGTCAGAGCTTGTGAGCTAACTTGTTTTCTGATGTGGGTAAAAAAACATGGGTGGATTTTAGCCACTTTAGTGTGTGATTAAGGGTGAGCAGTATAAGTATTTGGGCCCTGTGCAAGACCACAAGCATAAAGACAGATGCTATGTGTAATAAGGCAAACCAACAGTTGCTTTTTCTTAAAGGAAGTTGTGAAGTTTTAATGTGGGCATGACACTGGTGAAAATGATTCATTCTGTTTTGTTATTGAGTCGATCCATGACAAATAAACAACAAGAAAATGTGAAATACTCACCTGTAAATATTATATGTCGAGGGCTTTTATTGTAAAAGGTAAGAAGTGGATCTGGTCTGCGCTGCCTTCGGGAAAATTGATGAGTATTAAAGTTTCTCGTCTTCTGTTGTGTGCACATTTATAACCTGACCTGAACTAACCTTTGTCAGTTATATGCAAATAAATCTCACTATGTGTTTTAGCGGCCACATGAATCAGAAAGTAACAACTCAGTTGTCATTCAAAAGGAAACTGAGATTCAAACACTCTTCCTGTTATTGTCTTAACTTTCTGGTGCTCTTTGTATTATGCTTCGTGGTCGACCCCACCCATCCATTATGGAGGTTAAAACTAACAAGAATTACTTTACTCTTTTGTTCAAATATTTTTTTGTGAACGCGCACTGTTCACTACGGATGTCAGAAGTCTGCCTATTAGACACCGTGTCATAATGATTCAGAAACATCTCAGGTTTGACTCCAGACTCATTCTTGTTTTAGAACGAGCTTCCTTCGCTTGGCCTCGCTATATTTGCGTTACTCGGTGCTGCGTGTACCATTTTCGTAGCTTCCTCTTGGCTGTCTGCTTATGATCTGGCACCTGGTTGCTACGTGAGAGTTCACTCAATAAACATGCAGCAAAGACACATCCCATCAGGCATCATATGCTGTAAGAAGTTTCTAAATAAATCAAACTAAAAATGCATTTAAAAGATAGCAAATGGCAAATTGGCAGTGGGAACATTCATGAGACCTAAGTATTTACCTCTAGGCAGAATTAAAAGGGTTAATGTTTACTTATGCCGTACAGGACGAGCCCCAGCTCTCTACATCCTCTGTACAAACAGATAAAGAGCCTTTAACAAAGCATGAAACCAAATACAATGAGCCCATTTTCACGGTAGACACTTTGACTTGTCGTAGCAGGAAAAGCACAGGTGGAACCAATGGCATTCATTCAAACGTTCCAGTAAGCCAGCACGTACACATCCGCCGGAAGTGGTGCACCTGTAGTGAATGTAGCCATTATTAATGTCGTTATGTACACCTGTGGCTTTCCTGCTATGACAGGTCAAAATGTCTGCTGTAAATAGGTGCTTTTTATCTTTCAAAACAGAGCTGGTCAAATACCTTTCATAAGGTTTGTGAAGGGGCCAGGCTATATAAAGCTTTACTTTAAGCTAGCAGTTTCCCCCTACTTCTAGTCTTCATGCTAAGCTAAGCTAATTGCCTCCTGGCTCTAGCGCCATACTTCACACACAAACATACAGATTTTCTCGCCTGACTCTTGGCAAAAAAATAAATAAAATGAACGAATTAGCGATTCCTGAAAATGAAAAAACACTAATTTAAATCAGAACTCTGTTTTGCAGCAGCAAAATGCTTTATTTTTTCTTTATCTTACCTGCATTTGGCCAGCGCCAATTGCTTTGTTATGGATTTAGATATTTGAATAAAAAATTAAACTATCATAAGCATACCTCTTGGTGGCAAATGTAAACCTATCAATAAAAATGACTGAGGCTGGGAACATGAAAAATGAAGCTCCACACACGCGCACCACTAACGAGCACTAACGAGCTCTAACGAGCTGCAGGTGAGAGATGGCACTTCCTGAGCCACAGGGAGGATGAAGTGGACAGAGTGTTCTGGGAAAGGCCAAACAATTAATGATAGTAAGTAGCATTTTTTTAATGAAATTTCCAGTCCATTAATAATTGAACTTGTATGACATTGAAAGATTGCATTCTTCTTCAAAGCCCCTTGAAAGCCAGCTATTACTTTCAGCAAAGTAAAAGCTCAGCGCTCCAGAGGATAGACCTGCCCTGCTCCTGAAAATCAATCCACGCTGATTGAACTCGACGGGTACTTAGGCATCGGTCACGCGGCGGAGAATACACGTCTTCCACAGTGCGTTATTCCAGACAGGATCTGCCTGCTGCAAATCAGCAGATTGAATTCTGCTCTCCGTCCGCTGATGGAGTCCGGTAGTTTTAATTGAGTTATTTAGCGTCTTCACACTGGCAATCTAATCCTGGTGTTGGTGTCAAAGGCTGGACGGGTGGAGGCGGGAGGCTTATTTTAACTCACAGGTTTAAAACAGGGAAACTCAGCTGAGCGTTAATTACAAATGATTATCATTCATAGGCTGCTGAATCCCTGGAGGCTGGAGTTATTGAATCTGTCTTTCAAAGGGGAGTTGAATTTTAGATTCACTGCACAATTTGATGGTGAAAAATAATAAGTTATCTGTGAAAAAAACAATAAATAAAACGTTTTTCTGTCCAAGCACTTGAAATGGAAACAAAAGCAGTCACAGATCGCTGAAGATTGTCTTCAAATCCTGTCAGACTGGCTTGAAGAAAGCCAAGATAGATGAATGTCAGGAATATAGTAGCATAGAGACAAGTTTTGCAAACAACCATGTGTAAAAAATCTAAAATATCTCACTCAAAATGTTTCATTTAAAGCTTGAAAATGTAAAAGGTACAGTGTGTCAGATTTGGCAACATCTATCGGTATAGTTGTAGATTGCAACCAAGTGAATGCTTCTCCGCTCACTCTTTGGGGTTTTTCGCAACTGATGAACAGAAGTTATCATATTTGGAATGCGAAGAAGTGACGTAGAGACACGGTATACGGCTCTGGTAGACGCAGCGACCTGTCAATCAAAAAGTGGCCCCACCCTAAATCATACTTTTCTTTATGGTCTGTTTGACTCTAAATGGACCATAATTTACTAAATGAACATCATGCTGTATTGAAGAAGACCATAAACTCATGTTTACAATGTTTACTGAGGTAATAAATCAAGAGAGAAGTAGAGTCATTTTCTCATAGACTTCTATACAAACAGACTTCTTTTTGCAACCGGAGGAGTCGCCCCCTGATGGTCAGTAGAGAGAATGCAGGTTTAAGACACTTGAGTATTGGCTTCACTCGGCAGAACCGGAGGTTGCTGCCTTGTAAAAATGTGAAATGCTCTCACTAGAGCCAGACTTTGGTTTGTCCGTTCTGGACTGTGTGAGTGTGGTGTGATCAGATTCTATTGACATTCTGATTAGAATGTTGCTACATCATGATTACCACACAGAAGTATGAGACGAAGTCCTGGTCACTCAAGGGCTCTGCGATGTCAATCCCTATGTCCCAGGGGAAATTTAGTCAGACAATAGCTCGCATCATGCACATCAATAGACAAAGTATAATTTCATTAGTTTGATCCACCGTGAAATCACTTTTATTTCAATCTTGTAAAATACATTCAAAAGACGACGCATACTCTCGCTGCGGAGAGTTTATAAAAAATATTGTATTTTAAATTAGAATTTTCTTTTTTTATGTGTATAGTGACAGAAACATGGCAGCTTCACATCTGATTTGAATGTAATATGGGGCTGGAGAAAGAAGTTTACTTTGGTGTTTTTTTTTTTCTATCACTGGTGGTGAACCAACCTGTATTTGTAGTTTGAGTGACAGTCTGATGACCATTTACAATACTTTAAAATCGTACTTTCCACGGTTGCACCACTAATTACACCCCAGAAAAGAAAACATACCCATAATTGATCTTGTCACGAAAAAGCAGCACTGAGGCTTTAATAATACAGCAGGGTTGCACATGAATTATGGTGCCGTTAATTTGATACGGAGTGATCCCTCTCCAATATGGATTCCCTTCGGCTCTCCAGCTCCCAAATTGGATGCTTGGAGCCCACAGGGTGTTGTTGTTCATATAGATGTGGCCAGTCCAAACAGCAGGGACCTGCTCCAGCTGTGATCTGACCACCGACACATCTGTCTCACCCCCCACTACCCCTTCTTTTACCTCTGTTCCTCTATAAGAACTGTCTTGTCTGAACTTGTCTTCCATCTGTCTCCTTGCGTCGCAACATTCAAACTGCAGCTAAAAACGTCACGTTTCTGATGTTTTTCCCTTCACATGTGACGCAGACATGATGTTCTTTAATAAGTGTGAAGAGTGAAAGGCTGCACTGCGTCTCTTCTTTTAAATATGGCAAACAAAACCGCAGAATGACACACTGAGACAGGACCCGACGTGTTTTTGTGCTCCTGTGAACAGTGTTGTGATGGTACCTGAGACAGTTGTCATCGGTTTTGACACCAAGACGTTGTCATCCTGTCTGAATCAGCATATAAAGAGCAGTGTTTCCCAAACTTTTATTTTCTGGCGACCCACTTTTTAAAAGTGACAAACTATCGCGACCCACTTCACAAAAGGCCTCGTCTATTAATCGTGAGGGGAGCGAATTTGTGCATAAATGAACGTTCCTGACCATTTTTTATTGTCATATCCGCATCACCTTATATTATCTTTAGATAAACCAGCCCTTCTCAAGAGATAAACATTTTCTGCATGTGTTATTGAATACATTTAAACATGTTAAATACTTTATAAATGAGATCAAATGAATGCATTTCAGCAGCGTTAACAACTTATTTTCATTTCCTCTCATCGGTTACAAACAGAATGAACGCTAGCTATCCTAATAGATTCAATGTTATAAGCTACAACTAGAAAATTTCACAAGAAATTTTGACAGTGTGGCTTCTACTGCCCGAAGACATCGCAATATATAGCTACACAGGCCGATGTTACCGGTAGTATCGTTGCGGTTCGATTGAGATATCGCTTCTCTCTTGTCTGTGTTCACTAATTAGCTCACTCACTAACACCTGTCTGTGGGAGAAATTTGCCTATTTCAGTCTAACCATTGGTGGTTCAAGACTGTGATCTTTCTGGCAATTTTTCTCATTTGGAGATTGATCTATGTTTTATCATTTTCAGCTTACCCAACTATTGTCCTGCTCTGCCAAGTCTTTCCTCGTCTCGCCCACTTGTGTCATGGTGTGTGTATATCTCACTGGAATCAGGAAACTTGTCAGAATACCCATATTTGATTGGCTGAGCTGTATCACGCATATCTCCAAGTCATGTGTGCGTGTGTCGCAGTGCCTCTGTATGTTTATAAACATCACTAACGAGCTCATAGAAACACCTGTGTGAGAGATTAGAGTGAACAGCGATTTTCAACAAAACTACCTGTCAAACACATGCCCTTTATACCAAAACCATGAGACTAATCAATAAAATATGGATACCGTGAGAAAGATAAGACTCTGCCGAACGCGGCTGATGTGTTATTTATGTTTGTGGTGTTAATAATGTGAGCTCCAGCGCAATATACAAAACTGGTACCATCTGCTTTCTTAGAGAAATGAGTGGTCAGATTTAACATTGAGCTCTATGGAGCAGAAAGTTGTTTTTTCCTCTCAATTAAGTGATTTTCTGCAAATGTGTAAATCTGTGGAATCCACAGTCACTTGTGTACGACAACGACACGATTAGCTACTTCAAGATCATTAAAATATATATGAAGAGTGAAAATTGTGGAGGCAAAGGCAAAAGACAAATATTTTTTTCATAAGAATCTGAAGCTGCTCTTCACTCTAGCGGTGACATCACGCAATCTAAGCTGTGCAATACACACCCATTATAAAGGCAGAAAAGGACTGAAAAAATCATAAAAGTTAAAATGGGACAGTTCAAAAGGTATAGAAACCCATTCAAAAGAAAGTTGCAAAAAGCTTAATAATTCAAAAAGTTTAAAGATTAGAAATATAAAAGGCATAGCGGAAATAAGCTGAAAAAGCTGAACATTTTGATATTTGAAAAGTTTCTGTAGCTTAAAAAATGTTGAAGGAGATAAGTGCCAAAAAAGGGGGACGGAAGAAATAGTGGAATAAAGAGAAACAGGATAATGTAAACACATTAAGAATAAGCTTAAACAAATATGCTACATATTTGTAAACACTGCTATATATTTGTAAACACTGCTATATATTTGTAAACACTGCTATGTATTCGTAAACACATTTAGTGAAGCTTAAACCATATGCTATGTGCAGTAATCATAATATGTCTTTAAGTGTAAGTCACAGAGTGAGGCTGCAGTGATTCTCACCCACGCAGAGGCCCATCGTTAACTGACCAATAGCAGAAACCAGGTACTCCCGGTCTTGCCACTGCTTGGTACAAAATAACAGTTTCAACAAAGAAAGCAGTTAAGCGACCTTGGCCTCAGAACACACTCTCAAACACACACACACTCATCAGACTCATCACTGGAGGCATGGATTCCGTATGCCGGTGAGGACGGACGTCCTGTGCACCAATGAGGCTCTCAGAAAGTTTAAACCAAGAGCCGCCTCCAACAATAGTCAACCAATCACAAAAATGCCCTTAAGGACTATATAGTTTTGAGCCCCCCCTTGGGGAGCGCCTTTTTCTTTGCTGTCACAGATAGTTTTGATTTAGGTCCGAGCTCGTATCGATCTGCTGCGTCAGAATACTCCTGTTATGAATAAACACTTTGTTTGATTTTAAGTATTTTGAGTTCAGTCTTGTCTGTGTCCTCTTTCACTAACAATAACAATAGTTGAAATACTTAACAGCATTCCAACAATAAAGAGAAACAGGATAACAATACTTGGAATGCTTAAAAGCATTCCAACAATTAAGCCCGCAGGATTACAGTCAGTGTGCTTTGGCACAGGCAGTTTTACTGCCTTTGTGCCACAAAGCCACAGTGAATTAATTGTTTGGAGCTGGTTGACATGAATTTGTGATAAGAATTATTTGATAAAAGATATATAATAATATGATAAAACATTATAGTAAGTCAGGCAGTGATTTTAATGTATTTATAATGACTAGATGAACTGAGTCAGTACAGTACTGTAGTCTACCTGATCCATTAGCCAGTGTGTATCATTACAGTAAAAAACAGCATCTTCTACAATGTTTATAATGATGATATTGTAAACACTGCTATATATTTGTAAACACTGCTATGTATTCGTAAACACATTTAGTGAAGCTTAAACCATATGCTATGTGCAGTAATCATAATATGTCTCTAAGTGTAAGTCACAGAGTGAGGCTGCAGTGATTCTCACCCACGCAGAGGCCCATCGTTAACTGACCAATAACAGAAACCAGGTACTCCCGGTCTTGCCACTGCTTGGTACAAAATAACAGTTTCAACAAAGAAGCAGTTAAGCGACCTTGGCCTCAGAACGCACTCTCAAACACACACACACACACACACTGATCTGACTCATCGCTGGAGCGGCTATCCGGGTGCCGGTAGGGACGGATGTCCTGTGCACCAATGAGGCTCTCAGAAAGTTTAAACCAAGAGCCGCCTCCAACAATAGTCAACCAATCACAAAAATGCCCTTAAGGACTATATAGTTTTGAGCCCCCCCTTGGGGAGCGCCTTTTTCTTTGCTGTCACAGATAGTTTTGAGCTCGTATCGATCTGCTGCGTCAGAATACTCCTGTTAAGAATAAATACTTTGTTTGATTTTAAGTATTTTGAGTTCAGTCTAGTCTGTGTCCTCTTTCACTAACAACTTTGGTAGCAGAGGTCGATGGTTTTGTAAATTTCGTCAGTAGATTAGTGAAACGACAACAGACTCTGGACTTGAGCTGAATCTCCAGACCGGAGGTGGCGCTGCCCAGCCCGCCGTCGAGCCATTCTTCTCACCTTACGGACCTGATCAAACAGCGCTGTACTCAATAAAAGGTAAGCAGGTGAGGAGAAGCGCAACAAACTTTTGAAGGATTTGAAAGTTGAAGAATTATTTGAAGTATTTGAAAATATTCTCCATAGAAACCCATTAAAAAAAAAAGTTGCAAAAAGCTTAAAAATTCAAAAAGTTTAAAGATTAGAAATATGAAGTCATATCACTCCTCTCCTGAAAGAGCTGAACATTTTAACCTTTTGGACCCTAAGCCTTTTTTTAGGCCTTTTCTCGAAAATTGTAACCCATACGAAAGAGACTACAATTCTGTAACTAGAAGGTCTATTTTAAAAATATTTAAATATTGTGTATATGTTACTGGTTAATAGTAGCTGAACACAGCAAACAGGGAAAATTCCCAAGTTCGTCTGAAGAAAAAGCACTACTAAATTAATTGCAAAAACATTGCTGAAAATAGATATCCAATTCAAAAAAAATTGCAAAAAGCTTAATAATTCAAAAAGTTTAAAGATTACAAATTGCTGAAAATACAGAAATGGGAGACTACCTGTCTGAAAAATGTTGTAGCCTGAAAGCATTTAAACTGCACTGCTGAAAACCCTTCTAGTTGAAATGTTTAACTATGGTGTCTGTAGCTGAAAGTATGAGAAAGAAGAAGGCTTTGAAAGTTGAAGAAGTTTAAGAGGATTTGAAGATTTTCTCCATAGATATCCAATTAAAAAAAGGTTGCAAAAAGCTGAATAATTCAAAGTTTAAAGCTTACAAATATGAAAAGTCATATCACTCCTCTCCTGAAAGAGCTGAACATTTTAATATTTGAATGGTTTCTGTGGCTTAAAAAATGTCAGCAGTAGCGATATTTGTTGTAGTAGTAGTAGAAGTTGTAGTTGTAGTAGAAGTATTATAAGTCGTAGAAGTATTAGTAGCATTAGAATAAGTGTGTGTGTGGGGGGTCCTCTAAAAGTATCCAAGACCTGAATGACTGAATGGGAGACACAGAGAGAGATAGAGAAGTGTATGTGCGCGTGTGTCTGTGAGTCTGTGTGTTTATCAACATTGCTGATTACCTTAATCACGAACACCTGTGTGCCAGCAGCCTGTTCATGGAGAACAGACAGGCAGACAGACAGTTAGATGGACTGAGTGAATGTGAGAGAGAGACAGAGAGACAGATGACTGAGTGAGTGTGAGAGAGAGACAGACAGCCAGACAGACAGTTAGATGGACTGAGTGAGTGTGAGAGAGAGACAGGCAGGCAGATGGACTGAGTGAGTGGGAGAGAGAGACAGACAGGCAGGCAGACAGACAGTTAAATGGACTGAGTGAGTGTGAGAGAGAGACAGGCAGACAGACAGTTAGATGGACTGAGTGAGTGTGAGAGAGAGACAGGCAGACAGACAGACAGTTAGATGGGCTGAGTGAGTGTGAGGGAGAGACAGGCAGGCAGACAGACAGTTAGATGGACTGAGTGAGTGTGAGAGAGAGACAGGCAGGCAGACAGACAGTTAGATGGGCTGAGTGAGTGTGAGAGAGAGACAGGCAGGCAGACAGACAGTTAGATGGACTGAGTGAGTGTGAGAGAGAGACAGGCAGGCAGATGGACTGAGTGAGTGGGAGAGAGAGACAGACATGCAGGCAGACAGACAGTTAAATGGACTGAGTGAGTGTGAGAGAGAGACAGGCAGACAGACAGTTAGATGGACTGAGTGAGTGTGAGAGAGAGACAGGCAGGCAGACAGACAGTTAGATGGACTGAGTGAGTGTGAGAGAGAGACAGGCAGGCAGACAGACAGTTAGATGGACTGAGTGAATGGGAGAGAGAGACAGACAGGCAGGCAGACAGACAGTTAAATGGACAGAGTGAGTGTGAGAGAGAGACAGACAGGCAGACAGACAGTTAGATGGACTGAGTGAGTGGGAGAGAGAGACAGACAGGCAGACAGATAGGAGGTCTAACAATCCCTCCATGTCAGACAGACAGAGAGAGAGTGAGACACAGACAGACGGAGGGAGAGAGTGACAGACAGAGATAACCAGACAGAGAGCGACAGACAGACACTCTGATCTCTCTGGCAATCATTCTCATTTGGAGATTGTCCTATGTTTTAACATTTACAGCTAAAGTAACTATTGTCCTGCTCTGCCAGGTCTTTCCTCGTCTCGCCCACTTGTGTCATGGTGTGTGTACATCTCACTGGAATCAGGAAACTTGTCAGAATACCCATATTTGATTAGCTGAGCAGTATCACGCATATCTCCAAGTCATGTGTGCGTGTGTGTCTCAGTGCCTCTGTATGTTTATAAACATCACTAACGAGCTCATAGAAACACCTGTGTGCTTGGGTGCACTGGTTGGTGATTGCAGCACCTGTGTGAGAGATTAGAGTGAACAGCGATTTTCAACAAAACTACCTGTCGAACATATGCCCCTTATACCAAAACCATGAGACTAATCAATAAAATATGGATACCGTGAGAAAGATAAGACTCTGCCGAACGCAATGATGTGTTTTTTTATGTTTGTGGTGTTAAAAATGTGAGCTCCAGCGCAATATACAAAACTGGTACCGTCTGCTTTCTTTGAGAAATGAGTGGTCAGATTTAACATTGAGCTCTATGGAGCAGAAAGTTGGTTTTTCCTCTCAATTAAGTGATTTTCTGCAAATGTGTAAATCTGTGGGATTCCACAGTCACTTGTGTACGACAACGACACTATTAGCTACTTCAAGATCATTAAAATATATATGAAGAGTGAAAATTGTGGCGGCAAAGGCAAAAGTCAAATATTTTTTTCACAAGAATCTGAAGCTGCTCTTCACTCTAGCGGTGACATCACGCACTCTAAGCTGCGCATTACACACCCATTATAAAGGCAGAAGAGGACTGAAAAAATCATAAAAGTTAAAATGGGACAGTTCAAAAACTATAAAAGATATCAAAAAGATTATAACGTACAATAATAGCTTAAGATTTTCTCAGTATTTTAAAGTTGAAATGGTGTCTGTAGCTGAAAGTATGAGGAAGTAGAAGGATTTGAAAGTTGAAGAATTATTTGAAGTATTTGAAATGATTCTCCATAGAAACCCATTCAAAAAAAAAGTTGCAAAAAGCTTAATAATTAAAAAAGTTTAAAGATTAGAAATATGAAGAGACATAGCACCCCTCTGCTGAAAGAGCTGAACATTTTGATAGTTGAACGGTTTCTGTAGCTTAAAAAATGAAGGAGCAGAAGCGTTTCAAAAAATGTACAGAAGAAATATAAAAAGAGGAATAAAGAAAACAGGATAACAATACTTGGAATGCTTAAAAGCATTCCAACAATAAGCTCGCAGGATTACAGTCAGTGTGCTTTGGCACAGGCAGTTCTTCTGCCTTTGTGCCACAAAGCCACACTGAATTATCAGAAACAATACGAGTTTTAGTTAAATATTTTAACTCACATTTGAAAGTAGTTTTCTGCTCTCACTCTGTGAAATTCTGGAACCAGATGTGTGTCTCTATTTGTAATGTCTTTTAGTTAGCTGAATTTGTCTCAACAGCTTTGACAGAAAGCCAAGATGGAATATAGATTGAATGCTGCTTTTTCACCAAAACTTAATTTGGCTTTATATTGTGTTATTTGTACACTTTATGAAAAAACAATAAACCTCCAGCAAATAAATTAATTGTCTCTTCTGTGTTTTTTTAATCTCCTTTTCTTTTTCCTGTAAAACATTTTGTATTTTCTGTTTAGAAAACAATTCGCTTGCTTGCTTTTTACAGTATAATTAAAAAATGTTGCATTTTGGATCTGGTTCATATTAAATTGTTGTGTCTTACAAATTCACTACAAACTCCTACAGAAATCAATCATTACTATCATAATCAGAAGTTCATAAATATACGATGAACACAATCTCTTTAGTACTCACCCTTGCTCTCTCTCTCTCGCTCCCTCACTTCGGAGACTTCTAATTGGCCACACTGTCAGGTTAGCTCGCCCTCCTCCATGACGCCTGCCTGGTGGGCATACATCAGCTCAGGATTAATGGCAGACGGAGGTCAGCACATAATCACCCCTGATGAATATGGAGGAGGGGCCTTTGGGTTTACATGGGACGATTGCCAAAAATGATAACGACCCCTCCTCCAGTACCTCCTCTGGGATCCATACGCTCTCGTCTCAAGGTTGTAACTAAAACAGTGGCGGTGCCTTTATGGGGGGGGGGGGGGGGAGGGGCGTCGGAGCCTCTCTGCCTCTTGAGTCATGAGCTAATGTGATATAGACAAAAAAAAACGCCATGGGTATGTTCTGAAATGTGATCTGTGTAACATCATCTGCAAGTCAAAGCTTAAACAATTTGTGATGCAGTAAAGATTTTATAGTAAAGGGTGAATGCAATAACATGAGACAAAGCCATTCAAAATTCATGCATGCAACATTTAACTGTGTTCAAATATGTTTTAAGTTAAGCAAGGATCCAGACATTTTGCAGCAACAGAAATTAGCAAATGAAAATGTAATTTCTTGTATTATATATATATATATATATTATATTATATTCTAATATGTTGGAACGTTAAGCCACATTTACCCCCATTTGCCACAAGGAGCAGCAATGAGCGTGTACATTTGGACAAGCGACACAAAGGCTTTATCGGAGGCAAGTTGCGGCAGCCACTCCACTAAAGCTCAATTTTCCAATTATTCCATCCACAACAAAACAATATACACCGGTCTTAAAACGGAGCGATTTACCACATTTTCTGAGGACAGCAGCTGAAGTCTGCAAGGCAGCTCCACTTGATGAAGCACTGAGGAAGATCTGGCTCAACCACCACCAAACTCTGGAGTACTGCCTCTTGGGCCTATGCTTAGTGAAAATGTGTCAGGGTCGAATCACCAAAGTCCTTCCCTCTCATCAAAAAACAACATTACACACTCTCCTAATAATGCTAGGAACAAACTGTTTTGGTTAAACATATGATTATGTGACATCCTCATCTGTCATTGTTGAATTCCATTTTTACTCGAATCCAAGCAGATTGCCGCTGCATGCTATCCTCCATGAGGGAGCAATCTACAAACTTGTTAAGTCTAAGGGTAAAAGTGTTTTGTTATTTAAGATCCAAGACTGGGGGCATTTTGATTGCCCCTCAATGGTTCTCAACATGGCAATATAAAGCCGACAGCTCACAGCTAACGGTGCTAAGAGCGCTAACAGCGCAGACTACAGTGAAAGGGCTGACAGAGCTCACAGTGTTTACCCGAGGGGGAACCGGACGATGGGTGCTACGCTCCCATGAAGAGGCTGTCGGTCGGGACGGCGTTATCAGCTCAAACCAGTTGGGCACACTCACATGCACTAGCATTAGCAAACCAAACATTCAATTGAAACCATCAAAATTGAGCTAACTTTAGCTAAAGCATATTTTACTTGAGGAGTTAGGAAGCTAGTGGTAGCATTATAGTTATAAAGCTAATAATTAGTATAATATACTGTATAGTTGTTTGCTAGCTGTGTCCTAAACATAAGAAACCACCATTTTAGGTAGCTAGCATTAGCAGGACTGCTAGCAAGCTAATAATTAAATTACATGGATTAAGGTCATTCGGCAGACAGTCAAAAGCTCCTTATTAAGCTAAATATGTTACGAATGTTACTAAAAGATAACATATACCTTTTAAGAATGAAATAAAATTAAAAAGTAATTTCTTGGGATTATTATGATCTTAGTTTTGTCCATATCAACATGCTTGTGTCATATAAAAGACGCACCACTGTGTTGTTTTTGTGTAGAGCTCTGATATGTCGATAAGTCCTCTCCTCTTTTTTGAAGAGGGAAGTGGTGGTTTCAGAACAGCTCATGAGTTATTGAAGCTTATTAATATGGGTTGTGCAGGGTGTGACAGGCTGAAGGATGGCGTCCCTCAGCAATAGTCATTTCCCCTTATCTCCATCAGACACTCAGCAACTTCACCCTCCTCATTCACACCCTCCCTTTGGCTAAAATGGAAGACGGCTGCATGATAATGGTCACTGGGGTCACAAACTGCTGCATAAAAAGAGAAAAACAATGATGATATGATTTGGAGCTATTTTCCACCACTTGCATGTTTTGGACGCTCTACCATTATGTTACTGCTAATTTGCTATTCAATATTCTGGCAGGAGTTCTGGAGGTGATTAAAATTATATATTCAGACCAGCCTCTAAAAATAGACTTGTGTTTTTGGTCAGCTGGATTTGTATCATGCTTTCTGAGTGGCTGAGCTCAGCTTCTTTAAGCTGTCAAGAGAAAGAGACAACTCAAGAGAGCAAGGTGACTGATATTTACTCCCTAAAAGAGTAAACATACAATACATAAATAATATTAATATATGATCTGGTCATTGCCTGACTTTCCCTCTTAGTGCCATCAATGTGTTCTTATATCCAGTACAATATCTCAACACATACTGGATAGATTGCTGTGAAATTGTTGTACAAACATTCGTGTCAATGTAAATTGTAACAACTTTGGTGATCCGTTACTGTAAACTTTCATCTGGCTGCATCATTAGGTCAACATTTTAGTTTTTCTTGGACTAAGAAAACATCAAGTTGAATCAGCGACAGTGCCAACAGAAACATATTATGTCTGTTGTTTTCCCAAAAAAGCTTTTCGCCAATAAGAACAATTATATTATCTACAGAAAATATCTACATATGGGAGGTTTAGATTTTAGCAGAGAAAAAATGTTTTCATATATTTTAGTTGAAGCCTACCTAGGATTTATAAGAAGTAATACACAAGTTAATACATAGCTTATACCATGGTGTTATCTAGTTCTAAGCAGATATAAGGACATTTTTTTAGTCTTTAGATTCGTTAATATGATTTGTCAACAGTTTCGATGACACATCCATTACTGGTGTACAAACAGTTAATAACAAACTAAGTTGTTTTTTTGTGAAATTATATGTAGCCATTTTATTATCAAGAGTATTATCAAGCATTTGTTAACTGTTTGTCATGTCAGTTATGTATACTTGATAAAAATGATTTCAAGTTGTTTACAATAGTTTTAACAAACACTACAACTACATTATAAAGTGTTTTAGTATGTTTTAAACACTTATTAAGTGTAAACTGTGTGTCTTCAACCCAGCAGATAAATGTGAGTTGACCCGTATAAACAAACTGTTGGGAACGCCCATCACCTTCAATCTGGCACCAAGGCTTTAAATGTTGTACCGCTGCCAGGCTAAATCATTTGTCTGCAAGGGTAGATCAACGATAATCCATTTCACGCCATTCAGCAGCAACAGGGCGTGTGAACGGCATCAGTAACAGATAACGCTCTTACAAACAAAGCCGCTGTTTAGAGACGTGAATTCATCTTCACACAATGAAACGGAGCAAAAACTCATCTTAATTTCATTGCTGAGACAACTGATTTTTTCATGTGCATGTAATTCTATAGATATAATCTATGTAGCGTCATTATTCTTCCAACTCAAAATCAAGCACAACAAAGGTGAGTTTGCATTTTTGAAATTTGCAATATGACTTACCTTGTATCTCAGTCATGTGAAACACTGTCACTCGTTTGACCTCAGTGGGAAGTTCATCTGTAGGAAAGGAGAAGAGAAACCACAGAAGAAGAGAGTCCAGATCCTGAGAGCGAACAAGTGATAACTAAACTCAGCTGATGATTTCCAGTTTTTCTTTCCAATAATTTTGGCCAAAAATTCCTCGTAATCTAAGTTCAGAGGGTGGACACTACAGGTCAAGATCTGCTCTGACCGATCAGACTTAAAGTTTTTGATGACATGGGCGAAAAGAGCATCCTGTTTTCTCCCCGATAAAAAATGATTCATCAACTTTCATTTTCACTGTGTTTGTTATGAATCAGCAGCATCTTAATGTGAATGCAGTCGTATTGATACTGATTCATCTCACCGTCTCAGATGAAAGGTACGTACTCACAACTCTTATTCACTTTCACTCAAGTTTTATTTAAAGTGCTTGTGCAGATTATTTTTCCATCAAATTCCTGTTGAATGTATTTCTTTAAAAAATTTAAATAATTAGATTACCTCAAGCAATCTTAATTTCTGTGCACGCTCCGAAGGCAAACAACAAATGGAATCATAGATTTTTGCTCGATCCTTGCAGATGATTTAGAATCTTCTTTATGTTAAAAGTAGTGCTGGGCAAGTTATCATTCATTAATTAACGCCGACAATTATTTTATCGCATGTTAACGCAGTTATTTTTTTATTATTAAGCGGACATTTTGAACACAAGAACCGGGCAGCGAGCCGTGAACACCTGTTTGTGTGGAGTCTCTTCCGTCTCTTCCTGTTTCCTTCACCTACATTCCCGTGGGTCCTAAGTCCCTCCAGGTACAGCTTCTTATCACCCACTTTGTACCAACGTACATTTATAACA
Organism: Pholis gunnellus; assembly: GCF_910591455.1. Lineage (NCBI taxonomy): Eukaryota > Metazoa > Chordata > Actinopteri > Perciformes > Pholidae > Pholis > Pholis gunnellus. The sequence continues at coordinate 23,099,100 of NC_136537.1, forward strand.
AATACCACACATATTACAGTAATTAGCGTTGCATAGTGTCTGACCAAAATACCAAAAACAGCAAAAACTGAATGATTCATTTCAATTATTTTTTTTTAGTTTTTAAAGTGTTTTTGTTTGGAATATGTATAATAAGCATATCATTTAGTTATCGCTACTGAGAATTTAAAAAAAATTGCATCTATTACACACATGAAGATAAAGTTGTGAATACCGGCTGAATATCTATTATCAGAATCATAACTGTACTTTAACTGCTACTGTGTAAAGGGAATACTGCTGTTAAAAAGAACCTTATTTGTTTCAAGGGTTTGCAAACCAAATGTTATGAGACTTTTACAATAAAAGTGCGCTATACACTACTTTTGAATTCATTATTGAATTTTGCGCAAAACAATGTGATTAATCGCAAAAAATTCATGCTAATAACCGCGATTAAAAATGTTAATCGTTGCCCAGCACTATAGTTAAAAGTAATGTTTGTACTAATTAAACAGGATTTTCATGAAAATGTGACATCTAACTAGACTCAACACTAGTATATTTTGTCAAGCACAAGTAAGGTCAAATAATTAATCAGAGCGTACTTATGAATAGTGATTTAAGAAGAGTGTCAAAAAGTTTTAAAAACTAACTTTGTTAGTCTACATAGTAAAACTAAATAAATGTCTCCTCAACAGGGAAAACAGACCATTATCAGAATGGATTCAATGGAAATTGATGACAGCATTTATATAAATAAGAAACTCACAATGGAAGGTCTTGTTACCAAAGGTACAGTATCAACCTGAAAACATATGAACAAACTGAATATTAAGAATATTAGATACAACTAGTAAACTATGTTAACAAAGTGCTACTAAACTGTTGATCAATTTGAATATTTATAGAATAATCTTTTTGTTATGAATGCCATTTGTGCTGCTTTGTATTAGTAGTTCATAAAAGCTTTTATATTTAGGTTTCCATAACTCTACGAGTGTGAATCTGTGAAAAGTTACATTTAACTGTTCTTGTGATTTTGTTTTAGTGGATTTTCAGAGAAGAAAGCAGCCCTCTAGATGTGTGACCGTGTGTCTGGTGTTACTGTGTGCTGTCCTGTTGGCTGGTAACATAGGACAGTTTATCTACTGTAAGTGATCTATTTGTTGTCACTGAAAGTAGGAATAATGAATAACGCAACTGTCAACATGTAATGTTTGAGAAACCAGCTGACAGAAATGAGCTTTTCAAAATCCAATGACCCAAGCAAATATTTTACATTTCTTTTTTCGATTTCACAGATGAGATAATCAGCCGTCTAGCGTCAGCAGACCCGACACAGACCAGCCTCCAGTTTCAAGGAGACCGACTGCAGGACGGTTATGATGCTTCAACTGCAGAGAGAAAACAGTTAGAGGCCAAACTGAGTAACCTGACTGAAGAAAGAGGCCAGCTGCAGCAGGGTTACACTGCTTTGACTACTGAAAGGGATGAGTTCAAGGCCAGTTTCAACAATCTGACAAACGAGACCGACCAGCTACAAGCAAGTTATTACACCTTACAACGAGAGAGCGATCAGTTACAGACGAGCTATAACAACAAGCAGAAGAGTCACAATAATCTGACAACAACAAAAGACCAGCTACAGACCAATAACAGCAACCTGCAAAGAGAAAAAGATGAGATCCAGACTTTGTCTATTACGCTGACAGCAAACAGAGATCAGTTACAGAGCAATTACTCTTCATTGAAGATCAACAAGGACCAATTGCAAATTAGTTTCAACACCTTAAAACAAGAGAACGATCAGTTAAAGTTCAGCTGTAACAACATGCAGAAGAGTCTTGAGGAGCTACAGGCTAATCACAATAATCTGACAGCAACAAAAGACCAGCTACAGACCAATAACAGAAACCTGCAAAGAGAAAAAGATGAGTTACAAACTTTGTCTATTACGCTGAGAGAAAACAGAGATCAGTTACAGAGCAATTACTCTTCATTGAAGATCAACAAGGACCAGTTGCAAGCAAGTTATAACACCTTAAAACAAGAGAGCGATCAGTTACAGACGAGCTATAACAACATGCAGAACAGTCTTGAGGGGCTACAGGCTAATCACAAAAATCTGAAAGCAACAAAAGACCAGCTACAGACCAACTACCAAAACCTGCAAAGAGAAAAAGATGAGATCCAGAATGTGTCTATTACACTGAGAGCAAGCAGAGATCAGTTACAGAGCAATTACTCTTCATTGAAGATCAACAAGGACCAGTTGCAAGCAAGTTATAACACCTTAAAACAAGAGAGCGATCAGTTACAGACGAGCTATAACAACATGCAGAACAGTCTTGAGGGGCTACAGGCTAATCACAATAATCTGACAGCAACAAAAGACCAGCTACAGACCAATAACAGAAACCTGCAGAGAGAAAAAGATGAGATCCACACTTCGTCTATTACGCTGAGAGAGAACAGAGATCAGTTACAGAGCAATTACTCTTCATTGAAGATCAACAAGGACCAGTTGCAAGCAAGTTATAACACCTTAAAACAAGAGAGCAATCAGTTACAGACAAGCTATAACAACATGCAGAACAGTCTTGAGGGGCTACAGGCTAATCACAAAAATCTGAAAGCAACAAAAGACCAGCTACAGACCAAGTACCAAAACCTGCAAAGACAAAAAGATGAGATCCAGACTTTGTCTATTACGCTGAGAGCAAACAGAGATCAGTTACAGAGCAATTACTCTTCATTGAAGATCAACAAGGACGAGTTGCAAATTAGTTTCAACACCTTAAAACAAGAGAACGATCAGTTAAACTTCAGCTGTAACAACATGCAGAAGAGTCTTGAGGAGCTACAGGCTAATCACAAAAATCTGAAAGCAACAAAAGACCAGCTACAGACCAATAACAGAAACCTGCAAAGAGAAAAAGATGAGTTACAGACTTTGTCTATTACACTGAGAGCAAACAGAGATCAGTTACAGAGAGATTACTCTTCATTGAAGATCAACAAGGAACAGTTGCAAGTAAGTTCTAACACCTTAACACAAGAGAGCAATCAGTTACAGACGAGCTATAACAACATGCAGAAGAGTCTTGAGGAGCTACAGACTAATCACAGAAATCTAAAAGCAACAAAAGACCAGCTACAGACCAATAACAGAAACCTGCAAAGAGAAAAAGATGAGCTACAGACTTTGTCTATTACGCTGAGAGCAAACAGAGACCAGTTACAGAGCAATTACTCTTCATTAAAGAGGAACAAGGACCAGTTGCAATTAAGCTACAATACACTGAGTACAAGTAAGGACGACCTTCAGATCAGGTACAATTCATTGACGAAAGACAAAGATCGATTGCAATCCAGTTATAATTCTCTACAGAATGAAAAAGAGCAGTTACAGAACAAGTACAACAGTTTGGTCGAAGTTAAAGATGAGTTAGAGAAGGAGATCAACAAATTGAGAGGTGAGATGTTTATTATAAAAGTTTGATTGATTTATTGTTCCGTTATAGCAGTCTGTGTTATCTTTAGCCCTTTTGTGATATCTTGTTCCTCTTCATGTTTCCAACTTGCAGTCAAAACCTGTGAGAGAGGCTGGAGTATGTTCGAGAAGAACTGTTACTTTGTTTCAACTGAGAAGAAGAACTGGGCGTCGAGCAGAGCAGACTGCATCACAAAAGGAGCAGATCTGGTCGTCATAAACAGCAAGGCTGAACAGGTGAGAGGAAATGAAAGAAAGAATAAACTGGGAGAGATCAAAAGACATGTTGTTCACACAGGAGACTGCTAATAGTGGTGCATGTAGAACGAAACAACGTTGACTTAGTTGTTACGTAACATCCATACTTAAGTAACGTCACTTACGTAGTTATTTTGTCCCAAACCACAACCTTATTTGATACCTAACTAAGTAGTTTTATTGCTTAAATCTGACTAAGTTGTTTCTTGTGAAGACGGAAGTCTATTTTGAAAGACTTCTGAAGTTGACTTGTGTCGCTGGACTTTTGAGGATACGTTGAATGAAGATAAAGAACAAACCAGAAGGACTGAGTGAAAGCTTGTTTTAGTTTTTTTGTCATAACAAAAGTACAGTAAGTGAGAAATTGAATAATGTGGTGGATAGTTTTGCATGGAGTAGAAACTAGTGAAGAAGAAACGTCGCTTACTATGTGTTTTATAATACATTTGCTGACATTTGTCAGGTGCTGTAACCCAGTGATTTTCAACCGCTGTGCCGCAGCACACCAGTGTGCCGTGAGAGATCGCCAGGTGTGCCGTGAACAATGAAACAGTGACTGAAATATTTTCTTGTTTTAATCGTTCCTGTCTTCTCTCTGTGCTACACTAACAGGAGTTTGTCGTAGGCTTACTGACATCATTACAATATGCCTGGATCGGTATGACTGACAGTGTTAGAGAGGGGACTTGGATGTGGGTGGATGGGACTCCAGTCACCACAAAGTAAGCTTTAATGGCAGAGTGTATGGACTAAAATGTCTCATAGGATCATGATATTAGACGACTCAACAACTGGACGTGTTTCTTAATTAATCATATTTTCCTTTACTATAGTAGGAACTCTGCATTGTTTTTATATTCCATTTATTTCACTGTTTATACCCTTTTATTGTTAGACTACAGTTATACTAAGGATCAGAGGTAAATTGAACCTTTTATAATGTTGAATGTTGAAGACAGAGGTAACCTGATAACAATCTTATGTGAACTGAATTTTAATTTCTGTCAAAATCTGTTTTGGTTTCGATCCGTCATGAAACAATGCAGAAGTAGAAAATGTGGAGGAAGGTTCTTAATGCATTACACCACGAAGTACAACACATTCAGCTGGAACAGCACTGATGTGCTGACAAACTGAGGTATTAAACATTATCATGTGAATGTGTTTCACACATGCAGGAGTGGTGAAGGCGGCGCTTTAAAAAACTACATTCTGTTACTTCTTTGTAAATTTGACTTCAATCAAAAGACAAATTGGGTTAAAATCTCCTCAGTCACAGTTTGGGTCAAAAACCAAAGATCAGAGCAGTTGAGAAACAAAAACTGTGTGCTGTAAAAAAACATTCATGTTTTCATTATCAGGTACTGGATGGACGGAGAACCCAACGGTGGTGGTAGCCAGGACTGTGGAGAAATTTGGAATTTATTATTGAGAGCTGGAAGGTGGAGCGATGAACGCTGTTCTAGTAGTCAGGGGTTTATCTGTGAGCAATAGGATCACATTGATTTACAAAGTTAATGATGGTGTGTGGCTTTGGACTGTGGTTATACATAAATATATATATATGCTTCAAGACAGCCAAATCCTGATAATTGTTTATTTTTAGCTTTAATGATTTAAGAACAAGTAGATTTTGTTGTATAACATTGTTAGAATTTCAATGAATGTACTATTTAGTGGATGATTAGGGTTCGATGTTTGGGAATATGAATTTCTTGATTGTAAAACAACATATTTAGCTATTAATGTATAACTACTTTACTATAGTCTTATTTTGCCGTTGGCACGGCCTTAGAAATGTTTGCAAAATTGTTTGATTAGTTAATGTGTTTGAAATTGAATGTATATGACAAATAATGTCAAAGCACATACATAGAACCTTTGCATATGTCATTAATGATTTAATTCACTTTGTAATGATTACAAGCAACTGCACGCAAATAAAATTCCATCTTTGTATTTTCTGAAAACAAATCACTGTTTGTGTTTGAGGTGTTTGTTCATTGGCAAAATATGAGCGGAACAATCTTCTCATTTTACTTGTTTATAGTAAATTCAATCAAAAGAACTAAAGAAAGATTATGACATAATGTGCTGAAAATGTCTTTGTTTAGTTTTATTCAGTGTGGCTTTGTAGCACCAGGCAGTAAAACCTGTGCCAAAGCACACTGTATATAATCCATCGGGCTTAATAATCTTTATCAGGAAAGTTTGCCGCGCTTCTCCTCACACAGCGTTGCCAACACCTGCGCAAAAAGTACATCAAAACATGCGGCCTGATCGGGAATCGTGTGCTATCTATTTTCTAGAGAGATTCGCCAAGTGGTTTTCCCGAAAATCCCGAAAGTCCCGAAAAACGAAGCAAAGTTTCTCCATTCACTTGAATGTTGTTTCGGCGTGAAGACAGCAAAAAAAAAAACACTTAACTTTGGCCCCATATTGACTAGCCATACATTAACGTAGAAAAATGATTCAAAGTTTAATACTTAGACAAAACGATGCACTTTATTTAGCCAAATGGACATTTTGATAGCTAGCACTGTTTTCATGAAGTCAACGTTTAAGTTTCAGGAAAATGTTGTGTCCGTTTCACATTTTATAATGGGTGTGTATTGCACGGAATGTTCAGCGCTAGAGTGCGAGCATAACTGTCAGAGTGGAGCGGAGCAGGAAAATATTCTTTGATTTTTCCAAACAACATGAACTCCAACCAACTGCTCCATTAGACTCCATGTTAAATCTGACTACTCATTTCTTAAAGAAAGCAGACAGTACCAGTTGTGTATATTGCTCTGGAGCTCACATTCTTTAACACCACAAACATAAAAACCACATCACCGTGTTCGACAGAGTCTTATCTTTCTCATGGTACCCATATTTTGGGACAGACTCCTGCTTTTTGTTAACAGGAGGCAGGAGTTTTGTTCAAAATCACTGTTTACTGTAACGTTTCTTAATCAGTCCGCCGCTAACGCCAGGTAAGTCCTCACCATGGCAACCAGTTACACACGCGCACGCACTATCTCTCTACACACACACACATGACTTGGAGATATTCAGTCAAGGGCATTGATAGAACTCCTGTCTGTCTGTCTGTCTGTCTGTCTCTCTCTCTGTCTCTCTCTCAATGTGTGTGTCAAACATGATTCCTTCTCCTCTCAACCTCTCTCACCCACCAAGCCCCACCCTTTCAAAATAAAAGCCCCACAGAGTGAATTCTAACTGGAATGCTTGTGATGAAGCCTGTCATTTAATAACCTCTGTGTATGTGTGTCAAACATTATGATTCTGTCTCCTCTACCCCTCTCTCGCCCACCCAGTCCCACCCTTTCAAAATAAAAGCTCCTTGGATTAACTGTATCCTAACATTAAGCTCAGAATTAGCTTAGTTGTTTTTACATTTATTTTCTATTAAAATGTGTACACTGCACTCCGGTCCTGCCTTGTATGAATTTGTGGTTACTTGTAAGCCCAAGTGGTTACTTGTAAGTGGGTTGGGTGTAGTTATGCAGGACACATTAATAATACATTTAAAAAAACATTCTTTCAGTCATGCATTGATTCATTTCCTGTTGCAATGGTAATTAAACAAGGCAATACAACCATTGTATTTTCTACATGTCTCTCACAGTGAAACACAGAGCATGTGGTGTACCTTGAAAATACATGCTTAGTTACTACCGGTAATATCGGCGTGTGTATATATTGCGATGTCTTCAGGCAGTAGCAGCCACACTGTTAAAATTTCCTGAGGAATTTTCTAGTTTATATTGAAATCCAACGATTATGACAACATTCACACAGTACCTGTAGTAGTAGTAGTAGTAGAAGTTAACTTAAAGCTGTCGCTAAAGCTGTGCGAGATTGAAAGATCAAATGTAATTGTAACAAAATAAACTTCCGTCTTTTTTGGAAGTTTTGGGTTCAGGAAAGAAAACCACTTACGTTTAATGAAAGAGTGTGAATGGACATCATAAAAAGTGACGGCTACGTTTGGTTTGTGGACTGACGTATTACAGCCTCGAGTTTGGCATTTTGGCAGTCACCATCTTGACTTTTTGCAACCAACGGAAGTGACCATATTTGGACTGCAGAGGAGTGACGTAGAGACACCGTAAACAGCTCTGGTAGGGTATCGACCTGTGAATCACAGTAGCCCCGCCCTAAAGCATACCCTGCTTTATGGTCTGTTTGACTCTAAATGAACCATCATTTACTAAATGAACATCATGCTGTATTGAAGAAGACTTGAAACTAGAGATTGAGACCATAAACTCATGTTTACAATGTTTACTGAGGTAATAAATCAAGAGAGAAGTAGAGTCATTTTCTCATAGACTTCTATACACTCAGAGGAGTCGCCCCCTGGTGGACACTAGAAATAATACAAGTTGTAGACACTTCCGCATTGGCTTCACTCTTCATACCTGGAGGTTGCCACCTGGTTTATGTTAACTTGACTTACTCTCTTACTCTCCTGACTAGCGAGTGACGTGACTAGAGACTCACTTGAGTCAAGTGACTGATAACACTCTTACAAACAAAGCCCCTGTTTCGAGACGTGAATTCATCTTTACACAATCAAACGTAGCAGAAACTCATCTTAATTTCATTGCCGACAACTGATATTTCCATGTGCATGTAATTCTGTAGACATGATCTATGTAACTTCAATATTCTTCCAACTTCCGAGGGTTAATCTCAAATCAAGCACAACAAAGCTGAATTTGCATTTTTTAAATTTGCAATATGACTTACCTTGTATCTCAGTCATGTGAAACACTGTCACTCGTTTGACCTCAGTGGGAATTTAATCCGTGGGAAAAGAGAAGAGAAACCACAGAAGAAGGTGCAATTTAGCTGATGATTTCCAGTTTTTTTGTTTGAATAATTTTGGCCAAAAATGACCTGTAATCTAAATTCAGAGTGTGGACACTACAGGTCAAGATCTGCTCTGACCAATCAGACTTAAAGATTTTGATGACATGGGAAAAAAGAGCATCCTGTTTTCTCCGTGATAAATAACGATTCATCAACTTTCATTTCCGCTGTGTTTGTTATAAATCAGCAGCATCTTAATGTGAATGCAGTCGTATTGATACTGACTTCATCTCACCGTCGCAGATGAAAGGTATGTACTCACAACTCTTATTCACTTTTACTCAAGTTTTATTTAAAGTGCTTATGCAGCTTATTTTTCCATCAAATTCCCGTTAAATTTAATTACCGTTTTAAAATTTAAATACTTGGATTACCTCAAGCAATCATATTTTCTGTGCATACTCTGAAGGCAAACAACAAATGGGATTACAGATTTGCTCAATCCTTGCGGATTATATAAAATCTTTTTAATGTTTGTAATAATTAAACAGGATTTTCATGTAAATGTCACATCTAACTAGACTCAACACTAGTAAATGTATTCAAGCACAAGTAAGCACAGATAATTAATCAGAGCGTACTTATGAATACTGATTTAAGAAGAGCGTCAACAAGTTTTGAAAACTAACTTTGTTGGTCTATATAGTAAAACTAAATAAATGTCTCCTCAACAGGGAAAACAGACCATTATCAGAATGGATTCAATGGAAATTGATGACAACATGTATATAAATAAGAACATCACAATGGAAGGTCTTGTTACCAAAGGTACAGTATCAACCTGAAAACATATGAACAAACTGAATATTAAGAATATTAGATACAACTAGTAAACTATGTTAACAAGGTGATACTAAAGTGTTGATCAATTTGAATATTTATTGAATAATCTGTTTCTTATGAATGCCATTTGTGCTGCTTTGTATTAGTAGTTCATAAAAGCTTTTATATTTAGGTTTCCAGAAATCTACGAGTGTGAATCTGTGAGAAGTCACATTTAACTGTTTTTGTGATTTTGTTTTAGTGGATTTTCAGAGAAGAAAGCAGCCCTCTAGATGTGTGACCGTGTGTCTGGGGTTACTGTGTGCTGTCCTGTTGGCTGGTAACATAGGACAGTTTATCTACTGTAAGTGATCTATTTGTTGTCACTGAAAGTAGGAATAATGTATAACGCAACTGTCAACATGTAATGTTTGAGAAACCAGCTGACAGAAATGAGCTTTTCAAAATCCAATGACCCAAGCAAATATTTTACATTTCTTTTTTCGATTTCACAGATGAGATAATCAGCCGTCTAGCGTCAGCAGACCCGACACAGACCAGCCTCCAGTTTCAAGGAGACCGACTGCAGGACGGTTATGATGCTTCAACTGCAGAGAGAAAACAGTTAGAGGCCAAACTGAGTAACCTGACTGAAGAAAGAGGCCAGCTGCAGCAGAGTTACACAGCTTTGACTACTGAAAGGGATGAGTTCAAGGCCAGTTTCAACAATCTGACAAACGAGAACGACCAGATACAAGCAAGTTATTACACCTTAAAACGAGAGAACGATCAGTTACAGACGAGCTATAACAACATGCAGAAGAGTCACAATAATCTGACATCAACAAAAGACCAGCTACAGACCAATAACAGAAACCTGCAGAGAGAAAAAGATGAGATCCACACTTCATCTATTAGGCTGAGAGAGAACAGAGATCAGTTAAAGAGCAATTACTCTTCATTGAAGATCAACAAGGAACAGTTGCAAGCAAGTTATAACACCTTAAAACAAGAAAGCAATCAGTTACAGACGAGCTATAACAACATGCAGAACAGTCTTGAGGGGCTTCAGGCTAATCACAACAATCTGAAAGCAACAAAAGACCAGCTACAGACCAACTACCAAAACCTGCAAAGAGAAAAAGATGAGATCCAGAATGTGTCTATTACGCTGAGAGCAAACAGAGATCAGTTACAGAGCAATTACTCTTCATTGAAGGTCAACAAGGACCAGTTGCAAATTAGTTTCAACACCTTAACACAAGAGAACAATCAGTTAAAGTTGAGCAATAACAACATGCAGAAGAGTCTTGAGGAGCTACAGGCTAATCACAAAAATCTAAAAGCAACAAAAGACCAGCTACAGACCAATAACAGCAACCTGCAAAGAGAAAAAGATGAGTTACAGACTCTGTTTATTAGTCTGAGAGCAAACAGAGACCAGTTACAGAACAATTACTCTTCATTGAAGATCAACAAGGAACAGTTGCAAGCAAGTTATAACACCTTAACACAAGAGAGTAATCAGTTACAGATGAGCTATAACAACATGCAGAAGAGTCTTGAGGAGCTACAGGCTAATCACAGAAATCTAAAAGCAACAAAAGACCAGCTACAGACCAATAACGGAAACCTGCAAAGAGAAAAAGATGAGCTACAGACTTTGTCTATTATGCTGAGAGCAAACAGAGACCAGTTACAGAGAGATTACTCTTCATTGAAGATCAACAAGGACCAATTGCAATTAAGCTACAATACACTGAGTACAAGTAAGGACGACCTTCAGATCAGGTACAATTCATTGACGAACGACAAAGATCGATTGCAATCCAGTTATAATTCTCTACAGAATGAAAAAGAGCAGCTACAGAACAAGTTCAACAGTTTGGTCAAAGTTAAAGATGAGTTAGAGAAGGAGATCAACAAATTGAGAGGTGAGATGTTTATTATAAAGATTTGATTGATTTATTGTTCTGTTATAGCAGTCTGTGTTATCTTTAGCCCTTTTGTGATGTGTTGTTCCTCTCCATGTTTCCAACTTAAAGGCAGACCCTGTCAGACAGGATGGAGGAAGTTCCAGATTAGCTGCTACTTTGTTTCAACTGAGGAGAAGAACTGGGCGTCGAGCAGAGCAGACTGCATCGCAAAAGGAGCAGATCTGGTCTCCATAAAAAGCAGGGCTCAACAGGTGAGATGAAATGAAAGAAATAATAAACTGGGAGAGATCAAAAGACATGTTGTTCACACAGGAGACTGCTAATAGTGCAGCATGTAGGACGAAACAATGTTGATTTATTTGTCACGTAACATCCATACTTAAGTAACGTCACTTACGTAGTTAATATTTCCCAAAACACAATCTTTTTAAAAACGTTTTGCTTAAATCTAAGTTGATTTATAAAGACTTTTGAAAGTAACATGTGTTGCAGGACTTTTGTAGGAAAATGCATGGAAATGGAGGAATACCTTTAACTAAATTATCATACGAACTGTTGTACGAGGATACGTTGCAGACACTTGAATGAAGATATAGAACAAACCAGAAGGACCAGTTGACAAGTTGTTTTTCTGCCCTAACAAAAGTACAGTAAGTGAGAAATGTAATAATGTGGTGGATAGTTTTGCATAGAGTAGAAACTAGAGAAGAAGAAACGTCTGTTATTGTGTTTAAATACATTTGCTGACATTTGTCAGGTGCTGTCACCAATAACATAAAAGTCAAAAACAATGAAAGAGTGACTGAAATATTTTCTTGTTTTAATCGTTCCTGTCTTCTCTCTGTGCTACACTAACAGGAGTTTGTCAACGGGTTACTGACATCAGACCAAGAAGCCTGGATCGGTATGACTGACAGTGTTAGAGAGGGGACTTGGATGTGGGTGGATGGGACTCCAGTCACCACAACGTAAGCTTTAATGGCAGAGTGTATGGACTAAAATATCTCATAGGATCATGATATTAGACGACACAACAACTGGACGTGTTTCTTAATTAATCATATTTTCCTTTACTATAGTAGGAACTCTGCAATGTTTTTATATTCCATTTATTTCACTGTTTATACCCTTTTATTGTTAGACTACAATTATACAAAGGATCAGAGGTAATTGAACCTTGTATCATGATAAAGACAGAGGTAACCTGATGACAATATTATGTGAACTGAACTCTAATTTCTGTCAAAATCTGTTTTTATTTCGATCCGTTATGAAACAATGCAGAAGTAGAAAATGTGGAGGAAGGTTTTCAAAGCATTACACCACGAAGTACAACACATTCAGCTGAAATATCTATCAGGAGGTGATGTGCTGTCAAACTGAGATATTAAACATTATCATGTGTGAATGTGTTTCACACATGCAGGAGTGGTGAAGGCGGCGCTTTAAAAAACTACATTCTGTTATTTCTTTGTAAATTTGACTTAATTCAAAAGACAAATTGGGTTAAAATCTCCTCAGTCACAGTTTGGGTCAAAAACCAAAGATCAGAGCAGTTGAGAAACAAAAACTGTGTGCTGTAAAAAAACATTCATGTTTTCATTATCAGGTACTGGGAGGACAGACAGCCCAACAGCTACGGTGGGAACCAGGACTGTGTAGAAACTATGCAGAGGTCATCGGGAGTGGGAGAGTGGAACGATGAACTCTGTTCTCATAGTCAGAAGTTTATCTGTGAGCAATGAGATCACATTTATTAATGCATTTAATGATGGCGTGTTGCTTTGAACTGTGGTTATATATCTATATATATATACATTTATTATATATGTATATACATATATATATATATATTTATAGATAGGATTTGGCTGTCTTGAGGCTTATCTATCTAATAATTGTTTATTTTTAGCTTTAATGATTTTAGAGAAGTAGATTTTTTGTATAAAAATGTTAGAATTTCAATGAATGTACTCTTTAGTTGATAATTAGGGTTTGATGTTTGGGAATATACATTTATTGATTGCAAAACAACATATTTAGCTATCAATGTATAAATACTTTACGATAGTTTTATTTGGCCGTTGGCACGGCCTTAGAAATGTTTGGATATTACGATCAGTTTGATTAGTTCATGTGTCTGAAAATGAATGTATATGACAAATAATGTCAAAGCACATACATAGAACCTTTGCATATGTCATTAATGATTTAATTCACTTTGTAATGATTACAAGCAACTGCACGCAAATAAAATTCCATCTTTGTATTTTCTGCAAATGAATCACTGTTTGTGTTTGAGGGCAAAATTAATCCCTTATTGAGAGAAACAATCTTCTCATTTTACTTGTTTATAGTAAATTCAATCAAAAGAATTAAAGAAAGATTATGACATAATGTGCTGTAAATGTCTTTATTTAGTTTTTTCACTTAAATCCTCTGATGATGATGACATTCACACAGTATCTGTAGTAGTAGAAGTAAACTTAAGGCTGTCGCTTTAGTTGTGCAAGAGTCAAAAAAGAAATGTAATTGTAAGAAAATAAACTTCCATCTTCTCTGTAAGTTTTGGGTTTCGGAAACAAAACCACTCACGTTTAGTGAAAGAGTGTGAGTGGACATCATAAAAAGTGGATGTAGTCTTTGTGACGGCTACGTTTGGTTTGTGGACTGACGTATTAAAGCCTCGAGTTTGGCATTTTGGCAGTCGCCATCTTGACTTTTTGCAACCAGTGAATGGAAGTGACCATATTTGGACTGCAGAGGAGTGACGTAGAGACACCGTAAACAGCTCTGGTAGGGCATCGACCTGTCAATCACAGTAAGCCCCGCCCTAAAGCATACCCTGCTTTATGGTCTGTTTGACTCTAAATGGACCATCATTTACTAAATGAACATCATGCTGTATTGAAGAAGACTTGAAACTAGAGATTGAGACCATAAACTCATGTTTACAATGTTTACTGAGGTAATAAATCAAGAGAGAAGTAGAGTCATTTTCTCATAGACTTCTATACAACCAGAGCTGATGGACATTAGACATAATGCAGGAAAAGAGGAGACAAACCACAGAAGAAGAGAGTCCAGATCCTGAGAGAGAACAAGTGATCACTAAACTCATCTGATGATTTCCAATTTTTTTCTTTTGAATACTTTTGGCCGAAAGTGACCCGTCATCTAAATTGAGGATGTGGACACTATAGGGCAAGATCTGCTCTGACCAATCAGACAGATTTTGATGACATGGGCAAAAAGAGCATACTGTTTTCTCCGTGATGAATAACGATACATCAATTTAATTTTGGCAGTTTGTTATAAACCAGCAGCATCTTAATGTGAATGCAGTCGTACTGATACTGACTTCATCTCACCGTCTCAGTTGAAAGGTAAGTACTCACAACTCTGATTCACTTTCACTCCAGTTTATTTAATTAAAGTGTTTATGCAGATTATTTTCCCATCAAAGTCCTGCTAAATTTGACTATCGTTTAAAAATGTAAATACTTGGATGACCTCAAGCAATCTTATTTTCTGTGCATACTCTGAAGGCAAACAACAAATGGGATTATAGATTTTTGTTCAATCCTTTCAGATGATTTAAAATCTCCTTTATGTTAAAAGTAATGTTTGTACTAATTAAACAGGATTTTCATGTAAATGTCACATTTGACTAAACTCAACACTAGTAAATGTATTCAAGCACAAGTTAGCACAAATAATTAATCGGAGCGTACTTATGAATACTGATTTAAGAAGAGCGTCAAAAGGTTTTGAAAACTAACTTTGTTGGTCTACATAGTAAAACTAAATAAATGTCTCCTCAACAGGGAAAACAGACCATTATCAGAATGGATTCAATAGAAAGTGATGACATTTATATAAATAAGAAACTCACAATGGAAGGTCTTGTTACCAAAGGTACAGTATCAACCTGAAAACATATGAACAAACTGAATATTAAGAATATTAGATACAACTAGTAAACTATGTTAACAAAGTGCTACTAAACTGTTGATCAATTTGAATATTTATTGAATAATCTTTTTGTTATGAATGCCATTTGTGCTGCTTTGTATTAGTAGTTCATAAAAGCTTTTATATTTAGGTTTCCAGAAATCTACGAGTGTGAATCTGTGAGAAGTCACATATAACTGTTCTTGTGATTTTGTTTTAGTGGATTTTCAGAGAAGAAAGCAGCCCTCTAGATGTGTGACCGTGTGTCTGGGGTTACTGTGTGCTGTCCTGTTGGCTGGTAACATAGGACAGTTTATCTACTGTAAGTGATCTATTTGTTGTCACTGAAAGTAAGAATAATGAATAACACAACTGTCAACATGGAATGTTTGAGAAACCAGCTGACAGAAATGAGCTTTTCAAAATCCAATGACCCAAGCAAATATTTTACATTTCTTTTTTCGATTTCACAGATGAGATAATCAGCCGTCTAGCGTCAGCAGACCCGACACAGACCAGCCTCCAGTTTCAAGGAGACCGACTGCAGGACGGTTATGATGCTTCAACTGCAGAGAGAAAACAGTTAGAGGCCAAACTGAGTAACCTGACTGAAGAAAGAGGCCAGCTGCAGCAGAGTTACACAGCTTTGACTACTGAAAGAAATGAGTTTAAGGCCAGTTTCAACAATCTGACAAACGAGAACGACCAGATAGAAGCAAGTTATTACACCTTAAAACGAGAGAACGATCAGTTACAGACGAGCTATAACAACATGCAGAAGAGTCACAATAATCTGACCGCAACAAAAGACCAGCTACAGACCAATAACAGCAACCTGCAGAGAGAAAAAGATGAGTTACAGACTTTGTGTATTACGCTGAGAGAGAACAGAGATCAGTTACAGAGCAATTACTCTTCATTGAAGATCAACAAGGAACAGTTACAAGCAAGTTATAACACCTTAAAACAAGAGAGCAATCAGTTACAGACGAGCTATAACAACATGCAGAAGAGACTTGAGGAGCTACAGACTAATCACAATAATCTGACAGCAGCAAAAGACCAGCTACAGACCAATAACAGAAACCTGCAAAGAGAAAAAGATGAGTTACGGACTTTGTCTATTACACTGAGAGAGAACAGAGATCAGTTACAGAGCAATTGCTCTTCACTGAAGATCAACAAGGACCAGTTGCAAATAAGCTTCAATACAACGAGTACAAGTAAGGACGACCTGAGATGTTCATTATAAAAGTGTGATTGATTTATTGTTCTGTTATAGCAGTCTGTGTTATCTTTAGCCCTTTTGTGATATCTTGTTCCTCTTCATGATTCCAACTAGCAGACAGACCCTGTCAGACAAGCTGGAGTAAGTTTGAGATGAGCTGCTACTTTGTTTCAACTGAGAAGAAGAACTGGGAACACAGCAGAAGACACTGCATCAGAAAAGGAGCAGATCTGGTCGTCATAGACAGCAAGGCTGAACAGGTAAGAGGAAATGAAAGAAAGAATAGACTGGGAGAAATCAAAAAACATGTTGTTCACACAGGAGACTGCTAATAGTGCCGCATGTAGGACAAAACAATGTTGATTTATTTGTCACGTAACATCTATACTTAAGTAACGTCACTTACGTAGTTATTTTTTCCCAAACCACAACCTTATTTTTAAACCTAACTAAGTAGTTTTGTTGCTTAAATCTGTCTAAGTTGTTTCTTGTGAAGACGGAAGTTTATTTTGAAAAACTTCTGAAGTTGACTTGTGTTGCTGGACTTTTGAGGATCTGTTGCAGACACATGAATGAAGATAAAGAACAAACCAGAAGGACTGAGTGAAAGCTTGTGGGTTGATTTTTTTTTTTTGCCATAACAAAAGTACAGTAAGTGAGAAATGTAACAATGTGGTGGAAAGTTTGGCATGTAGTAGAAACTAGAGAAGAAGAAACGTCTGTTATTGTGTTTAAATACATTTGCTGACATTTGTCAGGTGCTGTCACCAATAACATAAAAGTCAAAAACAATGAAACAGTGACTGAAATATTTTCTTGTTTTAATCGTTCCTGTCTTCTCTCTGTGCTACACTAACAGGCGTTTGTCAACGGGTTACTGACATCAGACCAAGAAGCCTGGATCGGTATGACTGACAGTGCTACAGAGGGGACTTGGATGTGGGTGGATGGGACTCCAGTCACCACAACGTAAGCTTTAATGGCAGAGTGTATGGATTAAAATGTCTCATAGGATCATCATATTAGACGACTCAACAACTGGACGTGTTTCTAAATTAATCATATTTTCCTTTACTATATTAGGAACTCTGCAATGTTTTTATATTCCATTTCTTTCACTGTTTATACCCTTTTATTGTTAGACTACAATTATACTAAGGATAAGTGGTAAATTGAACCTTGTATCATGATAAAGACAGAGGTAACCTGATGACAATCTTATGTGAACTGAACTCTAATTTCTGTCTAAATCTGTTTTGATTTCGATCCGTTATGAAACAATGCAGAAGTAGAAAATGTGGAGGAAGGTTTTCAAAGCATTACACCACGAAGTACAACACATTCAGCTGAAATATCTATCAGGAGGTGATGTGCTGTCAAACTGAGATATTAAACATTATCATGTGAATGTGTTTCACACATGCAGGAGTGGTGAAGGCGGCGCTTTAAAAAACTACATTCTGTTATTTCTTTGTAAATTTGACTTCAATCAAAAGACAAATTTAGTTAAAATCTCCTCAGTGACAGTTTGGGTCAAAAACCAAAGATCAGAGCAGTTGAGAAACAAAAACTGTGTGCTTTAAAAAAACATTCATGTTTTCATTATCAGGTACTGGGACGCCGGACAGCCCGACAACGTAGGTTGGGTCCAGGACTGTGGAGACACTAAGCAAAAGTCATCAGGAGTGGGAGTGTGGAACGATGAACGCTGTTCTACTAAAAAGAACTTAATCTGTGAGCAATAAGATCACATTGATTTAGGCAGTTAATGACTGTGTGTGGCTTTGGACTGTGGTTATATATATATATATATATATATATATATATATATATATATATATAGCTGAAAACTACTTTCTGAGATGTCTGCTTCAAGACAGACAAATCCTGATAATTGTTTATTTTTAGCTTTAGTGATTTTAGAACAAGTAGATTTTGTTGTATAACATTGTTCGAATTTAAATGAATGTACTATTTAGTTGATAATTAGGGTTTGATGTTTGGAAATATGAATTTCTTGATTGCAAAACAACATATTTAGCTATCAATGTATAAATACTTTACTATAGTTGTATTTGGCCGTTGGCACGGCCTTAGAAATGTTTGCAAATCGCATCAGTTTGATTAGTTCATGTGTTTGAAAATGAATGTATATGACAAATAATGTCAAAGAACATACATAGAACCTTTGCATATGTCATTAATGATTTAATTCACTTTGTAACGATTACAAGCAACTGCACGCAAATAAAATTCCATCTTTTTATTTCCTGAAAACAAATCACTGTTTGTGTTTGAGGGCAAAATGAATCCCTTATTGAAAAAAACAATCTTCTCATTTTACTTGTTTATAGTAAATTCAATCAAAAGAACTAAAGAAAGATTATGACATAATGTGCAGTGAATGTCTATATTTTTTATTTTCTTCATTTAAATCCTTTGATAATGACGACATTCACACAGTATCTGTAGTAGTAGTAGAAGTAAACTTAAAGCTGTCGCTGTGCAAGAGTCAAAAAAGAAATGTAATTGTAAGAAAATAAACTTCCGTCTCCTCTGGAAGTTTTGGGTTTAGGAAACAAAACCACTCACGTTTAGTAAAAGAGTGTGAGTGGACATCATAAAAAGTGTCTGTAGTCTTTGTGACGGCTACGTTTGGTTTTTGTACTGACGTATTAAAGCCTCGAGTTTGGCATTTTGGCAGTCGCCATCTTGACTTTTTGCAACCAGTGAATGGAAGTGACCATATTTGGACTGCAGAGGAGTGACGTAGAGACACCGTAAACAGCTCTGGTAGGGCATCGACCTGTCAATCACAGTAAGCCCGAGGTTGTTGGAGGGGGGGTGGGACGCTGGTCATGGGGTGTGGTGTATGAGGAGTGGGGAAGAGGGTGGAGGAGGCGGGGGGCAGCAATCTACAGGGGGTGCAGCCAAAGGAGGTTGCAGCAGCAGGGGGGACTGGATGGGGGGAGGGGTGGATAACTGATCAAATCTGTTAAAGAATAAGTTCAAGTCATTCACACACTTTTGGGCCCCTGTAGGCTGTTGGTTGGGCCCCTTGTAGCCAGACATCGCCTTGAGGCCCTTCCAGACCCCGCAGATGTTGTTCTGCTGCAGCTGATCCTCCATCTTTGTCCTGTAGATTTTTTTCCCTTCCCTGATCTTTCTCCTCAGCTCCCTCTGTAAAGTCTTCAGCTCCTCCTTGTTTCCTGATCTAAAGACCCTTTTCTTCTCCTTGAGGAGGGCCTTTATTTCAGGAGTGATCCATGGTTTACAGTTGGAAAAACACCGTACAGTCCTGGTGGGTACGGTGTTCTCCACACAGAAGTTTATGTAGTCTGTTGTGCAGTTAGTGAGAGAGAGTGTCCTCCCCATGGTCATCACTGAGTACTTCCCACACAATAGAGTCAAAACAGTCTTTCAGAGCCTCCTCGGCTTCCTCAGACCATCTTTTTAGTGTGCGGGTCACAGCTGGCTGCCTGCTGTATTGAAGAAGACTTGAAACTAGAGATTGAGACCATAAACTCATGTTTACAATGTTTAAATAAATCAAGAGAGAAGTAGAGTCATTTTCTCATAGACTTCTATACAATCAGAGGAGTCGCCCCCTGGTGGACACTAGAAATAATACAAGTTGTAGACACTTCTGCATTGGCTTCACGCTTCATAACTGGAGGTTTCCACCTGGTTTATGTTAACTTGACTTACTAACAACTCTCCTGACTAGCGAGTGACATGACTAGAGACTCACTTGAGTCAAGTGACTGATAACGCTCTTTCAAACAAACAAAGCTGTTTAGAGACATGACTTCATCTTTACACAATCAAACATAGCAGAAACTTATCTTAATTTCATTGCAGACAACTGATTTATTCATGTGCATGTAATTCTGTAGACATAATCTATGTATGTTCATTATTCTTCCAACTTAATTCATTCATTAATCTAAAATCAAGCACAACAAAGCTGAGTTTGCATTTTGGAAATTTGTACTATGACTCACCTTGTATCTCAGTCTTGTGAAACACTGTCACATGTTTGACTACAGTGGGAAGTTAATCTGTAGGAAAAGAGAAGAGAAACCACAGAAGAGGAGAGGCCAGATCCTGAGAGAGAACAAGTTATAACTAAACTTAATGGTCATTTTCATTTTTTCTTTTTGGCCGCAAATTTCATTTTCGCTGTGTTTGTTATAAATCAGCAGCATCTTAATGTGAATGCAGTCGTATTGATACTGACTTCATCTCACCGTCTCAGTTGAAAGGTACGTACTCACAACTCTTATTCACTTTCACTCCAGTTTTATTGAAAGTGCTCATGCAGATTGTTATTCCATCAGATTCCTGTTAAAAGTATACTTTTTAAAATTTAAATACTTGGATGACCTCAAGCAATCATATTTTCTGTGCACGCTCTGAAGGCAAACAACAAATGATATTACAGAATTTTGTTCAATCCTTTCAGATGATTTAAAATCTCCTTTATGTTAAAAGTAATGTTTGTACTAATTAAACAGGATTTTCATGTAAATGTCACATCTGACGAGACTCAACACTAGTAAATGTATTCAAGCACAAGTAAGCACAAATAATTAATCAGAGCGTACTTATGAATACTGATTTAAGAAGAGCGTCAAAAGGTTTTAAAAACTAACTTTGTTGGTCTACATAGTAAAACTAAATAAATGTCTCCTCAACAGGGAAAACAGACCATTATCAGAATGGATTCAATGGAAATTGATGACAACATTTATATAAATAAGAACCTCATAATGGAAGGTCTTGTTACCAAAGGTACAGTATCAACCTGAAAACATATGAACAAACTGAATATTAAGAATATTAGATACAACTAGTAAACTATGTTAACAAAGTGATACTAAACTGTTGATCAATTTGAATATTTATAGAATAATCTTTTTGTTATGAATGCCATTTGTGCTGCTTTGTATTAGTAGTTCATAAAAGCTTTTATATTTAGGTTTCCAGAAATCTACGAGTGTGAATCTGTGAGAAGTCACATATAACTGTTCTTGTGATTTTGTTTTAGAGGATTTTCAGAGAAGAAAGCAGCCCTCTAGATGTGTGACCGTGTGTCTGGGGTTACTGTGTGCTGTCCTGCTGGCTGGTAACATAGGACAGTTTATCTACTGTAAGTGATCTATTTGTTGTCACTGAAAGTAGGAATAATGAATAACGCAACTGTCAACATGTAATGTTTGAGAAACCAGCTGACAGGAATGAGCTTTTCAAAATCCAGTGATTTAAGAAATTATTTGAAATTCCTTTTTGGTTTCACAGATAAGATAATCTACCAGTTTCAAGGAGACCGACTGCAGGACGGTTATGATGCTTCAACTGCAGAGAGAAAACAGTTAGAGGCCAAACTGAGTAACCTGACTGAAGAAAGAGGCCAGCTGCAGCAGAGTTACACAGCTTTGACTACTGAAAGGGATGAGTTCAAGGACAGTTTCAACAATCTGACAAACGAGAACGACCAGCTACAAGCAAGTTATTACACCTTAAAACGAGAGAACGATCAGTTACAGACGAGCTATAACAACATGCAGAAGAGTCACAATAATCTGACCGCAACAAAAGACCAGCTACAGACCAATAACAGAAACCTGCAAAGAGAAAAAGATGAGTTACAGACTTTGTGTATTACGCTGAGAGAGAACAGAGATCAGTTACAGAGCAATTACTCTTCATTGAAGATCAACAAGGAACAGTTACAAGCAAGTTATAACACCTTAAAACAAGAGAGCAATCAGTTACAGACGAGCTATAACAACATGCAGAAGAGACTTGAGGAGCTACAGACTAATCACAATAATCTGACAGCAGCAAAAGACCAGCTACAGACCAATAACAGAAACCTGCAAAGAGAAAAAGATGAGTTACGGACTTTGTCTCTTACACTGAGAGAAAACACAGATCAGTTACAGAGCAATTGCTCTTCACTGAAGATCAACAAGGACCAGTTGCAAATAAGCTTCAATACAACGAGTACAAGTAAGGACGACCTGAGATGTTCATTATAAAAGTGTGATTGATTTATTGTTCTGTTATAGCAGTCTGTGTTATCTTTAGCCCTTTTGTGATATCTTGTTCCTCTTCATGATTCCAACTAGCAGACAGACCCTGTCAGACAGGCTGGAGTAAGTTTGAGATGAGCTGCTACTTTGTTTCAACTGAGAAGAAGAACTGGGAACACAGCAGAAGAGACTGCATCAGAAAAGGAGCAGATCTGGTCATCATAGACAGCAGGGCTGAACAGGTAAGAGGAAATGAAAGAAAGAATAGACTGGGAGAAATCAAAAAACATGTTGTTCACACAGGAGACTGCTAATAGTGCCGCATGCAGGACAAAACAATGTTGATTTATTTGTCACGTAACATCTATACTTACGTAACGTCACTTACGTAGATATTTTTTCCCAAACCACAACCTTATTTTTAAACCTAACTAAGTAGTTTTGTTGCTTAAATCTGTCTAAGTTGTTTCTTGTGAAGACGGAAGTTTATTTTGAAAAACTTCTGAAGTTGACTTGTGTTGCTGGACTTTTGAGGATCTGTTGCAGACACATGAATGAAGATAAAGAACAAACCAGAAGGACTGAGTGAAAGCTTGTGGGTTGTTTGTTTGTTTTTTCCATAACAAAAGTACAGTAAGTGAGAAATGTAATAATGTGGTGGAAAGTTTGGCATGTAGTAGAAACTAGAGAAGAAGAAACGTCTGTTATTGTGTTTAAATACATTTGCTGACATTTGTCAGGTGCTGTCACCAATAACATAAAAGTCAAAAACAATGAAACAGTGACTGAAATATTTTCTTGTTTTAATCGTTCCTGTCTTCTCTCTGTGCTACACTAACAGGCGTTTGTCAACGGGTTACTGACATCAGACCAAGAAGCCTGGATCGGTCTGACTGACAGTGTTAGAGAGGGGACTTGGAGGTGGGTGGATGGGACTCCAGTCACCACAACGTAAGCTTTAATGGCAGAGTGTATGGATTAAAATGTCTCATAGGATCATCATATTAGACGACTCAACAACTGGACGTGTTTCTAAATTAATCATATTTTCCTTTACTATAGTAGGAACTCTACATTGTTTTTATATTCCATTTCTTTCACTGTTTATACCCTTTTATTGTTAGACTACAGTTATACTAAGGATCAGAGGTACATTTACACTCATATGATGTTAAAGACAGAGGTAACCTGATGACAATCTTATGTGAACTGAACTCTAATTTCTGTCTAAATCTTTTGGGGTTTTTGATCCGTTATGAAACACTTCAGAAGTGGAAAATGTGGAGGAAGGTTTTCAATGCATTACATCAAGTACAACACATTCAGCTCAAAGATCTATCAGGAGGTGATTTGTTGTCAAACTGAGATATTAAACATTATCATGTGAATGTGTTTCACACATGCAGGAGTGGTGAAGGCGGCGCTTTAAAAAACTACATTCTGTTACTTCTTTGTAAATTTGACTTCAATCAAAAGCCATTTTGGGTTAAAATCTCCTCAGTCACAGTTTGGGTCAAAAACCAAAGATCAGAGCAGTTGAGAAACAAAAACTGTGTGCTGTAAAAAAACATTCATGTTTTCATTATCAGGTACTGGGAGGACGGACAGCCCAACAACTTAGGTCGGAACCAGGACTGTGTAGAAACTATGGAGAGGTCACCAGGAGTGGGAGAGTGGAACGATGAACGCTGTTCTTATACTCAGAAGTGTATCTGTGAGAAATGAGATCACATTTATTAATGCATTTAATGATGGCGTGTTGCTTTGAACTGTGGTTATATATCTATATATATATATATATATATATATATATAGATAGGATTTGGCTGTCTTGAGGCTTATCTATCTAATAATTGTTTATTTTTAGCTTTAATGATTTTAGAGAAGTAGATTTTTTGTATAAAAATGTTAGAATTTCAATGAATGTACTCTTTAGTTGATAATTAGGGTTTGATGTTTGGGAATATACATTTATTGATTGCAAAACAACATATTTAGCTATCAATGTATAAATACTTTACGATAGTTTTATTTGGCCGTTGGCACGGCCTTAGAAATGTTTGGATATTACGATCAGTTTGATTAGTTCATGTGTTTGAAAATGAATGTATATGACAAATAATGTCAAAGCACATACATAGAACCTTTGCATATGTTATTAATGATTTAATTCACTTTGTAATGATTACAAGCAACTGCACGCAAATAAAATTCCATCTTTGTATTTTCTGAAAACAAATCACTGTTTGTGTTTGAGGGCAAAATGAATCCCTTATTGAAAAAAACAATCTTCTCATTTTACTTGTTTATAGTAAATTCAATCAAAAGAACTAAAGAAAGATTATGACATAATGTGCTGTAAATGTCTTTATTTAGTTTTTTCACTTAAATCCTTTGATGATGATGACATTCACACAGTATCTGTAGTAGTAGAAGTAAACTTAAGGCTGTCGCTTTAGTTGTGCAAGAGTCAAAAAAGAAATGTAATTGTAAGAAAATAAACTTCCATCTTCTCTGTAAGTTTTGGGTTTCGGAAACAAAACCACTCACGTTTAGTGAAAGAGTGTGAGTGGACATCATAAAAAGTGGATGTAGTCTTTGTGACGGCTACGTTTGGTTTGTGGACTGACGTATTAAAGCCTCGAGTTTGGCATTTTGGCAGTCGCCATCTTGACTTTTTGCAACCAGTGAATGGAAGTGACCATATTTGGACTGCAGAGGAGTGACGTAGAGACACCGTAAACAGCTCTGGTAGGGCATCGACCTGTCAATCACAGTAAGCCCCGCCCTAAAGCATACCCTGCTTTATGGTCTGTTTGACTCTAAATGGACCATCATTTACTAAATGAACATCATGCTGTATTGAAGAAGACTTGAAACTAGAGATTGAGACCATAAACTCATGTTTACAATGTTTACTGAGGTAATAAATCAAGAGAGAAGTAGAGTCATTTTCTCATAGACTTCTATACAATCATACTTCCTTTTGCAACCAGCAGAGTCGCCCTGTTATGGCTATTAGAAATAATGCAAGTCTTGATAACTTGAGGTTGCCACCTGGTTTATGTTAACTTGACTTACTAACAACTGTCCCGACTAGCGAGTGACAAACGAGTAATGGGACAAATGACAATAACGACTGACATGACCAACAACTCTTGTGTGTATAGCGAATCACTGTGGTCATGTGACTAACGACACTAACAACTGGCGTGACTGTCAACGTTTATTTTTACTTTCACAAACCAAACAGCGGTCTCCTGGGCGAAAGTCCCGTGCTCGTTTGACACATCCATCTCTCCTAACAACCACACCTTTTTGGACTCTTTCACACTTTATACTACGTCAGTTGCTCTGAGCATGTAATGAGGACACGGGTGTGTTTACATTGGAGTTAATTAATAGTCCGGTGCATACATACGCTGTAGGGAGCCTCCTTGTCACTGTATTGGACGCATTTGGAGTGAGAATGGATTGGTTGTGAACATACACTTTTCAGCCTCCAGTTAAAAATATGTCATCTTTCTTGTTCCATCCCTTTACTGTTCTGTATACAAAGTACTTCAAAATGTTTAATATGTCCATTCAGTTTGCTACTGTCTTGCTATATACTGTAAAGTATAACCTCATTTATTTAAATATATTAAGTTACATGCAACACCCTTTTAACTGTTCTTGAAACCCTTTTTTCTGCTCTGTGAGTCTAACCAGACCAACATGTCTGGTTGAGGCTCCTTGATCTTTTATTTTTAGTCAGTCCCGGGGGGGAACCCCATCTCGCCACCCGACCACAGACGGTTTGGACCGGACTCATCTCTGTGGGGAATGAAAAGGCTAAGTCCAATTAAGGGTTGAGATGCCCCCATCAAGAGCAGCCGCACTCAATGCAACCGCCACCACACCCAAAAGGAGCCACATGCCAGAGCATGGTGTCTCTGCCCGCTAAATGCATCTGCCCTGTAAACTGCTCACATGTTAGTGATTCTAAAACGTGCTGCGTCTTCTTCTGCCGCCGCGTTACGTAACATTTAGTCTGCTGTGGCTGCAGAGTGCGTTGTCAGCGCCCGCTACGTGTCAGTGCATTATTGTCATCAGTTGCAGCAGGGTGACGAGCGGAGGTGGACGCGGTAGGAGCAACGCCTGCATGATATGATGCAATCCAAGGCAACACTTCTGCAATAACTGCTATCCATCCGACTTTATTGTATTCAGTGTGTGTTGTTCTTCAACAGAGAGGCACTGATTTAACTCCTTGAGTTTTATGCATTTTTCAAATTTTTTTATAAAATTAATTTTGCCACTTTAATAATTTATTCTACCCAGTTTTAAATTTCCAATCACCTTTCTCTGTGGATATATATTTCTAATCAGGGGGAATATCAGGATAAAACAACTGACATTGTTGCTCCCGAGCATGAAGCGTGAGCGTTCAGTCCGACCTTTTGTTACACATTGTTTAATCTTGTACTTTACACATGGTATGCAGGAAAAGCGTACCTGTTTCCTCGCAAAGACATATACGTGTTTTTTCCAATTCCAATGTTTCTTCTCACCTGTCGGTCGGTGAAAAGCTTCACAGTGGTGTGTGTCATCATGCACTTACACATCGGGGGTTGTTTGTTCATGCAATTAATTTGCACCTGTTGTTTTTTTCCTGAGTACTTCCAGAAGAGTGACAAGCACAAAAGGTTTCAGCTCAAGCCCTTTTATGAGTGTGCAGGCTTGATATCAAAATGCACCCTGATTGCTGTGTGAGTACATAGCAAAAAAAGAAAGGGAATGTTTCCAGTTAACAGAAGCCCATTTTACCAAGGGGAGTAGGCCAGGAGGTGTTCACAGATTTGTCTAAACTAGATTATTATTACCTGTTTATGACATCTGCGTCTTGAACCAAATAAAGGCTACTTGAGGAACCAGGTAAAAGATAAATCATTTGATCAACCAGCTGTTCTCAAAATGTCCCCATGATGCAAAACACCAAATCTACTCCACTGCAGCCTCAACCCGTTTCTTCAGTGGTGAATATGATATCTGTGCATTTTCTGTTTAATCCTAAATAGAAAAAGACATCTTCATAAAGCTTGTATTCTAATATTTTAAGAAATCTTCATGTTCTATAACATTACAGTACCATTTAGCTAAGAGAAATCTGCTTCCTTACATTAGTAATCAACTCCATTGCAAACACACGTCATACACAACAATGGATTTCACCAGTATCATGTATTTATTACAGAGTGGTATGGTAAATAATTCATATTCAAATAGTGTATATATGTGCTTTGTAGTAGATGTTTATTTTCATACATATTAATTAATCAAACAGATTTGCAATAATTTCTAAAGCTAGATAGAGTATTGAGACAAATCCCTTATCGTACAACCAATAAATTAATATTCCTTTACATCAAACTCTAATCATCAGCTAACTTTTATATTTATGAACATCTTAACAATGTCTTTTTTTTTGTATAAAATCTTTAATGCCAAAAAAAAAAATTAAACATACTATGATTTGGTTGTCTGCAACAAAAATTGTGATGATTCTGATAGAAATGTATAGAAAAGGGTTGGGCCACCCAAATTACAAAGTAAAAAAAAGTGGTGACAGCAATAAAAATAAAAACCACGAGGACTACTTTCCGTCCGAGAAACAGTCCTATAAAAACTGACAAGGTTTTCTTTTGGTTAGACAGAATAATATAGATTGTTTCTGATAAAAGATGTTGCTCTTGCCTTTTTTCAGTGTTGTTAACACCACAAATGCAAATGTTTTGATCATCATTGTATTGGAGTGGAGGCGACCATCTCAGAGATAAACATCTCAAAACGTTCTACATTGCGAGGTTTGGAAATATGTTAGATTGTAATTTGGGTGAACTGACCCTTCAACAGTATCAAAAAAAGGCTGACATCCAATATTTTTGTTGTTGTCTACAAATCCCACGAAAAGACCAAAACCAAGGTGTTGATCAGTTTCTCAGCATTTTCAGACTTATTTTGAGGCACTCAGCTCCAAGTCCATGGTTCCTACTGAAGATGAAAATCTTAAAACAAAAACAAAAAAAAGACACAAATATACTATCATTAAAAAATCCCTCTTAAATGTTCTCAAGCAGTTTTTAGCAAATGTTACTTAAACTGGAGTAAGTTGTGAATTTGTTGGGGACTATTTCCAGCTGCGGATTAATACACAATTGGAAAAAATGGAATGAGATTCATGGATTATGTTAATAATAAGATAACATTGAAGATATATATTACAACCACCATCCAAAGCCACACACCATCATGTAAATCATTGTGATCTTATTGCTCGCAGATAAAGATCTGATCAAAATGACAGCCTTCATCGTTCCACTCTCCCACTCCCGATGACCTCTGCACAGTTTCTCCACAGTCCTGGTTCCCATCGTAGCTGTTGGGCTGGCCAGCCTGCCAGTACCTGATCATGGAGACATTCATTTTATCCAAACTGGGATTGTAACCCAATTTTTGGACCCAATTGCCTATAGTATTTGGAGTCCTCATGTGGTCATGTAATTATTTTTAAATGACTCCATCGCCACCACTACATGTTTTGAAACATATTCACACATGATGATGCTTAATATCTCAGTGTGACAGCATATCAGCTTTTGATGGACCTTTCAGCTGAATGTGCTGTATTTTTTGACAAAATGCGTTGAAAAGCTTCCTAGAAAACCACAATTTTCTACTTCTGCATTATTTCATGAAGGATCAAAACCTAAACAGATTTTGACAAAATAAGAGTTCAGTTTATATAAGACTGTTATCAGGTTACCTCTGGCTTCAACATGATACAAGTTTAAAATCACTACTGATCCTTGATATGAATTGCTTAATAACTGTCGGTAATATTAGTCCTGTATGAATTGTGCTTCAGTTTCATTTTCTGTTTTACGAGTTATTGACTTGCTTCCAAAACTACAATAAGAGGATATGAATAGTGAAAAAATGGAATCTAAAAACAATGCAGAGTTCCTACTATAGTAAAAGAAAAGATGAATAATTAAGAAACACGTCTAATTGTTGTGTCGTCTAATATGATGATCCTATGAGACATTTTAATCCATACACTCTGCCATTAAAGCTTACGTTGTGGTGAGTGGAGTCCCATCCACCCACATCCAAGTCCCCTCTTTAATACTGTCAGTCAGACCGATCCAGGCGTTTAGGCCTGATGTCAGTAACCGGTTGACAAACGCCTGTTAGTGT
Source organism: Pholis gunnellus (assembly GCF_910591455.1). Lineage (NCBI taxonomy): Eukaryota > Metazoa > Chordata > Actinopteri > Perciformes > Pholidae > Pholis > Pholis gunnellus. The sequence continues at coordinate 23,128,872 of NC_136537.1, forward strand.
AGCACAGAGAGAAGACAGGAACAATTAAAAACCTAAATATGTTGATAAATTCTTTCAGTCAAAGACTTTAATTCTCCTAACACACGCTGATATCTCTCACAGTTTCTTCTTTATCTTAATTTCTTCGTCACCTGCTCAGCCCTGCTGTTTATGACGACCAGATCTGCTCCCTCGGCGTTGCAGGCGTCCCTGCTTGCCGTCCAGTTCTTCTTCTCGGTTGAAACAATGTAACAGTTGTCACTGAACTTCCTCCAGCCTGTCTTACAGGTCATATCTGTACATTGAAAACATGGAGAGGGACAGAATATCACAACAAAATGACGAGGAATACAAAAACACTGATCAGGACTGCATACTTTTTGGAGAAACATCTTACTTCTTACTTGAACCGCCATCCTCACCATCTTGTCCTTGAACTGTTTGGCTATCTCAACGCAATCTTTTGACAAACCAAAGTAGTTTTGCTGCAGCAGGTCTTTCTCTTTAGTCAGGTTACTCAGTCTGACCTCTAGTTGATCCCTTTCAGTGTTGTCTGCTGGACGGCTGGCATCTGTGAAATGAAAAGTTATTTAAAATATTTACTTAGATTTGTATGATGAAAAGACTATAATTTCTGTCTGTTAATTATGTTGTATGTTTATCTACAACATCACCTGGTTTCTCAAACATTAAATGCCGGTTGTCAGTTAATAAATAAATCATTTGTGATTAAAATGATTAAAACAAATCACTTACGGTAGATAAACTGTCCAATGTTAGCAGCCAACAGGACAGCACACAATAATCCAAAACACATCACACATCTAGAGGGCTGCTTTCTTCTCCCAAAATCCACCAAATCAAAAGGCAAAGTCTTTTTCCTTCCAGCTGCATTGAAGGACGTGTCGGTGTCTGTGAGTGCCGGTGTTACATCGTTAGGAACAAGAGACAAATGAAACAAAGTTACATGTAATGGACAGACAGCGAGTCATTGGTTAGCGGGTATTGACGAGTAAGGACCAATCCACGATCTAACTGGACCTTTGAAGGTCTCAACGAAATGACAATTATAATAAACAGATATGCAACAGCTAATATATTTTGTACAAAAAATGTGCCTGGATCACATTTTCTGTTAACATATTGAAAAAATGTTAATAAACCTAAATTGATACTGAACGTATGTAGGTCTGTAAGTATTAACCGACAACGTATTTAACTTGCTTTCTGAAGCAATATCCGATCTTGCAAACATAACGTATTTAAGGTTAGGGAAAGATTATAGTCTTGTTTAATTAATACAGAAAACGTCTGCAGTGACTCAAATCGCCAAAGACAACGTTCAACCCTGAACCAGGATCTTGTCATAACCTTTAACAAAGTGCTTCTGTTGCGAAAATCAAACCACAGACGGGAGTCTGGATGCAAAGTTCTGCATTTTGTACACCAACCATCCGTAGACAAATATGGTGATGCATTCACTCAAATAAAGGTTAGTTTTAAAAAAGCACATTGCTTACATATTTATTTAGTTTGACTTAATATTCTTAATATTCTGTCTGTGTGTTTTCAGGTTGATACCGTACCTTGGCTAATGAGGCCTTCCATTGTGAGGTTCTTATCTATAAATGTGTCGTCCTCCATTTCCATGAAAACCATTCTGATGATGGTCTGTTTTCCTGTTGAGGAGACACTTATAGATGTTTGCAAAGCCACAAATAAACTATCACACAGACATAAAAAGTTAGTCTTGACGTCATTTAACACTCTTTTTAAGTCAGTATTCATAAGTACGCTCCAATTAATTATTTGTGCTCACTTGTGCTTGACTAAATGTTATATTCACAAGTGATGAGTCTAGTCAGAGGTGACATTTACATTGAAATCCTGTTTAATTAGTACAAACATTGCAGCTAATATAAGGAAGACTTTAAATCATTGTTAAGGATTGAGCCAAAAGCTATAATCCCCATTTGTGATTGGCCTCTGGAGCGTGCACAGATATTAAGATTGCTTGAGGTAATCTATGTATTTAAATTTCAATGAGGTAATAATAATCTGCACAAGGACTTTAAATTAAACTGGAGTGAAAGTGAATAAGAGTTGTAATCACTTACCTTGTATCTGAGAAGGTGAGACGAAGTCAGTATCAATACGACTGCATTCACATTAATAAGATGCTGCTGATTTATAACAAACATACCGAAAATGAAAGTTAATGCAGCGTTATACATCGTGCAGAGAACAGGATGTTCTTTTTGCCCATGTCATCAAAATGTTTGACTCTGTCTGGTCTGGGGGAAAAAATATCTATACAGATGAACCGCATGTCGACATTCTCAGTTCAGATTCCAGCTAAGTTTCAGCCAAAATGCTGAAAGGAAACTGGAATTTACCAGAAGAAATGCATTATCACAAGCTCCAGACATCGGTCATCATCTCTGGTTTTTTCTTCCCTTTTTCTAGCAGTTCAACTTCCCACGGAGGTCTAATGCGTTACAGGCCCGGGCTTCAATAAGCCATATCGCACTGACCACCTTTCTACATATATTGGTCCAGAACAAAATGTCCAAATTGGACAAACACATGATCAACCTGCTTGAGGCTGTTTTAAGGCTCCCTAAAGTCATCAGGGTTCGTCCTCTGGGGACTATGACAGTGTTATTTCACCCTGGACCAAAGCGAGGGACCGTCAAGACCGACGTTGTCATCCCTAGAGCCGTGCATTGCATTTCATACACGCAAGATATTACACCTAACAATCAGACTGCAACAAAAGATCGTTGCAGAAATGTCATGGTCCTCAGAGGGTGAATCTTTATCGGGTTTTGTTTAGTTTTTTTTGTGACACCTGACCTTTCTTTTACAATTAGAATAAAATTGCATACAAATACAAATCAGTATCTACTGGGCAAATTAGCATTATAACAGATCAGTTACATTTTCCAAGGAGAAAAAACACTTTGACTTGTATTACCCAGTTAATCAGGACAAACTGTTAAAGGCCCAAAGAGACCATAGAGTCATCAATACCAAACTAATCAATTACACATTTTACACTCAGCTTTTGGTGGATGGATGAATAACATATTTTTATTTAAAAAATGTGTTATCGTTTGCTCCCGTTCCATCATAAAACACATCTCTCGTCTTATCAGATTAACTACACACTCTTTGTTGAAAACAAGTCACTTTCAAGCTGTCGCTCGTCAGCACGAGGCATTTCTGAGATGCAGCTGTAGCGCAGACATCCGCCTCAGCTGTGACAACTCTGGGAAAAGTTGCAGAGAAACGTGACCGCAGAAAAAAAGTGTCATTTGTCAATATTTTCAAAATGAGAGAACCGGTTGTCAAGTTGACATGCGCCAGACCTCCTAACGGTTGATGTTTTGATTTTCCCTCAGTGCTGCATTAGACATCGGGGGGAGAAGACAGGCTGTCAGGGCAGCTGCTGTGCTGTACTTAAGTATTGATCCCTCCCTCCGTGTGGAGCACTTAGTGCCGTCTCTTAACTGTCGTAGGAAACACTGAGAGTGCTGAGTGTTTCTCCAGGCTCTGGCAGGCTGATGTGTTTGAACTGCTTCACAGAGATTAGATAGCGCTGAGCCCTGAATTAAAGCTTTGTTGTGCTTGATTTCATGTCTGTAGCTACATATACCATGAATGTATCTCGGTGCCTTATCGGGAAGATAAGATCCGCATTGGTGCAAGTTTGGAGAATAATAGAGCCACAGAGGTAAGCAGGAACAATTCACACAGGTTTTCTGTTTTGTGTGTTAAACAAAATTGTTAATTGAAACAGTGAATGAGAAGACAGAAAAGATGAAGATGTAAAAAAATGGACCGAAAGTTAAACCCATTATTTTGAATGTTGCATCACATACTCAGCATTGTAATGGGAGCATGCTAACTTGATGGAGGAGGGTTAAAAACTGTTCTTTGTAAACCTTCTTAGCTCTCAGCTATCAAAGCAAAAATGTTTGATAATTTCCAGTGTTTCCAGAGTACATTGTACTAAAAAGGGCATTTGGAAATCAGGCACCAACATTTATTTAGAATACTTTGCAAGATCATTTTCATATCAGGCATCCAAACATTACACCGAAAATATAAAAATCCATGGTCATTGTAGTGAATGATCTGTTTTCTTTCATATCAGCGGTCACCAACCTGGTAATCAGGACCCTTAAGGGTGTCTCCAAAGATACAAATGAGAAGTCAACCCAGTCTGACGTATAAAGAGCGAGATAGTCCACACAGGGCGGGCGGGAGTTTAAGCGGTTGGGTCACACCACCTCTGACTCTTTTGTCCAGGAGACTTCTGTTTGTGTGTTATTTTGAAAATACACTGTATGCATGTAAGAAGCGGAAACTGACACAACGTCCCAGAGTCCAAAACTGACCGTAGAGGAGAACCTTAAGTGTCATAAATTGAAGCTTAGGGCCGCGGATCAAGCTGTGGTAGTTGATCAGTTGGGAGTAAGAGCGTGTTGCCGTAACATAAAGTACAGCTGAAGCTGATGTGAATGTCAGCTTAGTAGGTATTTGGTCATAAACTAAAGTATTGGACACCTAATGATGGTGCTAGTTTGAAGGTTAAGAGAAAACCAAAGTTGTTACGATACAATCTTAGAGACATGAATGTAAATTTCAGTGCCATCCATTCAATAGTTGTCAAGATACAGTATTTATCTTTGTAAAAGACATAAAAGTGAACATGCTAGTGGGGCTAGAGGACAAGTTAGAGAATGACCAAAGTCATCACGATACAGCTTCTGGGCTCCCTAACTGTCAGAATGATATGGCAATCCATCCAATAGTTTTTAAGATGAAGTATTTCACTAAAAGCCCAAAAGGTTCGGTGCCAATCCAGCCAATAGTTAGTGAAGTATTCCAGTCTGGACTAAAGTGGTAGATTGACCGACAGACCGACATTGCCATTCCTAGAGCTGTGCAACTAGTGTGGCTAAAAATGCTGAAATAAAAAAAATCAAAACCAAAACACATGTGCATAAACATGTACTGAACTATAAACCTGGTCCAAGAAAGAAAGAATAAATGAAACGCCAGAGTTTATTTCTCCTTTTTCTAACTACATTGATAGTTAAATTCCCTTTAAAAAGTTTTTGGCCAAGACAGCAGAATCTTTGAGGTATAAAAAGGTTGCAAACAAATAAAAAGGCACTATGTGCCAAAGCACCAATCAAATAAAAATCACATAAAAGCAGAAAGCGGACTGCAGACTGAGAGAATCAGGGGCCAGGACTATAAATCTCTTCGCGAAACAACAAATAAGCTGCTTCTTATTGAGTGTGCCTTAAAATCCTTCATAATCACTATTCATAATCATACATCATACTGTACGGAGTGAAATATTTGAAGAGGGAGGCAGAGCACTACAGAATAAATCAACTCTGGACCTTTTCATATGCAGACATTAAGACAGAGGTGTTTAACAGCAAACACAGACACGTTGTCGTTATACACCAGCGCCAGAATGCTGCCATGCATGTTGGGAAGACGCAGGTGCCAATCATCCTTCATGCTCTGAAAACCAAACCGATGACAGATGGGGGGGGGGGGGACCTTTACCTGAGTTTCACACAAGATGATGCGTGTGCTTTTATCAGGCATGAATCGGAGAGCACGCGAATGTCAAACACACACACACACACACACACACACACACATAAGCACACACACTTCTCTGTGGGAACATTAAGGTCACTGCCATTCTGAGAGAGGGATATCTCTGGCAGCCGTCTCACCAGAGCTGCACTTGGCTGACTGTTCACATGAAAAGGCTGGAAGTCATTCATATGTAAAGTTTTTAAATGTTACATTTGCAACTGGCTGCAGCATATTTCTAACGACTTTGGGACATGGTATCTTTATGCAATAGTTGTTATCATACATATATATATATATATATATATATATATATATATATATATATATAAGGGTGGCCACTAACTGATTCATCTGCTGATTACTGTATCGATTCATGAATTCATTTTTTATTCTAGTTTCACAGAGTCAAAGTGACAAGTTCAAGTTCCCTGTTTTGTCCGACCAGCAGTCCAAAAGCAGTTTATAATCATATGATATGAATCGTGAAATAGTCACAAAATGCAATCTATTGTTTTTTTGTACAGGGATATATATATATATATATATATATATATATATATATATATATATACAGTATATCGCTCGGAACAAACTTGTTTTTCGTGACGACATAAGTTACTCAAATTTGTTTGATGCTGTAATATTGCTCATATGTGCTTAATATTGTATTGAGATCCTTTAAAGCAGTGATTCTTAACCATGGGGCCGCGGCCCAATCGTGGGCCGCGCCACCTAGAGGGCCGCAAAAAACTTTCAGTTTTGCACCTGTGGGCCGCGAGGGCCGCGGGACTGCATAGATAATCAATTAAAGACACCAGAGATATTACTGTTATCCATGAGACGCTCAGTTACAATATAGCTTCCCGCCACTTGATGGCGGTAATGCGTCAGTCAGTTGTTTAACAAGCTCCAATAAGCAGAAGACGACACTCAGCTAGCCGCTAGCCTGTAGCGAAAGTGATGGATAAGTATTTAAAAAGAAAAAATGAAGTGAATGAATGAAGTGAAAATGAATTCACAGATAAGGCTATATTTTCATTTGCACTTTATTTAAATTTTATTTATAATGTATTTAATTTGAAACTTATTATTTTGAATGTATTTATTTTATTACCGCATATTATTTATTTATCAAATTTCAATTTTTTTCTCAGTTTTTTTGAGAGTCCCTCCTTTTTTTCTGTAGTGAAATCTAATTATTAATTATTTTTGTGTTAATAAGCCTGACTTGAGCCTTTCAATTTGTTCCTGTTTTAGCTTTATTTGTTCCATGAATTGTTAGCCTGTTGGGCTTCTTGTTGTGTATGCAGGTTTACATACACATGATAAATAAATGTCTTTGTGATCATCACATTGTATCATCTCATTTATTTGACAAGGGTTTTGCTTGTTAAACTGTAAGTGGATTTGATTTAGTTATTGAATACAAATCAAACCAAGAGTGAGAGAAATTAGTTAAACCAATACAGTGTTAATATTTGAATGGGCCCCGGGCCACTTTGTACTTGAAAAGTTGGGCCCCGAGGTCAAAAAGGTTAAGAACCCCTGCTTTAAAGGATGGATTCAACAAATGTCTTTTTGCAACAACAAAACAATTACTGATGGGAAACAGAAAAGGGATGTGAGCCATTATAGTTACACAAGTGAATTTCTTCATCTCCAAGCATCAACATCTTTCCTTTTAACCACAAAAAAGCTGCTTCAGCTTCCATTTCTTAAATCCGCTGACACAATCATTTTCTACTTTTTAGAAAGTGTCTCTTCCCAACACAAAGAGATATGTTGTTGTGATTAACTCTGCCTGTGCTAAATTGTATTTTATAGTGTTTTCTTTTCATAATCCACTTAATTTAATGCAATGACCTCAATGTGCTCAGGTATACAGCCCTGGTGCTGCTCTAGAGATGGAGGTGAAGTGAAGTAGAATGAATTCATCTGATCCTTTTTTCCTTTATTGCTATTTAAGAAAAATTACATATTTGCGAGTTTAAATAGTATATTGTTAGATTTGCTGATCCCATCCAGAAGGTGAAAAATAAATGTTCGCAATAGTATTTGTTGCATGTCTGTCTTACATCAGTGTTTTAAGGCTGTAGAAAATATTGTCTTTAAAAAGAAAGCTCTCAAAGAGCTCAAGTGGAACCTGAGAAGGAGGAAAGGTGCACTGTTAGCTGACTGAACAATAACCTCTGCCCACATCGCCTACAGGCAGGAGGACCTGGCGTACGATTACAAACTCCTAAAAAAAAAGCACAAAGCAGAGGCAGAAATAGGGGAGTATTCTCTGTCCTCCTCCCCTCCAGGTGTTTCCTGCACTGCAGCGAGCAGCTGAACGTCTGATTCACGTTGCAGCTCTGGTCGCCTTCAGACGCGGCTCGCTGCTGGTCTCTGGGACCACACAGCCTCGTTTGCCACATTCCTCTGGCAGCCAGGGCGGCTGTGATTGACATCTGTGGCCAGTGAGTCACAGGTACAGGCCCGGTCTCAACCCCCTAACCCCCCCCCCCCCCGCTGAGCCACCAGCCGCCCTCACAAAGACAGAGCGGTAAGCTAATCCGACAGCTAGCAATGCAGCATTTCGGCCTCAGACACCCCCTTCCTCCCTCTCCTCTCCTTCATCCTCCTTTGCTCTCCTTTCTCCTCCCCTTATTGAAACTCATCCCTGTCGTTGGTCTCTTCTGCTTTATCCTCTTCTCTCCTCGCCTCTCCTTCATCTTGTCCTCTCCTACTTTGCTTTCCTTCCCTCTCCTTCCTTTCTCCCCTCCTCCTTTGCTTTCCCTTTTTCTGTTGTCTCCTCGTTTGCTCTCTTCTCCCTTATCCCCTCGTATCCTCCTCATTCCTACTTTCCTCAATTTTCTTTCTCCTCTCCTCTCCTCTCCTCTCCTCCTCCTATCTCTCCTATTGTAATAGCCTTTCCTCTTGCATCTATTCTCTCCTTCTCTCCTCTCCTCTACAAGTGTTTGTCTAAATTGCTGAAGTTATTATTCAAAGAGCTTGGACGGTTATCTCTGTTTTTATCACCTTCACAAACCAAAAGACACAAAAGAGTAGCGATGGATTAAACGGCGTGTTTATCTGCTTTAAGGCAAACTGCTAATGTGGCTATAGCTAGCTTACTACCTAGGTATTTCTAAAGCCAGGGATTAGCATCCAAGTCCCAAATTATAAAATATACCACAGTCTTGTGTCAAAGTACCGACATCTATAATACATCTATAATATTCCTTTTTTAGTTCAAATCCTGCACAAATATGCAGGTTTGTTACGAGTCACGCACAAACAGATTGGCGAGGAATGAATGACGTGTCAGCACCACTTAGTCAACACTCATCTGCCCGTGAAGGAGGAGGGGAAGGGGGTGGGGGAGGGGGGAGGGGGGGTGTGTTGTTTGATGCAGGTGACCTGTCTCCCCACATGGTCCATCAAGTCTCTGACACACTGTGAAGCCTCAGGGGGGATCAAACACGAAAGCTCCCGCTCATCAACGAGGCCACTGTTCCCAAGAATCTGATCATGTTTTTGTGTAAACACCCTGAAAGCCTCTCCTTTAATTATATGAAAAAAAAGCCAGAGATTAGTGCGCTGACAGTCACCTCAATGGAGCTATTCGTGAGTCATTGCATGAAGCGGCAGAGTCGAAAATGACTGTTGGCATGCGGCCCAAATGTGTCCATTAAAGACGGCTCTGAACTGGCCTTAGTCGTGGGGGATGTTAGGAAATAAGTAGGACTCACACAATGATCCACATTCAGTTACATTAAGGGCAACCGCACCTCTAAACAACGGCTCAGGACTTTATGTTATCAATGAAACGCATATTGTTTGTCCAAGTGGGAATGGTGACGCTTGATTAGATTAGAAAAGTGTTCTTTATTACAACGTGTCTAAAGATTACCCAGAAGTCTGGTGAATTTGAGCCACTGTACAGGCTGGGAACGAGTAGTCGCAATTACAGATTGTTTAAGGCAACAATAATACAACAAATGTTTCAATGTAAGCCTTAAATCTTAAGCCAGATAATCAGACTGCGTTAACATTTTGTTTCTCTTCATTACTGAGTCTGACACACTGTATTGTTTTATTTTTACCCTAACTAGTGGTGAGTGCTGCCCTGTTATTGCCATTTTTTAGCAGAAACTGAAGCTGAGGTGGTTGCTCTGAGCAGTTAACATTTATTGTTATTATTATTAAAGAAACATGTCGATTTAAGAGTTGTTGTTTTCTGTAAGTTGACTTCACTGAACAGCTGCTTGGATTTCATGCTGCCATTTTCATGGCCATCATTTTCCATCACCATTTGTTATGGATGAAGATGTATTTTTTTTTTGGCACAGGAAGATGATGTTCCCATTATTAATCCAACTCACAAAGCTCTTATTGGTCTTTGATTGATTGATTACTCCGTCCGGGCCAACAGCTGTGAAGGAACACAACACTAGACTTATTTGTCTCACTGAAAGAATCTGAGATGTGGGCGGTGATTCATAAGACGGGAAAGAACCAAATCTTGGAGGAGGAATTGCTGAGTCTTTGATTATGTCCATTTGAGCTTCTAGTATATTGCCTAGTACACAAACCATAATCTAATTGACCAAGGTCTGCTAACAAATGTTTTTTAACCATCAAATTAAAAACACTCATACAATTGATTAAAATCAATCTATCTATCACGGCTACAAAAACAAATATCACAAATTTGCCAGAGGATTTACAATCTGTACAGCAAACGACACCCTCTCTTCCTTCGACCCCTTGGTTCGGATACGATCCAACATCTGGAATGAGGCACCGTCAACCAGTAGCCTAAATGATTGGTTCAGACAGCCTCCGACACATTTATCAAAGGCTGGAACACACGTCCACGTCCATGAGCATGCCATGTGACCTGACAACACCACATTCATCAATGGGATTGGATTACCACAGTATGATAATTGTTATGATGTTGAGGAATCCAGCTGCTATTAATAAACACCATGAACAATTCAGTTAAAGAGTAACTAAACCCCAGAGTTTTTTGCTGAAGTGCCTCTACAGAGGACGTTTAAAAAGAGCATCTAGAAGGTGAAGAACGGGGCTTAATATTAGCATCACAATCACAACACTGCACACGCTTTTTCTTTCTTTTCTGGGGACTTGAAATTAGGACATTAGCACATTACTAAATCTGGTGAATCAGTGTTAATAATTGATTATCTACGGAGAGCGATGTGTTTGGAGTATGTGGGAAAAGCAGCAGGTTCGCTTTTACTCATTTGGCAGCTGGCTGGTCTGCTAGCTAGCTTGCTAATTCCACCATGATCGCATGCTACAGTTAAGAACCACATGAACAGCTGGACTTGATCTATGTTACTTTAACATTCAGCCGGACCTAAATGAATACAAAATAATACCTTGGCACTGAGCAAAAAGAGTAGCACAGTAATGTTTGTGAAATATTCTTAAAATAATGCTATATTTTATAGCATACTTCTAAAAACACAAATACATAAAAGTCTATAGAAACCTAAATATCAAGAGAAAAGGAGGAGTAATAAACCTCCCTTTACTGCAGACTGTGCATGTTCATGGCTCTGAGACAGCCTCAGTCACAGATCATTTGCTGGGTTGACAACACAAACCCAAGTCCATCATAACAAGTGCGATAAACGGCCTGAGCTTGTGTACATATACAACCCAACATGCACATCGTGACACAACAGGCATCAGGGCAGTTATGATAAACATTGCATTTCCCTCAGAAGAGGTCAAAACTGCAATCTCAACAGCAACAGAGTGGAACCACAGTGCATTATCCAGTCTGATGAAAAGCTGAGATACCGTTTGAGCTTCTGGGCACTTTGTATTCCACTTCCTTGCACACACTGTACAGTCATTTATGCCGAAGGGGAGCGCATGTCAGACCTGAAATATGATCATGGAAAGGTTGTCAAAAGGACAATATCAGAACCAGTATCCATTTTACACTCTGATGAAAATTAGGACACACTTCCATATGTTGAAGCGTTTTAAGGAAATGCAGGACTGTAATTCATGCTCAAGAAACACAACAGCTTAACATGGTTATTACCACGTTATGAAAGGAGCATGGGGACAAATCTGCTGTTGTCACAAAAGAGAGATGAAATATGAGATAAACGCTGAGCCTAGAACGACCCCTCAACCCTGATCACAAAGATACTGTATGAGCAATGCGTGTGATGGAGGAGATATCACCGGTTTTGTGTTTGCACAGTGAAACCTAATACTGCTTTATAGAAAGGACGTTTATCCCCAGGAATGCAGGAGCGATAAAAGTGGATTTATGGCCATGTTGTGTGTGCATATGCTGGGGGGCACTGTAAGGCACACATTGTTGAAACTGAATTTACTTTCATTGTTAAAACATGTAACACAAGCACTGCCATTTGTAGATTAGTGGACTGAATTATTCATAATCATCAAGAGGGTGTTACAGTTAGTCTCGGGGATGAATTCCTCTGTTGGAAGAATAAAGAAGGGCCTTTTTTAATTCTTCAATAACTTTTTAAAATAGTAAAATGCAACAGTTGTGATGTCACGAATGGAAAATTATGTTTAAAGTAACAACAAGGAACTTTCATTTTGTGTTGTGGACAACAATGGTAGTGTTTCTGAGCACAGGAGTCCCTTTAGAAAAACCTCTAATTTTACTGCAGCAGGGTCTGACAGTCTTCCCCGCTCAGTCCTGGTTCTGGTTCTCCCGTGCCTCCCTTCCCTCCAGCCGGCCCAGCAATACAGCCTTGGGTCTCCAGCATCGCCGTGTTGTGTTGCTCTGCAACCTGGCCGGAGGAGGAGCTGTGCTGCTGGGTGCGGAGCTCTCCACCTCCCGCCGGAGCAGGTCGAAGACGGCAGCAAAGCCGGATCTGGATCTGTCCGTGACTCGGTCGCTGCTCGAGGCCCTGCTGGAGATTGAGCAAAAGGAGTTTTTGGTGAACATGCGGAGAATCTGACCCAATGCAAAACAAGCATTCAAAATGAATGATGGTGTTGTTTGCTTATGTAGGTCATATCGAGGCATCAGTATTCAATTTAGACTGTTTCATGACCGATTGAAATGTCTTTTTAGTAACTTTAATCGAAGTCATTCGGAAACCAAATGCCTTTTGGCAAAAGTAAATAACCGTTGGTAAAAAAATAGACATACAGTGGATTCCCCCCACAGCCCCCGATATTTCCACTTGTTGTTCTGCATTCTGAGCTGTATGAAGACGTCTGTTAGAGTGGTTGAGTTAAGATTGGACGAGATTGTTCAGCTGCATAAAAACTCCTGTGGCCTGGTTTGAGCAGAGATAGTTCTTGGCAGATATAGAGATTAACTTTGCAAGCACAAGAATTCCATGTAAAGCGTGTCTGGGGGTTTGTCACTATGCCGACAAAACACAAACTGAAACAGCAGAAGAGAGCGTGACGGCAGAGAGAGGGGGAAGCTCACAAAGCAGGCTTTTTACTACCCAGAAACCCCACTGTCTCCCAGGGAGCACATATTTAATTACAGACATGACAAGGAAGACATGAGGGAGTTCAAATGCAACGAATCCGTCACCCCCCCCCCCCCCCCCCCCCCCCGCCCCGAGTGGAAATCGCACTCTCACCACACAGCATGCTGTACAGATTAGCTCGGGGTCGGAAATTACAGAACATCTCCCAACCTCAGTGGAACTCTCTGCAGGAGCTTGCCAACTCTCAGGACCAGCTTCCTGCAGCCTAATGAGTCTCTCGCTTCCCTTTTCGAGCTGGCTAAATAGACCTTTCTGTCCGAGGGTTGTTTCTAGCTTATCATACAGGAGACGGACGTTTATTATGCTTCATACATGAGCACGGTAAATGTGATGTTATATATAGATTTTAAACCCGATTCAACTATTTGTCTAGCTGTAGCTCAAGGCCCGAGTGTGACTGGACCTTTTTATTCAAACTTGAAAAAAGTGTATCCCAGGGCCATTCATAGTCAGCAGTGCATTTGACTCCGGTGTAACTCAAGATATGCTTACGATGTTAAACTTTGCTTAATAGGGTGCCTCAGGGATCCATCTGCAACTCAGCCCCACCCCCCCCCACACACACACACACACACACACCGCGACACCATTCATGATATGCGATCGCTGAATCGAGGGACACAAATCAAGGGATCCCCCCTCTCCCTTGTGGGAGGCACAGTGCACGCTCGCCCACTGTCAGCTCATTTTAACAGAGCTCTTCTTTGTCACATTTTTTCACGGATGAACGAATACACTTTCAGAGCTATTATTTTCCGCCTTAACAAACATGAAATCTATCCCCCGGTAATAATAGAAGTGCGGGGAGACATTCAAAGAGGTGGCTCAATGTACAGTAAGAGATTTACACACCTCTCCTCAGACAGCTTCAGGCTTTCATCTGTGAGCATGATACGCAGCTCTCACGTGGCCACAGAGGACGACATGCTCGACCGTGCAGAGCTGCATGCTTCACGTGTGAGTAAATAAAGATAAGTTCATCTGTGCTGCGGGAAGCGTTCGTGTCACGATGTACAGCGTGCTGTGGTGAAGAGGTGCTCAGATCGTTAAAGCTGCAACTAGTCAATATTTTCATACCAACTATGGATCAAATAACCATGTGTAATGTGATAGCGGTCGCTTGTAGTGACAAACCCACAGAGAATTATCAACCAACTCTGCAGCTCGCTTCAGCATCGTAGCGTTTCAGCGTTTTGCTGCTACGTCTGCCGTATAAAAGGTGACAATGTGTCAATGTTGTGTTTACACATAGACTGTATATAAGAAGTGGACGTAGTCACCGTGACGTCACCCATTGGGTTTTTGGATTGCTGTTTTGAAGCTTTGAGTTCAGCCATTTGACCTTTCGCCATCTTGCATTACAGCCATCGTCGACTTGGCTTTTTGCAACCAGTGACGGAAGTGACCATATTTGGACTGCTGAGTAGGGACGTGGAGACGCCGTATAGCTCGGTAAACATTGTAAACATGAGTTTATGGTCTCAATCTCTGGTTTCAAGTCTTCTTCAACACAATACGATGTTCATTTAGTAAATGATGGTCCATTTAGAGTCAAACAGACAGTAAAGCAGTGTATGCTTTAGGGCGGGGCTACCTTGTGATTGACAGGTTGCTACTACGGCGATGTCCAGTCTGGAAGCTTCACAGTGTGTTTTCACTTCATGAAAGTTAATTGTAACACTTTTGTCGCCTGAAAATGTCTCACTCATCCTTCGGTGTCACTTAGCTCCACCCTCTCGTGTCACTTCTGGTTGCCAGAAAAACAAGATGGTAACAGCCAAATCGCCTAAACTCGCGTGACGTCACTGCGACTACGTCCACTTTAACAATATGCAGTCAGTTTGTTTCTGCTGCCCCCAACTGCCAAAATAATACAGTAAACTCCCCCGATGTAAAAGCTCCACCGAGCAATGTTATTATTCAAAGAAACGCTCAAGTGTTTTATGAAATATGGCACTTGTTTATGTTTTTTAGAATTGTATGCTCATTCATTTACATTTCATGGTCGTTTCATCAGGCAGCTGTTTTGAGTGAAATCAAATCTGTAAAAATATATTATAGAGTATATCAGTGTTATGTTATGAGCTTTGTTCTGCTGCCCCAAGGGACCGTAAAAATCAATTAATGCTGCTTTGAGTAAGATTATGTCAAAGTAATATGCAGGCATAATGGCTCATGTCGGTTTTATAATGTTACACTAGATAGTTATTAGTGATGCATTCAAGTTGTACTGTATATGTTCAAAGTGTAGCAGGTTTTAATTATCGGATACAGACTGTAGACTGATAGTTTAATGGGCTTTATAGTTGTTTATCTTAATGTGCAAAACAATAGCTGCCAATCAATAAATGAAATGAATGAAGTGCAGTAAAATATTTCCATCTGACATGAAAAGAAGAATACTACCAGTGTGTATAAGTACATCAGAACTGTATTCAAGCACTGGTCTTCAGTAAATGTAATGTGTTACTTTCCACCGCTGCATGTGCAGTCTTAACAATTAGGCAGTGTTTCTTGATGTAACAGTAGGAGAAGGTTACTCAGCCGTACCCACACTCTTTCCCATAAGCCTCTACAATGAAACCATTGTCGTCAAGTCTAGTGTAAAAATCTAATTGCAGAACATGCGTCTGTGCCTTTTAGTGAAGATTATTTCGTCATTAAAGCACATTTGCGTGTGAAAAAGCTCAGCCCTGGAGGAAACGTTGTATTATCTGAAATCAAGACGGCGTTCATTGATTCTTCACTCCACACGAGGCGGCGCAACAGTCCTGAGGTAATTAAAATACGAACTCATCTGAAAAGGGCTGTCGGGCCCGGTTCAAGTGAAATACCTGAGCAATTTGAAAGTATTCCAGCTAGTACTTAACCCGAGCCGCCATCAGTCTGACAACGAACCCAAAGTGCAGTTCAGATCCACTATTAGCCTGTGTCATTAAACCGACATCATAAACCCCCTTAAGTACACTTTCCTGCATCTGGAATGTGTTCATGGATTTAGAAAATGGTGCCCCTGCTGATATGGTACATAATACCTTCATTTCAGTTTTTGCCAAGTCATTACCTTTATTTGTGACGAGGGAGCTAGTTTATGAAATGAGGTACACCTTTAACGTCGCAGAAAAGTAATAGAAGGACCTCACAGCGAGAGGAGGAGGAAACTGTCACGTTTAAGTTTATAAATTCATATCTGCGTTTCTTCACACAGAATAAGTGACATGAAAAGGTATTATGATACACATACAAAAATCATTAATGAAAGAACATTACTTTTGTACTATGGAAGAGACGTTTAATCGCCTTTGCTACTTTTAAGTTATTTGGAGTCAGTTGAATTAAAGATGAGTTCCTCTTACCAGTGAGAGTTAGCTTAACTGTTAGCAAGTTGCAACAGTAGTTAGTGGCAATGCTCTGAATACTTTTTTTTAGGGTTAATTATTCCTTGTGCACTGACCTTGTGCACTGACCTTGTGCACTGATTGAGTCAGTCAACATTGTACAGAGACTGAAAATTGGAGAAACTGTTGGAGTTCCTGGTAAATAAAAATAAAAATACTATACTGTTTGCAGTGAGCTCAGTTAGCATTAGCTTGCTAACCCATGTAGCTTGTCTTGTTTAAAGGTATACGGTGTATTGGATGTCGGGGGATGTAATGGCAGAAATGGAATATAATATTATTTCAACCAGATGACACAAGTAAATGAAGAAAAGACAACTGTTTATTTACAACAGATGATGTGTGATGAGTCCGCAGCAGGAAGATAAATCCCCTCTGTGGAGACCAGACACTGGCAGTGGTGGCTGATGATTTGAGAATTTAACAGCAGCATGAACGTACTGAGGGCAAAAAGAAACAGCAACAAGATGATTTAGGCGAACACTGTAGGTGTGTTAATGTCCTGTTGGATAGAAGAGACCTGCTGATGAGAACAGCTGATGTCACCTACGCAAGTGCATCATTAAGTATGTTTTCTTTACTGTATAATCACTTGAAAATAAGAATTAGCCGTTTATATCTACATTTATATATATATATATATCCTCTTCACAGAGCTGGTCTCCATGTTCCTACAGAAGCCCAGAACGTACAAACCAAACACTGGCACTGATTTGTCCATTCACATCCTTCTGTTTTCTTGGTTCTACGACACACTATTTTTACGATGTCCTGTTGTGTGACGGTAAGGTATCTGCCAGCCAATCAGAGATCTTCACATAGATAATAGTTAATAGATAATGCTACAGTAATGCTCTTAATATTTTAAAGAAAACCTTTTAAGTGTCGACTTTCTATTCCAGACACAAACGGGCCGCTCAGTCTCAGATTTCCCTCTAAATTCGTGTTTCTAGTCGAAACGAGTGAAGCATACGTACGACTCACACTCCGGATGTTGCGTGACGAGGAAATCACCAAAAAGAAAAGGGGGGGCTGCTGATTTCACATTTCTCTTGTGTAAATGTGTCCTCTCCACCTCAGGCAAACTGAAACCTCGGGACTGTGTTTTGAAAGAGCATACCCCCCCCTTTTTCTTTGGGGGGGGGGGGGGGGGGGGGGTCCTGTGAGAGTGTGAAATTAGATAAAGGGGTCTAATGAACGGCTCCACACTCCCCTCTCTGCAACTTGTCACTGTCCTCCTCACTCCTCTGCAGCCCCAGTGTACAGTTTCATATTAGTTTCAAAGCACTCAAAGAGCACATTCTTCTTCATGTTCTTATCTTGAATGAGGATCAACTGCACGAGCAAAGCAATTTGCTACTGCATGATCCCCATCTGTATCTATCACAGGTCACATTGTTATTGAAATGACTTCAGTTACTTCTGACATTCCTTTGTGTGACCTGCGTCAGAGGATGAGTAATATGAAAGCAGCTTAGTCTACTGTTTTCATCTGACATCTGACAGATATTTAGATTCCTT
Source organism: Pholis gunnellus (assembly GCF_910591455.1). Classification (NCBI taxonomy): domain Eukaryota; kingdom Metazoa; phylum Chordata; class Actinopteri; order Perciformes; family Pholidae; genus Pholis; species Pholis gunnellus. Next base: position 23,146,921 of record NC_136537.1, read on the forward strand.
TTTTTCATTAAATCATGCAGGTATTAGTCATTTAAAACCTAATTTTTATGATATTTGTTCAGCTGTTTGTGTTGGTGTAAACCTTCAAATTAACATCTTATTAGGTTTCATAACATCTTCAGTTTTAATTATGTCTTTTTCTGCAACATTTCCGTTTACATATTTGGCTTCATGCCACTATCCAATTATGGCCAGTTCGTCAAAGGCACAGCAGTGACCGCTTCATCATCAAAAAATGTTGTGAAAATAAACAGAACGCGTAATTTGCTAATTAACTGGGCTAATTATTTTCATGACACATGCCATAACATTGTTGATTCACTGAAAAAATAAATAATGAATAGATAATGATATCTCTGTGCCTGTGGCGTAACATCTTGGCATCACTATTTTGGAGGACTTTGTGAGATGAAGAGGCAGAGAGCTGGTCATTCCCCTCTGGACTCCCAAACACATATTTTGTTTTTTTTCCCCAGATTTTCATCATCATGGTTCTGCTGTAAACACGCCAGAGTCCCGAGGAATAAACAGTTTTGGGGGGGAAAATGAATTAAAAAAAAATAAACATTCTGCTTTGCTCTGCTACTGTAGAGAGCTGATCAAAGACGAGTGTTTTAATGATACAACAGTGACTCCTGTGGGTCAGCTGGAGTACTGCACGTATCATTGTTTTTATTTCATCTGCAGATTCGGATGTTTCCATGTCCGGTATGATGGATGTGCCGTTTGTCACTAAGGGGGTAAGTTCCTGTTTACCTTAAATATGAGTTTGCGACGAGTACGTACAAGCAGAAGTTTGTGACATCCAGGCTGGACATGTTACAGTGAAGTTGATCTTTATTTGATTGGAAATATCAGAATCAGAATATTCATAGATTCTGGCTTTTATAATGAGGAAGTGAGTGAAAATTCAAAGATTTTTCTTAACTAAACAGGTTAGACACAAATTATTATTTAAATAGTGTATTAAAACAGGGATTCTCAATGAATCCAGGATATAAAGTGGCGGATGTAAAGTGAGTCATTGTTACCTTTCACAGGCTTGAGTCCATCTATAATCATATTAAGTGTCTTTGTATTTGCTTTGTGTCTCTTTGTAGTCATGTTGTTTTGCTCCTTTCCACAGTCATTGTGAGTCTCGTTGTGTCTCTTTGCAGCTGAATTTCATCTCTCTGTAGATGTTTTGGTCTCTTTGCAGTGTTTTTTTTGTATATTTGTGGTCATTTTGAATCTCTTCCTGGTTGGTAGAGAGTCTCTCCGAGTGGCATTTTTGTATGTTGAGGCGAGAGGGGCCCCTGACACTTTGGGCTCCTGGGCCTGCGCCCGGTAGGCCTGTTCAGTAATCCATCCATAGCCGCGTCCTAGTAGTGGATGCCACTAGTATTACGAGGGTTAGAAATGTCTTGTTGTTTATCAATGCTGGAAACACAGTGAGACAGTTGTGTCCTGGAATAGCTCCTGCAACTATTTCTTTATTAGAATAGTTATTTGTGAGGTAGGCCACTAAGTCCTGGCTAATTATCCACATTTTCAGGTCATCCCAAGACGGGGTTGAAGTCAGGAAGTTTTACCACACCAAACTGGGAAAAACCAGACACCGACTTTTGGTCGTATAATGTATTTATCTGCCTCCACTCTCACACAGTGCTGAAAGTTACCAGACGTTAGATCATACGGTATACTGGCAGCTTCATCGGTGAGTTAGCTGCGGCTCTGAAGTGCCGGGATGGGTTAACCACTCCATCTCATGTCATCACCCCAGCCTGTTCCTTTCTCCCTCCAGTGAGAAAGTATACTCAAATACCTCCTGTGCGTTTCATCAAAATATTTGTATTCTGTAAATCTACATTTCAACATGGCTGCAATGTTTGGCCCTCCACTCCGAAATGGATGACTGTTTGGTTTGTTTGGCAAATGCCGGCGCAAGCGATAAGTCATACAACGCCCGGGTAACGTACCCAGTTTACTGATTGATATTTATTTCCTCTGCGCCGAGATTTTCTCAGCGTGAGCAGACGAGGGAGATGGAAACTGGGAGAAGAAGGTCGGGCGCGCTGGGAAACAGCAGGCCCTCACATTAGACTCGGCTCCAAGGGGTCGCTGGGAAAACTGCAGCAGAGAAGTAGGACGACAATTTAAAAACCCAGAAGCATGTTAAACAAATACAGACATGCAATAGATCCACTGTCAGCGTTAAGGCTTGGCTTTTCACACACTCGTTATTAGAAAGGAGTGTTGTTTTGCTGGCTCTCACTTGCCCGAGCCGTACAATAACCTTTTTGTAGCTCGCTTTTTAAAAGCCTATTCAGCTAAACTCCTGTTGCCTGAGACTGAAACCAACGACCTGCTTGTAAAAAAAAAAAAGAAAAGAAAGAAAAGTACCAATTTACCCTCCTCAACGGTGTTTCTCCACGACTCCTGGGGGACGAGACGGGACTGACCCTGAGAGCTGCTCTCAAGAGTTTCAGAATGAAAAGACGATGGTTAGCGTCTCATTATCTGCCCTCGTTTTTTAATTTGACTCAAGTTCAAGTTGAAACCTGATTGTCCTTCTATGCGTCACTTCATTCAGGTCAGATCTCATTTCCTCCCACTTCACAAAAGACGAGTACGGCGCATGAATGGCTGCTTTGGATTACTGCAGCCCTTCATCTTCTCATTGACTCCTGCATTTGATCTTTATGGCCGAGCTTTGACTTTACAATATGATGATGGATTTTATGAGAGTAGGCACTGTATCGAGCGCTGAGTTTCTTTTTTTTTCTTTTTTTTGAGTGGAGGAAACAGCCTTTGATGGTCTGAACTAAACTTATTTCACATTTCTATCTGACATCTGTCTGCCTGGTCCGCGTTTGGCTATCAACAGAGCCAGAGATAATTTAAATTCACTTTCATTTTAACATCCTCATAAACTTGTTTTGCATGCAGCTCTCTGCACGGCCTCGGGAAAGTCATTTTCCAGACAAAAAATAACTCACAACAAAACCACTCGGATGGTGCATGAGTGATTTACAAGACAGTGTCCTGGTATTTCATTCAGCACTGACTCTAAACTGAAGGCACCACGATTTTTATGTAAACATTCAACCATTTTATCAGTCGGAATCACAAGATTGCAGCAGGAGAAGTTGCCTGTACTACATGTTTTGGGGAGTGACAGGACGAGATTGATGAGTGGGCAGCTGCAGCTCAGGTGGTTGAGGAAGTCGACCATTTATTGGTGAATTTATAGTTCGATCCCTGCTCGTCCTGTCCTGTACACATGTGGAAGTGTTTTTGAGCAAGACACGGCACTCTAAAACTGCTCCTTATATGTTAATGCAGAAAAAAATGATAAAATGTTTGGCAGTTTACTGATTGACTAGGTCTCTGTTGCCGTTTTAAAGGCACTTATGGTCATGCAATTTTATGTCAATAAGAATAGATCAATCAGAAACGTAAAACAACATTTACTTTGAAGCTATTACCTATGTGTTGACAGCCAGATGTTGGCATAAAGGGAAAATCATAGAAATTAAATATGAGTAGAGCAGACAGTCAAAACTACATAGCAGGATGGTCAGAGCGGCGGCCATTTTTATTTGTACCTCACTTAAGTAAACGGACTCACTCCACTAAAACGAGCAGTGGAGTAGTAACGTTAAGAAGCGTCGAGAGCCAGAGTAAATGAGTACAATGTTTGACCTTCTCCCTGGTTTGGACTTTGGGTTCCTGCATGCTCCTCGTTTAGTTCTCTGGATTTGACCCTTGTCTGCTTCATGGTCCTATAAGCCTTTGCACCTTATATTCTGTTATTTGCGTTCAGGTCATACCCCTGTTGCCCCGCTCACTCTAGCTGCGAAACAGATGTAATAGTTATCTGATGATGTATTTTCAAAGTATTGACTGTTTGTCAAGTACAGAGTTTGAACTGACTGTGGCGGCAGACAAACGGTCACGAGTGTCACCAGAAGGATTAGGAATCTTCCTCTGACGACCATGAATATAATCAATACCAGGTTTGATAGTAACCTGGACAGTAGTTGTCCAGATGTTGTGCTCTGGGCCAAAGTGTTGAAAGAACTGACCCACTGATTCACTGACAAACTGACTTTGTCAGTGAATTCTGTGAGAGAAATAAGGCTCACATCACAGCTGTTTGATGCAGAGCAAAAACAGTCCAAATCAACGGCAATCTAAACAATCTCAGCATTTCCATAATAGAATATTATAGCAGGGTAAAAAAAAATGTATATAGAGACTTTGACTTTCATTTTGCTCCTGTATTTGCATTTGTTTTTAATGTCGGTGCAGCCCATCGGATCAACATCTCCATGTAAAAATGAATGCTCGGTTCAGTGACAACACAACTTGATATTTATATCTAAAGCATCCTGAGAGCTCCTGGCTTAGCCGGTGTAATCAGGTTAGTGAAACGTCTCCTGGGGGGGGGGGGGGGGGGGGGGGGGAGTAATCTACTTTGATGCTCTGTCTGCAACCAAAACATTGAATCTGTGTCATGCTACCGACCAGTCCAGCCCACTCTGTAATTCAATTACACTAGTTGACTCATGTCCTACTTAACGTCCAGGCAGCGGACGGCCTGATTACGGAAGCCACAAATTGTCAAATACCAAACCCTGAGTAAACATTTATGTCCAACTAAACTACTAGGGTTGTAATTATCCTCTGTCATGTTATTTCACAGGACAGATGAAGTGGAGCACAGGAGTTCTCTTCCCAGATCATCTACGTATGATTCAAACAGCTCCTCCGACTGCAATTAGACTTTTCAATGAACTCATTTTTTCTGGGCCTGTTTGTTGAAATATGTTTCTGGAAATCATTAATGCCTTGAATTCCACATGATGTCTTTACCCACATTGTAATGAGTGAAGGTACTGCAATTAATGACCACATGCAAGCACTTATTTCGGACGTCTTTTGTGGTAAAGTGATTTAAGATACAGTAGTATTAATAGTATCTGCCTTATTTCTACTAACTGTCTTTACTCCATACAACTGTGACGTGAACACTGCTGGAAAAGTCATAAAGACTGAATATGAAGCCTTGTTGCTAAAATGACAATATTTTAACTGAATGAAACAATATGCAGATGTGAAAATGATCTGCTCATCAAGCAGGAATGGGAAATATTTATGGAACTTAATTTGAGGGAAGTTTCAAGGTTTGCATGACCAGACTCATTTTAGGAAGTTAAAAACAGATAAGATGTCTTATTCAACAGCATTTCATGTTGATTGAATGTTCACCAAGTTGAGGATTTGATGCTCCCCTGAACATAAAGGAAGATCCGGTTGTATCACTATTTTCTAATTTGCAGGGAGAGGATCTGTTCTACTTACCAGTGTCAGTTGTAGTTTAGGAGCTGTAGAAACAATATGTGCCGATACGTTTGCAGTAAAATAATGATCGGATCAGATTGTTGCTACGGCTCATCTCACCTTTCATCACTTGCAGGACGAACTAATACTTTTGCATGAGTATAATTTGACATCCAAAAACTTCTACCAGAAATATCTACTCTTAATCTTTACATGGCTATTTTCTAATATTTTCCATACTTTTTAACATGTTAATGTGGTTCAAATATTGACTAAAGACCAAAAAAACTGCTAAAACAGCACCACAGTTATCAAATGTTTAAATGTGTGCCTCCTAAATCTATTTTGGTTGGAGGTACCATCATTTGGCCAGTAGATGGAGCTACTTACCCATAAAATGAAGCTTCCTGCACCTTCAATTATATGCAAATATCTCATTGGTTATTATGAATTCTGGAAATTACACTTAACATTGAGCTTTATTAGACACCTACCTTAATTTAGAAATATATATATATATATATATAATGTATTTTAATAGCATTTGTCTCCAAAATAACTGAAGAGACCACATTGATTGTACACAGAAAGCCATAAGTTTTAGTGTACAATCTACAATGCAAATCATCTTAATTACCCAACACAATTAGACCATTATAAATAAATAAATACCCGGTTGTTTTTACAGAAAATTGTAATAAACATAATCATGTTTATTGAATCATATGATCATATTTTAATGGTTTCATTATAGTACTACTAATGACACTCCAAACATGACTTTGTGCTACTCATATTTGATTTTAAAGCAACTATACACATTTAATGTCCATAGATCACCTCCTATTATTCCAAGTATCTAAAGATATATATTAATTGTGAGCATGATTTCTGTCATACGATGTGTGTTTCTGTAGGACGTATCCTGAGCCCATTAAGACCGTTTGAACACATTAATCTGTTAGTGGAGTAATTAAGAGCGCTCTGGGCATCGTTACCTGTCTCTTTGATTGACATCCTCTCTAGCACAATAGAGAGAACGGGGGGGGGGCAGTGTGAGGGCGGGCAGGAGCACCGGCATCCAATGGGATCAGTGATGGGAGGGAGTTTGTGGAACTCCAGCTTTGTCCTAAGTTACAGGGACTCTTGAGCACAATATGACTGAAGCACCGTTATTCCACGGGACGGTGCGCGCATAGGCTCAGCCGCCTGCTCGCTCTCAACACCGCTCACTCGCGCGCTAACTTTGGATACACTTTTTTTTATTCTTTTTTTTTTTCACGCATCTTCCAGGAGTGAGGAAGTTTTGTTTCATCTTTCAAAGGATTGCCAGTTTCCTGCCTGTTTTTTTTTTGCTTTTTGCGGAGTTGAATCGAAACTTTCCAGATCTGCAGGACTCATTCTCTCCATTCAAGGAGGATTTTGTTGCATCGAAACGCTGCGCAGGATAAAGAATAACACTTGTGGAGTACTTTGGGACAGTGAATAACTGTGGAAGGAGTCGCTGCTGGGTTTTACCATTGAGTTTTTTTTATTCCCTGCACATTTGCTGGAATACAATGCTTTAGTGAGTGAAGTGGATGCATCATAGGCATGGACTCTGTCTGAGAAAGGGGGACCGGCTGACTGACCATGGCGCTCACAGGTAGGGGCTTGGGCCGGTTTCATTTGATTTTACTGGCGCTGTGGACTCTGTCGCGGTACTCAGCATCCAGCCAAGTACGTCAAGAGTTCCAGGTCCTGGAGGAGCAGCCCGTCGGCACCTACGTGGGCACGATAGAGACCAAGCTCAGCTTCGCGTACCGCTTCAGCGAGAGCCACAAACTTTTTGCAATTAACGGCACCACCGGAGTCATTTACACCTCCTCGGTGATTGACAGGGAGCTCTTGCAGAGTGATGTCATCAACGTCGTGGTGCTGTCCAGCCAGCCCACGTACCCCACCGAGGTCCGGATAGTGGTTTTGGATATTAACGATAACTCTCCGGTGTTTCCAGACACGTCGATTGTCGTTTCCTTCAAGGAGGACGCCAGCAGCGGTCGGCAAGTGATTCTGGACACCGCCACGGACTCTGACATTGGAAGTAACGGAGTTGATCACACCACGTACAGAATAGTGAAAGGCAACGAGCAGAGGAAATTCCGCCTGGATATTACAGTCAATCCTAGTGGAGAGGGGGCATTCTTGCACCTCGTCTCCACTGGAGGCTTGGACAGGGAAGTCACTCCCTTCTACCAGCTCCTGGTGGAAGTGGAGGACAAAGGGGACCCGAAAAAGTTTGGTTACCTGCAAGTGAACGTCACTATTCAAGACATAAATGACAACCCCCCTATTTTTGATCAAGACCAATATCAAAACAGTGTTTTTGAGGACGCAGCAGTGGGCTCTAGTATCCTGCAGATTACAGCATCAGATCAGGATGAGGGAGCCAACGCTGAGATCAGGTATTTTTTAGATGAGGGAACACCTTTCCAAATTGACCCCAAAGCCGGTACTATTATTATAAAAGAGGGTTTGAATTATGAGAATAAGAAAGAGTACTCCCTGACTATTCATGCAGTAGACAACGGGGTGCCCTCTCTGTCAGGCAGAACAGAAGCCACGGTCAAACTTTTAGATGTGAATGATAACGACCCGGTCGTGAAGTTCAGGTATTTCCCCACGACCTCTAAATTTGCCTCCGTCGATGAAAACGCACAGATTGGCACAGTCGTGGCTTTGCTCACTGTTTCAGATTCGGACTCCCCCACAGCTAACGGCAACATATCTGTTTCAATCTTAGGGGGCAACGAGCAGAGGCACTTTGAAGTGCACACGTCCCCCGTGCCCAATTTAAGTCTGATTAAAGTGGCTAGTGTGCTGGACAGAGAGAGAATTTCCTCATACAACCTGACTGTGTCGGTGTCGGACAACGGCACGCCTGTTGCGAGGTCCTCCTTCGCCAGTCTGGTTATTTTTGTGAATGATATCAACGATCACCCACCCATATTCCAGCAAACACTGTACAGGGTAGATATCAGTGAAGACATACCAAAAGGCAGCTACATTAAAGGGGTTTCTGCTACAGACGGTGACTCTGGGCAGAATGCCAACCTGCGCTACTCCCTGGTGTCTGGAAACGCTTTGGGTTGGTTCTCCATCAGTGAAAACAGTGGTCTGGTGACCAGCGCCGCATCACTGGATAGGGAGATAGCATCTGAAATTGTGCTTAACATTAGTGCCAAAGACCAGGGGCTGCAGCCCAAGATGTCTTACACTAAACTAATAGTTAACATCACTGATGTGAACGACCAAGTGCCCACATTTACGCAGAGCACATATCATGTTTCGCTGGTGGAGCATGCTCCTGCCGGCACTGAGCTGCTGGTGCTGTCGGCCTTAGACGATGACGTCGGAGCCAATGGAACTGTCCGGTTCTCATTTGATGCCGAGACTCCAGCCAGTGTCCAGGAGCTGTTCCGCCTGGATGCCTCGTCAGGGCGATTAAGCACGGCCGCAGAGCTAGACAGGGAGGACCAGGCCTCCTACTTACTTCACATCCAGGCAGCAGACGCGGGTAGCCCCCCTTTGCACTCTGTAGGGAAAGTCAACATCACCCTGAGGGATATTAATGACAATAGGCCTGTTTTCTACCCAGTGCAGTATTTTGCCAACGTGAAAGAGAACGAGCCCTCTGGCTCTTATGTAACCACCGTTTCAGCCACAGACCCCGATTTAGGCCGAAATGGCACGCTCAAATATATAATTACAGCTGGGGATGCTTCCAAATTCCGCATTAATAGTAACACAGGGAAAGTTACCACACTTGTGCCCCTAGATAGAGAGGAGAAGACTGCTTACCAGCTGCAGGTGACAGCGGCAGATGGTAGCGGCCTGCGCTCACACACCCAGGCCATAGTGACTGTAACTGTCATTGACACACAGGATAACCCCCCAGTCTTCAGCCAGGAAGTGTACAGTTTTGTCATGTTTGAAAACGTGGGCATCGGGACAGCTATAGGGACCGTGTCAGCCACTACTGTAGATCTGAACACAAACATTTCATATCTGATCACCTCAGGCGACCAGAGGGGGCTTTTTCTGGTGAACAGCGCAGGTCAGATCACAGCATCGAGCCAGATAGACAGAGAGGAGCAGGGCTTCTATCAGCTGAAGGTTGTAGCGAGAGCTGGGGAGATCACAGGAGAGGCCTTGGTTAACGTCACGGTGAAGGACTTAAATGACAATGCCCCTCGTTTTTTTCACGCTGTGGAGCATGTGAGTGCAGTGGAAAACTGGAGCACAGGTCACGTCATATTCCAGGCCAAAGCGTCTGATCCCGATGAAGGCACAAACGGCGTGGTGGTTTACAGTCTCAAACAGAACCCCAAAGGCCTGTTTCACATTCACGAGAAGCACGGCCTCATCACGCTGACCGGGCCGCTGGAGGTCACCACGAGCTCTTACGAGGTCGAGGTCATCGCATCAGACATGGGCGTCCCCCAGCACACCTCCAGCCTCATCCTCATCGTCAGCGTTTATGACGTCAATGACAACTCGCCAGTGTTTGACCAGCTTTCGTATGAGGTCATCATCCTGGAGTCTGAGCCTGTCAACAGCCGCTTTTTCAAAGTGGAGGCCACCGACAAAGACTCTGGTCTCAATGGGGAGATTATGTATGACATCGCGGGTGGCAACACAGGCGATCTGTTTGGTATTTTTCCAGATGGGCAGCTGTACATCAAGGCAGAGCTGGACCGAGAGATACAAGACAGATATAACTTAGTGGTCGTGGCCAAAGACCGGGCTGTGGAGCCGCTAAGTGCCACCGTCAATGTCAGCGTGATTCTAGACGACGTGAACGACAATCGTCCCCTCTTTAACAGCACCAATTATGTGTTTCATTTTGAGGAAGAGCAGAAGAGGGGGTCGCTGGCTGGCCATGTTTTTGCCGAGGATAAGGACTTTGGCCCAAACAGCGAGGTGAGATACACATTTGAGACTCCGCAGCCCAACTTTGAGCTGAACGCCATCACGGGGGAGTTGACTAGCACGCTGCAGTTTGATCGCGAGACGCTCATGAGACAAAGAGGCGCCGCCGTGTTCAGCTTCGTGGTCGTCTCGTCGGACCAGGGTCTCCCCAAGCCCCTCAGAGACCAGGCCAAAGTACAAGTTTACATTCAAGACATCAACGACAACCCTCCTAAATTCACTAAAGACATTTACCAGGCCTCCATCTCAGAGTCGGCTCAAAACATGACTCAACTGCTGCGGGTCTCCGCCTCCGATGTGGATGAGAACAAAAACGGACTAGTTCATTATCACATCTCCACGGGCAACGAGGAAGGACAGTTCACTATTGATAGCAGCTCTGGACAAATTACTTTAGTAGGAAAGCTGGACTATGAATCTACATCCTCCTATTCATTACAAATCATAGCTGTTGATGCTGGAGCTGTGCCCCTGTCCTCCTCCTGTATGCTTAGCATCAGCATCCTGGATGAGAATGACAACTCCCCCTCCTTCCCTAAATCCTCACAGTCCGTGGACGTCCTGGAGAACATGAGGATAGGGGAGCTGGTGGCCTCGGTGACCGCCACTGATGCAGATTCTGGTCAGAACGCCGACATAACATACAGCATCACAGCCACAAACAACCACGGCACTTTCAGCATCAGCCCCAACACCGGCAGCATCTTTTTGGTTAAAAAGCTGGACTTTGAAACTCAGTCACTTTACAAACTCAACATCACCGCAAAAGACAACGGCAGACCACCCCGCTCCTCATCCGTTCCTGTGGTCATTCACGTCAGGGATTTTAACGACAACCCTCCCATATTTACCCCTGGTGACATTTTCAAATCCATCTCTGAAAATCTTCCCCTCTCAGCTTCAGTCATGACCATTACAGCTCACGACACAGATGCAGACATAAACGGGGAGCTGGAGTACTCCATTGTTCAACAGATTCCCCGGGGAGGCCACTTCACCATTGATTCAAGCACCGGGCTCATATACACCAGCAAGGAAATCGACAGGGAGTTTTCAAATCTGTTCGAGCTGACAGTCAAAGCCACTGACCAGGCAGTTCCAGTTGAATTCCGCCGTTTTGCCCTGAAAAATGTCACAATTTGGGTCACAGACTTAAATGATAATGTCCCCACTTTCATGTCCCAGAATGCCCTCGTGGCTGAGCCCAACATAGTCATCGGCTCCATCCTGACAACAGTGTTGGCCTTTGACCCCGATGAGGGGGCAAACGGAGAAGTGGAGTACGAGCTTGCGGAAGGGGACTCTGACACTTTCATCATGGACAGATACAGCGGAGATATTCGTCTGGCCTCCCAGCTGGTACAGTCCCGACTCATGTACACGCTCACCGTGTCAGCCACCGACCACGGCAGCAGCCGCAAGACCTCCAGAACTGAGCTCATCATTATCCTCCAAGGGTTGGATGGGCCCGTTTTCTCCCAGCCGAAGTACATCACTATCGTCAAAGAGGGCCAGCCGCCGGGCACCAACGTCATCTCTCTGGATGCCTCAAGCCCGCGGGGCTCAGCCACCAAAGTGGAGTATTTCATCGTGGCTGTTCGCAGTGGCGGAAAAGCCGTGGGACGCCTTTTCACCATCGGCCGGCACACTGGAGTGATACAGACGGCTGCAGAGCTGGACCGAGAACAAGGCTCCGACCTCTACCTGGTGGATGTGTACGCCATCGAGACGGACGCCAGCCAGCCCAGAACACAGCGTGCTGAGGTGAGTACACTGCTGACTTTTCTATTCTCTAAAGGTACTGGAAAGCCACATAGTATTTAGCTGCATTGGTCTATTTCATCTGTTTGGCACGGAGAGGGCATGAACTCACCCACTGGCATTTGTAAGAGACATTTGGATGGAATAAGTATAATGAGATCAAGGTTTGGACTCGGGGGAAGAAAAAGGGGAGTGAGGCTGTCCAAGTCACACATAAGACAGAGACACCTATTGCATGTGTCTGTGCATTAATTCAATTCCTTTTTTTACACATGGTTCTGCATTATATTAAATCATAGTCTTCATGAGTAAGAATGCCTTCGTTGGCAAGATAACTTTATTGTTCCTGTTTCCAAAAACATACTAGCCATAAAATTCATCTTGAATGTGCCTCCTCTGATATTTGAGAAGTCTTGGAAAGGGAAATGAGTGCTGCATGTCGTCTGCCCAAGCTCCTCTCCTGCTGCTATTGTAAACTGAAATATTCTTATCAGCGGATATGAACAGCACAAATCAAAAAAAAGGACCACATTTTTAATTTCCCCACTGTAGACGTAAATCATTCAGGGCTGCTGTTTCAGGTTCAAGGCCCCTTGATGGTTTCCCCAGTGTTTCAAGATGGATAGTAATTCATAAGGTCTTCCTGTGCAGGTATGCATCATCAGTGCCAGTATTACTTTGAGCCCTAGAGCCCGAGGCTGTTTTGACACTGGGGTGGTCTTGGGGTCCCTTTTTATACCACAGGGAACTGCTCCACAGGCAATAAGTGACCATTAAAATTGGGTGACCTCTTAAGACTCTTAAAAAGACGCTGAGGGCAGAGTCAGTGAAACTTAAGCTGTCCACTGAGTTTGCATTATGCGATGCACCTTTTTTCAGGCTCTCCCTACAGAAAGAGGGAGTTATATTCTCTGAAGTGTAATGCAGGAACCCTAAACCCACATTAGGGTGGCTCAGGCCGCCAGCCAAATGAAAAACAAATGTGAGTCTATATATATATGTTTTGGACATTTGAACCAGGACTTGAAATGCCATATTATTACTTGCTGGTGGCACACACGCTGCATATAAAATAAACTTCCCAGAGCAAAAACGAAAAAGGTGTAAGCTTCTTCTCCTCTTGAGAAATGTGTTTTGTGTTACCGCATTTCAAAAATGCCTGATGTGAAATGATTTAAGCGGAATGTCTTTGACAGTTGTTATTGATGCCTTCTCAACTACTGCAAATGTTGAAACTGAAATCTAATACAGCAATCAGTTATTTGGAGACAAACTCAACACGTTATAGAAATCAAGGATTACTTGGCAAAATCGTGTTAGCTAAGTTAACTTAAAGTTTTGCACGGGCCAAATGGGAATATCAAATGCTCTCTCACTTTGCCTGCAGCGAAGATGGCAATCTGCTTTTCTGCAGACTCTACTGTCGGGCTAATGAGAGAATATAGCGCTTCAGTGCTCGCTTTCCCAAACATTAAACTCTAGATTGGTTTCATGCTAAGCTTGAACTTTCTCACCCCGTGGAGAAATGACTTTACCATACCACCTGGCTGAGTAGTCGGTCTCTCCAGTTTGAGAAGCGTGAGATCTAATAACTTGGAGGAATTCAAATGACCTTCCACATTTGGAAATGTGGGCCGGTTTTGTGCTGAAATGCAACAGTCTTTACAGCCGTAGTTTTATTAGCAAAATGCACAGTTCATATTCATACTATTTGTATCTCCTCTGTCAACAGGATCTCAAAGGACCGTGTGGTACAATAGTGTAAACCTTCAGACTTAGACTAATGTTTTTCCAGTGCAGTGTTTATACACCAGATACCCGGTAGCGACTGGGGGATTATTTCCACCCCTGGGGTTGTGACCCTTTCACATTCTCCATTTCCCATTCTCCCCATTGATTGCATGCATGAGGGAAAGCTGGCATTTTTTCCCCTCTCCTACGTACCATGTGTGATGTTTTGGAAATACTTAAACAAAGAGAATTTGGCTGGACATGTGTTATCGACGGTCGTGATCTTAAACAACTCAGGACCGTGCAGTGGAAAGAGTTTTTTTTTTTTTTCCTGACCTTCTTGGCATCTTAGAAAGTTTCATTGTCAGTGATTGTTGATTAGATCTGTCGTTGCACGACTGATGGGACTTTCGTCTCACATCTGGGTCACGTATGATGTGCAGTGGGCATTTCTTTTAGCCAGCCAGTGTTTGTGAAATGCTTAACAGAAATGTAGATGATCATATTTGGTTGTTTTACTTCAGCAGCTTCTAAGTGTCTTGGAATGTCATGCAAATGACTTCATCCCCCAGAAATCGTTGTTTCTTCCTCTTTAAGCTGGTACAATTAACAGTTATGAGAGAAAATCTCTTGGCAGCAGAATCATCTATTGTGGGTGAATCCAGATTCCATTCACAGAGTTCAGCAGGATGTTTTTTTTAAATTTCACTCCAAGTTTTGATTCATCACATCCTGCAATGTCCTTGTTTGGAGTTGGAAACCTTTCCCCCCATAACTCAAGGATCTATTCCACTTTTGGCCTCAACGTAATCAGTGATGTGACAGCCGGTGTTTCCAATCAGCTGTTGAAGACAAAACACCTGCATATCACTGATTGGGCTATGATCAGAAGTGTAATGTGCTGGAAAACAATTAGACTTTTTAAAATGTTTATATGTTTATTTCCAAGAAGAATGATCTTTGCTGATGTTACTAGAAAGACAAGGCACCAAAGGCAAATGTTAAAGCCAGAAGGCACTTAGAGTAGTATGTTCATTGAGTAAATTATGGTCCATTTAGAGTCAAATAGACCATAAAGCAGGGTATGCATTAGGGCGGGGCTACCTTGTGATTGACAGGTTGCTATCACGGCGTTGTCCAGTCTCAGAATTGTCCATGTTTTCGTCTGACATCTTAAACCCTTTTTCAGTGTATTTTCAGTTTGTGAAAGGTAATTTTAACATTTTGGACGCCTAAAATCCTGCGTTCGCTAGAACTTAGCTCCATCCTCTCGTGTCACTTCTGGTTGTAAAACACCAAACTCGAGGCGTCAAAACGGTAGTCCACAAACAATGACTTCGAGGTGACTATATCCCCTTCAGTCTATGCTGAAAACATGGTGGTGTACTCCTTTAAAGAAAGAAATACAATCATTGGAAATAAATCACAGAGAATAAATAGAAAAAAATGAAACTCTCTGTTTCTTGTCCTCTACTCTTTCCCTTCATCTGCCACCTCACATTCAACCCCTCCAGCCCCTACAGACCAGACTGCTACAACTGTTTTCTTAAACTCACTGTGAATCAAAATGAAGTGCTGTTTTTTCGGAGGCCCGCAAGTGCCACATCAGTCCTTGCCCCCTCCTCTTAAAGACATTGTTCTCCCCAGAAAGTAAACACAGTCGGAGTGTTCAACAGGCCTTCCTTTGTTTTGCCTTCGCAGATAAAGTGTTGCACTGCCCCGACCGCGGATCGGGGAGGCTTTTGTTATTTTTTTGGTCTGTGCCAGCGTCTTGCCTTGGCAGATTTAGGAGTGTGTATGGATGCCCCTGTCAGCCAGCTTTCCTCCCCTCCCATCACCAGTGAGAGACATACGGTAGAGCTGTTTGTAAGTATGAAGAAAGAAAAGGGTTTGGGAGGGTTCTGGACATGTCAGACGGTGTTATTGGGAGTTGTGGGAATGAAGGAAAAGGAGGGGCGGAGGGAGACAGTTTTAGGAGGGTCCTGCAAGGGCCAGACACAGCCGGCGTTGCAAGGAATCATGGGAAGGAAGAAGCAGGGGCAGGGCTCTTGATCATGTCCCGAGGCAGGTGGGAGCAAGAGCGCTGTATCTGCTGTGTCGTGTGCTTTTTGGACATCACAGCGAGCGAATGCATGATGACTGAGGCAGATATAAAAGTGTTGCTATGCATGGCTTCAGCTCTGTTGCATCCACTCTCCTCTTTGTTAAGTTGTATATCTCTCTGTCTTTGCATCTCTTTTGTGTCTGCCTGCCTGCTTTGTGTCTGTGGGAATCTGTTTGTGTCTCTCTCTGTGTGATGTGGATCAGTCTGATCCATAAATCTTGTTGGCGACGAACTTCAAAGTCTGCTTTTCTTTCTGCCTCTCTTTCATTCCCTCTTTTGCTCTCCCCGTGTTTGTGTGATGCTGAACCTCATGCAACATGAAGGGAAATGTGATTCGGACATCAGAGGCGGTATTTGGAGCTTTAGAGAAGATGGAGGGCCAGGGCGAGATAAAACGCCAGCCAGGTCAACGAGGCAGGAAGGAGAAGGTCACGAGCGGCCGGACAATACGATACGGATGCTGCTTTCTGTGTTGTGTCTGTGTGTGAGAGAGTATTAATACAAATTGAAATATTGATGACTACAGTTCCCAGAGAAAGGTCGAACAGTGATACTGATAGCCCCCTAAGTGCAGCATTTACTGTTCTTTGTCGAATCAAACTCAACGCTTTGATTACATTGGATTCATACACAAGCTTAGTATTAAAATTTCATGTTCCTCTGAAGGGACATTATACAACAACTGGAAGAGGAATGATGCAGAACAAACTGCCTCCTCGTGTATTGTAATTCATGGTCTAATTGTGCTTTTCAGTCTCAGTAAGTGTGCTCATGTGCTTGAGAAAGGACGGTAACAGTCCAGTCCGACCGTGACCCGGGTAATAATTCACCCAGTAATCCGTCTGGACACGCCTTTTCGAAATGGTCATCGAGGAGGTGAGCATCTGCTCGGCCCTCCTGGTAGGTGGTCGGTCCGGGTGAACCTGCGGGTGAGCGCAGGTTGTCCCGGAGCGGCCGTCCGTTTTTACGAGACAATCGCCATAAAAGTTGGATAAACATTCGCTCATGCATAGATGCGTGCAAGCAAATGCTGCCAAATATACACACATACACACACACACTCACACACTGACCACAAGTTCAAATTCCCTCTCAAGTGCAGGAAGACTTTAAATGGTAGCCACAGTCAAAATAATTCAGTTTCATTTAGATTATTATGATTATGTTACTGTCAAATATGATCATTGGGATACTTTGTGACTGCTTTTCTGCAGATTCAAACTGAGCCTTAATGACTTTCTTTTTTTACACAAGACTGTTTGTTAGTGTTTGTCTTGTTCCATTTATTTTGTGGAACAGTGGAACTCTGTTTGGAAACATTACGGCTCATTCGACCACTTCAGATGCACATTAAAGTTACGCTTCTTTGTTTTTTTTTCTATCGAGCTCTTATAGCTTTAAGTCTCTAAAGTTTTAACCGTAGTTGTTTCACAGTTCACCATGTTTGCCTTTATTTTTCTCATCAGAAAGCACAGCTCACGGTACACATTTGTCAAACTCTGAAAGGGGGCTGAAAGGTCGGGAGCAGGGTCGTATTGTTCTGCCGTTGCCATGTTCTTTAAAGTTAAGCCAAGTGTCACGCTAGAAATGAAAGAGCAAAACTAACTTTTTTTTGGCCACAAGCCACAATGGCTGTTAAGTCACTTTTGGTATTTGAGAAACCAGGCAGAGCTTCAGAAGAGATTAAGATCTTTGTACATGGCTGGTTACCTGCTCAAGTGGCTCAGGAGTCACATTCATTGTCCATGACATTGGATCATGGCTCAGGCTGGGTATATGCAATGAATGAATTTCGATACTGATACTAAAATGTACATTTCTCATATTTGATGATATATAAATGATATTTAGTTGGATACCTTAATTTGTGGTGGCCAACCTTTTTTGGCTTTTGACTGTTTATTATAAACAATGAGCTCCTGACCAGTTCAACCAGAGAGAAAATGCAACCCAGTCGCCAGAAACAAACGTGTCATTGTACGTTTCTAGAAATCACTGGATACGTTGAATTTCAATGTTTCTGAACCAAAAACACATTTCTAATTTGCGTTTCATGTTAGTCTTTTATCATGCTTGCAGAAACGCACAATGGCGCGTGGTTAACATTGTGAAAGGATTGGTTCGGTTTAGGCAGCAAAACTACTTGGTTAAGGTAAGAAAAGAGATCATAGTTTATGTTGAAATGATATCGTAACAATTTAACGTAACAATTTAACGTAACAAGCAACTTAAAAAATGTCATGTAACAACCGTAACAACGTATCTAAGGTTGACTAAGTAAAACCTGTGGTCTCCTGGGTGAAAGTCCTGTGTTTGTTTGACTCTCCCACCCTTATCTTGCTTGATATACTCGTTATTGAACTACGTGACTTTCACTAACGGTCGCTCGATATACTGAGTCACATGCTCGGACCGAATCCAAAAACATCCACATTTTAGTTTGCAGAAACGTACAATGACAACTTGGGCTGGTAAGTGGCAAAATAAATAAATAACAAAGATTACACTTGATGCAAAGAGAAACATGATTTGGGAATGTTTTTTTAACTCTTGTATAACCTGTTGGTCATCTAGTGACACTAGTCGTGACCTCTTGTGGGGATCACAACCCCCCCGATGGGAAGTTCTCTATCAACAAGCATTGAAAAGACTTTTCTCTCTGTCCCATGTTCAACACACAGCCCCCGATCTGGAATCAGTAAAAAATCCAGATATTGTTAGATCTAGTAAAAGTAAACTAAAGTAAGAACGCACACAATTACCTTTTTAGATATAAATCTTATTGTCTCGACTTTGCAGCACTCATTGTATTGTCTTCTGTGGCAAACTGAATTGTCTTGGTGTGGTAACTCCACCCTGCTGCTGCTCTAAACAGGTTGAAACAGAAATTATTTACACACTATTTTTAAACTCGGTTTACCGCTAAATTATGTTTATAAAGGGAATGTGCATGTATATTAAAAGAAAAGTCTTTCAGCTCCGCGGTTGACTGTCCGCAGTCTTTTTTTTCTTTCATTTTTTTTGCCCCCCCCCTTCTGCCTCATGCAAAGTCAATGCAAGACCTTGGGTTAGAATAATAAATGAATGTGGCCAGAGCTGTGCATGCTCCGCAGAGTTTTGCATCATCGGGTTTATTTTCACATCAGAGATACATTTCTCTTGTCCTGTGACTTTGATTGTCATGCCTCATTTGGGAGGTCATTCCTCCGTCTTAAACGCACATGCTCGGACCAAATGTGCGACTGAAATAGTATTAATCTCCGCCGGGAATGCCTTTTTCTCCTTTGGTACCGCAGATTCAGGCGTGATCAAAATGGAGCCCTTTTACCGTGTTGTACCGGCAGGGAGGGATTTCTTCAAGGTCCATCAGAAGCTGTGATCTAAAGTTTCCAAGCTTTATAGTCTCTCAGCCGCAGCAAGGTTGATTGGAAGTAGTTGAAGTGGGAATGATCAGGTATAGTTATGATCTGGGTCGTACATTTCCCCCCGAGCAAGAGCTACGCGGGGAAATAAATACTCGCCTTGAGTATGACTACATCCCAGAGATTTCTTCATCACTTTTCTCTGCGCTGCTCTGACTGTGAAGGGACCATAAAATATGCCCAAGTCTGTCCAGCTTTGAGAAAAGAAAAAAAAGAAAAAAGAATGTTCCACTACTTTCACTTGTAAAACGAAGGGAGGTAGAGAGAAAGGGGGAGAGTGGAGGGTTGATTTTGGCACATGCTCTCGGCGGTAATAATGGATCCCAGCTACAGAATGATTTGTTCTTCCACGTGACTTACCGAGCTCTCTAGCATCAACAAACACTCCAACACATCCACATGCAGAAATACACACAGCCCATTTCCATTGTTTTCGGAGCTCAGGCTTCACCGTGCTGCCTCGTTGACCTGTCTCTCTCCTCCATCTATCTGCTTTCTGTCTTTTTGTAAAAAGAACGAAACGAGCTCCTGCTCTTTTGCACATCTCACTTCTCGCTGCCCGTCCATCAACGGGCAGCGCCAAAGTGACATTCAGTGCGGTCGCCTCCTTGGCAGATCCTCCCTCCTACAGGGACATCCAGCGAGAAGGGGAGAGAGAGAGAGAGGGTGTGCAGTTTCTGCCTCGTGTGCAGAGTTCTCATGTGCACACACACACACACACACACACACACAGAAACGCGCACACACACACACACACAGAAACGCGCACACACACACACACAGAAACGCGCGCACACACCTCATCTGGTAAGACGAGCGACCCCGTGGCAGGAAGGGGTATCTCCCACAGCCCTGACGGACAATTTAGGAGCTAGATGGGAGATGGAGGGAGGAAAAAGAAGGAGGGAAGGAAAGGGGGAGGGCTGGAGTAGGGCTTTAGTGTCAGAGGCAGGAGACAAGCAAAGATAGACTGGCACCAGCGAGCGAGAGCCCGTGTTATTGTTATCTCCCCTCTTATTTTATGAGTTTTCCATCAGGGGATCCACTGCAGCTCCCGCTCTGTGCGCAGCACACGCTCTCACTTTATTAAGAGGTTAACCATATTGTGATTCGGCATTTGTACCGAGCTTATTTTTTTCTTTAATGTTTTCTAGTTGTGTTGTTGTGATTGTTGCTTTTTTTCAAGCTTTCAAAATCTTTTCCTCGCTTGCTCCGCTGTGAAGGTCCTAACTCAAAGAAATAGAATAAGCCAAGCCACAGTCGGTGCGCAGCTGCTTTCAATTTTGGAATTGAAATATTTCTGCTTTCAAAATGTCCCAGCGTGACTTTTCCGGCACTCGATTTCTATGCAAGTTGTTAGATTTTTAAAATCGTGTTGGTCACAATTATGTTCATGCTCTTTGTTTGGCAGCTTGTTGGCCTTTTCTCAGACCATGACAATCCACTGACCTAATGGAGTTCTCCCATAATTATATCTGTTTTTTATTTATTCAAAGCTTCTTGTTTTGTTAATGCTTTGTTCCCTTTGTTTTCAAATCCTTTATACCTTTCTTTTATAAAGAGGTAATTGTGTTGTGTTATTTACCTCTAAATCCCAGCAAATCAACCCAGCAGTGTGCAATTAGTTCTGAAGTCTTGCTGTGCAGCCAAACATTGTTTAAAGCCACATAACTTTATTACTAATTCTAGTGGAGATCCCGAAGTTTCCCAAAAATGGCAGAAAATGTGGGCAAAAAAGTGTATAAATGATGTGCTAATCATCTAAAACATTCCCACGTATTATTGCAATAATGCATCCGTAAAAAATAGTCTTGGGTTTCGATATTTCACTCTGTGTAAACATCATATAGCTTCATTGAAGAGCTGGAACAACAGAATGTATGTTATAGTGTCTCAAAGCTACATAAGGGATACAAAAAGAGAACCTAAAGTTAAAGGGTCAGTTCACCTGAATACAAATAACACATGTTCTCATTTACCTCTATGAATTGTTATTTGTCCGGATGTCTCTGAGAACTCTCCATCCAAAACTGGCCAAATGATGCCAAAATCTGCATTTTAACATATTATTAGAGGTAAGTGAGATTACGTGGTTTTTTTGTCATTTGGGTGAACTGACCCTTTCAGCTTTTCTTGAACTGACAGGTGCTTCTCATCAGGTGTTTCTGTGCAGCGTTGTTGACTTACAGAACCTCCCCAACACACAGGCTTCCCTCCTCGTTAAGTTGCGTGTACACATCGTCCTCCCACGGGTCGTTTTGCAGAAAGGCTGCGGTTGTTTGAGCACGTAGCCGAGTGGAACGTCTCGGGGAAAAATAGCTTGTGGTGACCGAGACAATAACTGCAGAGCATGAGCCTCACTTTGGAGGATTATTATCTCATTCAAGGAGATTCTTGGATCAGAGTGCTGGCGCGGCTGCTCCGTATTTCCAAAGCAATAATCTTTTTATTTTTTGTTTCAGTGAAATATCATAGAGCACCCTGGATGCAAGCTTTGGGTTCAAACATCCCCATCTTGCCCGGTGAACTGTGTGGCTTTGCATGGCGGGTCCGGTGAGGGATGGCATTGATGGCAAACACAAAACACTGTGTTTGCACAAATTTCTAACGACCGATCTGTCAGAAACGGAGAGCGGCCAGAACTCCTGGCTCTGAAACAACTCGCCGTTTGGGTGAAAGCGACCTTCCTCACTCCCCTCTCCTGTTGGGCTTGTTTAATTGAAACCAGCCGGTGAGGGTTCTGGGCAGCGGTGTGCGGGTCCAGTCAACGTGACTCAGGCTCTCCCAAACAATCGGGGGGGGGTTCCTGAGCCGCCCTCCCTCGTCTCTGTTGTCAGACATGTTTTTTATTAAAGCTGGTGATATCTCAAGCAGCAAACTGAAAAGAACGTGTGACAGTTTTTGAGCTCTGAGCTGTGGCTCTGGTCTCCATTACATTCGTTGACAATGTGTTATTTTTACTCTTTTCATCGTCTTCTTTCCTTTCTTTTTCTTTTTTGCCCACTCTGTGATTTTCCTATGCAAATGCATGGAGTGGCCTAATTTCAGCAGGCTCTATTGTGTGTGTGTGTGGATGTCCAAGTGTAATTTAAGGGAGTGCGAGCTCTTCTGAAAGTTGACTTTATGCTCTCTTCTTTCAAACACTGGGCTACTCTGACTTTGTGTGCCTGCTTGCTCACATGCATATGTCATTGTAACATTACATGCCTTCAGCCTTAAACAGCACTGTTCTTTGCATACCTTTTTGTCTACCAAATCTTGGCGCCCTCTGCTCAGTTTTCTGCAGTTATCATGCCTGGCGTCTCTGGCACTTCACCGAGATTGAAGGAAAAAAAAAAAAAAATAGCAGCCCACCGAAAAATTAATCATCCAAAACTTTCTCTGAACTTGGCTGGCCGGCTGTTGACAGACAGATCGTAATGAAGTCTGCCTCCCAGGACATTGTGTTCTTATGGTATTACACGGAGGGTGATCAGTTATTACATTGTGTCTCTATCTCCTCCAGGGGGCTGCTGCCATTGGGGATTCACTTGCACTGAGGTCTGCAGACTGAGTGCAGAGGTCTGTGGGTGTACGTTGTGAGAGAGACGGGGGTGTACGGCAACAACACAACACGTGAAAGTTACACTGAGCTCCCTCACAATCTGCCTCAGCATGCTCATCACACTGCAAAAAAAATCTGCAGATTATGAATTCAAAAATCTATTTAAAGAATTTAAACCTGTTTCCAATGCAAATTAACTTTTCAAGAAATTATGATCAAGATTTTTTTCTTTTTCATAAAATTTGATTTTAAAGGGACAGTCCACCCAAAAAAGGAAAAATACACAATTGTCCTCTTGCGGGTAGTGCTTTTTCGAGCTAGACTGTTTTAGTGTGGGTTGACCAGTTTGGGAAAAATCAAGCGTGGAAACTATAGTTCCTGCAAGAAGAGAAGGCAGTACGACCGTTATCCCCAACACTCTGAAACTCACACCAAAACAATTTAGATAACACTACAGGTAAGAAGAGGAATATGAATTTTAGATTTTTGGGTCTGGTAGACTTCAACATTTTGAAGAGAAAGATGGCAGAAAGAGAGAAAGGCATTAGCAGAGGAGAAATCCCAGACGTGTGTGTGTGTGTGTGTGTGAGGGAGAACATAAGCCATGTGTTTCTGAGTGTGTTTGCATCTTCCCCCTCAAAACCGCTGCAGTCGTCCAGCGCGCCAGCTGCCTCGGCGCTAATCCCTCCTCTTGCAGACTTGCACATGATCTCGCGGCGGCTCCGTGCCACTTGATGCCGTTATTCGATAATGAGCGAGTGATCCAACGGAAAGCGACACTCTCAGGACCTTCCCAGTGAATCGCGTGACCTTTGACCCGACTTGGCAGAACTTGAGCGGAAGCGCTGCCTCTTGTCTTGGCAGCTGAACAACCCGCTATGTGTGTCTCTTTAAGTGTGCATTGGTGTGAATATATACGCTTTTGGGACGCGCGATGGTGTTTCATCAAGCCGACGAGCGTTTGTGTATATGTGTGTGCGAGCACATGCGTGACCGGGTCCGACGGCGCGGTAGACTGGCAGCCCGAGTGTGAACTCTGCATGCTTCTTTTATTCCTCTTGACGTCTGACAAGGCTGAGGCGCAGTTGGTAATGATGTGGTTATTACTTCCCATCATGCCTCGCTGCAGGCCGGGCCATAAAACAGTGCGGTATGTTCTCTTTGTCCCTCATGGGCGGCCTGTGGAGACCAGCACTTTGCTGCTCTTTTCGTGAAACGCTTCTGCCTCTGTTGAGAAACGCACCGACACACTCATGGGGGCCTCATTCACAAAACTCTTCTCCAGCTTGATGTGTGATTTTGTGATATTTATCCTGTCAGAGATGGGAAATATAGCTCTGATTACCTCTTTCATGTCTTGGAACGGTGGTATTGTTTTTATCAAAAATTCTCCTCATTGTAGCTTTGATGTAGGAGATCAAGTGTACGCTTTGTGGGAAGTTTTACTCTCTTCATGGGAATCAATCAGTAATAGGGCATGGGCATCGGATTTCGAATCGTCTTTGAAACTCAAGATTTATTCTCGCGCTTTATACACGAACCCCCCGCTGTTGGGTTTGCACGGGCCCTCTGCTCGGACTGTCAGGAAGCCGTAGTTGCCCCAGGCCTGGAGTAATGCCAGCTGTGGTCATATGGAATCAGTTTGATCCCCGGACCGTCAAAATGCCCCGTCTGCCCCCGGTGTTCGGCTGCGTGGACATGGTGCTGTTTGGTATTAACGCACAAAAAATGACGCCAGTCTCTCACAAGAGCTGGGATTGTATATCTACCTCCTCGTTCCCCGCGGGGGGGTTAGATGACTACGGGGGCAAATATTGGAGCATGAAGTGGATTTGACACTGACGCCAAGTATATATTCAAATTTAAATTTACTGTAGATGGCTGGTGGCGGCGTTCTCATAGTCTCAACCAATCTGTCTGCTGTCTGTCTGCTAGCTTAATGTCAGTTTAATAGTAAAGTTTATTGCAAAAACGATTTTTTTACATATTGGGAATATTAATGATTACTTTCTCTTCTAAAAAATATAAATAATAACATTTTTTAAGGTTCTAAAAATTTTTTGGGACCAGTAAAGGATGTTAAAGCTGGTGACAGCTCTTCTATTCTAAATCAGAAGTAAGACGAGGAAGCGCCTCGTTCAGGAAAAAGAATAAAAGGTAAAATTAAAATGATTGGTTTTGCATCGTTTAGCTAATTTACTACAAATAATTAGACATAGTAGCAAATCAATTTGTAAACCATTCCAGGCCATCGGTTTCCAATCATACACAAATCTATTCCAAGGCTTGAACCTGAGTTGTGTAATTGTAAAGCAGACATACAGTACATGTGTAGTTAAAGAGTTAAATTGTGCATATACGCAGTCAAAATTGTGATATTGGTTTGTCAGATTTTCTTTTCCTGAGCACATTATTCAGGATCTATGCTTAGAAGAATAAAAGAATAACAACACACCGTTTGGAAACCTCTCATCTTCAAAAAAGGAAATGTTTTCGTTTCCCTCATTAAATCTGCTCAGATCATAAAATCAAATTCATATCATTATGACACAAATTAACCCCCCGCATTCATTACCTCATTGTTGGGGTTGTTTTGTTGTTTTTTCCACCGCTCTGCATACATCAATTCGCTCTCGCGTTAATTAGTCCGTGCACTGATATTAACTTGGGAGAACTCCCGGGATGATTCATTTAGTGTGTATATGATTAGGACCAGCCTGGAAGATCAGAGGCTCTTTTTCATCTGTAGCACCGATGCTAATTCATCTACCAACCCCCAAACTCCCCTCCTTCTCTCAAGCCCTTCCTGTCTTGTTGCACTTTTATTCTTTCCCCTCCACGCAGTTGGTGTGGAATGGAAATGAGGTCTACCCATGTCTTTATGGATGGGATGTATAGATCAATGGATGGATGGATGGAGGGGATAGAGACCCCGGTGCGGAGGCTCTCTCTCTCTCTCGGTCTCCATTGAGCGGAGATTACATCGTCGGTTGGTGGCTGTAAAATGCAGCTCTCCGCTGGCAGACACCAAACAGGACTCACAGGAGTCTTTTCAAACCTCCCCATTGTTAGCGAGGGATTATTCTTTGGGTTGTTATCCCATTACGCTGTAATGGTCGCAATTTTCTGCTTAGGAATTTGTCTTTTTCTTGGGGGAAATGCATGCCAGAAAGTTTTTGAATCAAGCATTTATCATCTGTAATTTGTAAAAAAAAAGTGTTAGTTTACATTTCTACGGCTCGTCAATTATCGTCTGGATCCAAAAAATACTTAAATTTAATTGAGGCACCGATATCCTGTATTTAAATGTAAAAAGCATATCTTGCTTTATGTGGGCAAAAAATATTCAACTTCAGAATAAAATTACAAAATGAGACAAGAGGCAGGTATTAAGGGGTTGTTATAATAACTCCAGAATTCCTCAGCACAGTGCTTAAGTCAAATTCTTGGAATATTTGGGGTATTAATTTTTCTCCTGACATGAGCAATGCTCCTTCCTTTATTACGGAATGGGACATCAACACGGCTTTTCCACGTAATGCTCTTAACAGGTCATTAAGCTTTTTTTTTCTTTTTTTTTTTTAGTTTTTCTGTAAGTTTGCCCAAACACTAAAACCTTGTGTCTTTCACGTCTGATTAGTGACACTTTAATAAAGTCGTTTAAAGTTCAGCGGACTGAATTTTCCACCTTTTCTAGTGTTTCTATGGTCACGGGGAAACGACCCGCATTCAGGCCTGTACGCAATCTTTTAAATGCAAATCCTTTAAAAGTAACTGTGTAATTCTGTCTATGGGGACTCTCCCGACTTGGCTGCGAGAGAAAGTGTTTTTTTATATAAGGCAACCACGGCTGTTTTCCTTTCTGTCTTCTTGATCTGACAGCAATTGACTAAGCCAGTCCTTAAAGCGTGACAAAAGCTTGGCAAAATCTTTACATTTCTTTTCCTCCTTTCTCCCCACCCTCCCCTTGGCTAACTTTTCTTGGATGGGCCAAGGTGGACAAAGCCTGTCTTCTCTTCCACTTGATTGGGTCAGAAGGCTGAAGTTAAATGTTTGGTTCAAAATTGTCTTAGCATTCCCAGCATCATGTTTTCTCTTTCTTATTTTTATGGCGCTCGGGGAAGCTCGGAAAACTATGTCGAATCGGCCACAATCAAATCATTTACGGTGAGCTCACAGCGAAGGAATTAATGCATTTTATATGAGGATGCCGAGTCCGAAGCAAAGTCCCCTCAGCAACATGTGAGAAAGCTCCCTCTCTCTCTCCATTACTCTCTACTTGCTCTCTCTCTCTTTCTCCCTCTGTTTTACTTATTGAAATTATAGCTGTCACCCACTTCACAAGGAGGAGAGCCAGGGGAAGCAGGTCATTGACTTGATTTTCATGGGAAGGCTGATTCGGCCATTCAGGGTCTGATAGGCCTAGTATTGACAGCCCTTTGCATGAGGGGAGGGGAGCATGCCGCCTTCATTGTACCCACGGTTTGCTGAGGAAAAACAAGAGAGTGCCCGGGAGACAAAGACCTCAATGGGAACAGTAGCCCCTGTGTCCCCTTGCCTCTGACTGCTGCTGCTGGGAGGCTTGTGTCTTCCATTCTGGCCTCAAGTGCTACTCCCACCCTCTCTCAAACACCCCCGCCACCCCTCGTCTCCCGCTCTTTTTTCATCCTGTCAAGTGGCTGCAGAGGTGTTCGCCGTTTCATTCTCTGACCCCCCCGACACCCTCCCTCTGAGGCCCATCGCCTCTGAGTGCAGAGGTTGTTTGTCATCTTCATTTGCAGGAGAGTGCTCTTCCCTTGTATCCGTCGTGGGTCATACGGGAAGCCTCGGCGCTGTTCTCAAGTAGCGGTTAGACTCGCCCGATATTGTCCTGTCAGTGTCATTTCCTTACCACTAACTGATCCCACTTGTCTCCTCCGATACAGATACCTAAGCTCAGTATGGGGTGGTACCAACTACAATTCCTCAAGTTTTGTGTTACTTGTACTTCACTTGCACGTGTCCATTTAAGCTACTCTATACGTCTACCTGACTACGATCACATAAAAAGTAGTCTGACTCATCGGATGTAGACTGTGGGTAATAAGCCTTCCATTGACTGCCAGTCTGGGCACCATGTCTGCATCCTGTGTTTTGTGATCCGTTGCAACTCAATGCAATTGTCCATTTGAAACGCTAGGTGAATAAAATATAGTCCAAATTCTAAATAATAGCTGAAAATATTAGCATATTACCAGCTGATATTCCAAAAAACATTTGTATAATCAACGCTTTTGTATGTCAAGTCCTGCTTTTAAGTACTTGCTCTTGTTTTTACATGCTCGTGAGTGTGTAGTACACCAGTCTAGGTTGAAGGTTATCTGGTCACTCTTATCAAGGCCTCTCTTTGAAGTAAGCCCTGTCTCTGTTTCCCTCCTGATAAATACTGTATGTGGGGCTTAGTCTGGGCAGACGTCCAGGATATGTGAAGGATGGAATCATTGCTGGTATCGTATTTTCCAACGTGTTCCAAAACACCCAACTAATGCCTTGCCAAGGATTGCCAAAAATAGTTTAAAACCTGATTTGATGCTGAAGAATGCACCGCTGCGCTGTTCGTTGCTAGGTCTTGACCTCAGAGCGTCATCGTTTTGCTGTTTCTGCTCACCAAAAAGATACAGAATTTTAATTTATCATCAGCCTTGACATAATCACGGGGTCTGACATTCATCGCCAGGCTCATTTATATTATCCCACAGATTTAAAGAACAAGTTAAACCGAAGGATTTAGAGATGATGTGGGATGAAAAGCGATCCCGCTAGTTTATGCTGTTAGTGTTTTTAACAGAAAAGGGGGGGATGACCCTGCGGGTTTACGGGCAGGCAAAAGAAATACAACTGCAGAGGCTGATCTCTAACCCCTCCTGACTTGGCTTCCAACCTTTCTGAGCACTTTTTGACCTCTAACCTTCGAGCTCTTTTGCTAACCCAGGAAACTGCCCCGCCCCCCCTCCCCCCCCCCCCCCCCCCCCCCCCTTGACAGCCAGTCAACGCTGCCTTCAGGACCATCTTTCCGACGTTTGGTGAAAGAGCCATAACGAGAACACAATCGAGAATCCAACACTCGGATATCCCGGTGGTGTTGACAGTAGGAGATCACAGCCCATGAATTTTGGTTTGGGGATTTCAAAATGCTGATAAGCCAACTGGTAACCATTAGGCTATTTGAAACTCGGGCCCGTATCCATCAAAGAATTTCGTGAGCACACACATTAACATCTTGGTTCAGCTTCAGATTTTTTCTTTCTGTTCTCTTTCTTTTCTCTTGGTGACCACAGTGGATTGGCATGGCAGACTTTGTCGAGGGACTCTATCCTCTTTACATCCCACACACCCAATCCCTCCCCCCTCAATCTAATACTGCCTCCTTTTGAAGTGTGGATTTTCTGGAGAAGTGCTTCGACGCCACCCCACACCCAAATCTGTTCTATTGATGTATCAGGGCCCCTGCTTTCATACGGGGATATGGTCCCTCGATTTTTTTTTTTTTTGGTCGTGAGCTCTTTATCGTAATTTACTGTATCAGGGAGTGCTTCTCTCCTGGTATGTGGGGATTGAAAGCAACGGTCATGTGCTGAACTGATTAAGAAGTCGGCGGTGACCCGAGGTTAAACCCTCGGAGAGGAGGGGCGGGGGGGTAAGAATACAAAAGCAGTCGGGAGCGAGCGCAGTGGACTCATAGAGGTGGTAAAATGGGTCACACAAAGAAAAGGTGGAAAAAAAAACATCTTGTCCCACTTGAGAAGAAGTGAAACTTTGCAGACACCGGGGTCAAAGATTCATCTCACCCACCACTGCCAAGGCCTCCAGCCGAAAAGAAGTCCATTAAAACAAACCTTTCAATTGTCATCTTGACTTGTTTTGGTAAAGACACTTTTTCCTTATCATATTCCATTAACTTGAGATTACCTCACCCCCGGCTCTCCCCTCTCTGTCCCCTCACTCCTTCTCATGATTCAAGGCACCACCAGACTGTTTTCGTAGCTGGCTTGTCTCTTCGGAGGACTGGTGCAAACTGAATGGTGACAGCTTTGCCTGCCAGGCGAGTTGTGTGGCGCAGTGTCTGTATTGAGTCTAGGCCTCCCCACCTCCCCCCCTCCCCCCCAGCCACCCCCTCTGTGTTTGATGAGAATCAGACAGGTTTAGCCGAGGTTTGAGAGGCCGTACGGCTCTCTGCGCACCGCTGCTGCCATGCTAATAGCGGCACAGCCTGGGACCGCTGAGATTACGTCTCACCAGGCCGAGATGTCACAAGCCCGGGGGCTTTTGTTGCCTTCAAAGGGACGCCTGGTCCGTCTGTTCCACCATTAGTTATCACACTGACTCAGATGAAACAATACGGGGGCAGAATTAGGGGAAAAGGAGTCATGAACTGGGACACATCAGCTCAGCCAAAATGTTTCTTCTTCCTTTTTCCATCCCAATTTACAGCCTATTGACAGGAACGTCCTAGAAAGTCTTATTGCAGGATTTCCGCTCTCCTTTTTCACGATTAATTGAGCGCCGCTGTCCTTCCTGGCAACACCAGTTACATTAAAAAAGCACTGAACCATTTTGATGGTTAACTTAACCCAGCTGAGCAAAGCCCACTCCAGCAATCAGATGTAACGGCATATTGCGTTTAATTCGGAAAAAGTGTGTTAAGGATTCTTTTCTTTGAGCCTTAGTTGTCGTGAGGGGAGGCGGATCGGAAACTTTCTCCCGGCCAAATTGGTGCTCAATGTGTCCGTTTCTCTGCTCCAGCAGCGTGACAGTAGTCTTATCAAACTTTTAACGATTTTCGCCACAGAAGTGAAGATGTCTCAATGCTGTCTTTGTAGGAAAATCTGTCACTCAGCGCTCATTGAAAACCGTGCAAAATCGAGCTAAGTGGAATTAATGAGCGAATTTTGCCCTCGAGACCTGAGCCGCCTCTGTCTTTGTTTGTTAAAGTGAGTGTTTTCACCGCGTCAATTTTGCCCTGGCATGGGGCTCGCAGAGATCTCTTGGGTCCAACAGGTAATTCCCAGGCATTTCCCCTTGTTTGGCTAAGGGGAAAAAAGTAGCGTCTACCCATCCGTGTATGTTAAAGTCATCAGCCAGTTGGAAAAGAAAAAAAAAACACTGAAAAAAATTGAGGTTGATGTGTGCAAGAGCGTCCTTAATGTTCATTACTTCATTCAGAAAAGATGTGTCTCGTCCTGGGAAATGTTTAAAACCGAGACATGGAGACAAGAGGCTTGTCATCTAAATGGTACATTTAATTCTTTTTTTTCAGTCACGATACGTTTAGCCCCTGGTAATGGGAATAAAGTTTATTCAAGGAGGAGACGTGTATGTATTAATTGCAAGTGTTCCCATTTGGTTCTGTGTACATCTGAAGAATAAACATAACTTTTTGATTTTGCTCAGATCTATTTCAGCTAAAAGATGACCTCTCTTAAAGTGAAATAGTGCCATCAATTTTCTCTGTCTTCTGCAAAGACGTATCAGAGTATTTGTTTGTATGAAGCTTTTGCGGTTTGGCTTGTTGGAAAGTTCTGGATGTCCGTGGCAATTTTGTTTCCAGCTAAACATTCCTATCCCATTGCAGATTCGAAGAAAAGACAGGTTGTGTCTTCTGCAGAGAAGAGAATAGTGTGAATAATGTACTTTATACTGATTTTCAAAGTTTTTTCTTACATCTTTAAGTGTACTTGATTTTGTCCCCCTTCATTTGTGAACACTCGTACGACTGCAAATTAAGAATTATTTTCTCAATTAATTAATTGTTTTGTCGAACAAATTTAAGAAAATAGTAAAATAAAACATCGCTGTTACCCCAAAGCCCCGCATCAAATATTTTCAGTTGACCTTCAGATAAGGCAAATTAGAGGAGCAATTTACCGATTTTCAAAATAGTTGCTGATCAGTTTCTTGACAGTTGATATGTCAATTAATCAACCTATAATTTTAGCTCTAAACGCACACTATTAAAAAAGCACACTATAGACTCAAAACCTTTGTATAAATAATATAAAGCTTGGACACAGCTAGAGAAAGTAATTTAATGTTATAGCAACCGTCATATCTCATATGTGGATTCTCATGTGCGCTGTGCATTTTTGAGCATGTGTGTGTGTGTGTGTGTGTGTGTGTGTGTGTGTGTGTGTGTGTGTGTGTGTGTGTGCGTGTGTGTGTGTGTGTGCGGTTGGTGTGCCGCTTTGTGGGTCTTAGTGGGGATCCTCCCGGGCCCCAGTGGGACGACGATAAAAGCCTTGTGTGACACTGAATCACTGGCCTTTAGAGGATTTCCACGGCCCTGAAAGGCAACTGTGATAATTCAGGGACAATCCTTCCCCGGTGGTCTCCCCATTGGCATCCCTTAATAACTGTATTAGCAATTAAGAGACAAGGCCGAGCCGCTATCGGAGCCTGCGGCCGCCTCTTGCAAAGTTGCGCCCGTCTCTCCTCATCTTGCGCGCTTGCGGCCGGGCTTAATGGGCTGCGAGAAGACATCATCCATGTCCGCTTTTACCCTCATTCATTACGGTCTCACCATAATAGATAACAGACTTAAGATAATGTCACTTGACAATATAACACCATGCGCAGTGTTTATTTTCCGTCGCCGTCCCTCGACGGTTGTGCAAGATAATAAATGAGCGGATCGGAACAGCTGAGGCCGACTGAAATTTAGAGGTTGAGGTTACAGACACGGGAATCTAACCCCCAGTTTCAACACCTTCAGGCACGGTGAGTGATGTGGGGCCCAGGCAGGATCTCCTAAAGGATTCTGGGTAACATTCTTTCAAAATAGGCATTAACGCGGTTTAGTTTTGAATAATTCCCCCAAGAGGATAACTCAGCTGTGATTCCGTAATCGTAGTTACACGCCTTTCCTCGCGGCCATGTTGTCGGACGAAACCCACATGTGCATCTTATTACTGGGCTCGATCATTGCACTCTGGATATTCAGTACTTATTTAGAGCTTTAAAATGAAGCAATGTCTACTTGATTTCATCACGTCTTGTATCTTACAGGTGTGATTCCTTCATAACCTTCAGACTTCCAGCTCCCAACACTTCCCTTCTCAGTAAAACTTAAGGTGGCAAAATTTAGTTCATATTTCTGAAAACCTTTCTGTGTGTATTTAATATTTTGAAGGAACAAAGAACCGTCAGAACATGAATCCATGCATCCATCCACCAACATGAATGGGACTTCTAACGTTTTATCTCTATTCACTTTAAAGACATTTATCAATGTTTTACTAATATATGTTTGGCATCATTTTAAAGGGTTCGTTCTTGTTTTTCATTCGAGCAACCCCATTGTGAATCTATCTGTCAAAAAAATAAAACAGGTCACTTGATCTCTTATAAACATCAGTTGCATACTTTATTCATTATTTACGTGCAAGCTTTTAGATTTTAATTTATAACTTTGGCACTAAGAAACATCTCTGCTCCAATTTTCAGCTTCATCTTTAAGCACTTGAATGCAGAACATGGCATGCAGGATTATTGATTTGCATTGTGACACCAGAAGAGAGATTACACAGAAGACAGAAGACACAACACTTTTTTTTCCTATTCTCTAAATCATTGTGTGTCTCCTCGAAGGCTCCAGACCCTCAGGCTCATGCATCTCAGTTAAAATATCAACAACCTTAAAGTAACAGAAGTTTCATCAATATTTCGTTTTTTTTCTAAACAGATGAAACCATTTGGAACGTAATCGGCTCCATCGGTGAAGAATTGTCCCAATGAACTCGTGCTGGTGGACTTTTTGACAGACTGTAAATTTCTTTTGGACAGAGTTTTAGTTGTTTCTTTGCTCTTGGAAGAGAAAACACATTTAGCCCAAAAACATCACAGAAAGCACCACAAATGTTTGGATGATTTGGTTTCGCCTTTTCTTCTCTTTTCTTTTTTTTTCTTCTTCGTCACTTGCCACCTCGACTCTCACAGCGTCCCACAAACCCCGTGGTCAGCGAACGTTAATTCGTAGTTATGGATGAGCATACTGATGCCTCCGACGAGCGAACCCCCCTCCCCTTATTCTGTCCTAATAGGAAACAGGGGAGATTCATCCTCCAATCCACCGTCCACCCCCGGAGGCCCGTGATTGGGGATGTGTATGGTGGGGAGAAACCAGGGATGACAAATAATGGCTGAACTCTTGAATGGCAAGGTTCTGCTTCCCGTGGCTCTGTTTGCAGCGTGGACCCCGGAGGCCATAGCCCCTCCGCCCGGGGGGTTGTCAGTTACTGATGGCACTGTTGTTGGTTCCAGTGTGAAGGGGGCCGAAGAAGCCCCACCACAATCCTGCTTGTTAAATAGCATGAATTAATGAAGTGGCGGAGCTGGGAACTTCCTACCCCTGAGCGACTTGGGGGGAGAAAAAAAAAAAAAGAGGGCCACTTCCTTAGCATTTCTATGGGCCCCCAACTTCTTTTCATCCTGTCGGCTCCCCCGGCCCCCCCCCCCCCCCCCCCCCCCCCCCCCCCTCCCTACACCCACAAAAACGTCTTTTTTTTAAGTCCTTTAATCCTCTGGATTTATTCCGGGTTGGGAACAGCAACTGATAAGCGGCCCCAATAAGCAAAAAAATAAGATGGCTTTTGCAGAGTCGTATATGTAAATGCAAATGTGAACAGTGGTCATGGCTAACGGCACGGAAAGTTAAGATGAAAGGAAGTTGAAGATGTGAATATTTGTGTTTCGGCTTCTGATTTTGTAGGTTTTGCTCCCTCACATTCGGCAAAGTACTTTTTTATCTGGTTTGCTCATTTTTTTTACAGTTTTCGTTACAACTTTGTCTCCAACTTTGTCTCTTCTCAAACCAACAACACCACAAACTCTAGACTCTACAACGGATACAAAACTGCCTCAGCAGCAGGACAGAATTCCCATCGTGCATCAGTCTCCATTTTTTATTGCCACCTTGCGTTATTTATTTAGTTGCTGCTTTATTGGTCTTATTTTACGTGTGATGTCAGTCTTCCACACACCTGATTTACTGATAGGCAAAGACTCAGCAACACTTTAATAGAACTGTAAAGCGCTCCGGAGATGCTGATGGATGGCAGCAGCACTACAGTACCTCTAGTGTTGCACATGAGGGGTCGATTTAAAATCCCCTTTAGTACCAAACCCAGGACAATATTTATCAACCTTTAAGTGGAACAGCTCAAAGACAAATGCCACCGGAGGGAAATTCAGTCTCTTCTTAGGTATGCGTCTTGCTGTTTCATGAGAATGCTGCTCTCCTAATGGTCCATGAGGCTCATACTTGTTGATTTAATGCACACTTAAAACGCAAAGTTCACACATAGCAAGTTTAGAATTACTTTGAGAAGATACACATGGATCCAAGCATGCTGACACCACTTGTTCTTTCATTTTTCGGCCGAGCGAGTCAATTTTATGGAGACAGATTGGCCTTAAGACTGCGGCTTCACCTAGACCTGGCTCATCTCAAAGTCCTCCGCAGCGGTCCCTGTAGTGAATCACTCGGACGCAGACCAAGGCCGCTTTGCAGATAACACAGATCCCTTTGAGGTAAGGGCTGGTTGGCCGCCAGTTCCCTAATGGGAGCGTGTTTATACTTTGCGTTTTTTATCTGCTGTGAAGGGCCCTCCACCGTACAAAGGCTGGAATTCCTCTGGTAAAAGCCTGATGCTGCGGCGTAAAATCACGTAAATAAATAAATGAAAGGAACAATCGGTCAAGGTGGGTGGAAAGGTAGCAGTACGCCCCGTCGCATGCAACAGAAAGGGGCTTGGATGGTATCTCCTCCGGGGACCAGACGTGCATGCAGGGTCTACTTTGGCCGTGGAAGGGGGGGAGTGTAAACACGGCCCCAGAGCCCCGGCTGGCTTGCTCATTTTAGGGGCAAAACACTTTAAATACTCTGATCCCGAGCTTTGATAGCGAAGTTTCCATAATGCCTTTCTTTTCCAAAAGAGCAGCATTTACATGGCGACTCCTGCGGGCAGTGTAACTGATGCAGACGCTTCGATGTCTGACTGCACCACTTTCAAGGGCGGCCGTTTAATCCAATTATTATTGGCTGTTTTTTGGGGTAATGCACAATTATGGTTCATTCATTGAATGTTATTTCAAGCGTATCAAATCTATTTTCAGCCTCATATAGAAGAAACAACTTCCTGGCAAATAAACCTCCCTTGTATGGAAATAATGTAGTTGTAACCCCAAGTGAAACAGACAGAATAGACATTGTCTGTGATGACAGTGGTGCATGAACACATATAGTCATGTGTAATTTGGCGTTTTGAAAGAAATTTAGCCAACCGGCTCCCTCGCTCGCGATGAGTTTGCCACGAAACTGAGTAGACCTCTCAGGGCACCACATCTGATTTGCTCAATTCCCCAACCAGCTTGTTAGCCATGATACCACGGCAGCACCCCAGAAGGAAATAATGAGCAGGTCATAGACTCTTCCCATGGACAAAACACTGGGAAGTGACCAGCTTCAAGCCGGGGCGCAGAGCTCCCTCCCAGTCTGGCCCGAGCGACTTTCCCATTATCTCCCCGCGGTATTTCCCTGTGAAGGAACCCCCGCGGTCGCCGTCTGACTCTCATCTCTCTCCGCAACAAAGGCCGGAGTCGCTGCAGGTAGCGATGCTAAACTGGGTCCTGTTTTTTTCTCAGTCAAAGGGAGGAGAGGGCCTCAGTGAGCGCCTCTTTGAAAAGTTTATGAAATTAACCAATTAGGACCTGCAGGGTAGTGAGATAGAGACAAGAAAGGGAAAGAAAGACCCTTCTCTCTCCATTTCTCTCTCTCTCTCTCTCTCTTTCTTTCACACACACACACACACACACATTGCACACTGTCCCAAAGCCCAGCATGGATTAATCACTCTGTCTGGGCGAATGAATGGCCGTTCACATCGCTGAGGCCTGTTATTTACAATTAAGTAGTTAGACAATAAAACTCACGCCGTGGAGTCTGCTCAGTCCTCCACGGCCTGCTCTCAGCGCACTACTTTTATTTATTTTTTTCTTCCTCTTTCTTTTTGTCTTTTCTCATTTAAAAAAAACATCTTTGTCACTTGTCTTAATCCTTTACGTCGTTACGTTATCTCGCTCTTTTCTGTTTCTTTTCTCCCGCTTTTCTCGTCCTTTTACACGCTGTCTTTTCTCTCCTTCATTCTTCTTTCTATTTCTTTATTTGTTCTCCTGCTTTCTCTCTTTTCACTCTACAGTTCTTCATGTCCCTCCATACCACTTCCAACTTTCTCCTTTGTGATCTCTCTTCCTTTTTTTTACTCAGTGTCTCTCTTACTCCCTCATTCTCATTTTAAAAAGTATTTTTTCACCTCTCTCTCTCTCTCTCTCTCTCTCTCTCTCTCTCTCTCTCTCTCTCTCTCTCTCTCTCTCTCTCTCTCTTATTTTGCTGAGAAGGAGCAGAAGCAGATAATGAGGCGAGGAAATGGCCCCGGCCCATTAGCTTCCGATGGAGGAGAGCAGCAGACTTGTATGACTCTTTTAATGCTGTTAGGTCAAATCACTCACCGGTAAAGTTACTGAAATACTGACTCACCACAGCAGTGTTGGTTTCAGTGTGGATCTGCATAGATTGCATTAAAGGTTGCAGCCTGTTTTGCTTCCGTTGATACACCACCAGCTACTCTGCGGCGCACGCTGTTGGTGTTTTTGTTGTGAAACCGTTTCTTCACATTGTTAAATGTTTTCCTTGAACACTCTAATACAGAGGTGTAATGAAATCAAAGAATGAATGACTGAAGGTGCACATCCAAGAGCTTATTGGCATCACATAGAAGAGCGTTGGCGTTGACTTAAGCCACACCCACACTACGACAACTTCCGTCAACACGAGCGTTTCAGCACCGTTTTCTAAATAATTTCCGTCCACACTGGGCATGTGCATGCATGTAAACAGGAAGCAGATTTTTTACGCACACTGCAGTCGGTTGTTTAGTGGCAGAAAATACTGCGAAGGAACAACAGCAATGCCGCAAAGATGGACCAGAGGTTCACGCGCTTGGACTGACGACAAGGTGGAACTGTTACCGTTACACACGTGCCGTTTTTGCAGCACGCCGTCCATGTGCCGTTCTGCGTCTGTGTACACCCAACTGGAGTCTGGAGCGTGAGATTGAGAAAACAAATGCGTGCAAGTTGACCTTAATTGCTCAGAAACAACGAACTAAGTGCGGACACAAACGCTCACATTTGTGCGGTCACACTCACTCGCACACTAAGCCATGCAGACAACGGCGGTCAGAAGGACAGACCGCGACTTGTGTCCGGCAGCGCGGTCAGTCATGTCCCCCCCCTGAGACTCAGCATTTACTACAAAACAAATAACAGGAAGCCGTGTTGGCTGCGCTGCGAGAATTCCAACAATCGCCACCCTTGTGTTGCGTTCCTTCCCTCCTTCTGCTGACTTAACTTTACGACCTCCTTCAGCCCCGCGTCGCCTTGGTCTGGCCTGAAGTGGTTTGACACGGAGCAGTGCCATGGGGTATTGTTTCCATCGCATTGTGACTCAGGGATTGTTTTGGGGTTTTTTTTGCCCTTATTTAGAAGCAAAGAAGGAACATTGTTTGGAGGGGGTCAGTTTACGCATGTGCAAAAGGCAATAAAATGGAGAGAAAACATGTCTGTGCTCCGGGTTGCTGTGGGGGTTAGTGGTTTATTTAGCCGTGTTTCAGCCTCAGCTGCTCTTTGTCAGGTTTTTCTTTTTTCTTTTCTGCTCTATTCCAAATTGCAGAAGAGTTTTGGAAACTCTCGGTGCCATCTCAGATCTTCCGTACTCGAGTCTTTTTTTTTCCACGCAGAGCTCTTCCAAGTAATTTGTAGGAGAGTGGTCTGCTAAAAGCTTTTCTTCCTTTGAGGCATCTCGTTCTGAAATGGAGAAAACAATCTGTCACATCTCCTCTGAATCTAAATTGCTCTGGACATCCCAGTAAACGGATGACTTAGTAGGTTATTCTGTCCATTATAAACAGTCCTCTGATTGATAATCAAGCCAGCTGTTGTCTCCAAACCTGCCACGGATTTCAAATAATATTTTCTTAAAAACCCAGTTTGGAATTGCAGCGTTAAAACTTTTTACTATCCGCTGTTAATCTTCACACGTATAGAATGTCCTACTTGAGCATATAGCGTCCAGCGGTGAGTCGCATTGGTTAGGTTGTAAATCCCACATTCGGGTTGTAAAGTTGATTTACAGACATGACGGCCACAGTCGATTACAGTTTGAACTAAATCTGGCTCAGCTCTGTTTATCTTCTAAATCTGGACGCTGGAGAACGTTTAATTAGTGTCAATAGTGGTTTAATTATCCCATTCGTTTTCATGTCATAGGTTATGGGCAGCCTGCTGCGCAGCATAAATACACTTGTGTTACATTTGTGGAATGCGTGGAAAATTACCAAAATGTAGTCCTCTTGAATTTGACATTGAATAGATCTTTATCATGTCGGGAGAGAACATTGAGTTTAATACTTTGTGTATTTAATTTGACTGCACTGACAGTTTTTTAACCATAATACAGCAGCGAGGGTTTGGAAGTCCTGATGAACCAACTTTGGACAATGTCATCAAGATAGAAATAAAGCCTGGCCGAGCGAAAGCGGGAGAGGTTTTTGCAAAACTGATTACAGGCCTTTCGATTTCCAGCCCACACTTGACCAAAGAATCAACATATTTCCTGCGTAGCATTTCAGGAATAGAAGAGAGAAGAGAGACCAAACAAAAAAAAAGAGAGAGAAGAGAGTGTTCGACAGAAAATAGCATCACTTTTTTTTCGATTTCCAGCTGCAGGGCCAATAACAACATCGAGGGGAGTCGGTTGCAGAGAGGAGTGCACTCCTTTCTGGATGGATTACATTTACAATCTCTGTTGAACTCCGCCCAAGAATAAGAAGAAGGAGAAAAAAAGATGTCTGTCACTCTCTTGGAAGCCATGACGTCTCATCTCTTTGTTTCTCCCTAAAGCAGACGTTTAGGGTCTTATCGGCCATAAAACGTTTTTTATCATCTGTGCATACACCGTTCCCTGCCCTCAGTTTGACTCATCGAGGATGAATGGCATCTGTGAGCTGCGTTTGTTTTCATACGCGCGTGTGTGAGTGTAGGTGAGATAATGCAGAATGCGTCAGCCAGGACTTAGATTAGCCTCAGACCATGTTGAGTGATTCACTTCTGGGTTATCTTAATTCTTTAAGATAAGGCGGACAGTTCTCAGACTCCCTCGCTGTTTCAACCGTCGTCACCGACTTGGATCCTACCTGAAGCCTGAATGTGAATTTAATGTCGGCGATGGGAATTTGGTATATCGACGCAGATATTTGGGGTGTTGCAAGTGGCCACACACACACACAGCGACGTGACCCATTCGGTGACTTGAATCCTCCAATGCGGAGCCTGAACGCACACAAAAGTGCACGGCATTCACAGGGCCAACATTACGTCCACATTTGGGGTTTGATTGCCTCGCATGCGCCACAACGGCCCTAAATAGCTCATAGTCGAGGCTCCAGCCAATGATCTCCAAAGACAAATGGCAGCACTGTAATACCACTTATTTTCTTAACCCTGGCCAAAGTATAATGAACATCTGCAAAAATTACATGTCTTAATAAGATTTTCCAAGAACAGCTCTCCACAGTTTGTTTGACGTCACTTCAGACTTTCTTTTTTTTTTCTTTTGCCCCAAAATTCACATCGTCCCCTTAAAAACTTTCCCCCGGCTCCCACCCAGTCGTCCCCACTCACGGTGACAGACACCATTCATTAGTGGGCCGCATTTGTCCGTGCTGTTCGGCCTTCTCTAAACAAAGGAGATGAAGCAAACACCCAGGAGTGTCTAATGGTCTCCCCAGCTGCTGATGCACTAATTGCGGAGGCCTCCGAGCGCCGCGTATCTGTCACTTTAGGCCGTGATGGATCCCCGAGAGCAGTCGCACGTGAGAACGGTCGCAGATGAGACGTCACACGCAGAGTCGGGGGTGAGCATATATCACTCCTGTTTTTCTTTTTGTGATGAATAGTTTCCTTTTCCAAACACAGCTGCCTGGTCAAATTTGCGTCCTTTACTTTCCCCCTCCTCCTCTCTCTTCGACCGCTGCCCCCAAGAAAAAATGAAGACATTGTGGATAAATGTTAAGAGTCAAGTCCCACCTGAAATCACTCAGTGGTGTATGGAGGAGTGCTGCACGCACGCATTATCCATGTCCACCTCTGGAACACCGTTTCACCGTCCTCAGCTGTGATGTATTATCAAGCAGTGGTCCCATCTGTTGTTTTAAAGCCTTGAAGTTATTTCCTGAGAGAGATGTGAAAACATGAAGTGATCTGTCCGTTGAACAAATAACTTTGTTTTTGAATTTAAGACATAATTGTATTGTGTTATGGACCAAAACATATAAGATAAAAATACTACCTCTCTATATTATTACGTTAATGTGGGTTTACCTCCACATACTTTGCATTCTGTGGTTATTACTGCGTACCAGAGTGGGCCAACTAGCAACTCAATTAAAGTGAAGCACTTTAATGCCATTTGTCATTGCTCAAGAGAATATTGCAAAGCGCCTCAAAGCGCCACGGTGCGGTTTATAAAGCTGGCAGTGTGCATGCTAAACCATAATAACTGAACTACAACGGACCAGTTATTCAGAATGACACAATAAGGCAGCAAACCAACGTTTTTTTATTAATAACATGAACTTGAATTGATCCTTAATCAGTTATCAACCATCCTTTTTGCACACCGCGTCACGTGCCCATATCGAGCAATCATTAATAACGTAATCGTATCCAGACTTAGGTGTTTATGTATTTATCAACAGCTAAAACTCCTCCTGTGGGCATCAATTACAGGTTGCTGACATAGACAGATAATCATTGACAATGTATTTAGAAAAAACATTTTTAAATATAAAATATCTTTGTAGGAAAAGTTATAATTTTTAACACATAATGTACTTAAATAAATACTTTAAAATGTCCTTGTAGCTGCGTACAATTAAATGTTAGTGTATTTATTATATGTTTTTATACTTGTATAACTGCTAAGTAGCCGATTCTTCCCCATTAAGTGTTTAAACTGTGTGCTCTATTACTCCATTCGCTTCTTTATACTTTCACACACTTTATCGGTATTCAGCGAACGCTGCGTGAGCCCGGACCAAATGTCCCGCTGTTGCATTGATGTGATGAACATAAATGACATAATCTTGCAATTTTCTCGGAGAAAAGGATTGTCACCAGAGCAACGGAGAACTATTTATTAAGAAGCTTTGCCTATCAACGCCGCGTTCATTAATATGTGTCGTCGGCCCGGTCGTTCCCCCCTCGGTGGGAGAAGATAAGAGCGGCGGTGGAAGCGAGACGGTGAAATGCAGATAAAGTTGTGTTTGTGAGAGAAAGCACTGAGTGAGAAAGTGTGTTTGCCTTTTAATGCAAAAGATAAGGGAGTGAAACCAATGCCAAACTCGTCTGCTAACGCTACCAAATAGCTCTCCGTCTGCTCGGAGACCTCACAGCGCTCTTGTCAGAATTGCAATTCACGGATTAGTCCGGCCACACATTTCCCACACTGATCTCTTCCTGATTTGGATCCTTAGTTTAGCAGAAACAAGCAGTCATTGGT
This sequence comes from Pholis gunnellus, assembly GCF_910591455.1. NCBI lineage: Eukaryota > Metazoa > Chordata > Actinopteri > Perciformes > Pholidae > Pholis > Pholis gunnellus. Next base: position 23,189,430 of record NC_136537.1, read on the forward strand.
GTGAGATTATGTCAAAATCTTCTCACGGCGTGACAAAACCCTTCCAGTCCGTGTGGTGTTTGTTTCTCTTGAGCATGTTTGGCTTTCTTGTAATGAGCCCGGTCCTTAAAAGGTGCCCAGCAGGCCGGGGAGTGCTTTTGACAATTCCATTCCCCGTCTGGCTGACCTTAATCTGGATTAGTTGATTTTCTTTCCTTGGATTAACAGCCTGTGGTTCAATTAAACTTCACGCAGCCCAACGAGTTTGAATCGGCGTATTACAGAACGCCGCATGGCGCTTCGGGGGCGAAACTGAAAAAGCTCCGGCTTTTTCAGCGTTCCCTCCGAGGGCAGCCTCTGCTGTCCGGCCAAACCATCTGGCCTGGAGAGATTTTTTTGGGTCTATACCGAGTCTTAAGGGCTACCGTGCTATGAAAAGGCATTCCTAGACAATGTGGAGACATGCAGAGAGGCGGTAGCTACAGAGTTAAGAGAGGCTCTCTCTGAAACACACTTAACTATGAAAACATTCCTCAAAAGTAGATTATTTCTTTCTCCTTGATTTAAAGCTTCATGGATTGAAACAAAGAACCATTTTTTTACACTGGATAAGTATGTAAGACGAAAGCACTCCGGAGTGGGGAGCTACCACTCTTAGCCAGTTTTTAGCAAGTTTAGCTCGCTCGATGAAAGTTCAAATAAGCCATCAGCTCACAGCTGTCAAGGTAAAGTGGGCACCTAAACCATCAATCCAAATTATATGTTCACTTTCTTTTTAGACTAGAGTTCCCAGTTAGCTACTTGCACTTGGAGAACTGTGGTTCTTTAGCTTTACACAAACTACAACCAGAGAGTCCACAGTTTGTTTAATTTCTGGACGCGCTGTAAAAACACGGAGAACTTGAATGAGAAACACCTCCTCGATACATAACATTGAGGTGCCCTTGAGGAAGCCACTTAGCCGCTCGTTCGAGCCACAACTGCTCTAATTAAGCGTCTCGTAGCCAACAGTAGAGGGCTGAGCAGCTCCCCAGGTGTGAATCTGTTTGAATGAGAAGCAGACTTCTTTGAATGTCTGCTCAGCGAAACCCTTCTTCTTCTCTGGGCCGAAAGATGAGAATCCAACGGTCCACTGACGATCCGAGCTTCGAGTCAGATGGGAATCACCGTAATGGAAAATAAACCGCTCGCTGTGTGACAGTCTGGTGTGCTAGATATAGAGAAGCATTTATTGTGTTAGAAGCGTCTCATTCTTCTTCTTAACTCTTGGGCTATTGTTTAAACAGGTAGGGATAAACAGTGGTGGCCCAGAGCTGGATTTACTTGAAATCTGAGCTACATGTCAAATGAAAGAGGAGCTCTGGCGTGCAGTGGAAAAATAGAAAGAGGAATTAAGACCCACAGAGGGAGAGACTAGAGGGATGTGCATGTGAGCGGAGGGAATGGAAGGACTTTAGTTTGACTCACAGTGGTTATTAAAGGCTGATATTGCAGATAATAGCAGATTTTTCTTCTTTCATTATCATGCCTTTATTTAGGGATTCCTCAAGAATTCAAGTGTCGTCAAGCATAGAAATAGAATGGACAATTAAACTGTTTTCTGTGGTCATTTAACTGGTACAAAAGAAAACGGGCATTTCTGTGTGTTGTTACGGTGAAAACACAAGTCCAATGTTTGAATCGTCAAGCATCTTAAACAGTAAACAGTAGTTCTTCCTAATGTGATTTAGTTCCTGTTCAAACAGGATGTGCAGGCAGTGTGTAATACAATAAGGGATCAATCTAATTGATAAACCAGTCGGTGTGAAGGCAGGGAAGTGGGATTGTGTGGCTGCAGGGATTGAACCGTCGGTCCAGACAGGAACAACCCCAACAAGATTGTGGTATGATGGACTGCTAAGAAATTTGGCACAGACATTCTTAATCCCAAGAGTATGAACCTTATCTTTAGTGATCCGCTGACTTTTTATAGCTTTGTTACATTCGTCTTATCAGCACTGGACCATTGGTTTCTGAAAAATGAGTGAAAAGGAGCTACTTATCAGTCCATCACTTTGTGACACTGCTGAACAAAAACCAGCAGCACAGCTGAGAGAGGAACTCAAATGAGAGAGAGGAGGGGGGAGGGGGGAGGGGGGGAGAGTGAGGACAGAAAAGGAGCAGAGGGGAGAGACAAGAGGCCCAATTGACTTTAGGGCCTCACTTGTCTTTCTCTGGTCTCTCAATTGCTGCCCTCATTCCCCTTTTCCACTCTCTCACCCCCCCCCCGCCCCGCCCCATCCCCTCTTCTCTTTCTCTGTCCCGTCTCGCCAAGTGGTTGGTTTCGTCCATGCATACCAGGCCTTGGCGGTGAAGGGGGGAGGAGGGGGGAGGGGGTGGGGCGTTGGACGGGTGGAGGTGGAGGTGGTGACTGTTCCTGTCGGTGACTAGATCATATGTGACACTGTAAGCCCTTTTTACCCCGGCGCAGCCCTACTTAAATGCTCTTCTCTGCACTGACTGACACCAGCCAGACGTCCTGCAGCTTAGACCTTCAGAAGCTTTTGTTTCCGCTCCCTGCCCCCCCCCGGATGACGTGCAACCGTCAAACCAATGTTTTGATTTTTTGACGCATCGTCCACGACCGGCCGTACGGCAGCGATGCTGGCTCGGGTCGTGGTCACATGGAGTTTTTTTTTTTTTTGCTGAGTCCAAGTGATGAAAGTGTTTCTGACAGTTTTGTGGGTAAATATTGGTTTCATTACGAGGACTCGTTAAATCTGCCCCAAACACTGACAGGAAAATAAAAGCAGATCTAGTATGAGCTCTACGTTTTTGCCCTTTTGCTTGTTTGTTCTCTGCAAGAACATGTGTGTATTTGTGTTATCCGAAGCGGTTCAGTCCAAACATATCACAGAAAGATTTTGGTTCCGAACACAATCCGCCCTTTCCTGGATTTCCTGCATTGTTTAAAATGTTGTGTAAATGTTGAATTAATATGTCACTTGTCAGGGCTCTGTTTGTGTGTTTGGGGTGTGGAGTGAGTTTAGGATACACTGTATATCTTGTGTTTCATCCCCACATTGTTTGCCACAGATATTGATAATGACTTTTTTTTTGTGTGTTGCTAGACTAAACAAGTCCCTCGCTTGTAAACACCAACTTTGTCAGACTTTGGTGTTCACCGTTTTAAGAAGCCCTTTGTTTGAGTGATGGTTTCACTTCCCAACTCAGGACAGCGTTGTTCTTTTGTTGTCTGAGTATTTCTTTCTGTCAAATTCCAAAATGCCCACAAGTCTTGTTGTCTGGGGTTGCCTGTCCTTTTTTTTGGAGGTAAAAGTCTGGAGAATTTATTTAAACAAGAAGCGATAGAAATGAAGAACAGAAGTTGTCCGCTCTTCGGCTTTTCTTCCCCTGATCCGCAAAATACATGTCAGAGCTGCAGGAAGAGGTCAACTAACAAATGACGCCCTTGTGCTAAACTGGGGGTTTTGACCCCAAAGTATCCAAGGGCTCCCACAATGCAACTGCTGCGAGGAATTAATCATCACCTTCTGACCCCACACGCTGACCCTGTAAACCCTGGAGAAAACCTAAAGGTGTTATGGATGATAGTAGAGGCCGAGAGAAAGGAGGCGGGTAGTGAGAAAAAAAAAAGTCTTCCTCTCACGGGGCGTCTATGGGGCCTTTATGAGTTGACAATTAATAGTCTCTGTAGGTTTCCTGAATGGGGAATTGAGATGAATTGTCTCTTGGCTATTCAGCTGCGTTCAAGCGTGCCGCCAGACAAAAAAATAAGAAAAGAAAAGAAAAGAAAAAAGCGATGGCTGTGAAGGTGAATTACCCATAAGGCTGTTTTTGAAACATTTCCTTTTTGTTTTGCAGACACAGGCCCAATGGTAAGACCCCCATGCACCCACACACCACCGAGTGAAGTGACCATTTTGGAAAGCCAGAAAATCTGCCTAAAGCAGGGCCACTTTAAAAATAGTGATCCTTCAACAGCTCTTCTTACGGCGAGCCGTTTAGCCAGGGGACCGGTGAGGGAAGACAGATCACACTGAGGCTGACATTTTGTTTGTTGGCGTTTGACGGCTGAAGGCGGAGATTGTATTCGCTCATTTCGGTAGCCGCAGAACGACGTGCTTATGCGTCGGTCGCATCGGGTTTACAGACAGTGAGGCATTGATGTTAGGGCCGGGCCGTAAATCACGAAGAGAGTGCCTCAAATTATGTGGAACTCTAAAGGAATGGGGAGAAAGTTCTGGATTGCATCCGTTAAATGCAAAGGATGAGGCTGGGAATTGCCATGAACAGTGGGAGATAATGAAATGTGCGGGCAACATGGGAAGGCCATTGAATTTGTTTTCCTTAATCCGCTAATGATGTCTTAGAGCCCGAGAGTTCGTCTTTGGCCTCAGGATTTCTTCCCATGCTATTTCGTCCTGGAGGCTGAAGTGCATACAAATGGCTTGTTAATTAAGATGGATGGTACTTCTAAAAGGCCCATCTTCATGATAATAAGAGAGAGTTAAACATGTGAAGCCTTGTAAGACCTCCTTGTAGTGGCGAAGTGCATGTGGAGGTATGTGCGCCGTGTGACGGGGGGGTGGGGGAGGGTAGGGGTGGTCTTACCATCACACATGTATGAATGAGCATGTCATAGCCTACCGTGTGATTGGTGCACAGTTTAGCATTTTCATCCATTTGTATCTGTGTGTGTGTGAGAAAGAGAAAAGAGGGCCAGAGCTATCTCAGGGCCCTCCAGTCTGTTTCCATGAATGGCCCTCAGCGGGGGGAAACTGTCCCTCATTGTCAAGTCATTTGGCAGAAGTCTTTTTTACGCCACCTCATGTTAAATTCATCAACATTGCTCCATTTTTTTTCGTTTGCATTTGCCCTTCAGAATGTCTTCAGATCGGGTTTTCTTGCCAAGCTGGTTCCTGCCGAGGCCTAAATGACCGCGGCAGATGTATGGTGCGCCAAAAAGAGCAAATTCTTTAATGACGATGAAGCGAAATTTAAAAAAAAGAAAAGGTGCTTTCTTGGCTCAGGAATAACCAAGTTGACTTGTGATGTCAAGCAGTATTTCTAAGAGCGTGACTAGGCTGCATTAATCAATTTGGCCTCTAGGGACGGAAGAACTCAGAAGCAGGCTGACAGAATGGCTTCTATAAAGTTGCTACGGCTAATGAATTAGGTACCGAGCCTACTGACACATTATTATTCCTCTTAGCTCTGGTTTGGTCGGCTCCATCTCCTGAGAAAAATATCCGACTCTTTACCTTGCTAACATGTAACTAACTTTGCTTGTCTGCCGTTTGGCACTAGGAAGAAGGTGCTCGGTAGGTTTATCAGAAGTTTATTTGCAGAAACCAGCTGCAGTAGATGGATGTGTAAACTGTTTTTGATCTGGAGAAGTTACAGCCCATAACTCCCCTTAAAACCCCAAATTGTTGTTTTCACATTTCTGTTTATCTTTCCAGTTTTCAGCTAAATTAAGCTAACCACTTCCCTGCTCTTGCTCCGTACATGCTATTTGATCTAACTCTTAGTAAAAACACAAACAAGCATATTTGTCATAATGCCAAACTAGTACAGGGTAGAGTGCTGCAGGGATGACGTATTTGTGTAGGACAGTCTGGAATTTAACATCTTATTAGTTCCCCCGACAAAAAGCCAATGGGATCTTTTGGGGATTATTGCAGAACAAAAAGCTCCGTGGCAAACAAAAGTTTATGACACTTACACGTTCAGCAAGATAATCTCCACAAATAAACAGGACTTTCAGGATTTTTTAAGCGTGAATGCAATCGCCAGAAGTAAAAAGCTAAAGGTCGATTAATGTTCGCCGTGATGACGTTTTGTTAGTGTCATTTGGCTACTTGTTAGCATCTGCCTTTTTTTATGACACGTAAAATTCACCAGAGGGGTATTTACTGACAAATTGTAGAACAAAACGTTCACATCTCTTCCGCTTATGTTAACCACGGACCTTATTTCAACCAAAAAAACCTGAAAAACACATTGACCTGCAGCACTCTATTGCCTATTCTGATGTTTGCAGGTTTTATTCCAATCAAAATATATAATATCATCAAAGTGCAACGAACTGCATCCAAACTTCTCTCCATTGTTCCATGTTTTCTCTTAAGCTACTATTTTACTTTTAGTCTGATCAGCAGGAGCTTTTAGTGGCAGTTGGGCTTCCTTTTGGAGCACAGGTCAGCCACAATATCAACTACTGCATGACCCCCCCACCCGTTCACACACTCAAAACACCATTCCCATTCCCACCCCCACCCTGTTGCTCCTCCCACCATTAATGTTTGCAGGGGTTTTTCACATAAACAGGGGCTGCTGGGGGTTTCACACAACAATCCGAGGCCTGTTTTGGATTAAAGCTGGTTTCTACACCACCCAAACACACAAGCACTTACATTCCTGACTCGCTGTCCTCCACTCATACTTGTTTAACTGAAGTAAACAGCAGTTACGTATCATCTTTTTAGAATTCTCACCTCAGCATTTGTATTCACAAAGAGCTCCGCCAGCCATTGATGTGTTCAGTTCAACTTCAGTTCACTAGATTAATGGAAAACTGAACTTTATGACATTCTTGCAGGGCGTTGACAAAACATTGGAAACAAATAAAATGGATTGAACCTAGTCACCAACAAACAAGTAGACAAGGAAAAGTCTGGGAACAACATTTCCTTTGAAGCTCTCTGAACTCCCAACCCTATCCATGATGGAAACCAGATCTAACGAATTGATAATTAAATCAGCCACAAACAACATTACAGTAGGCTAATTATTTAACCTTCGTTAATTTCTAGGTTACGGAATTATCTTGCTGCTACGGGGGAGAGATGTCATCTCCGATGTGACTTGATAATAATTAGGTCAAATCCAGACTGAGATGCTTTGCTAATGCGTCTCTTCATACAGCACCAAATCTCATGCATTTATCACTCGTTGACAGAAACTATGAAATGGTTGCCATAATAGTCTTTAAAGCCTCTCGCAGATCTTGCAGAAGTCTTGGAAAGCAACCTTGGCTTTAGATGAAAATGCCTGATATTAACATTTATCTGTTAAAATCCCACTGAGTGCTCATGCTGAGCCCTTTGGAACAATCTCCCCGTTATTTACATATATTTATGCTGTCTCCAGACAAATAACTTCAACATTTGCATCAAAAGAAGACAATACTTTCTTGGACATTACCAATGATTGAAGACTCAAATCTCTTATTTAAGATCATAGCTGTACCGCAGTGGAAAAAAAGATCCAATAGTGAAATATACTCACTCCCTTTCAGTGTGTTGAATGATTGATGTATTATCCTGTTAGCTATATATTTTTTATGTTGTAAGTGGCGCTGAGTCTGACTACTTCATTATACTTCTGGAGAGTTTAAGCTGTAGCAATGTGTTATATCGCAGCTGTCGGATGAAAGGCGAAGCTTGTGTCTCCAATTTGGGGGATTTTCCCCCCTTCCGTATCAGTTGAAGGATTACATGTTTCTCTACGGGCTGGAAAACGTTCTCTTACCTCTTATCCTTTGTAAAGATGCGTCGCCATCAAGGTTTGAAAAGCTGAGATTGTTATCTGAAAACTGCAAATGAGCTTATTTCATGTTGAATGTAAAATGTTTTTCACCAAACTAAGCCATCAGAAGTAGGAACAGATGTACGATATTTTGATCTGAAATGCAGACAAGCAACTGTAAGAAGTGTCCAAAAATGGTAATACGCATTGAATCTGTAGGTTTTTACTACCAGACATTGTTAAAAAATCTGAGAATTGTTGTATTTTTGATCTATTTTTAGGTTTTTAGGGTCTTGGTCGCTCCCCTTTCCATGGTCTGCATGATTTGAATGCCGTAATTGGAGGTAATTGTGGAGAGAGCGCAGCGATAAGGCCGTAGACTCACGCAGAGTCAGTGGCACCAACACCGATAGACGGCTGACTCCAGTTATGGTCTCCTTCCATTCTTTAAGAAGTCCCCAAATAAGACAGATAACTGATAAAAAAGAAAATACATTTCCCTTCTTGCATCTTCAAAGCATGCTTTTCACAAATAGGCTAATTATTTTTGTTTTTTACCTTTCATCTCACAAGGAGAAAAATGCTTGTTTTGATGTTCTTCTAACCTCTTAATCCAGGGATACAGAACACGATGCATTTAATAGGCTATGGTAATTTCGGTGATGGCTTTGAATTGTGCTCGGGCTTCAAGGAGAGCTAAATCTTGTCTCCCCTCCATTAATTCTACTCTGATCTTGCACAAGGTCTAATTAAACTTTCCAACTAACTCTCTCAGGTAGGAATAAGAGGGAAAGAGTTATGGCTGTTTATAGTGAAGAAGAACCCCAGTTTGCACCGCTCATGGCCCCGGATGCTGGCGCCATTAAAATCGGCAATCTATCATGATTTGTTTCCACTCCCGTGTGTGAGGAGATGTCTGCGGGCCCAGAACCTCTATGAAACAATACGCTGGTCCAGATGACCCGTTGGGATTATTCGTTCTGTTGGATTATGTGTCCCGCAAGAAGTGCTCGGAGGGAACCTCGCTTGGCAAAGGGTTTGCAGGGGGCCTGAAGGGGCCTGCTGTAGACAAACAATCTCTTAACAGTTGGTGAAGTGGTCCGCCGAGAGGACAGTGATCCCCTTTATTGAAACCACTTGCTCGACATTGTCTCTCCTCTCTCCCCCCTTGTTGGTAACATACAACCGAGGTGCTTTGTGATCGTTTGCAGGCTCTCCTGTTTTGTTTTGTCTGTCTCTTTCTCTTACTCACTCTTGTTTTTTTTCTTTCCATGGGCCTGCAGATGGTTTTTTTGGGGGGGGACTCCAGGGGTGGGGGGGTATGATCGTATCCTGACTTCTCTCTTGCACAGTGCGCTGAGGTTTGGCCGACGTCCAGCTTTGTCTGCTTTTTTCCCGGGCACATTCCCATCCCCGGCACGCTCAGATTCCTGTCTCCGGAGCGCGCATGCACTCCGCCGAGCCCGACGACTGCGGTCGGAAGATGAATTGCTCTGCAGCCAGTTGTTTGACAGATCGAGCCAGTCGCGATTGTACACGTGTTAAAGAAACCGTACGGAAGAGATCTGTTTGACCTTGTCTCAATTATTCAGTTGCGTTTCCTTTTGTTGTGAAAAGACTGAGCTGAGATGGCACTTTTACCAGCGTCCTTGACCCCTCAGAACTCCCCATAAAGAGTCAACGACGTTCTGTCTAAACAGTTGAAACAGCCACAAGTAGGGGTAGGGAAGGAAGTGAAGATGTAGTGAAATAATAATGGTCTTTGTCCGCACATCTCAGGAGATTGCGGGGAATTCATTTTGTTGAATATGGTGTTTTATCCCCCACTTTACATTTCTCTCCTTATACAGCAGAGCATTCATCAGATGTGCGTGGATCACGCCACACGGTTTTCAGATTAAGCAATGCAAACACAGACACGAGAGTCTGGGCTTTTTCTAGACGGTCGGTAATCCCTCTTCAACGTTTAGAGGAGGACATTTACCAACACAGTGGCTGTTAAATAGAGCTGGAACTTAGTATGATTTTCCAATGTGCAGGGAGTTACTGTAGTTAATTAATACTTTGCCAAAGCAGTTGTCTGAATCATTTGGGACATCCTTACCGACCTGCTTTGGTGCGGCTTTTGGAAGGTTATGCAGGCGGCGGTTGGAAGTAGGTTGGATGTCACCTCTCCGTCTGCACATGAGAAGGCCCAGCGATGACTCTCTTGCTCCTTTGGAGACACACAGCAGTTGGAGCCTTTTTTTGTATTTTTCTGCTTCTGTCGGAATACTCTGCTAACCAGCCCAAGCTGTACCAGCCTGCGACTCGGTCACGGGCCTCACGTTACTCAAGGCCCCAGCTGAGCCATCAGACCGACGTAACCTTAGATAACCATTGTGTCATTTTAAACAAACAGTGCATCACACCTCAGATTGGATTGTGTTTGGTTATTTACTTATTATACGTCGTGGAATCTGTACAATCGTTCTCTTTCATGGCATTGCAAAAATTCCTTTGTGCCATTTAGCTGTTCATGCTGCGCCAAAGCCTGACTGATTCCTTCTAACAGCAAATGATTCTGGCTCTGTGATGAAGCGATATATTTGGAATTGCTTCGTGATCCCAGTTTCTTTGCCACATTGGGTGCAACTCCGCCTCACGTGCACATGATGCAAAGTGGAATCGTTCAATCTGGAAGGTCAAGTATAACGAGAGCTGGAAGTCGCCCCAAACCTTGACCCCGAGTCGTCAACAGCATCTAATGAGACATTTAATCATTTTGAAATGATCGTTTCCTGCAGGAGGCGCACCCTGCTCCAGTTTTTATGATCAGATGAGCTCAACATTTACAGGCCAACTGTTGCATCAGTTGCACTCAGTTCACTTTTTTTTTTTCCTGCTTTTGGACGAAATGTCTGTGTTAATAATGTGAATTTCAAGCTTTTTACTCAAAAGTTTGTGGTTTTCAGTGAAGCACTAGAGCCGGTACTGTATTACTCATCTGTAATGCGAACCATTCCTCTCTTAATTAATCAGACCCTCGACCGGTTATTAGAAATAACTGAGTGGGTAACGGACAAAATATGTGTTCATGGGATTGTGCTCAAATGATAGATCTCTCGCTCTGTGTCTGCAGAGGTCTTGGCCGAACTGAGACGTTTTTTTTAAGTGGGAACATGAAAACTTTTGCTACTTCCTCTTTTTCAGATGTAGGGAAAATAGCAACGGTTGTTTGCGCTCTGGGACGCAGGTGATGCTTTTACCTTCAGCTGTAACTCACTTCGGATATTACAGTGTGTTGGATGGAGAAGTTATTTTTGGTATATTCTGTTACTCTTGAGGTGAAGTGTCTGTACTTTGATGTCTGCTTCACTTCCACTTTCCCTTTAACAGCATGTGAACGAATGATACAGCGATACTTTTATACTTTTGTTTTAAAGGTCAGTTTACCCAAATTACAAAAACACAGTATTTTCTCAGCCTCGCTTTTGGTATTGTATGCCTATTCTCCTTTAAAACCTCCATCCTGATACAGTTGAGGTTAATGGAATTTCATTTGCGCTCCTCAAAGCATTAAAAATGACACTTAACCACAGCATTTCTTTCCAAAATCAATGTTTTGGTTACTCTTTGGTCATAATCCACAGACCTCTCCCTCAACAGTTTTCATACGGAATATTTCTTTGCTTGGAAGTTCCTTTGAGCTCAGTGCAATATTCAAAATAACCAGGTCATTTTTTACTGGAAAAACAAGTTGCTGTAGAATTTTTCCCATGCTTTGAGCATAACAAAAAAAATATTTTTTAACCCCTTTTAAATTGGGGTCACTGCTGAAATTCCAGATATCTCAAAATGTCGGCACATAAAAACCAAGCTGCACGGCTAGATACTACTGGAGGTGAGTGGAAAAGTACGCCTTTTTGAAAATATGTCTGAACTGAGGTTTTAAATGTGAATTCTACGAATGGGAAAGGATACTAGATTACATAACGTAGACTCAGACAACTAAATTATCCCACCTGTCAGTACTGCCTTCATCATCCAAGCTCTGGTGAATTCTGTGACAAGATCAATTTATCGCAGCTGAGTATGAGCTCTATTCTCCGACCTGTTGGACAAATACCTTCCATCACTTAAGGTCTCATAATCGACAGCGCTCAGGAACCACTTGACGCGTGAATCATTCATACCTCTCCATAAATAATACAACTCTGGCAGCCAGTTGGCAGCCCCTGCAACTTGAAACAGTAGTTCGTGAAACACAATCTATTACCTTGTAAACTAATGTGTTTCACCTGCCTTGGCCGGGGCGTCTGGGTCCGCAGGTAGAGGGAACAAAACCTCTCTTCCCCCTTCTCTCATCCCTCCCCCCCCCTCATGACCTTGCTTCTTCTTCCTCCGATGAATTTTTCACCAAAGCTCTTTGATATCTTCCCGTCCCGTGGGAGCCTGGGTAATGCAAACGGGAAGCGTGAAGCGTAATTATTTCTCAAAACTGCACTTCTACCCTAATTAGATCACTCCTCTGAAGTGGGCCTTGCATTATTTACACATCAAGGGGGACACACAGGGCGGGAGATAAATATTCATTGTTTGTTGACTTTGCCCCGGTCCCTGGGCTCGGGCGCGAGTTGAGTCGAGAGCCGCTGTCATTGCGGCTCGTTTGTGTGCGACTTTTGCATCGCTGGTGCCCGGGACATAATCTGTCTTGTTCTCCTGTAATTATCTCCACTCATGCAGACACCGAATCGGAGTCGGTTTAATAAGTGGACAACATCCTCGTCCTGGCACAAGCAGATCAGATGAATTAAGTGTTCGGTGACGGGTTTTAATTGTGACCTTACGCATGCAGATTTGCCCGGCTGCAGGCTGTCATCATGGCAGTAAACAGCAAGGAGCATATTTTATTCAGCCAGACTCTGACACCATTTCAGCTCCCTCAAGCTTTTTGTTCTGGGTCATCTTTAATGAACTGAGCTTTTTTTTTTACCAAAGGAGTCTATGGCAACTATTACGAAGAGTTTCCTGCTACTGTTCGGCTGCAATCCACATTTCTGGGACATGTGGAGTCTGCTTTTCCTGTCAATAGCCGGGTTTCAATAGGCTGCTGTATCTGACCCCCCCACACACACACACACCTCGGTGGTCATACGGCCTTGAGGCCTATTGTCTGCTCTATAAATGCCCGCTGGGAAACTCTTGTTGCCTCACAAAGCTGCACCCATTGTAGACTTTTGACAACTGTTCTTTTGCTATTTCCTATTTCATCTCACTGACGCGTAGCTTCATCTGTGTGTGTGTTTCAGAGGGGGAGGGGGGATTGCGAAAAAAGAGAGGTTGGGGCATCTTGTGACGCCTGGCACTAGAATAATTACCATAATCACTGTCAACATTAATGGAGATCCTATCACTGGAGAATTTAAACATGGCTTTTCCATATTTATAGAGTCAATAAACAGAGAACGCGCAGCAAAATGTCTGTTATGATTCAAAAAGCGAGCCGTGTTTACCGGCTTTGAAATGCATATTTGGGTTAGTGAATGAGGCGGAGGGGATCGCAGTTTTAAGTTGTGGGATATGAGTGGAAATGTAATATCGTCACACTAGACACAGAGCATCTGAAACCGTAAATGTCTCACTCTCACTGTCTCCGGGGTTTCCACTTTCCCTCAGACATTTGCACAGCTGAGCTTAACTGCCTCTCCGTCCCGCTATAGGTGGCTGGTTCAAGTAGGTTGGTTTGATTCCAATTAGAACTGTAGCAGTAAATGAGATTGGACATACAAAGCATTACTCTTATATTGCTCTTGTAGTAGGGTGGGATTATAGGGATCTGTGCAGGCCAGTCAAATTCCTACAAACTGGGAAAGTAATTTCCCTAAGGACCTGGCTTTGTTGCATTTGGGGCATTGTCATGTTAAAACCGGAAAGGGCCACAAAGTTGGAAGCACACTATTGTCTAAAATATTTCATGCTGGAGCAATAACATTTCCCTTTATCTAAACTAAGGGGCCTATCCAAAACCATGAACAGCACAAACAAAGGGATGTGGAAAGGGTTGTCCACATACTTTTGGACTTGTAGTATATTTACCGCAAACCAGCATGGCAACGAAGGGTTCTCCAAGTGCGGTGAAAGAACTGTTGGGGATCCTTAAGTTGGCTCACAAGATCTTTTTTTTTGTAAAATGAGGAAAAGTTAAATGCCACTTTGATTTACTTAAAATCATATCATTGATATAAACAATCAATCTAATCATAGGTTTCACTCTTACCACTGCTGTGTCTGTAATACATTTAGGTTATCAGCACAAGTCTCACTATATGGGACAAAGTTTATCTTCATGGGGGGTCTGCGGTCTACAGTAATGTGTGTTTATTTTGGTTTCTAAGACATGAAAGTGAAAATCCCAGAGCTGCAGTTAGTTTGCTCTACTGTTACACTCAATGTAAGTCTCTATGGAAATAAGCCTCAAGTCAATTTGTAAATTGTACAATTTCCATGATCTCCAGTGACAGTAGGGTATATGAGTTCTACCCACAATACAGTTATCTTGATATAGTAGTTCATGGGAGTTGATGTGAGCTATTGTATCTGGAGCAGAACTACTACTACGGTAGCCTATCAACACACACATGTTCTTGTTTTTTCTTCAGCGTTCTTCTCTGAGTAAGTTTAATACATTCATCTCTAATTAAAAATGTTTAGATATGTGATTTATAAATATTTTACCACCTCAAATCACATGAATTTAATAGTGTTTAGGCGGAGATTTAAGTGACTGCTACCCCGCTAAGCTAAGCTAGGCTAGGCTAGTTTTGGTTTGTCTTTTTCCTCCATTATGATTACATTTAGTTAGGGATTGGTTTATATGGTTAAAACAAACTTAATTACTAAGGCGTTGGAGCATCGATGATTCATTATTTACTTACAGGAAACAAGTAGGTCACCAGCCTTAACTAGCCGATGTGCGTTCAGATGCTACAATGATAATAATTAGCTTTGCTGCTACTATGCTAAGCTAGGATAGTTACCCTTATGGTAGAACTCGTTTTTCTGGTATTACTTCCTTTCTCCATTGTTATTACGTTTAGTTACTGTTTTGTTTATGTGGTTTAATAAACATAATAACTAACGTGTTGGACCATCAAAATTGATAATTCAGTGACAGGAAACAGGTATGAGGTGGGTAAAATAGCTTTAGCTAACGCTATCTCACCAGCTAGCCTTAACTAGCCGGTGTACAATGATTACAGAACATTGCTGCAACTCTGCTAAACTAGGCCAGTTAACTTTAGCTACCTATATTATCTATATCATTTTTTTCACCATAATAATTACATTTACAGTAGCTAGTGCTTTAGTTTATGTAGTATTCCAAACTCAACCGAGGTTTTGGTATTTCAAAGGTATAATTGTTATACAGTAAAACCAATGTCAAAAGATTGTGGTCCTAAAGAGCAGACTATTCTACTAATAAATCGAAATAAATGATCTTTAAGAAAAACAATAAACCCGTCTCCTTAGTTTTGACCTTTCAAGTCAATATACCACACTTCATCATTTCAAAGCTTTTACTCTCCAGCCTCCCTTCTTGTACAGCTTCTTCATCATCTGAAATCCAAGAAGATTTTTTTTTTCGTCTCATTGCAGCGATCTTAACAGCTGTAGCAGGCCGAGTGAGGCCGAGTGAGGCCGAGTGAGGCAGAGCTTTAACTGTGGTGTTTATTCTTCCTCTGCAGGTGGAGATCACGCTGCAGGACGTCAACGACAACCCGCCTGTTTTCCCTAATGATATCCTCGATGTGACCATTGAGGAGAACGTCGGAGACGGCTTCAAGATAATGCAGCTAACAGCCACGGATGCCGACAAGGTAATGACTCCCCGAGTTTCTCTTCTGTCTGACAGTGTTTTTGCTCTTTTCTCTGCCCGTTTTCCACTCCACTGCTTTCCGAATAGATATCCTGGGAGTGATTTAAATTGAAAATAAGCTCTCCCTTTTTTTCTCCTACAGTGTAGAAAACCACTATAGATTCAAATGGGATTTTGAGGCCAACGCAGCTGTCAATAATGGAATAAAGTCGACATTTAGTATCTTTAAGTTGGATGGTTTTCATGCCAAAAAGAAAAACTGCTGACATTCAGGGCAGAAAAGCCATTGAAACAACATTAAGATCATGAAAGTTATTATGTGCACATTTACAAGTTCAATGTGGGAAGAGAAGGAAGGCACAGGAGGAGTTTTAGAGGTTATAGTTATTAGGTGGACAAAAAACATATAATTGGACCAGGGGTGAAATAATTCAGTACAGTGCAATTAACTGGCACAGTGACACAGGGTGGCCGAGACAGATTGTGCTCCTTTCACCCTCACACAGCAACACAAACACATAGAACGCCACTTTGAATCAATCTGTCTTCATACATTTTTCTCCTCTAGACACACACTCACACACACACACACACACACACACACAGAATTGTCTCTGTCCGTCTCATGTTGACGTTATCTGAGACGCGTCGAGGCCACCGGTGTCACGGAGCCTGGAGGAGAACAGCCAGCGATTGATTTTTTTTGGGCCTGCCGCTCTGATAGTCCCTCCGCGGCCACCATAGTTCACGTTACATCACTCTCAATTAGTTAAAGGCTCCATCTCTAGCTGCTTTAGGCAGGATGTGGACATCAAATCCTGCAGTGAGAGAGACGCAGGGCTCTGCCGGCATCTCCAAGGTCTGCGGTCCCTCACCCAGAGCCAAAGGACACAATGGAAAAAGTCGGGTCATAGAGGGGAGAGAGATTAGAAAAGAGAGAATATGGACTCGAATTTAATGTTAATTTATGAGGCCACACGTCTTTTATTGCACAGCTGTCGCCTCGGCCCCAATTCTCTTCACTCCGAATGTGAGAAAAGTCGTCGTAGAAAGTCCTCACTCCTGGCCACTTTCCTTTTGTCAGAATACTCTGCTGACTGTAAATCTCGGCCCTGGAAGCAGGTCAGTCTTTTATTAAGGACATCATTTGATTATTTTTCTGGTTTTAGCGCCAAAGCATTCAGATCTTTGATCTTGAGCACATATGGTGTTGAAATTAAACTGTGCAGTCGTTCACTTTTCCCTCATATCTTAGTGTCAGCCATAAGAAAATTAAGCATTCATTTGTGCATGCACACAGGTGTGAATATAAAGTCTCGATCGATTTAAAGAACTCGTTGAGGAGCAACATTTTGCTTCCTGGATTCAAATGCAAAAGAAAAGCATCCAGACACTTAAAGAGAATGTAGAGTAGCCTTTTCTTCTTTTTTTTTTTTTTGAATTACGGATTCTAGAGATGTTTACTCCAAAACTTCAGTGCTGCCATGAATAGGTTGCTAAATAGAAGCCTGTACTTCATTCCAGCTCTCACTCGGAGCCAGATACGAGGCCAGCCAAGTCTTTGCCCACATCCTTACGCAGGAAACTTAAGTTGCGCTGACACCGAGCGTACGGAACGCTCGTTGAGAAATCCACATGTGTGAGCCAGCGCAGAGTAGCCAAGAGTGCAAGCTGTTGGCCAGCTGACGGGGCTGAATTCAGACATCGGTAATGATCCCTTCCAATTTAACAGTGCTACATGTGGGATTCATGTGTGAGGGTATTAAAATGCTGTTTCTAGGCATCCGGTTTTCGCTATAGGTCCGTTTCCAGCCCCAAAAGAGAAGGAAGAGGTTGAAAGAAAACCAATATAAAAGTTAAAGCTCTTTTTGTCTCATGCAGGCGAGGCCTCTCTGAAAAAAAATGTTTCTCACCTCATTTGAAAGAAAAGACTGTGAAGGTTTTATTAGAATTCTGACCTTATGTGGAAAATATGCCACAGGTAAAAAGAAAACGTACTTAATGAAGAAAAGTGCAACAAATGGCTGTTTTAGGAGACGGCCTCTGAAAGTGAGCGTAGCCCTCAAAGTGAACGGTAATGTGTTCCAGAGGCTCACACGCCCACTCAAGGTATATTTCAAGACACTTTTGTTTTGCAGTTGTGAATGCGTCGTGCAGCCGGTTGGTCCGCCTCTTTTTCAGGCTTCATGTTCAAGGCGTCAGTGACAACACGTTGCTTGTTTTTCAGGAGTCTGTATTATGATTGGCTTGCACACGCGCTCGCTGCTGTTGCATACAGGAAGCCTCACTATCCCCGCCGGCGCTGTCTGCTTCGCACCACTCACTTCTCATACGAGCTGCTCGCTCCCAAAAACCACTCATCTGCTAAATGAGTCTCCTTCTGCCCCCCCTCGACCCCCCCAACCCTCCAAACAACCAAAGCTGTAAAGTAGTCAAACTCTTTAAGTGGAGGTCAAGAGGGCACAACCACCGTGTACGTAAGTGTGTGAGTGTGTGTAGGATCTTAATTACTTATGTTAGTTTAGCAAAGAGAGAGGGAGGAATTAGTGCGTTAACACACAGATATTTGTGTGAGTGCGTGTGTGTGTGTGTGTGTGTTGGACTGGGGTCTAGATGGATCCCCTGCTCGGCCTCTCCCCACCTCCCTTGCTCTGCCTTTGAACCCTATCAGAAAATTAATTGGCAAAACCGCGGGTGTTGGGTTCCGGCCTGCAGCCCAGGTGGCTGATGGGATTGCCAGATCTGGAGCCACTGATTGATGACAGCAGGGTAGTTAGATGAGCGGGGCCTCGCTCCGTTCCTCCTGGTCCCCCCTCTCCTTCTTTTTTTTTTTCACTGGGCCTGGATCTCTGACCGGGGTCTCTGGTAATGCAATGAGAGACAGGGTCAAGAAGACGGAGGTTTTACCCCGTCGTAAAAAACCGGCCACGGGAAAGAGATAAGAGCGAGTCGTGAACTTGGCCTCACGATATTGACTCCCCTGTAAAGCTTTTGGCGAACTGCCGTGTCTAGACCTGTTGGTTTTATGCACAAAGTCTGTTAAACATAGAAGGGAAAGCCATTTAATTTGCCTCTGTGACGGACAGAATTTATTCCTTTTCTGGTCCGTTCCAGAAATTATATGAACCTGCGATGCCTGTATCCATAAATTATACTTTTACCATTCCACATACTGTGGTCCCTTTTAAAAAGAATGCCTTGGTGTAAATCTATCTCGGCTCAATGTGTTCAACTGTATTCTTAAAAAATATAGCGCCTCGGGAAGCCGTGTGAGTCCATTTTTCATTGGAAACCGCACAAGGGTGCACTAGCGTCAGAAGGGGCAAAGATGCGAAGCACCGACGAGCAGCGCGCCAACGGGGAGTTGAGAACTTCATGCAAACGTCCTGAAATAGCACTTGTGTTCCCACGGAACACTGCTCAGTTCAGGAGGCGGCTCGGCAAATACATGCCTGAGAGCTACAGATTAAGTGAGAAGCGAGAGACAACATGACTGCGTGCACACAGTTTATGTTAAACGCAGTTCGTTGTGAGAGCGCCATTGTCCAGCAAAGGCAGTAAATGTGTCGACATGCAGAGACAGAAACAAGCTTAATGCAACGCCTCTCTGTTTAAGCCTTTCCATTGTCCAGGCAGGATCAAAAAGCACCACACAGACATCAGGCATAGCTGAAAGAGTCCCTTTTAGCTTGGCTCTTAACCGGCTGTAACCGGAACCTTATCTGGCTGAATAGCAGTAGCTTTTTTGATGTTTCTTTTTTTATCAGAAGACACAGAGTGAGACAGTTGTCTGATCTCTGATTGTCCCCGGCACAAATATAAATGTCAAGCTCTGTCGTCGGGGCCCATTCAGTTGTCATATCGCGTTCGGTCCGCCTCTCCGATTCCAAAGCCTCTCGCTATAGCGATCACATGTGTCACGGCGCTTGTACTCGTCCAAGGTAACAGGGGATCTATTAGTTGCATTTATAGAGGAACACTATAGCCCCCAAAAAGTTCAAAGACTGAGAGCGTTCAGCTTCTGCTCCTTTTTTCTCTGCGTATGACCTCTCCTCTTCTGTTTAAGCTTTATGAATGAGACATTTTATATTACATTATGTGATTTAAGATGTAAAAGTCGTGTGTTTTTGACATATTTCAGAGGTTAGAGTGTTTAGAGTTGCTGCAGTGTTAAAATATCCTTCATATCAAGTATTTATTGTTTCCCTGACTGCTAAAAACAAGCGAAGAAATCTACCACTTTAGTGACATCATCTCAACCTCTGTCCCGCACAAACACATTTTATTGGATCCCAATTTTCAATTCAATATTTTCAGAGAGTAACTTATTACTTTTATGATACTTGACCTTATGAGTCTTTTTTAAATGATTTATAATGTGTTCTAAGTTTAATTATACAGGGCTATCAATAGATTATAAAGCATTAAAAGTATAGAGTTTATAATGCATTATAGACATGGGCGCCATAGAAAGTGTTACCAAAATAATCATACTGCACTTTAACTTTATTTAATGAAAAAAAAAAAATTTTAGTGTTTAATAATTCACGTGAATGACTTGGCAAGATGAGGGTGTTTCTGTTTTCTTTCACCACATTCTCTTGTTAGCATGTTTGTGCAGGACTTGAAGTTATTCATGGAGTTTGTAGTTTGCTTCTTGTTTGTGCGGGTCAGCTGGGTTTAATCCCTTCACATGCGTTTCCTCTTGTCTTTATTTGTGATCTGTTGCACGGCCTCTTTGACACCTGAAGCCTCTCCTTCATGGAGTGTCTCTGTGAAGAAGCGTTTCATTCATGCTACACACGTAGGCTGTCTGATCTGCAGACGTGACATGCTAACATGTGCTGTAAACTCATTTCCTACCCGGTTAGAGTCGCTTTGATACTCGTAATCACGATGCGCTTCCTCTTTGTGGCCCGAGTTCAGCAAAGTGCATCTAACTTACTGGCCCCTTGTTTTACTCTGAACACTGATAAACACGTTTAGAAAATGTACAGTAGCCAGCAAATATTGAATTAAAGTTTGGTTTGTTGCTCGCAATGAGGTCAGTCAAAACACAAATGTTGATTCCACTGTTAGGTTTGTGGTTTTGTGCAGTAAACATGCTGATTCAACTATGCAATGTTACTTAAATTAATTTCAGTTACAAACTTATAATATCACGTTTTCTGCCTTCGCCTCAGGGTCCCAATGCTCTCGTGACGTACACCATCATCAGCGGGGCAGACGACAGCTTTCGGATCGACCCCGAGTCCGGTGATCTGATCGCCACCAAGAAGCTGGATCGGGAGCGCCGTTCGAAGTATTCCCTTCTGGTGCGGGCGGACGACGGGAAACAGTCGTCCGACATGAGGCTGAACATCACCGTCAAGGACGTCAACGACCACACGCCCAAGTTCTCCCGGGCCACGTATTCCTTCGATATCCCCGAAGACATGGCGCCGGGTGAGGTTTTAGTGTCAGTCAGCAAAGCGTCCAATTGCAAACTAAAACACACTGACAATGCATAGACGTTGTGGGTTCAGACAGGCAGTGTTTTTGTGCTCTGCAAAAGCTCTCAGACCGCTCTGTTAAGCTCATCAAGATCTCAAATGATTAGGAGCAGCGTCTTCAGCAGTTTATAAGAGTATCTGTTACAAAAATACTTTTTAGTTTTCAAAGAACATTTTAATAAGAGCGTTGTAGCTCTCCCAAATCCTCTGTACCTTCCTTAAGGGGGGAATTAAAAGAGTTTAAGAGGTCAAAGGAACAGTAACTGATATTTGATTTATATGGAAATCTATCAGCGACCGGCAGGATTTGCAATAACACTGACAACTGTCTGGCACAGCTCCTCTGTCCCGCTCACTGCTACAATCACAAGAAAGAGAAAGAAAGTTTGGAAAATGACAGAAGAATGTCAGGTGGGGATGTAATCAAGATATGATTATATAAATATACTAATAAAAACACCTAATCATTAGCTGTTATAGCATTATTTTTCATCTGTACATTATCAGTTTAATACCAGGGATTGGCTTTGGTTCAGGCTGAGTTAAAAAAGCGAAGCTGGCAGAGTGATCACGGAGTCACTGGTATTAATAAACAGCCCTAATGACCCCCTGTAGAAATATTAAAGTCATTCTGTTCTATGGGGCAGTAAAGTCTAACTTCTCGCCTCTGTGTTACAACCCGTCCGACTCTCGCAGGCTCCATCGTGGCGGCGATCTTGGCCAGCGACTCTGACTCGGCGGTGAACGGAGAGGTCACCTACTCGCTGGAGGAGGACGACGAGGACGAGGCGTTCCTGCTGAACCCGGTGACGGGCGTCTTCAACGTGACGCGTCCGCTGGACTACGAGACGCAGCAGTACTACATTCTGACGGCGAAGGCCCGGGACGGCGGGGGCCAGGCCAGCACAGTCAGAGTGTACTTCAACGTCCTGGACGTGAACGACAACCCGCCCGTCTTCAACACCACCGTGTACAGCACGTCGGTCTCTGAGAGCCTGCCGCCTGGATCCAGCATCGTGACTGTCGGGGCCAGTGATGCTGATGATGGTACGTCGATGGGAAATTATGAGGGAGATGGAATTTAAAGAACACAAAACAAATATTTCTGTTATTTGGCAGGATTTTTAACTGCTGAACAATAAGTTCAGAAATGACTTTAGCGATATTTATCAGGCTCTAATAGATCTATAGTCAGTAAATAGGAGATGCATTATTCCACTATTTAATCACTCTTGGCTTGTTGCCTTGCTTTTATCATTTATGCATTGATTTTAACATTTTATCGGAAAAGTAGCTGCTTAATCTATTGCTTCTTGAGGCTTTAATATTAATATTATTAATACATTTTTATTAGATCGTAAGGTTAGTTGACAAATCGACATTTGTTAAACATCACAATTGTCAGAAAAGACTTTCCTTCATGATTTTACCACTAAAATCTCAAGAGACCAAAAATAAATGTTGTTTTTTTTACTATATTTAGAAACATTCGGCAACACATCCAAATCAGGAGAAGTTGAATTCGTGCAAGAAAAATATGTCAGAAGAGGAATATTTAAAATTGCCATGAAGTTAGACTCTGGTCAGGTATCCCAGAGATGTCATTATATTTAAAAGTTCTCTGAGAATGTTTTAATGTGCTCTCCGACTGAATAAATCAAGTGTGAGTTCGCCAAAGCAGATTAATTTACTGCAGGCCTGTCATTTCGTTATGACAGTTGGTTACACAGAAGCTCTCGAACCTACATTTTATTTTTCATTTTTATTCTGCGAGTCTGCGCATGAATGACTTGATGAAACACAGCCACGCCGTATGATTAAGTGGCTTGAGTTATTTCTGCGTTTCAGGTGGCGGGTTTCATGTATGTGAAGTGCCGTGCGGTATTTGAACGGTCACCGCTACTCTCCTCCGCTGTAATTACCGCTTCACCCAGACCTAATGTGGTTATTGTGACCTACATTCCTGGGAAATATGCTGCCTGGTTCTCAACCAGAGTCTGGCATCTTTCTCCAACGTCCACATAATCCGACCGCATCGTCCTCTGCAGATACATAGCGGCCGCTCTCCACTGTCAAAATAAAACGCCGCCATTGTTAGCACTTCCTAAGCCCTGACCCCCCGACCCCCAGACTTTGTCTCTAGACAGCGCAGCCTAAACTCGGATGGAAGTAGCACTCAAGCTTTTGATAAGGGATTACTTGTGTACTGTAAATACACGCCTGAGTGTGGGAAGGTGCCGACGCTTTCCACATGAGTACCCCGTTGAGTTGAATTACAGACGCTCAAGTTAAGCTCATTTCAACCCCCCAGTTCCAGGGCAGTGCTGCGGATTAGGCCATGATTTCAAGGATAGATGGTTCACAACATCCATCAACTCGGTCACACCGTCTTTAAATAAATGTTTCAATCGTGAGGGATTTTCCAAAGTGTCACAACCTCCACTATCAGTTTAGGAAGTGTTTTGCTGCGGTGTTTTTGTCTTTTGATAGCGATCAGTCGAGCTATAGCACATGAACGGATCGTCTACTTGGAGGACTTGGAGAGCAGCAGCCGGAGCTCCAGCTGCTGCACATGCACAATTTGTGGAAATGGATGGAGATAACGCATATGATTGAGACGCATACAGGACATTTAACAATCACATCTGGAACAATAGACGCTAGTCAAAAATATCAACATTTAACCTCCGCCACTGTTTGTTATCTGGCTATTCTTTTAATTCAAGGTCATATTAAATAGTTCCTGGTAGATTTATTTCTTTTTGGCACCGTGAGTGCCACTAGACAGGTTTTCTAGTTAAAAATACACCCAAACTCTCCGCCTGATATGTACAGGAAAAGGAGATTTAATAAGAACGAGCCTCCTACTTTACCCCTGCCCCAACCACAGAGTTCTCCTGTTTGGCCAACTTTAATTTTGGTTCCAGGTTTTGTCAGTTCTCCACTCGAGGGAAGTGACACATTTAACCGTGGGAGCAAAATACAAATGGAGTCTGTCTCGTTGATGTTAAGTATCTTTTGGCACGAAGCACTTTAGGCTGACCACACCGGGGATGCTCTCAGTTTACTGGAGTTGCAAAGACAATTTTTTTCATCAAATAATTTCAGTCATGCCAAACCTTTGCCAGATTTAAGCTTCTCCAATGTGATGATTTTATGCTTTTCTTTGTCATACATGATCGTGAATAAAAAACGTCGTGGTTTGGACATTTGAAGATGTCACCTTGGGTTGTGGGATATTTATTGACAAAATGGATTTGAAAACAATGAAACAATCATTGTTCAGCTCAGTGTTCAGTGAAGATGGAGCTCACCAGCATCTCGTTATCCAATCTACCTTTTGAAATAATTCAGGTATCTTTATTATTGTCTTCTGATTCCCTCTTTTTATGTCTTCCAGGCCTGAATGCCCAGCTCCTCTACAGAATTGCGTCTGGAGATTCCCAAGGCCACTTTGTCATCAGCAAGGACGGAGTTCTCCAAACCAAGAAGGCCCTGGACAGAGAAATCCAATCCTTCTACAACCTGGTGATCACGGTCAACGACCTGGCTCCTCCTCCCATGGCCCGCTTCACCAGCACCGCCCAGGTGTCCATCATCCTTCTGGATGTCAACGACTGCCCGCCAACCTTCACCTCTCAGAGGATGACCTACATCCAGGAGAACACGCCGGTGGACACGGTCGTGTTCACTGCCCAGGCTGCAGACCCCGACAGCGGACCCAACAGCTACGTCGAGTACTCCCTCAAAGGACCTTTCGGTAACAAGTTCAGCATCGGTACGATCGACGGAGGCGTCAGGTTGGTCGGGGAACTGGACCGCGAGGAGCTTTCCAACTACACCCTCACAGTCGTAGCTACCGATAAAGGCGAACCCCCTCTGTCCTCAACAATGGATGTGACTATGATGGTTCTGGACGTCAACGACAACACGCCGAGCTTCTCGCAGAACATCTACGACATCGAGATCGAGGAGAACACCTTGACCGGGACCGATGTTATCCAGGTGTTCGCCAGCGATGCAGACGAGGGAACCAACGGGCAGATCCGATTTTCCATCTCAGGAGGCAACACCAACTCTGATTTCAGAATAGATTCGGTTACTGGGGTGATTTCGGTGGCCAAGCAGCTGGACCGCGAGGCGCGTTCGTCCTATTCACTGGTGGTCCAAGCCGCCGACCGAGGCAGCAGCCCCAGGGTGGACCGTGCTACGGTCAACATTGTGCTGTTGGACGTGAATGACTGCTCACCTGAGTTTGAGCTCTCGCCTTACACTGTCAATGTTCAGGAGAACTTTGAGGATCTCCCAAAAAACATTCTGCAGGTCAGTATGTTTGTTCTCTCTTTTTGTCAAGACATTCGTTAACGTTTTAAGCAGTTGGGACGTCATTAACATTCACAGACAGGACTTCCTGACTGAAAAGAAGGCAGTGTGTTTTGAATGACAGTTCTAAGACCTTAAATAAGCTAATGCCTTAACCAAATTTGTAGTAATACTAACTTAATAAGTGCAGGTATGTGAGTCGTAACGGTGCACTGGACCACTTGGCATGGTGGTCTTATTTTGCTAAATGCCATGACATATACGTGGCTAAAATGATATCGAAATGATATATGACTGCAATTTGCTTCGCACAATTACGGCTTTATAGGATTTCACCGAAATATGAAACGGGGCTAAATTGCATGAGAGGGCAATTAACGTCCCAACCAGCCTGATGACTAAATGAGCCATGTATAAAAAATGGAAGGGAAGGACTGATTTCCAGTGACGGCGCAATTCCACTTTCTTTCCACTTGTGTACCTTGTGAGGAAATGAGGGCACAGCTATGTGGTGGGGAAGGGGTCCAGACGTGGTGGGCTTCTGCCACACAAGAACACACATCTGTGTGGTCACCTGGCCGTCTGCGGCATGCACGGCATTTAGGCTCACCAGTGGTAGTTTAATGCTGCAGCACGAGGGTGAAAAGTCACGACTGGATAATAGCTTCGTACTCAGGGTTTTTTTTGTGGATTCCCTGGGACAGTCTGATTGGACAAAGTGAATAAAGTAATGATCTTCCTTCCCTCAACAATTACCTTCATGGTGCCGCCCAGCACCATGATGCTGATTAACCCTCAGCTGCTTCAGTGGAAAGGCTCAGGAAGGTGGTCGTACTGGGTTACTGACGGCTGTACTTGGCTGTATGAATTTATCAACGCATTTATCAAAAGAAAAAACATCCGGGGGGGGGAAACAAAAAGGAAAGCTGCTATAAAACTGCAGAAATGACATCTTTTGATTTGGTGAATATGGTGCTTAAGCCATTGTTACTACTCTCTCCAAAGATCACTTGTCAACTAATCCACTGAAATGTCAAGTTAATTCGTACATCCCAAAAGCACAAGTTGATCTCTAGTGATGGAAAGTAACTAAATAGTTACTAAGTAAGATCTGTACTTTTCATATTGTGCACCTATTTCATTCATTAATTTCTTTGCATTTTATATGAAAATCCAATCAGCTTTTTTTTCCTACATAATATCATGACATCCGTACTTCAATCAACCTGCAACTTTTAGCGACAAGTGAGGTTTGTGTGGAGGGTCCAATCAAATGGATTTTATTTGAATCTCTTTTTTTAACTGTACATCCTTCAAATATTCAAATGTTCTGTTTCACTGTGGAATACGTCACAGTGCAGAAGTTAAAAACATCTTTTTCAGGTTCTTTACTTAAAACAAAACTATGGAACTTTTGCTGATATTTACTGTCGTCCCATAAATGTAGCACAAGAAGAATCATACAGTCACAATATAAGCAACATTAACAAACTGTTGAAACGATTGGTCATACCAGACCACGTAATGCTGTAGTGACAAAACACTGAGTGTGTTCAGCAAGAATGTGTTTTGTTGCTAATATATTCAACTTTTAATATGTAAGGAGAAGAGTTGTGACTCACAGGTTACATCGTCTTTCTCTTAGTATTTGATCCTATTTTGTACTTAAAACACAGAAGCTAAACTGTGCTTAAGTCTAGTACATGTTACTTTCCACCACTGCTGCCACGCTATTAAAGCTCCCTCTTAATTGTTTATTCCAGACCTGCAGTTTGCACTTTGGCTGCTGGAAATGAAAAACACATTTCTTTCACGAGAAGAAGAGGTCTGATACCCAGAATCCCTGAAGAGGCTTGTTTTTGTGTTTTTCCAGGTTGTTGCCAGAGACGACGACCAAGGTGCCAACGGGCAGCTAAGCTACATGCTCAGCGGCGGGAACGACGAGGGCGCGTTCAGCCTGTCGTCCAGCGGTCAGCTGAGCGTGACCCAGACTCTGGACCGAGAGGCTCAGGGGAAATACGTCCTGCTGATCACAGCCACCGACTCAGGTGAGACCGCGGCGGAGGTTGTGAGCTGCGAGGGCGGCTGATTCCATCTTAACACGTCTGACTTTACAAGATGTTTTTTTATGCTGGCCTTGCAGTGTTACGTTTCAGTTTATAGTGTTGTTTACGTCTGAACTCGCACCACATTCAACTTCTTCAACTTATCGTGACCGTCTGGTGAGGACTGAGCGCCGTGTAATGTGTCCTTACATGGCCATTGTTGATTTTTTCGGAAAAGCCAGAAACATATTTTGTAATCAGCCAGCAAAAGCCGGCTGAAAAAGAACATTTTCACAAACCAACAGCGGTGTCAACAAACATCATTTTGAGTTCACAGTGTGCACAGTGCTCTTTTTCGTGTGGCACAATAAGCTAAACATTCGGGAGTTTTTAGCTTGCAAAATAGTGGGTGTTTTTTGACCTATTCCCCAGAAGTCCTTTCAGCGGGTTCAATTGAACAGCATCCTCTGTTTATTTGGATACGCCGGTAGAGCTTGTTATAGCCAGATAAAAGGTTAACTTGTTATTGCATAGAGGCCAGTTAATGTGCAGTTTAAAGGAGTACATGCGTATCCCCGTCGCAGCCAAATCACATGGTAGCCCAGCTAAGTATATGTTTCCCCCCGAGCTGCTCTGGCACGGCCGTCATGGTCTGAGGGTGGTTCTGTTTCATTCCTGGACTGACCATGTGACCGATCATAACGCGGTGTATTTTTGACTGTGCACAGGATTTGGTGAGAATTGAGACAAATGTTGCATGGGGTGTTCTATCTATTACATAGTCAGTGAAATATTTGCATATTTGTTGGGGGAGATTATGTCATTTTTCATGATATGAATATATAAATCAAAAACTGTGCAGCAGCATACGATTTTCAGATGTCTCACGTTACATAAAAAGGGTTCTTGTTCCTCGCGCTTCGTCAAGGTTTTCCTGCTTCACGTACTCTTCAGAGGTTTGTGCCACATGGACAAAGTTGCCCAACAAGCGAACATACTAATTAGGATTCGATCCCTTTTTTTGTGCGCTTCACAAGGAGTCCGTATTTAGAACCCTGACAACAATTCCAAAATATTTTGACAGGATGTTTCATTGCGATGTTGGTGAGAGGCAGAAAAAAAGAAGAAGAAGAAGAAGAGGGATTTGGGGTAGAATATCAAAATATCAAAAAACCCATAATCACAGTACAGGCCAAATTACCCAGCAGCATTTTCTCACATTTTTGAGGCCTCGGCTGAGACGGCGGGGGGAAATGGTTCTCCCAGGCGCTATCTGGCAGGAAATGTCGAAGGTGGATGGTGCAGACATGTCTCCGATTCTGCCGTCTACCGTGAACCATTTTCAACCACAGACATTCATCTTTACTTGTTAACGTCTGCCTTTATCTTCCTGCACTGCTACTCGTCCAACTCCAAAACACAGTATGACAGAGAGAGAGAAGAGAAAAACACATTTATCGCCCCAAAAATACAGTCTGTACAAGTATTATTCTGTCAGACATGGACATAAAAAAATATGTTGTATTGTCATATTTGATATTTGCATGACACAAACTCTTCATCATGAGCAGAAGAGATAACTTTGTGTTTTTAACACAAATACTAAATTACTTATGATCAGAAATATCTTCCTAGAAATAAGTCCCTAGCTTTTGTAGACTTCTTCTGTGAATGAATCATAGACCGACTTCCACATATTCGGGCGTTGCTGCGTGATCGTGTGTTGTGCTATGGTGTACCATCTTCCCGGGTCATTTCGGTGACGGTAAACCGATTAATCGCAGCCTGAGCGGCGCTTCAGGACGCTCTGTGCCTGCTGCTGCGCGGACTGAAATCTGTCAAGAAGTGGATGGAAACAAAAGAGCTCACCGGGTGCCGATTCCCATAATGGGTTCTGGCTCGGTAGAGCAGCAGAATTTGGCCAACGTCTGCCATTATTTTAAAATCTGTGCACAGCAACTCCAAAATGTGGCATCCACACAAGCCGCTTATAGGTGTTTTACAAGGCGTCTTGTTGAGAGGAAACTTGAAGATCAGACCTGGGACATGTCTGTTTTCTCTCTCTCTCCTCTCTCTCTCTCTCTCTCTCTCTCTCTCTCGTTTATGGAAAGTTGTTTGCAACATTTCTGAGTTAACAAGTAGTGCAGATAGCTGGAGACTTTGGGCGGCTGCAGGGTCCGAGGCTGATCTCAACGCCGGGGCCAACATCTGGAGTCAGCTTCAGGCAAATCAGATTTGTAAGGCTGTGCTCAGCAACGCACAGGTTCTGCCCCCGTGGAAGAATTTGAAACAATATGATTTCCAACTGAGCCACACAGTAACATACGTTTGCCACTTAGTGTTTATGGGATAGCTTTAAGTGATTGAAGAAAACTTATTTTTATGTATCTGGCAGCTGGTCAGGTGTGTGTTTTGGCAGCCGGATTAACCTTTTTCTAAGAACCAACCAGTTTGATCGCATTCTTTCCATTCTCTAAACAATTCACTTCTTTTCTGTGTTCATACATGTAATGATCATATGAAGTGAATACTGTGTGAGCCTTTAGGGTTCAGGGTTTATATGTTAATGAGTCATCACCAGGGAAAGCTTCTCGACTCAATTAGATGTTTTGTTATTGTTGTGTTTTTGTTTATTGATATGGGTAATCATCTATTCTATTCACAGGTTAGTTAGTACTGATGCTGTTTGGATTTTGAGGATTTTATTATTTAATTTCGCACCGTGTTTTGTGCGTCTCTTGTTGGAAATATGTGGTCTCCTTGTGAAATGTAGTTAAAATGAAAGAGATGAACTAGTTTATGTGAGGTTGTATTCTCTGTATGTCTGCACAGTCATGCACATGCATGTTTTCTCTGCTTTTCTTGTGCGGTTACATATTTAGACATCTGTGTGAGTCTGCATGTGGTGCTGAGAGTGTCCTCGGGACGCATTGACATGCACCATGTTCGGTCACGTTTATTAAAGGGAAGGCACAGTAAATCCCTCGGCCCAGGACTGTTACGGCGGATACGTCTGTCACATCCCTCCAGCACATCGCTCCAAAGTGCCACGCTGTTCGTATTTGGCCTTTTGACTGGTGGGTGAGGGGACGTTTTGGGGGGGCTAATCGGCCGCTTAGCAGATAAATAATTTGAATGACCATCCCTACTTTAAAGCAGGATCTTTTATTCTCCCATGAAGCTGGTGCATAAACCCGCCAGTGTTCTCGAAGCTTTTTCCCCTTGACTTGATTAATTGAATAATGATCCGTCAATCTCGTTTTGAACAAAAACAACAAAGAGCGTGTGTTATTCATCTCTGGCATATTAAACAAATAGAGATTAAGAGCAAATGAAGTCCTGTACGCACACTGATAACGCGGAGTCAAAACGTGGCCGGGGCATTGCTAGATCACTGTCCAACACTTGCCATAATAAATCTTTAATAGGGTCCATTTCTGAAGGCTTCAGCCAGTCTGCAGTCTAGGCAACACAAGACTTAGCCAAATAAAATATCAGGTTCCTCAAGTGAACTTTAACAGAGCAGTAACAGTCGGGATTAGCTCTTCAAAAAAAAAAAAAACTGTGCAGCAACAATGTGAGTTTTTTCCTCTCGCCTGTTTTCTCTTTCCCCACTCCCTGGTACACTTTAACAATAGCTCCATCTGAGTGTTTGTGTAAATCGCTTTGGTAAGTAAAGCTGGTGTGGGTTGGAAGACTGGCTTGGCAAAATCCACTTTTTTTTAATGATGTTTATTTGCAGTTTTTCTCTGAGGACTCTGGTTAGCTCAAAGCTGCTTTTACTAGAACTCGCTGTAGCTGTTCACGACTTGCTTTTCTATTTAAACAACTTGCAGTACGTTATACTGTGTGTGAATATTTTTCTCTCCTTAGCACTTTTCCAATGTCATATTTCAGATTTATGTGGGCGCATGAACATTATAGAGTTGTGTTATGAGCGGGTGACGCTGCCAGTGTGTATCCTTCACTCACACTGGATATGATCGGCTGGTGTTGCTCGGAGAAAAGTACAGAATGTTCCACAGATGCACAGCTTAATAATAGGAATTTCCAAAAATGCAACAACACAGCAAATAAAAGCACCATTGTAAAAAAAAACACAAAAGGCACATCACTTCATAAAATTTGACCACAGGCCCTAAAATATGAGGAAAAAGCAGCACTTGTAGTCTGTCGATATGCTTCCCTTGCATGCCTCCAAACCGCCAAACCCTATCCGTAACATATGGGGAAGAAATTATGCAAAAAGCAGTCAGACGCGGCACTCCATAAATAACTGGAAAGCAATATAGCATTAGATTTAATTTGACGAATGCCTCTGAGAGTGCCGTATTATTAGAAGATATTCTTTCCCCTTTATCACCGGCTGCTTTGAGTGTTCTACTCAGATATCCCTTTCACTCTCTTGCTCGTTAAGTGTGAGAAAACCTCTGTTTACTCTGTTATGTTTGGCAAACCGTGCGCTGGGACAGCTTCGCACCCTGCACTCAGCTCCGCCGAGGCCATTCATGGGTGCCGAACGGGGTCGCATTAAAAGAAGCTTTGTTGCAAAGCAACAGGTTCTCAGAGGCAGAAAAATGTCAATTTTGCCTTGATGGAGGCCAATTCTACCCCCCCCCCCCCTCCTCTGAGTAATGATGTGTTTTATTTACGCTGTCCCTTAAGAGCACAATCCAGCCGCAGTCCATAAACCGTAATTAACCGTTTAGCCTTAAGCTTTAGGCTACAGATGGGCTGTCTCATAAATTTGCACATTCATCCGTCTTCCCTAAGTCAACCTGTCCTGGACTGGAATGAATCCGGTTGTTTGGACATCCCAGCTCCGCCGTTGTTTGTTGAAGTTTGATAAAACATCAGTCAATCATATGCTGTAGGAAGAGATTATCTCTTGTGCCAGCAGAGACACACAAACTTGCTTCTTAGCACGGCTTAGGCTGAGCAACTCAGGGCGACCCGCAGCCTTTCCCAGGAGGTGGGTGCTGCTGTTTCCTTCAAATCAAACCCCCCTGCGAGGCTCTCGCAGCAGTGGGCGCCCCCATAGCAGCTGCAGCGGTCAGAAAACAGATCGCTTAATCGTCACTAACACATGTCTCTGTACCCCCTCCGGTTCAGAGAGTATGGCCACGCCACCTTCTTGGAGGTTAATGTGATTTGTCCAGTGGTAATGTACACTAATAAGGTGCTTAGACTCTGCCATATGTTTATGCTAGACAATACTTTCCGGGTTGAGAGGCTTACAGAGAAAACTGTCTGTGGATCTGTAGGGTGGAAGAGGAGGCAACAGATGGTCAGCTGGTCTCGTTTAGTCTCAGGGTCCTGAAAGCTTGTTATTTATCTTTGGGGTTATTCTGGGTTCTCCAATTCTTTTCTCCAAACGTGATCCACGCCGAAACAAACCGCTCTGATTCAGCGATGAGAATCAGCACGCGGGATTGAATGTCGCTCCCGCCGCCAGTTCAACGAGCACTTTTAAGTTCTTTCGGGGGTTATTGTGAAATATCAAACGGAGGGCTCTGTTTTGGTTGTCACTGCCCCATCTCTGTCATTTTTCCAGATCTGAAGGGAATGTGCTGCGTTTAATTAAATGGTAATGGTGTTTTTCGAGATTCAATTAAAGCTGGGAGGAATCCTCATGTGGCTCGAGCGTCCCGACGGATCCCCCTACTTCATCCCATAGTGTAATGGCTGCTCATAGGATTTAAAGAAAAACAGTTATCTGAATACCATCAGTCTGATGTGTTCCCATGGAGAATACCCTCAGTCTTGGAGACAGTTATCAGCAGGATTTAGCTCGGATTCATCCTTTTGTGGTGTCCATGCCGCTTCAGAGCTCAGTCACTCCAGCACGGCAGTCTAGGGCAAAACCACCTCATGGAACCGCGGTACCCCAAGGTCCACTATTTTCTTTACTGATTGAGAGAGCATGCTTCTCTGGATCCAAACCCCATTTCCTCGTGTGCAATAATAACCAAGATCAATTGGATCAAATATACACACACGTACTCGTCTGGACTGTGAGCGATGAGTGGCATTTGCTTCCAAAACAACTTTTTTTTGTAGCCAAATTGCGCGTGTAAAAGCACACAGTTTGCTTTTCGAGCGATGGTGTTGATAACTCTTCGGCGCGCGTTAAATACAGATGAAGTGAGGCTGTAATCACCAGGAGAGAAGAAGTGTCGGGTTGCGGCAGTTTGCTTTCCTAAGTAACCAAAGATTAACCCCTGAAATAAGATTATGCTCATGGCACAAGCTCCAGACAGCGGTGAGGTAGTGCATTGATTGCCTTATCTGTTTGGCCAACGGGTGATCTACAAGTCACAGGTCTCTAAGCATGTTGGTAACACAAACACTGGTCCTATGCTGTCGAACATGAACAAGCAGCGTCGCCGGATATGGTTTTGAATCTCAGTCGGTGATCTGCTCATTTGTATCTTTTGTTGAACGTTTGAGCTGCGTGGCTTTGTTTCATGACGAGTCGAACGACGTCACAGGCAGATGAAACAGGTTCCGTTTGTGAACAAAATTGATTTACAAAACTGCTGGACAAAGAAAAAGAACCGAGCTTCGGTCTGGGGACGGGATTGGCCAATGGAAAAAAAATACTTTTGTAACCACAGTGCATGGCAGCCGCCGGTAGGCAGCTGACGCTGCGCTGCAAGTTTCCACCGGCTCTCTTTCCATGGCAAAATGATGTCATTTGTCATATAGCAGTGAGCCTGATTACGCACTGCCAAATTTAGGCATATCTCCCCCCCCCCCCCCCCCTCCCCTTACTCTGTTTGAGCCACGGCGTACGCGGTGACGCCTGCCTCGACTCCAGTCGTCTCAATCATTGACCCTGACACTCTTCCCTCAGCTTTTCCAGATTCCAGCGAAGGCTGTTTGGAGGAGATGCTGGCATTGTCTCAGCACTCTTGCAGAGCATTCCTCTCCTGTTGAGTCACTCCTTCTCCCAAAAAAAAGAGGAAGGGCATGGAGATTGTTTTCTACATCATAAAAAGTGTTCCGTCTTTCCTACTTTTACAGGTACGGTGGAAAAAATGTAAGAGGACATGCTCAGCTGCAATGTGGACCCCGTTATTTAGCAGCAGGCGCCGTCGTATGAATCTTAAGAATGTCTCACCCTCGCCACAACTATTTGAAACAACTGTCATTTACACACATTTGCATACCTGCCAGGATATAGTGTTCCTTGATGACTAAATCTGTCGGCCCACGCGATGTAACAAGATAGATCTGAACTATTTACACATTGGAAAGCAGGTTTTGTGGAGGGGGGGGGGGGGACAGCTGCCAGGGGTTATGCGATATGAGTGAGCCCCAGGAGGCTAAGAAGGCACGTCCTGAGGCTGCACGGAGGCGCACGATGCTGTGAGAAGTGATACACCAAGAAAAGACGTGAAAAATGCCCCGTTTGAAGCAACGGCTGTCGTCGACGACGGCGGGGTCAGTACAGGTTCAGGGTCACGCAGAGGAGCGTCGGGGGGGCTTTAGGTGGTGTTTGAGGCTTCACCGAGGGGGGCGGGGGGGGTGTGTCTTTGCTCCATGATGCTTACTGAGGATTAGCTCGGGGAACAGTGTCCTGTGCCTCGGAGGCCCCGTAGCGCTTGGTGGCAGACGCAATGCAGGTCAAAAGGTCACGTGGTGGAGGTGGTTCATTCTCCTCGAGGCAGTAAACAGGTTGTGACATCACATCCTGTGCAAAAGTGAAATGCCTGGAAGGAGGGCAGTGTGCTACACACACACACACACACACACACACACACACTGGGCTAGCCTCGTAGCTTGGCCTGCTTCCGCTCTTGGTGGGGAAACAATGCTTTTGACTGCACAACTGAATGCAGTTTGAGTTCAGAGAAACATAGCAGCTGGCTTGATGCTCAAAAAACTAATATTTTCTTCATTCCCTCCGTCTCTTGGTGGGAGCTAATGGCGTTTGTACACAAAGCCACTTAGCTCCCAGAGCCACTGGAGTATCAGCGGTGCTCAGAACATCTTTGATCAACAACAGTCTTAGTGAGCCGCTGACTGTCAAACACACTTTGCCCGGCAGCAGCAGCTCCGCACCGGTTAACTTAAAGTGATACAGACACCTCGCTGACTTGGGATCGCATGCCAATTAAGAGGATCAGCTGAGAAGGAGGCAGAGCTTCTCTAATCTGTTCCCATGACAACCTCACCGAATGATGACTCATGTCAATCCAATCAGGTTGCGCACTTGAACGTGTGACGCCGCCGCGGGCTCAGGCGCAGGCGGATCAGACAGCTGCAATCAAGTACGAGGCTGACAAAGTAATCCTGCTGACTGCATTTGTTCGGGACACTTAGCCACACGTTGTGGTCGTTTGATGACGTCATAGCCCCGTGAGGATGCAGTACGGACTGGATGCTACCATACTCTCGTACCACAATTTACATTTTTCCGCTTAGATCGCGTTTCGGGCCGCCGCTAATTATTTTGCATTCGACACCATATTTGTCGCGGTCTTGTCCCCTTGTATAAATCGCCGGTGATTTTGGAGTAATTTGTTTACAAGCAGAGTTCTCCTCATCACAAATATTTGTAAAGGTGGAAATATATAATCGCTTGGAAATACAACATTGCCTATATTTGGTTATAAACAGGATTCTCAAAAAGGTCTTCGCTGCAGAGCACATGACTCATTTTGGTAATGAGTCACGAAAGATTAGTGTCTTATGGTTTCTGTTCCTCCTTTGGGATGAAACATTTGTTTACTGTTACCTCTGTTTGTGCCATTTATTTTGCTTCTGGAATTCAGCTCTGTTTATTCTAAAAGCCCATGTCAGCCACTTCTGTTCTGACCAGAAAACCTGGATGCATGTCAAGCTTAAGGTCGAATGTCTGTTTATTATCACAGAGCCAGGCAGCGAAGTGATGTTACAGTAAACTGTCTCAAATCTCATTTTGTGAGGAATCCCCCCTGCCCTCCTGAAAGAAGCCGCGGTGGTCTCCAAACCCCACAATAATGTTCAAATTTGTTGATCCTCTTAAGGGAATTCTGTTTCTCCTCTCTGCCCACGGGGAGGTCACAGTTCAGTGTCAGCAATTTCAGCAGCAGCCGCAGAGCTTGTGGGGGAATTTCATTTCTTTCCCAAGGACACTTCTTCAGTCGGTTGTTTGTCCTACCCTGCCAACCCGTCTCACTCCCAACGCGTCAAGTACCGAAGCTCTGTCGGTGCCCCTCTGCGTCTTATACCGATGCACCGAGATACACTTTAGCATCTGTATGAGTAGCCCGAAGCAAACTTCTCCAATGTAAACCCACCTGAGTCAGTTTAAAGACGTAGTTTAAGGAGCGAGGAAGGTCTGTGTAGGATGGTTGGGTCAAGCAAACACAGGACTTTCACCCAGGCGACCTCTGTTCATGTCCCATGTGAAACCAACTCAACGTTGAGCTATTTTACCGTAGTTTTGTAACTTCCGGGACTTTACTAACACCAGTTATGTAACAAGCGTTCTTATTTTAACCCAAACCACAATCAAGTCAGACGGATTCATCCGCTGAGGACCATGAATATCTGTAGCAAATGGCAATCCATCCAATAGTTGTCGAGAAGTCTGAAACAAAGTGTTATATTGGCTCACATCGCTTTAGTTAAAATACCTAATACCTGATCCCAGTGCCTGGACAATAAGTGTCAATGTGTCTAAAAGCAAAAAGGTTCTCAGTGATATTCATGGTCCTCTTAGTTTGGTGACGTATAGTCATGTATTGTCTGCCGAGGGAAAGATAATCCATCTCACTTCCAAATGAGAAGAGTTGGCACCATATCTGATGAGCGTGTTGCCCTATTTTGATCAAATGTATAAGATAATCCGCGCTGGCTGAGCAACAGATCCGTAGTGTTCCTCAAGCTTTCTCTTCTGACCCTCAACACCCTCTTTTTTTCTCAGATTCCTCAAGTTTAGATTTTTGCACAGCTCCGCATTAGCAGAGAATTTTTGGTGGCCACCGTCCAAGTGTTTTTTATTATCTCTTATTAATCCAGGCCCCTACGGTACGCAAGTTCAAGCATCTGATGTTTTTAACAGCTGAGAACACAGGCACCGGGGACTCAAGCTCGGGATTGTGTATGTTTTTATTTGGGTGTATTATAGTTTGACACATTCACATGGATTCCTGAAGAGAGCTGCAGGAGGGAACAACTCCAAGTTAGAGGTGGGAACAGAGCCTCATGCAGCTCGCAGATCTCAGCGTTTCTCAATCCTCAGGTGCTCCCTGTCCTTATAAACAATGTAAATATATGCAAATCATTAAGTGCTCAAAATACCGCCAAGCCTTTAAAGATGTCCCCAAATCCCACATTGTGACTTTCAGTAACTAGACTGAACTTGTGTTTATGTTTGGAATATATATCAGGCAGTGCAGCGTGCCTTTTAAGGATGGATTATAAAGGCCAGCTCAAGCAAGGCAGATGTCTGAATCTTTTTTTCTGCATTGCGGCTCATTTTCATCTGCTATTGATTTAAATCCATCCCCCCCGGGGGCCCAGCGAGCCCCGTTTCGTCACCCGCTCAGGGAGAAAAACAGTTAGATTTTTGCTGAAAATAGCACTTCTCCCTCACTCAAATTCCACAGACTAACTCACTCAGTGGCGTGCACCTTAAAATAGATACCTCGCTGTGGAAATGAAATCTGTGAGTGTCCGAGACCCCAGGAAGGACGCCTGAAAGCTTTGGTTTCAGAGACATTGAGCCCTTTTGAAGTGCTCTGAGCTGCGTTGATGTGGCAGTCTGACCGATGGAAACCCAAACCGGTGGCCAGAGAAATTTGCCTGCATTAACGCAGCAGGAATACCGTGGCTGAACCCTCGCAGGAGAATGAATTGGTTCAATGTGAGTCTCGCTACAGATGACAAGTCATGTGCAATAAGTCTCTGTGTGTCTAAAGTCTTAATGGCACTCACATGTTACTGTTTCCCCCCCTTTACCAGCTCGCTGTGGCACGAAAAAGGAGTTCCTAATTCTGTCAGTTAGAAAATGCTCCGTGTTCAGGTCTGTCATGTGAATGGAAAGGGTAATGAGTTGCTTCTGTCCTGGCCGTCGAGGCAGTTTCTCCTTTCACTTCTTTTTACTGCGCTCGCTGAAGGAAAAGCAAACCGCTATTGTCACTGAAATCTTTTTCTTCTCTCACCTCCAGGTTCTCCGTCTCTCAGCGGAACGGGGACGGTAACGGTCGTGGTGGACGACGTGAACGATAACGTCCCCGTGTTCACCTCCTCCTCCTTCCACACCACCGTCATGGAGAACGCCCCGACGGGAGCGGATGTGCTGCTGGTCAACAGCTCCGATGCAGATGTGGGCGTCAACGGTGTGATAAGGTACCCTCAGGCCTTCTGCTCTTCTCTGGTTCCTTATTCTCTGAACATTTGTTTTAGAAATGTCTTCACTTTGGAGGGTTTTCCTTCTTATTCTTTTGAAAACATTTGACCAAAATATAAGTCATGCAAGTGTCTTACTATAATAATACACTTTATTTTAATATCACATTTCATACAAATAATGCACCACGAAGTTCTTTACAATAACAGACGTAAAAAAAACTTACGCTGACGTAATTTGAGACTTTTGAGAATTAAACGTAAACGAAAGTTTGACGTGCACTATTAATATTTCACTACCGAGGCGTCTGAGGCCAGACACAAACAAAGATTCTCTCAATTTCCCGGCAGACACCAGTACAATATATTTTTGTCTTTCTTTTGACCTTTGGAATTTGTTGTTGTTATGCTTTCATAAGATAGTTGAGACAGACCTTGTGGTTCATGACCCCCTGGTCTCTGCTACGCTGTAAAGCTCTTTCAATCCAATTTATTTCTAAGAATAGGTCAGACTGGTGCGGTTATTCTGGTCATTCAAGGTGCAAAGGGTTTGCAAACATAAATACCCGCAACAAATGAGATTGTCCTGAAATCACCAAAAATACAATCTTAAAATAGTCTAGATGTGAGATTTTTCCTGAACATACAAAACAAAAGTAAATGTTTTTTACTGAAATTGATCCTCTTTAGATTTCATTAAGAAATATAAGAATAATCATACACCAGAAATTACCTCATAGTTTGATTCTTTTTTTCCAACGGAGGAAACAGTAGATCATTGCACTGACGGTTTATTTACATTTTTACTATATTTGACAGATTAACTGTGCATGAGACTAATGAAACCATTTCTTTACTAACCAGAGGAGATCTATGTAGTTCCAGTAACTACAGCGAGTAATCAGGTCTGCTTTACTTTGCTTTGATTCCCTGGTGTGCACATATCCTTTCAGGGCCATACAGGACTGGGTTTTGGCTTTCCTCACGCCTTCACTGAAACCTTTTACCTCATCACCAGCTTTGTGAAATTCCAGGCCGATGTTGCAATTGTTGACAGGAGTTAAGAAGCAGAGTGCAGAGTTTTAGTCAACACTCAAAGTCATTGTTTCGGGCCGTGATTCTCAAGCCGGACCTCAGCTTTTTCACACTCGCAGCCCCCCTCCATGGGGGAGCATGTAAGAGCTTCTGGCTGGTCTCTCTCATGCCAGACACTGACTCAAGTCCGACCCGTCCTCCCTCCTCCCTAACCCCACTGGGTGCACATTGGGGGGTACCGCACTGCGCTCCAGTTTCCCAAAACATGATAATGACGATGTTAATTGTCTATGACAGCATGAGTTGTGCACATCGGGGGTTCGAGGGGGTTCGAGGCCCTTAACGGAGGACAGAACTGGTTACTTTCAGTTATTAGTTTGATTCTCGCAGCCCCATTAAATACAAGTCCCAAACCTGGACTTGTCTCTGGACTGTGTTCGGATGTTTGGACAGTTTATGTTGTTGATGGTGTCCAAATAAGCTTTGCATCCTCTCTGCTCTCACACGGTGTTCTGTAATTTGTCGACCCATCTCTGGAGGGCGATGCTTTTTCAAGGAGCCTTTTCAAAATATGCACTGGTGTGTACATGTATGTGTCAGTTTACATTACGTCTGGGTCCTGCTGGTGAAACATGATATTAGTTTGGAAGCCAAAGGCTGTGGCCCCTCAGTCCTGAGGAGTTGCATGTTATGTGGTCTTTTATTCGTATTGTTCGTCATGTATTTTTGAGTTGAGTTCTCCAGCCTGAACCACAGTGGCTCTCTGTGAGCAGTGGAGCAGAAAACAGTGGCTGCATCTGATACAATGTGAAGCTGGATGCTTAAATCAGTTAACCAACCGAACTGATGTCAAGCCAGTACAATGTGGTGGCCATTATTGGGTATATTTTTCTATTAAATGTGCTTTTGTGAAGCTAGAAACAGTGCCCTCTATAGACCACATCATGACGGTACTGAACAAGAGCCTTCAGTCACTCTCAGTGCAGCAAACAATATGTTCAAACTGTTTCAATGTTTTGGGAAAATGGCTGATGTAACACCTGACGGTCAGTGTTTGTATTAGAAACACTTGTAACAACACAATGTACTCACTGTAACAAAAGATGTGCACATGATTTAGAAACTGAAGTAGCTCCATAGCCACTGAAAAGAAGTAATTATGAGAATTGTAAGAACTGAAAGAGTGATTATGTGTAATTCCATACTTTTTACTGTCCTTTCACTATTTAATAACTTATTTGGAACACAAAAAAAACACATATAAATATATGCAGGTGCAGTAAAAAAAAAGGTTGTATTTTTTCTGTTATCTTTTTCAACAATGAGCAGATTATAGTTAGAGCAGGTTTTGGAAGGTTTTCACAAATACAAATTGAACTTTCCGTCTGCAAAGACGTGGGAAGATTGATTTTGCATGAGACCTGAGTGTTGGAAATTAGTGTATTTGTATTTTTCCGGACAGGTAGAGACAAGTAAAAGCAATCGAAAGAAAATGACTCAGCTTTCACTGAAATGTGTCCTACTTTTTTCTTTCCCACAGCTACAGTCTGACCGGAGGACACGGCCAGTTCTCCATCAATCCGGCTACAGGACAGATTATCACCAGCTCCCTGCTGGATCGAGAAGACAGAAACAATTACCAGCTGCTGGTTGTGGCAACAGATGGAGGACAGCCCCAGGGCTTGTCCAGCTCCGCCACCGTGTCCGTGACGGTGGCTGACATAAACGACAACCCTCCTCGATTCCACCACCACCCCTACGTCACCCATATACCCGCCTCCACTGCAGCAGGTCAGTACATGCCTTTGAAGACACCTGATCTCACTGTTGCAGTTAATTTGTCATCAGAAAGGAGCCTATATCTTTATTTTTTTTAAATTAGGCTTTATTTTTACAAGAAAGAACTCTTATCATGTACATATTTTATGCAGATTTGTGCATTGTCAGCATCTTTAAAATGAAGACAAATTATCCTAAAAACTCATTTGTGTCTTTAGGGTCCCTGGTCTTTGCTGTTACTGTCACCGACGAGGACTCAGGCTCCAACGCCCAGCTGCACTACTCCCTTGTAGGGCGCAACTCTGAGAAGTTCAAGATCGACCCCGTCAGAGGTGCCATCACCGCCAATGAGAAGCTAACCGGAAGCTCAGAAGTTACCCTTACGGTTCGCGTAAAAGACGGCGGAGCTAACCCCAAAACAGACACGACCACCGTGACTGTCCGCTTCGTCACTGGAGGAAACTTCCCCGTCATCAAACTGAAGGAGCGTGCATTCACCTTCCCGGAGAGCCAGCCGACCAACCACGTTGTCACAACGGTGACTGGGTCCTCCATGAGGGGCGGGCCGTTGTCATATTACATCGCCAGCGGCAACCTGGATAACGCCTTTCATATTGACCAGCTATCGGGCGAGTTGTCTGTCAGACATCCCTTAGATTATGAGCACGTTCAGAAATATGTTCTCTGGATTGAGGCCAGAGATCAGGGCTTTCCACCTTATTCCTCTTATGAGAAAGTGGAACTAACAGTGCTGGACGTGAATGACAATCACCCAGTGTTCGATAAGGATCCTTTCCACGCTGAAATACTGGAGAATCTTTCGCCTCAGCGGGTGCTGATGGTCTCTGCTGTCGATCTGGACAGCGGGCCTAATGGACAGCTTGAATACGCCATCATTGATGGCAACAAGGAGAACAGTTTCAGCATGAATAGAGCGACTGGTGAAATACGAACCACCAGGCCACTGGACCGGGAGAAGGTGGCTCAGTACACTTTGAAAGTCAAAGCCACCGACCGCGGGTTGCCACCCAAAAACACAGTGGTCAAAGTGCTAATCAACGTACTGGATGTGAACGACAACGCCCCAAGGTTTTCTAAGATCTTTAGCGCTACAGTTGCTGAAAATGCCCCAGTGGGTTACACTGTCACCAGGGTCACCACCACAGACGAGGACGCCGGTTCAAATGCCATTAGCCGATATTCAATTACAGACACCAGCCTTCCATTCAACATCAATCCAAACACAGGAGACATAACAATAAGCAGGCCACTCAATAGAGAAGACACAGGTCATTATATTGTCAAAGTGTCTGCCCATGACTCTGGCTGGACAGTAAGCACAGACGTCACTATATTTATTACGGATATTAACGACAATGCCCCCAGATTTAGTCGTCCCTCGTACTATCTGGACTACCCTGAGCTCACGGAGGTGGGCTCCCTGGTCACACAGGTGTCTGCCACAGATCCCGACGAGAGTTTCAACGGCAAAATCTTCTATTTCATCCGGTCCCAGTCAGAGTTTTTCCGAATCAACGCCAGCACCGGAGAGATATTTGTGAAGCAGCAGTTGAAATATCAGAACTCGACGGGTGCTAGTAGCATTAATATAAACCGCCACAGTTTCATTGTCACAGCCTCTGACCGGGCAGTCAAGCCTCTGATGAGTGAGACGACTGTGATTGTAAACATTGTAGACAGCAATGATAATCCGCCCGAGTTTGATTCGCCGAGCTACTTTACTCCCGTCACTAAAAGTGTCAAGGTTGGCACCAGGCTGATTAGAATTGTAGCTCACGACGAAAAAGACTTTGGCCTTAATTCTGAGGTTGAGTACTTGATAACAGGAGGAAACAGCTCCAGTAAATTCAAGCTTGATAAAACAAGTGGCTGGATTACTGTCGCCTCCTCCCTCACATTTGATATGAATAAATATTTCCTCATTGACATCACAGCGAATGACAGAGGAAATCCTCCTTTGTCGTCGCGAACGTCAGTTCGAGTTGCGGTCACGGAGGAAAACCACCACACGCCTGAGTTCTCACAAAGCCAAATCTCAGCTATCGTACCTGAGAGCCTTGTTGTGGGAACGGCAATAAGGACTCTGTCTGCTAGAGACAAAGACAAAGAAATGAATGGCCTTATCACATACAATATTACTTCAGGCAACGACAAGGGTCTGTTTTTGCTTAATAGTAAGACGGGCGTGTTGTCCTTAGCTCACCCTCTGGACTTCGAAGAGAAGCAACAACATGATCTTAGAGTTTCAGCCACCGATGGTGGTTGGATTGCAAAATCAAGCTATGTCTCCGTCACAGTACGTGTGACGGACGTGAATGACAACCCTCCTGTGTTTGATCCCGACGAGTACTTCCCCATTGTGCAGGAGAATGTTCCCAGTGGCACCACTGTGGTCAAAATGAACGGCACGGACCGCGATTCGGGAGCCAACGCAGTGATGGCTTATGTGATACAGTCATCAGACAGTGACCTCTTTGTTATTGACCCAAACACGGGCACCATCACCACCCAGGGCTTCTTGGATTACGAGGCTAAGCAGGTCTACCATTTAACAGTGAAGGCCTTCAATGTCCCAGACGAGGAGCGCTGCAGCTTCGCCAATGT
The DNA here is from genome assembly GCF_910591455.1 of Pholis gunnellus. NCBI lineage: Eukaryota > Metazoa > Chordata > Actinopteri > Perciformes > Pholidae > Pholis > Pholis gunnellus. The sequence goes on from NC_136537.1 coordinate 23,233,442, forward strand.
CAACATTCAGCTTAAGGGAGCCAATGAATACGTACCCCGCTTTGTCTCAAAACAGTACTACTTTGAAATATCTGAAGCTGCTCCAAAAGGCACAGTGGTCGGGGAAGTGTTCGCCAGTGATCGAGACCAAGGAGATGATGGAGTGGTTTACTACCTCATTTTTGGGAAGAGTAGAAAGAAGGGCTTTGGCATCAACAGGAAAACAGGCCAGATTTATGTCACAGGTACTCTAGACCGTGAGAAAGAGGAAAAGATTTCACTGAAGGTGTTGGCAAAGAACGCCGGAAGCATCCGGGGGGCAGATATTGATGAGGTGTTTGTGAACATCACAATTCTTGATGCCAACGACCCTCCTGTTTTTACCCAAGAACTGTATGACGTGCAGGTTAGTGAAGGTCTATCGCCTGGTGGTCTTGTTACCTTTGTGAGTGCTGAGGACTCAGACTCTGTCCCGAGCTGGAGCCGATTTTCATACTCCATTGCTCCTGAGTTTGATAAAAATGTTTTCACCATCAACCCAAAAACTGGCCAAGTGTCCGTGGCTGCAGAGCTTGATAGAGAAACAACTCCTGTGTATAATCTCACAGTTCTTGCTGTGGATACTGGCACACCTCCTGCAACTGGAAGCACCACCCTGATAGTGAATCTGGAAGATATCAATGATAACGGTCCAACTTTGACAACCGCCTATGCCGAGGTAATGGAGAATCAGAGAGCTGGCATTGCCGTTACAACGCTGACAGCGTCTGACACGGATCTACCACCAAACCAAGGCCCTTTCCTATTCAGCCTTCTCGGTTCTGGCTCTGCAAACAGCTACTTCAGCCTTAGTCCAGCTGGAGTGTTAACCACCAGTCGGGAGATTGACAGAGAACAGATTAGCGACTTCTACCTCTCTGTTGTGATCAAGGACTCTGGTGTGCCTCAAATGTCCTCCACAGGAACAATTCACGTCCAAATCAACGATCAGAATGACAATCCCTCAGAGCCGAGGTCCATGGAAATCTTTGTCCACTACTTTGGGAACATGTTTCCTGGAGGTTCTTTGGGAGATGTCAAACCCCAAGACCCTGACATTCAGGATAGATTCCACTGCTCCCTTATTCCCCCATCCTCTGGCCTGTTTAATATCCCAACTGGAACGTGCAGCCTCAACTCTAAAGCCCGCTCAACAGATGGAACTTTTGAACTAACCATCCGCAGCAGTGATGGCGTCCACGGTTCAGTCAGCAATACAGCTCGAGTCCTCTTCATGGGTTTCACGAATGCCACAGTGGACAACAGCATACTAATTCGACTCCACTCTCAAGGAGTCAAAAGTTTCCTTACCAACCACTACCTCAGCTTCCTACGCATTGCCAACTCTCAGCTAGCAGGACTAGGCACCGGGGTGCTGCTTTATGGAGCGTTTGAACTCAACAATCAGACTTTCCTTATGGCAGCTGTGAAACGAGGCCACGGACAATATGTCAACCCCAGTGGTGTGGCTACATTCTTCCAGAGTATCAAAGACATTTTATATAGACAGAGCGGGGTGCAAATAGATGCGGTGGACCATGATCCATGCACACGCAACCCGTGCCAGAATGGAGGCAGCTGCAAGAGGCGTCTCAGTGTCGGGCCCGATATGAAGACAGAAGAAAGTGTCCCAGTGATCCTTGTTTCCAACCACCCCCTGCAGCCCTACGCCTGCAGCTGTAGGCCAGGATACACAGGAGCCCTGTGCGAGACAGACATCAACGAGTGCCAGCCATCGCCCTGCCACAATGGCGGCACCTGCCACAATCTGGTGGGGGGTTTCTCCTGCACCTGCCCTGAAGGTTTCACCGGGATGGCCTGTGAGAGGGATGTCAACGAATGCATTTCCAATCCCTGCAAGAACGGGGCGCTTTGCCAGAACTTCCCCGGCGGCTTCAACTGCCTCTGCAAATCCGGCTTTGCAGGTACTACACACACGCAGGAGTCACATTTTATGTCCGACCACACAGTCACCCTTGTTAGACTTGGGGGAGAAAAAAAACATGTGGGGACACACACTCACACAATAATGTACTCAAGCACATATGGCTTTGGGTCCAAGGAAAATATTTGCTTCTGAATGTTTCCAAGAGGTGTTGTAGCCATAGCATACAAGCATGGCTGCCAAAGACAGTTTGTTTTTTGGATTACTAGTTGGGGGGTATCAGCTGTGATGCATATCCCCCTGCCATGTTTGCTTTAATAAAAAGGATGATTTCGAAGCTGACCCCTGTCGGGACTTGAGTGTAGACTCCATACACAGCTCACCAGTATCGCGTTTCATTGTGTGCCTTCATGTGCATGCAGCTATGACCACACACAGATACAGTTCTAATCCAAACTGTACACACAAGGATTTCTTAATCAAGGTTTTCTGACAAATGAGCGGCTTTATGAAAGATCCAATCAGGTCGTTTCGTTTGGAAATGTAATGAATACACCGCGTTATTACCCTCGATAAAATGGGAGTGGACTTTAAGTGAAATTACTTAGAACAGTCATTTCCATCCTGCATGTTGTCCAGCCGCTGACTTCAGCATCTGAAAGACATTTTCAAAGCGGGCCGTGGCAGGCGATTTGCCTCAAGTCAACTCATTACTGTCCCTTTTTATTATGACGATAGAAAATGAACACAAATCTTTTAGATTTCATCAAGATAAATGACCCTCGTGAAGAAATGCACCTATTGACTTACAGTAGTTTGCATGCCCTCACAGTGAACTCCAAAGTTCCTGTTTTCCCCGCCTGGTCTTTGGCAGCAGAATCAATCTCCATTAAGCAACTTGTCTCAGGATTTACAACCTAAAATATATTTTCAGAAGTTCATTGTCAGTTTTTTTTTTTTTTTTTGTGCCATGCCTGGATCATTTATTGTCTTATTTTTTATTATCAGTGTCACATTCCTTATCATGATGTTAACATGTACATTGCAACTGTTTGTCTTTCTGCAAAAAAAAACAGCCTTGTCCAAACGTTATTTGATCTTGCAGCGAGTTTGAAAATCTAATTATTCTTAGTGAGAAAAATTCTGCCAATTGAGTGAGATCATTTATTTTTTTCCTATGAAAGTTTCAAGATGTTTTGGATCAAATGATGTCATCTTGGACAAGTGATTGCTATTCCATAATAGCATCACTTGTGTCAAGAAACATTTTGGAATAAGAGAAACTGCACTAAAACAGATGAAAATACATCTTCATATTATAAATTTGATGGTTGTTTCAACAATTGTTTCAAACACGCTACAACTTCAAATGATTTGTTGGAGCCCAGATTTTTTTTCTTTTTTTCGCAGTGTGTTTCTCAGCTGTGAGGTGATGAAAGGCCTGCATGACTTGGCCTGTGGGGGAAGTGAACTGTGTTCCCCTCTGGTTTTTCCTGTGTTGTCTGCCACCTCATCCATTTTAATTTGTGTTGTTCTGTGAACCCAGGCAAAACGTGTGATTCCATCATCAATCACTGTGAGTGTAACCCTTGTTTTAATGGCGGCTCCTGTCAGAATCGGGTGGATGGATATTACTGTCATTGTCCATTTGGTAAGTAATAGTAGGAAACTTTTCAGGGTATAAGCGAGCCTCTGTAAAGTGGAAAACAAGATGTTTCAGTCGTGCAGTCTCCCAAAAGAAAGTTATGATATTATTTATCCATGGTTTAAATGTGGACATTGACATTTCATTTTGTCTCTCCATTTGTCATATTTTATATTGCTGCTATCATCAAAACGGCATCAATTTGGGCAAAAATAACTTTTCAAGGAGCCAAGATTATGACCTGACAGCATTTAAATCTGCTTTGTTATTACTGAATACAGAACGTATTATGTCGCTCGATAAAGATTCTGTTTTATCTGTAGATATTTTTATCACAGCAGCACCGTGAATCATTCATTGGCTTCCTCTCTGATTCCTCTTTTGGTTTGTTTCCTGTCCTCAGGGGTTTTCGGCAAACACTGTGAACTCAACAGCTATGGCTTTGAGGAGCTCTCCTACATGGAGTTTCCGTCTCTGGATCCCAACAATAACTACATCTATATCAAGTTTGCTACCCTGAAGAGCAACGCGCTGCTCATGTACAACCACGACAACCAGACCGGAGACAAGGCGGAGTTCCTGGCTCTGGAGGTCTTCGAGGGACGGATGCGCTTCTCCTTCAACTTGGGAAGTGGAACTTATAAACTGATGACCATGATAAAAGTTTCAGATGGGCAGTTCCACACAGTCATCGCCAGGAGAGCTGGCATGGTAAGCACGGCTATTTAAATCATAGAAATTATATCACATGCTAAACGTTTTTCATCATGCATTCTTGAAAAATTGAGTGGCTTAATAGTTCTTATGGGTTTAGCAGCAAAAACATTCATGGTATGGACTTACAACGTGTGGTGCACTTTTATAGCTGGAACCTGCATCAATGTGGCCCAATATTGTTTTTTGCACCATCAGATGATAATTAACCCCCTCGAAACCACGGGTAGCTCAGCTTATGGTTTTCACGGTTTGTAATTATACTTTATTGCTCGTTGTGATTTACAATACGAGGATCCAAAATGGCTCTGAAGGTTGAAACTCGGTGTCCTGTGCTCTGAAAGAGAGGCTTCTCTCTGCCAGCAGTGCAGTGGCAAGAAAAGAGTTGGAAAAAAGTCCGACCAGGCCCCTGTCAAAGCTTCTATAATGTAGCTCTCCTGCTGGACTTCAAATCTGTCATTTCCCACCGTGCGCCGAGAGTTTCATAGGAAGCTGGTAAAATCGTTAAATTTTCAGTTTTGAGATGGTGCAGAGTGACGGGATGGAAAGGAATACAGCACACGTCGAGACCCGTGATTCCGTCCGCATCTTGTGCCCAGCGAGTATTATGCAGAGGCGGTCGTGTAAACGGCTCTCGAAGAATGAGACAGAAATATAAAGTGAACCCGAAACCCTGTGTTTGCAGAAGGTGCTGTGGGTCATTTCGGTGGTCAGGCTCGAGGTCTGTTTCCTTCTGCCTCCTGGATTCTGAGCCGATGTCAAAAGCAGACAGAAACCACGGACACGGTCGCGCACTGCTTCGTCTCGAAGGCTCCAAGTAATCAGAGGGAGCAGAGAGTTCACAGATTCTGTTACAGTCGTAATTATACGTCATCGTCCAAAACCGTTTAATTGTCAAATTTGTTGTTTGACAGGATGTCTCGGGACATTGAGTTTCACAACAGGAGCTCATGTTAGGGTCAGAACAAAATAGCAGTTTGCCCAATGTGTCTAATAAGAAATGTGTTGAATGTGTAGGCTGATATGCATGACATTATCACAGGTTTCAGTTGTGCTGTTTGAACCTGCATTCATTGATTTATTCTTTGTTGGTCGTGCACTCGGGAGGAGTGCAACGAGCTGTAAGCACAACATTTATTGGGGGAAAATATCTGTGGGTCCTAAAAACCCAAATAATGAGCTGAAAGATGTTAGAAAAAGTGACGCCTTTCACATGATACAAACTCATTTAATCCATTGTTGATATACATATCAGTGTGGCCAACTTTTTTTAAATGAAAGTAGATAGCATTAGTTTCAAAAGTTGCTAAAAGTCACCAGTTTAGCGGTAATGTCGGCTGACTGAAAGCACAAGGAGAAGAAGAAACCCTGTGGACTCTGAACTGCGTTGGTAATGAATTACAATGTCATGTATTTCTTGCTCCTCAACCTCCCTCTTTAATTCATTCAACCACCTTCTTGAAAAGGTCAGCGCTGTGATATTTGTGCATATCCAACAGACACATCATCATTTAAAGCTGCATGATATAAGATTTCACACATTTCAATGGCTCTCAACATGGGGATGCCTGAGCCAACAGCTCATAGCTAACAGTGCTAACTATGGCAAAAGTGTTGACAGAGCTAACAGTATTTTCCTGAGGGGGAACCGGAGGGTAGGCGCCACGCTTCCGCAACAGCGCTGTTGGTTATTGGCTATAACCTCGTTGTGAGAGCAGTGCAGTTGTTGTCTATTAATGGGTACTTTCGGTGTTTTCTCACTGTTCTACACATCCGGTGGTCAATAGTTCCCCATGAAAACTGTCAAAGCTACATCTGTGGATGATCCTGAGTGGCTGAGATGTCATTTTTGCAATGCTTTGAGCATAACTAATATAAATTCCATCCATTGTGGACCACAGCGCAGAGTAGGAGGATAATACATGATGATTTGTGTGATGATTGGACAGTAAATGATCACAGCTGAGAACATCTAATCAGAGAGCTCAGCTATATTATTTTTAAATCAGTGTTTTAAGAAGTCTTCTATGAATGAGGTTTGCAAATTAGGACTCGCTGTAGCTGATTAGCACCGGCAGCTAATCATGACGCCTTTGATTAGGTGAATTATTTGTCCTAGAAACAAGCAGAAAACCTCGGTTCAGTGTCCGCACCACAACAAAGAGCAATGCTCCCTCCATTATATTAGTCACGGGGAAAACTATGATCTCCAGAGGCGCTTCCTTCACATTCCCTTCGATGATAGCCAAGCACAAAAAAATTCGGTTACATTCGGTTTTAATTTCCAACGGGGGTTTCTTGAGATGCATATATTCTCAACCACAGTGTGAGGCCCTCGACAGTGAGAGCAGTGTGTTCAAGTCATGGCTGTAGCGCCTTTGATCACAGGGCAAGACGTTAATGAAACGTTCATGTGGTCCTGAATCTCTTTATGGCACTTCAGAGAGTCACGAATGTGTTCGAGACAAGCGAGCCCTGTTGTTCCTCGCCTCGTTGTGTGTTTTACGTCTATGTTAGTGTCGGACTCAAGCGTGCTGTGAGCGAGAGTGTGTGACTGTGTGCGAGCCTGGTGGGGTCGTGCTCTCCTGGGTGATTTGTGTCGGAGATCCGGGCCTAGTGTGGTCCGTGTTTACTTAAGATCCAGGAGAGGTGGAGCGCGATTGCCCCAGTTTTTCAACACTTTCACACACTTTTCCGGACATTTTCCTCACCAGCCCATTTCTTTTCTTCCTGGTAGGGTCGTTCCCTCTCAGAGCACAGAGAGAGAGAGAGAGAGAGAGAGAGAGAGAGAGAGAGAGAATAACCCACATCTGGACGAAAGCTTTAGTACCATTAACGGGAAATACGAAATGTTTCACTGTAATGTATGGCTTTTTTTTTTCATGCCACTCGCCCGTCAACCGGCGTGATGAATTGATGAAAAATAATTGGCCTACATGCCATTTGGTGGACAAAGCTTACATTAACAACAGGGCCGAAATACTCTGGGAGAAATAACTGTAGCGGTTGAAGTGACCCTCAATAGGTTGAACCAGAACCCTGGAGCGAAAGTTATGCTGCAGTTAGTCTGGCACACTTGCATGGGTTCCAGTGATAAAGATGTGAACACAATCAAATTATATTTCTGCAAAAAATCATGTTGCAAACAATATCCCTTTGAATATTTTGATATCAAATCCTCCTTTGCTTTCATAAAACCTCAAACCGGTTCTCCCCTTGGTTCACACTGTTACGTCAGCGCTGTTGCCGTTGTTTGCATCGTTAGCGCTGTCAGCGCCGTTAGCTGCTAGCCGCCGGCTCAGTCGTCGCCATGTTGAGAGCCCTGTTGAGGCAACAGCTCTGAATTCTGTACAGAGAACTTTTTAAAGGAATAGGTCAAAATTTTGGGAAATACCACTCTCTTGTCTCTATGGAAAATGTGAAGCTAGCACCAGCAGCTAGCTTAGCTTAGCACAAAGACTGGAAACAGGGGGGAAACAGCTAGCAGGACGGTGTCCAACGCTAACAAAATCCACGTATCAGCACTGTTATCTATGTTTTTCTGTTCTTTGCTTTAATTAATGAACATGCATGTATGTGTTCCACATTATTCCTTAAAATATTGACTTTTTATCATACAAAATGAAGATAAAACTGTTAGCTGTCATGACTCCAAACTTAAAAAATGGGGTTTCACCCACTGTATAATTTTGTTTTTTTAATTGTCCACCATAAGTCTACTCTTCCCAAAGAGCTTATTTGGCTCCACCCACACACTTTGACTTAGACTAAAACTCAAGTTAGCTGAGTGACATCTGGAAGAGAGCAGTTTGTATTGAACCAGCACAAGTGACACACTCACTCACACATGGCACTGATTATAAAGAAAGTAAACAGAGCGACGACAACCTTCAACTACGTCAACCACAGTCGACCAGAAATTGTTGTTTAAAGATGTTGTGTCAAAAGGTCAATAATTGACTGAGGCAGTGTGACTTCACAGCTGTTGTCTTTAAGACAATCACACGTAACATGCGTGTGTGTGTGTGTTTCTGTAATATTTTAGGCTGCATCCCTGACTGTGGACCTGTGTGGTGATGACCAGGAACCAGGCTACTGCGCCGTGAGCAATGTGGCAGTGCACACTGACTGGTAAGACAAATCACACTCCTATAGTACACAGATGTTCTGTCTCTATGATCCAACTGTATACATTAGAATAGTCTTGACAGTTTCAGGTCCGAGGCTTGAAAAACTCAACGCATGATGACATTTTCCGTGTTTGGCTAAAAAGTGGAAAGTATTACAGAACCAATAGTTTTTCTGTACCTTGTGGGAACATATTAGCTGATTTTGAACTCCTTGTCACTGGTTGCATTTCTTTCTTGTTTTAATTTAATATTGGGCTCCAGTCTGACAATAGTTTTTTTTCGTCAGATATGTTCATCCACACCGTGTGTTTGTTGAGTTTGGCTCTGTCAAAGAGGTTCATTCTGCTCCCAAAGCTGAGCTAAGACTGCAGAATACAACACAGCTCTATTTTATTACTTCTTTACTGTGAAAGTATCTGGATGAAAGGGAATCACAAAACAAGTAAAAATGCAATTCTCGTACATTTCTGTGCACTGATGATACACGAAATGACTCAAGGTCAAAATGAAGTCATCTGTTGTAAAAATGCAATATATGATGTAAACGTTCATCGAATAACTGGGTCACCATCACCTTTACACACCGCTCTGAGCCAGGCCTTGTGGGGTGAACATTTGACACTGTACGTGTGTGTGTGCGTGTATGTGTGAGTGTGGGAGAGAGAGCAGAAGGTTTATTTTGTGAGGGTCTCGGGACCCTGTTGTTGTGAAACTCGATGACCCGCAGTGTCTTTCTGTATAAGTGTGTGTGTGCGTGTGCATGCATACTTGAATGCATTCATAAGCTTTTTCTGATTTCTGTGCATATGCACTTTTGTCTCTGCGTGCATTTAAGTCTTTGTGTGCTTGTATTCATGTGTGTGTGTGTGTGTGTGTGTGTGTGTGTGTGTGTGTGTGTGTGTGTGCAGGATCCTGGACGTGCAGCCCAACAGGGTCTCGGTTGGAGGCGTCAGGTCAATAGAACCCGTCCTTCATCGGCGCGGTCAGGTCGCCACCCACGACTTTGTCGGCTGCATCATGGAGTTCGCCGTCAACGGCCGCCCGCTGGAGCCCAGTCAGGCGCTGGCATCGCGTGGCATCCTTGACAGGTCCGCATACCCAAAACCCCCCCGCCCCCCCACCCTTTTACTCCCGCTTTCACCCTCTCTCCATCATCTCCCTCTTCTTCCCATCTGTCCGTCTTCTCTAACCTCCTCGACTCTCGCTGTGGGACATCTGTTCACACTCCCAAACCCTCTCGAGAGTTTTTAAAAAGATGTGTTTTTTTAGGTTTTTTTCATACAAATGGCAGATTTTTTGACGGGGGGGGGGGGAAACCAATTGCAGAATTCCGGAGATTTTTTCTTTCTTTTCTGTCCTGCTGGTGAATAGTGAAGCGAGAACAGATCTTTTAATATGCTAATCCTTTTGGGGTTCTTTATGGGGTTTTTTTTGTATCGCAGCACGGGAGAGAGAAATCGCGGCTCATCTACCCCCCTTTTTTTATTCCTTCGGCGGACCCCCCCCGGCTGTGCGGCTGACTTGTCAAACTGACGTTGTGTTTGTCGTCGTGTCTGTAGATGTCCGAGACTGGAAGGAGCCTGCACCGCCAGCCCCTGCAGACACGGGGGCACCTGCTTGGACCACTGGTCTTGGCAGCAGTGCCAGTGCGTGGATGGCTTCACCGGAAGATTCTGTGAGAAATGTAAGTATATGCCTTTTGAAGTTTTATTGCTGAGGCTGCACTCATTAAGGAATATTGCATCATGATTATTTATGATTCCTCCCTCCTCGAACGATGAGTCATCGAACTGCACTGCGTAGCTTAATACGAGCCACATAAATGCGTTTTATTTTAAAGCATTTGTGTGTTTAATGATATTAATACTCAAAATCAGAGAACTTAAACAGACTGAGAGACACTGAGGCAAACAAAAACCGCCAGAAACATGTAGCTACTGTGTAAGTAAGCAATGTTACCAATAATAAATACCACATTTATTTTGAATAGTTCATATTCTTACTGGTAACAAACAAAGCTTGTAGTTTGAGAGGTCTGCACTTGGTTTCTCTATGTTTTCCGTCGGGATTGATCTTGTGGGAAATGTGCTGGTTTGCTTTATGGCACAAAACACGATCGCAGCGCTTTTCCTCTTATAAAAATGGAGCGCCGCTTTCTCAGTCATGTGTTTCTTCTTCAGCAAGAGAAAAATAAACATGATGCCAGGGAGTTCAGGGAGTGACGAGTAGGAACATCCTCTTCACAGAAGGAAGAAATTAGGTTTATGAGAAGATTTTGAGACATAATACCGGTGGTGTGACTTAGACGCTGCGATTCATCCTGGTCTTGTGGTTAAATCGGATTGAATCAATTTGACCCATCAGTCAGTGTCGTAGCGAAGTGACTTGGTGCGTTCTGCACAAACACAAATCATAGTTTTAATGGAAAGCATTATGAACCACAAACATTTAAATTCCACCGACTGTTTGACGGCGTTGCCGACACAACTGTGTGTTTAAATCTAACTTTGAAGGGAAATGTCAAAAAAACGTTTTTTGTTTTTTTTTCATTCATATTTTTTTACTTGTTCGGGTTAATCTAATTGTATTTGAACTGAAATTTAAACTGAAACAGTGCATTGCCTCTACATTATAGAATTGTAGCTTCAGAATATTAGCAAAGTTCAGGATTTTTATAGCTAATAAGCACGTAATATACCCACACTATTACATCAATGTTTGGGGATTACATTTACATGTCAGGTACTTTGATGAAGCTCTAAAGAGAGTATACTTATGGTGTCAGTGTCTTGCTCAAAGGCACACAGGCTCGACCTTCATCTTTCACTTATGACAAGGTATTTGAAACCACGAGTGAGAATGGAAGGAGCAATTAGTGGTTATGGCAGAGGGATTAGGAAAATCATTTGGGCCTGAGTGTCCGCCAGCTCCGGAGTGGAAATATCGTTTTTTACAGCCGCCTGTGAAACTTGTGTGAAGTCGGGACAGGATTGAGGATGTTCTCTGTCTTACTCCCACAGACATGACAGAAGACACTGCCCTGTCCCTGGACGGTACCGGTCGTCTGGACTACTCCCTGAAGCAGGGCCCGAAACGCGACGTCCTCCTGAGGCGGTCACTGCAGGGCGCGACCTCTGACCCCGCCGGTCCCAGCAGCCTGGAAGTCAAGTTCAGGACACGCAGCAAGAGCGGCACTCTGCTGCATGTGCAGGAGAGCAGCAACTACACCACTGTTAAGGTGAGGGAGAGGAAGTGTACACTGACATGTGGCAGTATGAACATTATACAGACTGCACTGCACTATAATGGCTCATATGGTAAATTCGTTATAGTGTATGTTCCAACTCTCCCAAATACTTTCTAATTTTTACAGAAATACAGCTTTTTCTCTCTCTCATGCACTGTTTAGTAATTCAGACCTCTAAATAATGAAGCGCAGCACCTCAGGCCGTGGTTTCACAATAAAAGCCTTTCATGGAAGTGGTCATGGGAGGAAGTCTGGAGTTTGCACTATCAGCACACAACAGCAAATTATTATAGCTAACAGGAGCAGATCAAAGAGTAGGAAGGCTTCCAACTAAACAAATTAAAATACACTTCATCAAACTTTAAATAAAGTTCAGTCGAGGTAAGTGAAGGTCCTGCCCACTTCTACTTCCTGTGTTTCTGCTGTTTGTCTTCTTCAGTACTATAGTGTGTTTAATGTTGTGTGAAGCCAAAGACCATCTTTTTTAAGGCATTTAGCATTTTTTAAAGTTAGTGAGCTAAAGTTGAATACATTGTATCGCGTCAATGCCACACAACCTCCACCAATAACATCAAAATATACAGTACAACCATAACATTTCAATACAACAGTACGTTTTAAAGTAAACGTTAGGTAACGTAACGTTAAGCAGAAAATAACTTGTACCAACCGCATGAGTTTGCTAATGTTAGCTAGCTATGCTAATGTCTTTAGCTAACTATGCAATCAAAATGATTTATGCAATCATTTCAGCTAAAGTTGACACTAGCTATCGTTAGCATAATCAGTTCTTTGCTGTTTAATGTTTAGCCACCTAGCTTCATAAGTTACAGTTATTTGAAATATTAAGGTTGTATTGTTTACCTCGGTGTTATTGTTTGAGGTCGTGTGGATTATTCAAACTAATGAACACTGATAAAAATGTCAGACGTCACTTTCTTATTCAACTTTTCAAATCTACCTTAAACCTCTGGTCCAATGGAGAATCAGTTCAATGTATATAATATGCAGTCAACTTTGTATCCAAATTCAATTTAATTAAATGTAAATGTCCCCACGTACACATACGGGCTTCCACTCCCCCCCCCATCACAAATTAAAAGCGCGTTGTAGCAGAAGAATCAGCTTAGTTTGGTGTTGCTACTCAGCTAATTGGCCCGCTAATTCTGCAGAGCAGCCACCGCTAACGTGAGCATTAGCCACGAGCCGTACTCACAGACTCGAGAGGCTCATTAGCGAAGTCATAATTAGTTCATGATCGCGATTGGTTTCCAGTCGGTGCCAACACACAAATCAGCTCATCCGCTCGTTTGAGAGATGACAGAGCTGAGGTTCTGCAGCATGGCTGCCAGATGACTTGTTGTATCACCAAAAGCATTTGTAGTTGTGAGCGCGTCTGTGTCTGTGTGTGTGTGTGTGTGTGTGTGTGTGCAAACTTTACAGTAAGCTGACACCTTAAGGTCCCCTGAATGTTTGTATATGAGCGTGAACGCGATGGTGTACACACATATATGTTCTAACTTTGCTTCTGAACTTTAGGTAAACTCAGCCACCTTCCTCTTTTTCTCCCCTCATCTTGTCCCCCCCCCCTCCCCCCTCCCCGACTGATCCTGGGCAGCTGCCCAAAGAAGCCTGAGTGCTCATTCGTCCTCTTCAATTTTCCTTTTTGTTTTTAGACCCCCTCTGCCCTCACCACCACCGACCCCTTCCCACTTTAGGATCAGACTTCCTCCCTTGAATGATTTTTGTTTTCCGGCTCCGAGCAGCTTCTGGTGCTCATCGAATCCCCATCACAGCTTCTTAAACAGTCCGGAGAAGTACCATGACGCCTAAGAGAGCAAAGCAGCAGGGGAATACCCACAGTATATGTACATATGTTGAGTCTGAACTATATATACTGATGTATTAAAAAAAAGAACCTTGTTTAAAGATGTTTAATAGATAAACTTCATGATTGGTTTTCCAGCTTTCGAGCAGTTTTCTTTGGCTTGAGGGACTTTCCGCTTTTCCCATTTTACATCAATTCTTCCGGAAGCTACTTATCATTGCTGATTTTTGGGGGTCTTTGAAAAAGGGAAGAAAACGGGATTACTTTTCCATCGAAGCGAGGAGTACACGTACTGTATGAGATTACCATACACAGTAAAAAGCCGCAAATGTGTTGTCCAAGCCAAAGTGGGCTTGATTAATTTCTTTTAAAGACGCGCGCTGTCCTCTCTTTTCTGGAGGGCGACCTCACCAGCGGGCGTTTGAACGAGCGCGTTCTGTCTCTGAATTTGCTATTAGCAAGCTTCTGGTCATCATCTGGCTGAATAACATTAGCCACGCACAAGTCGGGAGAACATGATGGACTGCAGCGCGTCCCGCCGGGAGGAAGATTTACGAGCGGCGAGCTGCATTTTTGTTTTCGATCTCTGACCTTGACATCAGATCCTGAAAGCGCTGCAGTGTGGCGGTATAGTTTCTGTGGAGGCTGAGAGAAGACTTCCTCCCGTGGTTTATGATTGATGCTGACGTGATAAACCAGTGCATTAATCTGAAAAAGCTGCCTTATTTTGCTCTACTTTGTGCGGCTCTACTCAGAGAACATTATTCACCATACGCTTGAAATTAAGAATTACAACAGCATGCCGATTCAGGGATTGGGCAGTTTATCAAGTATCTTGTCCAGTCGGGTCTACTCATCTCTTATCTATGATGTGCTGTTTAATGTGGATGCTAACATACAGACATATCTCTACTCTGTTCCTTCTCTCAGCTGAGGA